>NC_073313.1:230519040-231153568 GCF_027595985.1 Sorex araneus | reverse complement strand
AGGAAGAAGAGGAAATGAGGAAGAGTAAGAAGAAGAAGAGAAAGAGGAGGAGGAGGAGGAATCACTCTCTTCCACATTCCTACTTTTCCTTCAGAGACCTCTGTTGATAGCGTTAGAGGCAAATCACTCACTTCTTGGAAAACACAAGATTAAATGTCTAACCCTAGAGGGTGTGGAACTAAAGAGAGAATAATTTTATAATAAGTATCCACTTTTATAACAGTTATCTCATTTTTATGCTTATTTAAATATAAATTTCCCTTTTTATGTTCTTATGGCTGCGGCTCGGTTCCAGAGGTCTTCAACTGACTATAAAAAAATGCTCCCAGAAGTGTGCAGTCGCATTCAAGGTCACGAGACCTCTTACAGCATAGTTTTCCCTCTTATAGAACCTGGCAATATACCAAGAGCAACCTGCCCTCACAGCAGAGTCTGGCAAGCTCTCCGTGTTGTATTCGATATGCCAAATACAGTAAAAATGATGGGTCTCATTCCCCTTCCCCTGAAAGAGCTTCCAATGAAGCACTGCTGGGAAGAATGAGTAAAGAGAGGCTGCTAAAATCTCGGGGCTAGGAGGAATGGAGACATTACTGGCGCCCACTCAAGCAAATCGATGATCAACGGGATAACAGTGATACAGTGATACTGTGTTCTTATGGAAAAATAAAACAAGTAAAGATAGTTGGAGAATCTATATTCTAGTGGTCATAAACACAAGAAATCTGGAGTTTATCTCTTATCAACATAACCATCCTAGTTCTTCTATCTCTCTTATGTGTGTGCCCCAATTATTCATGCGTGTCCTTATATATGTGTCCAGTAACTTCATAGGTGGACATAGATTGGGAAGTCACCTGATATTTCAACTAGATTTCTTTCTACCCATTCTATCCCTCTAGTTTGTTATTCTAAACAGTTTTACTGACAAAATAAAGAGCTCAGGTGAATAAGGCATGGAAATGCACAATATTCACGCTTCTTACTTTTGTGCAAGTTTTTGTTTTTCTGCTTTAAGGTCACATGTAGTAAGACATAGTAATGCACTGGTGGATCCTGTGGAATGCTTGTGGGACCATGTGACATTAGAAATAGAACCCAAAGATCTTGCATGTAACATATATGCATAGCCTTTGAGTTATCTCCCTATTTCTTCACATTTCTTCTTTGTCAAATTTTCATTATCTTTATATTTATATGGTCAAAGAAAGTTATATGGTCAAGTCAAAAATTATAATTGTTATATTGAAGAACAAGATTATAAAAAATTCAGGAAATTTATTCAGTCTACTATGTTAACATGCTGATTTTCCTGGACCGCATTATAAATCCATCAAGAAAATATTTATTTGGATATCAAATCGATGAACAATGGGACGACAGTGCTACAGGGCTAAAGTGCATTTAAGAAACATAACTCAAATCATTCATCTTTTCTCTTGATGAATCTTGTAACTCAAGTGATGTATCCGTAAAGGAATTAATTATCAAATGTCTCCTTGGTAATGAAGATTAATGCCATAAAAGGCTTAATATACTACATAAGCACCGTAAATTTCTTTTGCACATAGTAATATTTAATTCAACTTTGTTTTATGATAAAGTAAATGAGTTAAGATTACTGAAATGCTATGTCTGCAAATATTAATGTTAATTTGAATCATTGTGAATTAACACCTTCTGCAGAACAGTCTGCACATGGTGAGTTCACTTGGTGGGAGAATAGAGCTAATTCTGACAGAATCAGGTATTTAATTTCCACTAAATCTGCCTTGGTCAAGAGTCCCTCATTCTGGGGCCGGAGCGATAGCACAGCGGGTAGGGCGTTTGCCTTGCACGCGGCCGACCCGGGTTCGATCCCTGGCATCCCATATGGTCCCCCAAGCACTGCCAGGAGTAATTCCTGAGTGCAAAGCCAGGAGTAACCCCTGAGCATCGCTGGGTGTGACCCAAAAAAGCAAAAAAAAAAAAAAAAAAGATTCCCTCATTCTAACTATATGCCATATTAATTACTAAAAAACATGGACAAATAAACTCCAGGTTAATTAGTAAATTATCCCACCTTTTCAAGAAATATTCAGTGAATGCTTGCTATGTCTTCATCTGGGACATAGGGAATATATGGCAAACAACACAGTGTCCCTGATTCTTGATTGTTGATAGAGTACAGAACTCCGGATTCTTTCTCTCACTTGAGTGATACTCCAAGCAAATCTCTTTCGATTCCTCTTTGGGATAGTAGAATAGCGTTCTCATCCTGTTTTTGTAGGGCCCAGGTCTCTAAGGTATATGTTAGTGCAGGAAGAACAGTTGAGTGGAGAATATGTGCCTAGAGCCGAAGATTTTTCATCCTTTTAACCACTTCTTTGATGCTCATGAAGGTGTTCCATGCTGGTCTCTTCCTCTGGCACAGTTCTGGCACCAACTCGCTTCTCATGTTGAGTGCTCAACCCAGGTAAACATAGCTGCTGCATTCAGAGATGTTCGATCCATTGAGAGCAAATGGGACATCAGGGACTAGTTTGTTTTTCATGAACATTGTTTTGCTGAGATTCAGCTGCAATCCGACCTCTCCACACTCCCGGTGGAAGTCAGCTAGCATTCATGCCGCTTGGATGATATTTGGTGTTATGAGAATGATGTCATCAGCAAAGGTCGGTGTAGTTGCCAACCATCTATCTTTACTCCCATTCCTTCCCATTCCATTCATTGCATGACATTCTCGAGGGTGGCATTGAAGAGTTTCAGTGAAATGATATCATCTTTCCGAACCTCTCTCTATACATTAATGACCACTTATCCTGGTGGTGAATCCATAATAAAGCTTGCAGAGGATCTTGATGTACTGAGTTTAAATGCCCTGTTGGTGTGCGGGCTTCGATGACCACTTCAGTCTCAACAGAATCAAAGGCCTTCTTTAATTCAATGAACATTAGGCAGAGCAGCATCTTGAACTCTTGCGAAACTTCAATGAGCTTAGTCACTATAAGGTTGATTCTGCTGAATCCATTTTGGAACCCGGCTTGCTTGCATGGTTGTCCTTCATCTAGTGTTCTGCCTATTCTATTCAGGATGACTCGAGCGAACAACTTGTAGATGACAGATAACAGGCAGATTGGGTGATATTTGCCAATGTTGTGGATGTCTCCCATCTTGTACAACAGAACGGACCTGCTGGTTTTCCATTGGGACGGAACCTAGCATACGGACAGGTAGCACATGAGGAGCCAAGCCAGTGTATTGACGAGTACTGGCGGCAGATTCTTCAGGTGTTCTGGTCTGACCTTGTCTGGAACAGGTGCTATGTGTCTTTACCAACAAAATGGAGTGTCGGATTTCAGAAGGGAGGACATTGGGAACAAAATATCCATCCTGCAGAATTTGGTATGTGGGCAGGTGGACGTGGCTGTGGAAGAGATCCAAGTAGAAGTTATGAATAATTCTCTCCATTGCCCTTCTGGAAGATGTGATAGATCCATCAGGACTTCAGAGGGCAGTCATCTTGGTCTTGTAGTTGGCGAAGGACAAGCGAGCTTTGCGAATACTTTTCCCGGCTTCTGCCACGTCAGCCAACACTGCTGCTCTTTTTTCTTTGAGGTCTTCCATTATTGCTTCTCTGCACAGCTTTGCGAGCTCGGACATTAGCTTGTGGTTGCCTGAGGCTCATGCCAAACCAAGTTGTCAAATGAGCTTGAGAGTTTCCGAAGACAGGCTTCTGCTTGTGGCTTTCCCACTCTCAGCATTCCTCTCACAGTCATGGAGGTCCTGTACCAGTCAATCGTATTCCTCGTCAATGTTGTCAAAAACAGCATCCTCCCACATTGCCACAGTCGTGCCAAAGAGCTCCCAGTTGGTGGTCATTGTGGGAATTCTCTTCTTAAACTTAAACTTTGAACACTTTTCTCCCTACTCTGTGATGTAGAATTTTGCACAAAGGAGACCCTGATCTGATCCCGTTTGGAATTTTGGGACAAGAGTGACATCAGTCAGGCAAAATCTTCAATTGAATATGATGTTGTCAATTTCATTGTGGAACTGGCCACTGGGAGACTCCCATGTCCAACGTTTAGATTCTGCCTTCTGAAACTGTGAATTACCATGGATGGTCTTGGTTGACATGATGAACTCAGTCTCTCACCCTAATCCTTCCATCCTAGGCCATGGTCCCAACGTGGAGTTCTTCAGGAGACCTTCTTGGTCCTATCTTGGCATTGAAATCACCGACAATGATCTTGTAGAGGTGTGGTCTACTTTATAGAACTTCTCCAGCTCCATGTATAACTTCTCAATTTCTACTTCATCATAGTTGGATATTGGTGTATAGATAACGAAGATAGAAACTGCCGGCAGTGAACCACATCTGTTAAAGCATAATCGTCCTACTTTTAAATAAATAAATATAAAAATACCCTTTGAAAACTTGGATAAATTTTTGGAAAAATTTAGCAATAAAGGAAGTTTCTATTTTTCAGTTTATGAAAGAAAGTCACAATTGAGTGTTTTTCTCCATTTTACAGCCCATGATGTAGATCTTGCAACTCTTATAGCCCTTCGTTTTCTTCCTTTACTTGCAAGTGTGTTTAATAACCACAAGATGACTAAATGAGAAAAATTAGCACCTAATTATCTGCTAATAATAAATTTCAAATTTGCCTGGGATAAGTCTCATAGAATAACATGGCAACATTGCTCTGACTGAGCTCTCAGAAATCCCATTAAATAGCATTAAAAATATTTGGTGACATTATAAGTTTTTAAATAAGTTATATAATGTGAAATTATTTATACAGTTTTAACAATAAAATGCTGATCATCTCTAGCACTCATAATAAAATATATTTTGTAATGATATAAAATTGTATATTAAAGTGATAATATGTATTTTAACAGGAGAAGCTTTGTGAGACACTGGATAACAAAATACAGGATATAAGAATGTTAAATATGTCTGTATATCAGAGAAAAATAAGTCTAAGTATTTGGAGCATCTATATATATGTATGTATATATATGTGTTTATATATATATATATATCTTAGCTTTTAAATAACAAGCATGGGAGATGAAAAAAATATCTAAGAGAGAGAGAGAGACAGATAGAGAGAAGAAAAGTGCCTGCCAAAGAGAAAAGCTGGGGGAGGGGGTGGGGCTGTGATGGGAGGAAGCCTGGGGACAGTGATGCTGGGAAATGTACACTGCTGGAGGGATGGTTGTTAGAACACTGTATGACTGAAGTCTAATCCTGAGCACCTTGTAAGGGTCTATCCCACACTGATTCAATAAAGAATAAAAGTGGAACCAACGGGGAAAAAGAGAATACCCAAGACCAAATAAGGCAAAGCTTCACTTTAAATTTATATAATTACCTGCTAATTTTAACATTTTCCTGGATAATTTTAAACATATATTCAGTTAATAGCATTAATTATGCTGCACTTATATGCAGGACTAACATCACTAATGTTTATAAGCAAACAAAATTATTTTCAAAGAATTTCAATCACTGTATCACTGTCATCCCATTGCTCATCGATTTGCTCGAGCAGACACCAGTAACATCTCCATTGTGAGATTGTTGTTATTGTTTTTGGCATATTGAATACACCACGGTGGCTTACCAGGCTCTGTGGTGCAGGCGGGATACTCTTGGTAGCTTGCCAGGCTCTCTTAGAGGGACAGATGAATTGAACCCGCGTCAGCCGTGTGCAAGGCTAATGCCCTACCAGCTGTGCTATCACTCCAACCCACAAAAATGTGTAAACAAATTAAAAAGTTATTCATAAAAAAATTTTAAAAAGTTATTCATAATACATCAAGGAATTTCACTTTTAAATAAAATTTTAAAAATATTACTCAATCCCACAGTGGGGCAAGACCCACAGTTTAAGAAGGGAGCCCTTAGGAGTATGAGGTCATTTTGCTCATGTGCTGAGACTGCTTGTGAGCAGAGAACATCTTCAGTGTTACATGCACAGGGAAAGGGCTGCCAGGTGCAGGGCATAGTGCCAAGGCAGAAAGAGAAGTGAGATTAGCTGATCCAAGGGGATTCTCCATGGTTCTGTCAGGGCCTGTGAGGTCTGGGGATAAGGTGATGAACAGATATGGTGATAAACAGATAAGGCTGAGCAGATAAGGTGATGAACCTGGTGCAGACAGTATCCACTCATTACTAGTTTCTTCCAATTCACTAATTCCAAACTGAAGATTATATATTTGGGGAGGGGCCAGTGGTTGGGGGCCACAACCAGCATTGCAAAGAAGCTATTCCTGACTGTGCTCAGGAGCAACTCTTGGTAGTACTTGGAAAACCATGTGTGGTGCTAGGGATGGAACCAGGGGTGTCTGCATGGCAAGGCCAGGCCCTGACATCCGTGCTGCCTCCCAACTTGGAGCTTCTGACTCAAGTGCAAGCAGCCTGGATCTCCACCTCTCCAGATGGAGGCAAGGATGCCTGCAGGTGTACAAAGCCATCCAGTCAAGGGGGTAAGGGTCAAGCATCAAGGTGAACAGCAACTGGCAGATCTGCAAGTGAGCAGGGCTCTTCCAATCTGTCCTCAGGTCTATGCAGGTTTCTTTTTCAGTTCCATGAATCAGATGGAGAAGAATTTAAGAAACAGACTTTGGGATGCACACAGACCTCCAAACTAGTGAGGGCTGAGTCAGGATGGGAACACAGTTCTGCCCTACCCCAACATTTCCTTCTGCGGGAACACTTAGGGGAATAAGCTGTCATCAAAGACTACAGTGAAGAAGGGTCCCTTTCTCCCCACATCCTCTCCAACTGCTGGTGGGAATGCCGGCTATTTCAGCCCTTTTGGAAAACAGTATGGACGATTCTCAGAAAACTAGAGGTTGAGCTCCCATTTGACCCAGCAATACCACTGCTGGGAATATATCCCAGAGAGGCAAAAAAGTACAATCGAAACAACATCTGCACATGTATGTTCATCGCAGCACTGTTTACAATAGCCAGAATCTGGAAAAAACCGGAATGCCCCAAAACGGATGACTGGTTGAGGAAACTTTGGTACATCTATACAATGGAATACTATGCAGCTGTTAGAAAAAAGGAAGTCAAGAATTTTGTAGTTAAGTGGATGGGCATGAAAAGTTTCATGCTGAGTGAAATGAGTCAGAAAGAGAGAGACAGACATAGAAAGACTGCACTCATCTATGGTATATAGAATATCAGAGTGGGAGACTAATACCCAAGAACTGTAGAAATAAGTACCAGGAGGTTGACCCCATGGCTTCGCGGCTGGCCTCACGTTCTGGGGAAAGGGCAACTCAGAGAAGCGATCACCAACTACATTGTAGTTGAAGGCCATGTGGGGGAAGGGAGTTGCGGGCTGAATGAGGGCTAGAGACTGAGCACAGAGGCCACTCAACACCTTTATTGCAAACCACAACAGCTAATTAGAGAGAGAGAACAGAAGGGAATGCCCTGCCACAGTGGCAGGGTGGGGTGGGGGGGAGATGGGATTGGGGAGGGTGGGAGGGACGCCGGGTTTACGGGTGGTGGAGAATGGGCACTGGTGAAGGGATGGGTTCCCGAACTTTGTATGAGGGAAGTATAAGCACAAAAGTGTATAAATCTGTAACTATACCCTCACGGTGATTCTCTAATTAAAAATAAATAAATTATAAAAAAAATATTATTGATATTCAACTATAAATGCCTTTGAAAATGTTGACTCAGTATTCAGAAAACCATTAATTTTATGTATGTGCAACTATTATTAACACTTAATATTTGCATATTACATGGTTCTTAATGGCACTGTCAAAACAGTTAAAAAATTTAAAAAACAATAAATTCTATTGCTTAGCAATAAAAAAAAAATAAAAGCTTTCATTATAATTCAAAAAAAAAAAAAAGACTACAGTGAAAAGGGCTGCCGTGGGGAATGATGCAGTTCCTGCCTATAAAGTAAGAGTTGCTTGTCTTACCTCCTCCATATTTTGAGGAACTGAGGTCCCAAGGCCAGTTGACAATTTCCTGGATGCAAACGAGCACAAAGGCTGTAACTGTTCTCCAGGAGTGTGAGGTCACAGGCACACAACCTGGAAGCTGGGGCGTAGCTGTGAGAATGTGACTGAGTGGCGAGAGGCCAAGCAGACACCCTGACACATGAATAAAAACCAACAGGTCTTTGCTTGTGCTGGAGAAACTACAGCTTTTCCAAGTTCTTCTGGCATCACCTCCCTGATTTTCTTCTGTGTGGTTTGGCATCATGGTAAATAACTTCAATATTTTTTCAAAATTATTTTCAATAAATTTCAATATTTATTTTCTTGATCTTTCACATTTGGTTCTTTGTGTTAACTATACTTTTTAAATCCAATAGATAGTTTTCTCAACATTGATCTCACACTTCTTTTTGAATCCATAATCAGATTTGATCACAAAGAACAAATATTTCCTTTAAATAATTCAAAGTATAAAAGAATAGGGATATTTTTATTTTAAACCAAAAGACATATTTGGATGCTTGGCTGTCTCTCCCATAAGCATGCTACCTTTGAGCCCTGGAAACAGTTCTTTACATCCTGGTGAAGCTCAGAACTTACAAAGTCTCCCACCTCCCAAACCTTAACATCCTTTGTTTCTTCTGGATCACACACACTGGAATTTAAGAGGTGGCATAGGCCCACAAGAAAGCCCTATAAGTGTGCACTTTACTACCTCAGTGTCATTCTGCATGCAAAGAATCTGGAATCCTAGTGTTTACTTAATCCTTACCAAAGCAGGTGGATATAGCACCAAATGATGCAATATTCAGTTTTTACTCTGGTACAGCAGGGCTTAGATATTTCAGACTAAAATTAAGAATTACGTTCTTTTCTGTCTCTGCATTTCTGAGCCAATGAAGATAAAATGTCTTACTGAGAAAGGTTATGGAGTAGAAAGAAATACCAAGAGCAAAAATATATCAGCTTGTACATCAAAAAATATTTCCTTGGGATCATGAATATTCAGATCATGAAAAAGAATATAGTTAATCTCCTTTATAGAATCACACTAAGGGCTATGAGGGAACAGTCATTCTGTTATTGTTTATTTCATCTTCTGTTGAAAATGTTTGTTCAATACTATTGATTCTACTACTGAAGTTAGTCCAAAGTAAGTCTACACCCTTACCTCCAAGAAGCAGGATATCATCAAAGGCAGGTCATTCTGGCAGCAAGGTTGATGGTGAACAACACCATTTTCAGGCCATGGGTCCAAAAAAAAGACTGAATCCTTAAAACTAAAGGGGTAAATATGAGATGGAGAGTAAATAGGGGTCCCTGGTTACATTATGTATTCACCAAATCTCATGACAAGTCAAATCATTGCTCATTATATATAAGAGGATTAGAAAAATATATTTTTGTTAGCAGGCTATTTGTAGCTCCAACTGCATGCTCATATATATATATGAGCTAATATATATATGTATATATGTACTTATTAGTATTTAATAAAAACATTTAGAAGTTATGAAGTTCTCATAACTTCAGCTTCAAACAAAGATATTTATTCTGTTTGTGCCATAGCCTACTTACAAAGATGAGAGCAGAGAAAGTTGACTCTTTCTACAGCCAATATACCACCAGACACTTGGACTCAGCTAACATCATAGCAGGCCAGTATAAATGGAGTCAGTCAGAACTGGCATATACCACATGGAACATAATGTCTCCTGTGGCCCATGCAAGAAATCTCAAAGAAGTAATAATGAATTAAATTAATCCTTACAGTTTTGACAAGGAACAAAGAAAACACTAAACAGCTGGTCCCCTGGTGGTTCAGGGTTGCAAGCAGTGAACAGAAGAGTTTCACTCCCAGTGTGCAGCAGGTACAATGGGGAAGTAATGCAGAATCCCACCATGCTTTGTGAGCAAGGACAGTATCCCTAAAGACTAAGCCATTATTGAAGAGGCATATAAACTCTTGGATAAAGACTTTTAAGTGGATAGGTAGAGGATGTTTAGTGAGCTAAATGAAGCATGGAATGGACAGTCAATAAAACATAAGAGAATATGAGAGTGGAATTGAAAAAACTATATATAAAAATGATATAACTAAAGACTTGGGTAGATGAAATAGAAAACTCACTGAATGAGTAGACAGAATGAATATTAATAGCTGAGGACAGAATCAGTGAGCTCCTAGATGAAATGCAGAAAACTCCAGACAACAGCAGAAGAGAGGGTAAAAAAGACAAAAATAAATGAACAGCAGACAAGAGAACTCTGGGATGAAATCAAGAGAACAACATACATATCATCCGAATCACATAAATCCAGGTAAGAATTTTCAATTAAGAAGCATTAGTCAAAGAAGTCGTCACTGAGAAGTTTCTTGAGTTGAAAAGCAATGCAATCCTATTTCAAAGGCTTGAAGGGTACCTTCTAAAAGAGACTCAAATAAAAAAATCTCAAAGACACATCCTACTAAGAATGACTGAAGTCATAGCAATAATTTTGCTACTGATAGTAGAAAAATCAATGAAGGAAATTACATGTAAAAGAGCATCCTTAATATTTCTAGCAGATTTATCAAACATTATCCTGTGGGAGTGAAAATAATTGTGGAATATACTTTTTTATAAAAACAATGAAATGATTACCTCACCACAAATACCTTATTCACATTTAGAATTGAAGGAACAATACACAAAATTTTATAGATTCAATAAAGTCTTTATAAGGCTACCCATGATATTTTTCAAAAAAATAGATCAACCCCCCCCAAAAGTCATACAGAACAATTACCTATGCTTTGGAAAGGTACTTCTTTCCAGAGTACTAAATAGCCAAAGCAACCCTGGGGGAAAAGAATATAGTAGCCATCACTTTACTCAACTTCAAGCTGTACAATAAATTAGGAGTAATTAAAACAGTATCAGACTAAGAATTGACCATGGTATTGGACTAACTTTATCAGTTAATCTTTGATAAAGAAGCAAAAAATGTAATTTGGAACAAGGAAAGCCTCTTATACAAATGTCCAGGGAAAACTGGTCTGCCACATTAAAAACAAACAAACAAAACAAAACAAAAAACCTCTTTATACTGCCGTGCACAAGTCAACTCTAATGGATTATCAAAATATAGGCAGACAAATCTATGACATTGAAGTCTGAGACATCTTTAAGGAGGAAATGCCACTAACCAAGCAAGTCAAAGCCAACAAATAGGACTATATTACATTGAGAATCTTCTGCACCCCAATGGAAATAATGGCCAGAATACAATGACAGTCAACAGACTAGGAAAAATTATTTGCCAACCACTAGTCCAATAAAGGGTTAATATTCTAGATATACAAAGCACTTGTATAACATTACGATGGAAAAAAACCCAAATCCATTATGGGGGCTGGAGTGATAGCACAGCGGGTAGGGCGTTTGCCTTGCACGCGGCCGACCCGGGTTCGAATCCCAGCATCCCATATGGTCCCCCGAGCACCGCCAGGAGTAATTCCTGAGTGCATGAGCCAGGAGTGACCCCTGTGCATCGCTGGGTGTGACCCAAAAAAGCAAAAAAAAAATAAAAATCTCTTAAAAAAAAAAAAAAAAGAAAAAAACCCAAATCCATTAAAATGGGGGAAAAGATGAGCAGAACTTCCTCAAAGAGTAAATACAAATGGGCAAAGGATATTTAAAAAATGCTCTATATCACTAATCATCAGGAAAATGCAAATCAAAACAACAATATTACCTCATATCACATAGACTGTCAAGGACAAAAGATAAAAAAGAACAACCATCACCAGTGTTTAAAAGTTTCCTCATTCATTGGTGGTGGGAATGTCAACTGGTGCAGACTTTTTGAAAGACAATATAAACAATATAAACATTTTTCAAAAAACAAGAATTGAGCTTCCATATGACCCAGCAATTCCACTCCTGAGAATATACCCCAAGAACACAAGTAGTATGTGCTTGTGCCCTTGGGGTATATTCAAAACAGAAAAGACATCTGCAGTCCCATGTTCATTGCAATACTATTCACAACAGTCAAAATCTGGAAACAACCCAAGTATCTAAGAAGAAATGACAGAAACTATGGTACATATACACAACAAAATACTACTAGACCATAAGAAAATATGAAGTCATGCAGTTTACTACTATGTGGATGGATCTGGTGGGTATAATGTTGAGTGAAGTCAAATCAGAGGGAGAGGAACCAAAGAATCAACACACAATGATCTCTCTCATATATAGGTTATAAAGAAACTCCATGGTGGATATCAAATGCTCATAGCCAATAGAAGAAAAGGGAAGGAGAACTGGTCTTTATAAGGAAGACTGCCATGGGATGGGGGAAGTGGGGAGGAAGGGGGTTTGGGAGATATGTTACAGGAAGAAACACTAAGACAATGTTGGCAGAGAAAGGTGCCGAGGAATGATAGAAGGAAGGAAGGAAAGAAGGAAGGGAGGAAGGGAGGGAGGGAAGAAGGAAGGAAGGAAGGAAGGAAGGAAGGAAGGAAGGAAGGAAGGAAGGAAGGAAGGAAGGAAGGAAGGAAGGAAGGAAGGAAGGAAGGAAGGAAGAGAGGGAGGGAGGGAGGGAGGGAAGGGAAGGGAAGGGAGGGAGGGAGGGAGGAAGGGAGGAAGGAAGGAAGGAAGGAAGGAAGGAAGGAAGGAAGGAAGGAAGGAAGGAAGGAAGGAAGGAAGGAAGGAAGGAAGAGAGGGAGGGAGGGAGGGAAGGGAAGGGAAGGGAGGGAGGGAGGGAGGGAGGAAGGGAGGAAGGAAGGAAGGAAGGAAGGAAGGAAGGAAGGAAGGAAGGAAGGAAGGAAGGAAGGAAGGAAGGAAGGAAGGAAGGAAGGGAAGGAAGGGAGGGAGGGAAGGAAGGGAGGAAGGAAGGAAGGAAGGAAGGAAGGAAGGAAGGAAGGAAGGAAGGAAGGAAGGAAGGAAGGAAGAGAGGGAGGGAGGGAGGGAAGGGAAGGGAAGGGAGGGAGGGAGGGAGGGAGGAAGGGAGGAAGGAAGGAAGGAAGGAAGGAAGGAAGGAAGGAAGGAAGGAAGGAAGGAAGGAAGGAAGGAAGGAAGGAAGGAAGGAAGGAAGGGAAGGAAGGGAGGGAGGGAAGGGAGGGAGGAAGGAAGGAAGGAAGGAAGGAAGGAAGGAAGGAAGGAAGGAAGGAAGGAAGGAAGGAAGGAAGAAGGGAAGGAAGGAGGGAAGGAGGGAAGGAAGGAAGGGAGGAAGGGAGGAAGGAAGGGAGGAAGGAAGGAAGGAAGGAAGGAAGGAAGGAAGGAAGGAAGGAAGGAAGGAAGGAAGGAAGGAAGGAAGGAAGGAAGGAAGGAGGGAAGGAAGGAGGGAAGGAAGGAAGGAGGGAGGGAAGGAAGGAGGGAGGGAAGGAGGGAAGGAGGGAAGGAAGGAAGGAAGGAAGGAAGGAAGGAAGGAAGGAAGGAAGGAAGGAAGGAAGGAAGGAAGGAAGGAAGGAAGGAAGGAAGGAGGGAAGGAGGGAAGGAGGGAAGGAAGGAGGGAAGGAGGGAAGGAAGGAGGGAAGGAAGGAAGGAAGGAAGGAAGGAAGGAAGGAAGGAAGGAAGGAAGGAAGGAAGGAAGGAAGGAAGGAAGGAAGGAAGGAAGGAAGGAAGGAAGGAAGGAAGGAAGGGAGGGAAAGTCAAATTCTAGAAGTTAAGACATTGTGGTTGAACCACACTTCTGATCCAGTTCTTGAGTAACTGAAACATATTATTCTCATTATGGTTTGTGTCTTCCAGTGCCTTCATGAGCTGCTAAATTTTTGACAATGGCATTGTGAAATATGACCTCATTGGTTGTTGAAAATTTTAATATTCTTAAAAGTGCTCTTAATATATATATATTTTTATTTATATATATAATTTTATTTTCTATTCCAATATTTATTTCATCCTCATGATACAAACCATTTACATTCTTAACAGTTCCAACTAAATCTGTCACTGTCACTGTCATCTCGTTGCTCATTGATTTGCTGGAGCAGGCACAAGTAACGTCTCCATTGTGAGTCTTGTTACTGTTTTTGGCCTATCGAATATGCCATGGGTAGCTTGCCAGGCTCTGCCATACAGGCAAGATACTCTCCGTAGCTTGCAAGCTCTCCAAGAGGGGCAAAGGAATCAAACCCGGGTCGGCCACAAACAAAATCACATCTGAAGCAACTAATAGACATAGAAAAGATTTTGTAATGCTAGCAAATTGCCAGATAATGTTAGCAAAACAAGATTTGAGCACACAGAGTTACAGAAATATGTCTAAATTGTCAAGCATCTTCTCAGAAACAACTAAACAAATGAAGATAATATTTTTGTAGAGATAATTTTTGAAAGTGATATTTTCACTTGAAAGTTAAAGTGAATTTCCCTCCCCCAAACAGAGCCGCGGCAGCTGGAAACCTCCAGAACCCAGCCACAGCCATGCTCAAGGCCACTCTCCACACGATCTGATGAGCCTCAAGCATGAAGGAACCCACAGAGGAATCCAGGTATTCAGGACCTGTGGCTGAGATTTCCAAACCTGCTCGGATTAGCATTGGGCCTCCTCCACCCAGATCCCCCATTTTCCAGTAGCTTGGCAGTCATACCCACAAACTATCCCCGGCCACATGTAATATCATTAATGGCCAAGATTCAGAGACTATAAAACAAAGCTCCCAGAAGAGAACAATGCAAAACCTTCTGCCCC
Source organism: Sorex araneus (assembly GCF_027595985.1). Classification (NCBI taxonomy): domain Eukaryota; kingdom Metazoa; phylum Chordata; class Mammalia; order Eulipotyphla; family Soricidae; genus Sorex; species Sorex araneus. The sequence continues at coordinate 231,138,913 of NC_073313.1, read as the reverse complement.
CATACCAGGCTATCTTCACCAAGGCCCCTTGGAGTGGTGTGGGTTGAGTTTTCCTCTCTGCCCCAAGCAGAGCCCTGGCATCTGAAAACCTCTAGAACCCAGCCATAGCCATGCTTAAAGCCACTCTCCACACTCAGGTGAGCCTTCACATGAAAGATCTCACAGAGGAACCCAGGTATGTGGGATCCGTGACTGAGATCTCCAATCCTGCTCGGATTGGGACTAGGCCTCTTCCACCCAGATCCCCTTTTTCCAGTAGCAGTAGCTTGTTAGTCACATGCACAAACCGCCCCTAGAGCCATGTAATCTCATCAACGGCCAAGATCCAGAAATTATAAAACAAAGCTCGCATGGCAGATGGCAAGCTACTCGTGGCAGAGATAATATGCCAAAAATCGTAACAATATTGGGCCTCATTCCCCTGACCCTGAATGTGACAGGGACAAATGAGACTTTACTGGTGCCTGCCCGAGCAAATTGATGACCAATGGGACGACAGTGATACAGTGATATTTATATAATCTCAGTGTCACAGTGTTTTCATTAGATATCATGAGGGTCAGAAACTACAACTAAAATGATTTCATATAAGAACCTAACAACCATAAACAATTATTTACTTAATATAAAAGCATCAAGGTAACTGAAATAAAAATTGGTAGAATTGCAAAAATAGAGATGAATAAAGCAATAATATTAATACTAGCCATATTGTTATTAAAATTAACAACAATTTTAATACTTACATCATTTCAACCTAGTACAGTTCTTAGTGGACTATAAATCAAGATAGCTATAGTAAAAACATGTAAAGATAAGTAAAATAATTTAATTCATAGACAGTATATTTTATCATAATAAAATTAATTTAAAAATTGGTAACAGAAATACCTGGAGAATTCTAGAAATTAACCAAAATATGTAGGGAACAGAAAAATAGTTAAGGTTCTTGCCTTGCATTCTATCAACTGGTTGGATTTTCTGCACTGCATATGGCCCCCCAAGCACCAGCAGGTCTCAACTTGGAGTGCAGTCAGAAATAGACCCTGAGAACTGCCAATATTAATCTAAGAGCCAAAAGCAAATAAATGACACACTTATAATCCATAGGTCAAAGAAAAAATAATGTTATAAAATATTTAACTGAATAAAATTAACAAAGGGTAATGAAAGTAGAACTTAGAGATGACTGTGTAGCATTAAATGTTTATGTTCTCGCCTGTTAAAAGTTGGAAGAGGATAAATATTTTTTACATATTTATGGCCAAAATTATATTGTGTTACAAGCCAGTGTTGATTTTGAAAGTACACCTCTCCAAAGACCTCTGTTTTTTTAATGTATGGATTTATATCAATTCCAGTTAGTAAAAGTTAGATTCATAATTCTTTAACTATCTTAATTATCTCATTTGTACTGTTTATAGACAGTCTTAATTCAGATACTTATGAGAATAGTTCCTTGAGCTTTCTAGAACTTAATTTTTTTTTTACATTTTGTTATATGAAAAATCCAATAAAATCACACTACTGCTTTTGAAGTCTTAACAGAGTGTATTTCAGGTACACTCTCAATTGGGTCACATTTTATTGATCAGGTTTTTTCTTTGTTTTCTTTTTTTTGCTTTTTGGGTGACACCCAGCGATGCTCAGGAATTACTCCTGGCAGTGCTCCAGGCAGCACAACATATAGGAAGTCAGAGATCCAACCTAAGTGGACTGTGTTTAAGGAAAATGTCCTACCTGTTGTACTATCCCTCTGTCCCCTGATCAAGTATTTCAAAAACCACTTCAGATTTAGTCTTTATCCTAAAATGTGATAAAATGCCCTATTGTGTTAAAATTGATCAGGTAAAAAGCAGTTCTATACTATAAACTCATAAGCTCTGCGTTCTTTAGTTTCCCTTCAAATTCTGCATGTAAGTTGATTGACCTTTTTCTACATTAAACCATTTCTTAAATTATTTTATCAAATTCAGCTACTAGTAGTCATGTTCATGTTTTAATTATTCCACTGGAAATAATTCTTAATTCTACAGGCACATTTGGTGTGTTTTATTTAGTACACAAACAATAGATTAACCAATGTTTTACCACTAAAAAAGTATTCCTATTATTACAAACTTGTATAAAATTATACCTATCATCCCACCACCTGGACCAAGATTTTCATGGCAGCACCTCCATGTCCACCTTATAGTGTATATTAGCTACCCTTTCTCTCTACATGAATACCAACACAATTCACATGGTCATCAACAATGAGAGACTTCTTTTGACATTGCATCTACAGTAGGGTAGGTAACTTGACTTTGAGAAAAGGACTAGAGTTTGACATGGAAGCTTCTGTCCTACTAGATTGTTCTGGCAAATCACCTCCAAAGACAATTATTATCAGGGAAATTTACCCCTTAGATCTATTGAACATACAGAAATCAAGCCCTACACTATTAAGAATAAAAACTTTATTTACACTCTATTCCTAATATGCTAGTGGACAAAACAAATTACATGGCAAAATTCAAATTCAAAGTATAATGAAGTTTGTACCACCCACCAACCAGCCTCAACCAAAGTTATACATTATATTATTAGAGTAGAGTGAATATATAGCAGGAAAAAAATCAGTCAATCCAAGGAGAATGGAAGAAGAGGAGAATAGGAAAAAGAAAATGAAGAACGAGACTAGATTATAAGAAACAAAGGAAAAAGGAGATGAAGGGTATAGAAGCATGACAATACATGAGGCTTAAATGTAAACAGATTTCAATTAAGATCTCTATTAAATACCAACTGCTGTGCTTGTTCCTCTTTATATTTATATCTGACTCTAGAATCTCTTGTGAGCTAGGATAAGCATCTTAGTCCTCTTTTTTCTACTCAAAATCCATTTCTTGATGTTTTGCATTGATTCTTGCTAACACTATTTAAAATGTCGAGAGTTTTTCCAAATTCTTCTCAATGCTATAGTAATATGATTTTATTCATTTGGGATATCCTATTTCCTGTACTAGTTAATCAAGAAGCATTAGAACAGCTAATGTAAATGACTTAAATGATGACAAAAATTAAGCACAGCAAAGAGTATTCCTGGGAAATAAGTAGATAAGGGCCAAACCAGGAAACACTTTGGAGAGTATTAACAGAGATTCAGATTTAACTGTGTGGGGAAGGCTATGGAAATGATTAAATAATGGATTAATGAAGCCATATTTTTGTAAACTGGAGAGATCATACAGGGATTAAGGAGTTTGGATTTCATGTAGTTGACCCTGATTTGACTCATGGGATTGAAAATGTTCTAAGCAATCCTGGGAGTCACCCTTGGGTACAAAGCTCGGAGTAATCCCTGAAAACTGTTGACTATAAACCAAAACACCCTACTAGAAAAAAAGTTGTACTTATTTTTTAGAATATAATTAGGATCATCAATTAAACATTGCAGACTAAAACCAGACATGCTCCTTTCCCAAACCTTACTAAAAAGAATAAATCCTTTTAAGAGGAATAAATTATCTTCTGCTATAATCTCAAAAGAATAAAAGAATAGAAAAGAAAATGACAACAAACATCTACTCTATTATGAAATAGAGAAATAATTCAATAAGCCATTGCTAACTCAACTAAACTGAAAGGGGTTCAAGTGCCAAAATAGAGTCATTGGAGAGAAAATGAACTTGTACTGTTAGAATCTGGAAGTGAAAAACAGCAAAATACTTCTGGAAATAGTAAAGTGTTCTGCAAAAATTAAATAAATAAATAAAATGGCTGAAACTCAGATGTAGGAGAAATTAAATCTTACATCCCTCTTTACCTTTTATTCAGCCAGTAGGAAAGCCATATTGCACTTAGGAATAAAAATGATGGTATACAGGAAAAAGATAAATGGAACAATATCTATATTAGCAACTCTAGGCAAACAAGGTTGTCATGCAACATACTAATGACTAGGATTAAATTACAAATGCTGCTTCTAATACTTGGTTTACATATCCCAAGCATAAATTTGAAGAGCTAGAATATTTAAGATTATTTAAAAAACACAACTAAAAGAAGCTAAGATACTTTTTTTATGATGGACATTGTCTCAAATTATACACGAGTCAAGTAAAATGACAATTTAAGGGTATCCTTAAGAGTAAACAGAAAGTTATTTGCACCTCAAAGATAAACAGAAAAGAAACAATATTTAGCTGTAACTGATTTCTCATATAACGTTTCTATCAGATTCATAGGTTGCAAAAAATTTTGTGTAAGAAGGCATTCCTAAAATCTTCCCATCATGTAACAAAGATGACCACCCACTCTACATATGTTGTTTTATAAAAAAAAAAAGAAAAAAGAAAAAAGAAAAGGAAAGGAAAAGAAAAGAAATCATGGCAGGAGCTCTAATGAGCCAAACTTTTTCAATTTAATCTTTAAATGATCCTGAAACTGATAGCCTGAAATTTAGGCTCTAAATCATCTAAAGATGCAGAAATATCTAGATAAAAGACCACCATGTTTGAATGGACTTAATGACCTCTGTTCTTCAATAAAAATGGCAGGAAATGTTCAGTCTGGTTCCTTAAACAATTTTATAATAACATTATTGAAACTCTGTGCTCTTAGATCATATTAACCTAAAATGCAGTAAAAAAAAAAGTGAAGTTTCCTTCTCAATTACGTATGGAGCATCCTAAGACCACATCACTTTTTTTTTCACAGAAACATCAGAACAGAGAGATACTGTGTCTTGTCACTTCCCTCCTTATACTCTGTTCTCTGTTCAAACTCCTTAATCATTCTCACAATATGCCATATACATTACTTTCTTCATGTATTTCTCTCTTCTCTAAGAATGTCTCTCTTTTTTCTTTTTAATCTTCTGAGCCAAAATCTACTTATTCATTAAAAACAAAAGCTCAAGGGTCTCATCTGTGGGCTTCCTGGCTCTCTTCAAAAGGAGTTAGTACCAAAACACTTCAAACAACTTCTTTTCTTTTGTACTTAGCTTATTAGTTTTGATTATCTATTGATATATGTGTCTCCTTGCAACAGTGAAATAAAGAAAAGGGTCACATTAGCTTCCTCATTCTAGAGTTCAAATAACTATGTAGAAAACTGTATATTCATTGTCAGGTAACACTGAACTGTAGCACTGTTGTCCCATTGTTCATAGATTTGCTTCAGTGGGGACCATTAACGTCTCCATTGTGAGATTTGTTACTGTTTTTGGCATATCAAATACACCACAGGGAGCTTTCCAGGATACTCTCGGTAGCTTGCCGGGCTCTCAGAGAGGGACGGAAGAATCAAACCCAGGTCGTTTCGTGCAAGGCAAATGCCCTACCCGCTGTCCTATCACTCAGGTAAGCAACATAATTATTAATTTTTCTAAGCTTCCCCATCACAATTATGAGTTATTTAATTCCATGATTAGCAATTAACTCTTTTACAACAGAGATTTACTTTGTATATTTATGTTTTTTTTTTCAACTTGTTGAAGCACATTATTTACTAAATGAGAATCACTAGGTCAGGTCAAATCAGTCAGGTAGAGACCTTGAATCAGAACTTGATGTGTGCTCAAGCAGAAGTCTTTAGAAACCAAACTCAAGTTTAAATGCAAAATTATTGTAATGATTCCATGTCACCACATCTGCTTGTTCATTAATTATGATTTATAAATAGTTTTGAATCCCTAAAATAGAAGTTACTATATAATTATAATTATATATTATTATACAAAATGTAAAATTATGGATTGCCATTATCCTAGAACATATATGGAAACTTTTTTGTGCATATATATTATTTATATCCATATATTTAAAGGGAATCTTGATTAAAAATTATGTAGTAAATTAAAAGGAAAATTGTAAGAAAAATTCCCCACTTATTTGAAAGTCAAACCATAAATGAGAGAGAATTTTGCTTGATCTTAGGTAATTATAATTTATTGGGAAACATGATAAATTAGATATATCAATTATAAATATAGATGAATAAAATATAATTTCTATAAAGAAAATGAACAACAGAACAGTGTGGTAAAGATTAACAAGTGTACATTCCTGTTGCCTGGTATAGTTAGAAAGGATTTCTCTGATAAATTAACATTTATGATGCCTAGAAAATGAGAGCCATTTTTGAGGGATTGCAAAAGGTCAGGTATACTTAAAGATAAGCATATGCAGAGACCCTCAAATGGAAAAATATTGGTGTGTTCAAGTAATTTAATTTTTTATGTTAATGTGATTCTGCCAGAATCTCCTCCCCTGCGCCAGGCTGTCTTCAGAGGGGGCTACCTCGGAGGTGGGTGGGTTGAGTTTCCTTCCCCACCTGAAGCAGAGCCCCGACAGCCAAAAACCTCCAGAACCCTGCCACAGCCATGCTCAAGGCCACTCGCCACATGCTCCATGAGCCTCTCCCATGAAGGAACTGACAGAGGAACTCAGGTATACGGGACTCATGGATGACACCTCCAAGCCTGCTCAGATCAGGACTGGGCCTTTTCCACACAGATCCCCAGTTTTCCAGTAGCTTGGCAATCACACCCATACACTGCCCCCGGTGCCATGTAATCTCATCAATGGCCAAGATTCAGAGGCTATAAAACAAAGCTCCTGGAAGAAAGTGGTGCAGATCTTGCATGGCAGAGCCTGGCAAGCTACCTGTGGTGTATTTGATATGCCCAAAATAGTAACAACAGTGGGCCTCATTCCCCTGACCCTGAACGTGACAGGGATGAATGGAGACATTACTGGCTCCCGCTGGAGCAAATCAATGAGCAATGGGACGACAGTGATACAGTGATACAGAAGTTAACGTGAGAAAATTATAGAGGACATAGAGAAGAGCAGCCTAAGATGAAACAGGTGGTAGGCAAAAGGCAGATCACAAGACCTTCTCATAGTAAGGATGAAAGAATCAGAATATGTTTGAAAATGGGGTAATATTAATGGGTTTTAAACAGTAAATCTGTAGCACTGTCGTCCCATTGTTCATTGATTTGCTCAAGCAGGCACCAGTAACATCTCCATTGTGAGACTTGTTTTTACTGTTTTTGGCATATCAAATATGACACAGGTAGCTTGCCAGGTTCTGCCATGTGGGCAAAATACTCTTGGTAGCATACTGAGCTCTCTGAGAGGGATGAAGGAATCAAACCCAGGTCGGCTGCGTGCAAGGCAAACACCCTACCCACTGTACTATTGCTAATTTAATTGGTATTGAGTGACATGAAATTAAAAAAGTAAAAGAAAAGATATAGCAGGACCAGAGCAGTAGGACAGTGGGAATGCACTTGCCTTACACATGCCTGACCCAGGTTCAATCCCCAGCAACCTGGTACTTACTAGGGTGATCCCTGAGTGGATAGACAGGAATAAGCCCTGAACATTGTTAAGTGTGTCCCAACAATTAAGAAAGAAAAAGAAAAGAGAGAAAAAAAACAATTATTACTCACATATTTAGGTAAGAGATAATTGTTTGTCAACTAGCAGGAACTTGTGGAAATGGGAGACAGACTGAAAGCAAAACCTAATAGGATTTCCCAATAGTTTATAGGTATAAGAGAGGAAAAAAATGATATAATTTGTAGGCTTGAAATGAAAAATAAAATACTAGGGAAAAGGCAGTTTAGAGTGACTAATTTAAGACAAAGAGCTTAGAGCAGTTTTCCAAAAAAGGGTGACATGGTCATGATGTATGTTAAGGGAAATAAAATAATATAAATATAATACCAAAAGTAATTAGTGTTGGATGGAGGCTGGCACTGGAACAATCAAGGGGGCAATAGTAGTGCTCAGGTCATGGAACACTTTCTGTTTGCTTAAAGGAAATAAACTTACACCAAGGCACTGAGTCGTTTTGTCATTTATTGTTGTTCTGAAAAGAAAACAATAAGCTAAATAAGTTCTACTGGTAGAGTACTTTTAGTTTGATAGTCCAAAAAGGTTCTACAAAGCAAGTGTAGAAAAGGCAAAAGAGGTTTTTTTTTGTAATAAATTTTATTGGATCACCATGAGATACAAACTTACATGATTATGTTTCAATCATACAACGACCAAGCACCTTTCTCTCCACCACTGCACATTTTCCACCACCATTATTCCCAGTGTCCCTTTCACCACCTTTACCCACTCTCACCCCCTGCCTCTGTGGCAGGTACATTCCTTCTTATTCTCTCTCTAATGTTGGGCATTATGATTTGCAATGCAGATACTAAGAGGCCAACATGTTTGATCCTTAGCTTACTTTCAGCACACATCTCCCATCCTGAGTGATCCCTTCAACCATCACTTACTTAGTGGTCCCTTCTCCATCCCAACTGCCTTTTTCCCCAGTATATGGGGCCAGCTTACAAACTGTGGCATGATCCTCCTGGCCTTTATATCTACTGTCCTTAGGTGTCAGTCTCACATTATGATACTTTATATTCTACAAATGAATGCAATCATTCTATATCTGTACCTCTTTCTGATTACTCAGCATGATACTCTCCATGTCCATCCACTTATATGCAAATCTCATTATTTCATCTCTTCTAACAGCTGCATAGTATTCCATTGTGTAGATGTACCAAAGTTTCTTTAACCAGTCATTGGGGACTTGAATTTTTTCCAGATTCTGGCTATTGTGAACAGTGCTGCAATAAACATACAAGTGCAGATGTCATTTCTACTGCTTTTTTTGCATATCTTGGATATATTCCCAAGAATGATATTGAAAGGCATAAAAGTTTGACATTAACAAACAGCTACAGTAGAGATAGAAGTATGAACTACAGTCATATAAATGATATGAAAAATAATGGAAGAGGTAAGTTTACCAACAGAATATGAAAAATTAAAAATGAACCCAAAGGAGTTTCAAAACATGCAAGTTAGTTGACAGAGGAAAATGAAAAAGAGAAATCAGGCTTGTGTTTCAAGTCTCTGATCTCCCTTGAACATATAATCCACTTGCGAGTCTCTGAGTTTCTTTGCTTGCAGTTTTCACTCTGGAGAAACCTATGCTCTGTCTCCAACATGTAATTCTCCATTTTTCTCTCATCATATTTTCTAAGTAAATTGAAAGAAAACTTTCTTTTTTTTTTGCTTTTTGGGTCACACCCAGTGATGCTCAGGGGTTACTCCTGGCTCTGTGTTCAGGATTACTCCTGGCAATGCTGGGGAGACCATATGGGATGCCAGGGACTGAACCTGGGTCAGCAGCGTGCAAGGCAAACACCTTACCTGCTGTACTATCTCTCTGGCCCTGAAAAAAACCTTTCTTACTTCACCAAAAACAAAAGACAAAAGGTCATAAAGAAAAGGAAAAAAAAAACCATGGAAATAAAATAACCTAAGAATGCAATGTTATTGAAGCTAAGAAGAGAACTCTGTTGATGTTACTAAAAGATTGAGTAAGATAAAGATACTGAACTGTTTATTTTGATGCATCTGATAACATAAATGTTATTGTGCCATCACAAGGCTAGTTTTCACTTGAGTGATGGAAGCAAAAGCCATATTCAACAGAGAATATATTTAGAGAATGGGAAAATAATGAATGTATATTTATAATAATTAATTTAGAGTCAGACCCAATATCCATTTACTTAATTTTTTTCTATCATTACTCAACTGATATGATTTAGGCACAGAGACATAAAATTAGTGAATTTATATAAGTCTAGAGTCTTTCAGGCTGTGTGGAAGGCAATGCACCAGTTGTTGAGGATATGTCAAGATAGTGAATACAAGTGAACAAAAGTGAACAAGATAGTGATCAGCAAAAAAGAAGAAAGTAAGAAGGGGCTAAGAAACAGATGTTATAAGAATGATGTGTTTGAAGCCATGAAGAATTGCTGCAGATTTCGTAGCTGAACAAATGAGGAATGCCAATAGCAAGAGGAATGTTAAAGTCAATAGTGTGCAGATGCTAAAGATTTGATGATGAAACCCATGGTATAAGGATGAGAGCAATGACTGAGGAGGTAAATTCATAGAAATTAGTCTGTTAAGAAACTAAGAGAGCAGATAATGGCCTTCCCCTTACCACAGATTCATGAAAGAGCAGCAGTTGTAAGACATCATCTTGGTGATTCCATCAAAGTTTATAATACCCCAAGAAGATGATAAAATGTTAAAACATAGCATAAACTTTTAGTAAACAAGGGAAAATGTCAAAAAATTAACAGATTTTGAGAGGAAAGAGTGGGAATATGGCAGAGCTCCAGACTATGATGTTCAGACTAGCAACTGAGGTAAGGGGGCTAGAGCTATATTACAGTGGGTAGGGCATTTGCCATATGGCCCCCCGAGCACTGTCAGGAGTAATTCATAAGTGCAGTGCCAGGAATAACCCCGGAACAACTCTGGGTATGACACAAAAAAAGTAAAAAAAACTGAGGTGAATAAACAACCACCAAAAGTCAGGAAGACATCGAATTCACCCAGATGTCCCAAGGACATGCTTGAGAAGGCTGCAGACACAGAGAAGATATTTTTGGTGGACTTACAATTTTTAATTAATCTAGAACTGGATTTTTTTAAGAAAATGTTTAAGACCAGGGAAAGTTTCTGAATATAAAAACGATTTCAAGATGAACCAGAAGAATTTCGGTGTAGAGTGTGAATGAAGTCAGTGGAATAAATAAAGCAATGTTAACACTCGGAGTGATGATTCAGTAGGTAGTAGAATATAATGACTGAGATACAGGGGAATGTGAGACATGGCGATGTCTCTCTTAGTCTTCTAGAGAAGAAAAATGCACTTAAAGTAATTATTTAGAAGAACCTAAAAAATTATGGGACACACTTGGTTATATGTCAATTGTCAGAGCAGCTGCTCCTTTTGACTGCTGGAAGAACAATGCCAGTGATGAGAGGCATGACTGAATGCCATTGTCTGGTAGCATATTACTTTAGTATTCAGACTATACTATCAATTCCATTTTGATATATTTAACTCAATCTGAAGGCAAATTTACCAAAAAGCAGAATTCAATATGTAGTAGTTGTAATCAGAATCTGCTACTGATGTTCCTTCTTTTCCTATGTCCATGAAAATCATAACTGCACTTGCATTTGGCAATGGTTTCATACTGAATTCACCATAGAGTCTGTCTACTGAGAAAAACTCCTAATAGATGGCCTATGTCTCTAAAACAACTTCATTTCCAGGTACTTGTGGAGAAGGAGAATACAGAGAACTTACCGACCTCATTTCATCTGGTGAAATTTTTCAATGGAAATATTTATCTGATTTATTTGACACAAGTGTAATTTCCTAAGCACATTTAGCCCCTAATTTGAAATACTTTGTAGGGAAGTGAGTTACTTGCATGTGCATAGTCAGAACAAATCTCTCCTGCATCAGCAGATCCCCACATTCCAAGATGTCAAAGGAAAAGAGAGAAATTCTCATAGCTCAGTGAAAAGTTGTTGATACATAAGGAGGGATAGGAAAAATAAGACTTCAAAGTCATGCACAGGACAATAAATACATTGTAAAAGACATGAGATTATTTTTTACTAGCAAATAGTTTTCTATTTAACAAAAAGAGGTGTCTTCTTTCTGACAATACTAGAATCAGACTCAAAAATTCGCTAGCAAGATATAGAGAATTGTATGCTTCTAGCAAAAATATACCCTCTAATGCCTTCCTTGAAAAACACTAAATTAACATTTTAATAACTGTGCTCAAATCTTATGGAATCTTTTTGTTTTTGAAGAGAAGAACAAGCAGTACTTGGGTTATGACCAGCTCTGTGTTTACGGGACCATGCAGTGCAAATGTTCAAACCTGGGTCTCCCACATGCAGTCAACCACTAAAATTAACTCTGTAATGTTATGCTATCTTTTTATCAAGTGAGTGAATTAATTTTATTTTTAAGGGAGTAAAGGAAGATTTAAGGATAATTAAAATGAATTGCTTTTTATGGGGGCTGGAACGATAGTACAGCGAGTAGGATGTTTGCCGTGCGTGTGTCTGACCTGGGTTCTATCCCCAGCATCCCATAAAGCACCCCAAGCACTGCCAGGAGTAATTTCTGAGTGCATGAGCCAGGAGTAACCCCTTGTGCATCACCGGGTTTGACCCAAAAGAGAAAAAAAGTAAGAGAAGAACTGCTTTTTACTGTTAGAAGAGACGAAGTCATGAAATTTGCTTATAAGTGAATGGTCATGGAGAGTATTGTGCTAAGTGAAATGAGTCAGAAAGAGAGGGACAGACATAGAAGGACTGCACTCATCTGGGGAATATAAAATAACATAATATGAGACTGACAACGAAGGATAGTAGAGACAAGGGCCAGGAATATTGTTCCATGGTTGGAAGCCTGCCTTATGAGCTGTGGGAGAAGGCAGCTGAAATAGAGAAGGGATCACTGAGTCAATGATGGGTTGGAGGAATCGTTCGGGATGGGAGATGTGTGCTGAAAGTAGATAAAGGGCCAAACGTGATAGCTTATAAGTTTCTTTATTGCAAATCATAATGCCCCAAAAGTAGAGAAAGAGTATGGGGGAAATTGTCATAGAGGCAAGGGGAGGGTTAGGATGGGTGGGGGTATACTGGGAACATTTGTGGTGAAAATGTGTGCTAGTGGAGAGATGGGTGTTTGATCACTGTATAACTGAAACTCAAACATGAAAGCTTTGTAACTGTATCTCACAGTGATTCAATAAAAAAATTTTTAAAAGAACTGCTTTTTAAAAAAATGTTATAAATATACTTTTGTATACTTACTAGGTCTCTTAATAAGTGTTCTATTTCCCTAACACTAATACATATATACATATACATATGTATGTGTATGTCTATCATCCATCTATCTATCTATATATCTATCTATCCATCCATCTATCTATTCCCTTATCTCACGTCTCTCCCCCTCCTCTCCCTCTCTTTTCTCTCTCTCATTCCCCATTCCTCCATCACCTTTATTTTCAGCTAATCAAAGGAATATACAAAATAAAAGTATATCTTCTTTTTGCTATGCAATGATACATGAGACTGAACAACACATGTTTTCGGAGCTGAAACAATTGGTTGACACTTTTTCTATGCCACAGTAAGGGATAACATAGTATGCCCTATTAAGAGATTTGTGGCTAAGACTAGAGCAAGAGAAAGTGTTCCTAATTAGGGTTGAGCATAACAGTTCTGAGCGAGTAAAAGGAAGATATTAAATGTCATTTGTGTCTTCCCTGTCCAACTCATTTCTTACAGAAAGGACAAGAAAGTCAATTTCCATGCAATGTCTAATTCCTTGCCATAAACTGTTTAAGAAGTACAGTATAAAAAAATCTTCAAGTCATGGTTTTATTCAGCAGCTACCACTGGTGTGCACATGTGTGGCCTATAAGCTGCCAGTTTGATGCCTCACTTAATTCAAGAGGAAATTTTCTCATAGAAAAATACATAGGGTCAGCTAGTATATGGAAGTCATTAATATGATTATTCTTTTGAATGAGTTAAATTCTCTGTTCTGAAATTTTCTTTATTTGAAAACTGATTTCTTATTTCTTTAAGAGTCCAGGAATCTCTCCTGAAGGAAATGACAATGCATGTTTATCAAGCAAAATAAGGGAATAACAATAAAGAGAATGTACCAGAAGTGCAAAGAAAAAAATAACACAGGCCAAAAGAAATGAGATGGATGGTTGTCTCCAAATGGCTGACAAAAACAGACAGTCCTGTGGATTTGTGTGGGTTCACAGCTGCAGATTTTACCCACTGAATTTGATTGTCACCCATGGTGGCCTGGCCACCTGGATGTCCCACCTGGGGGCCTGGCAGCATGATGATGTGTCCAGTCTGTTTCTGGGCTAGAGACAACTCTAGATGATAGGGTTGCTTTAAAGGAACCACAGAGGAGTGATTACATAGCTCAACTCATCCAATTTATTTTATTATTACTGTTGAAAGATAAATATAGAAAGAAGAAAGAAGCCACGGCTGCCTTTGAAAAGAATGTCTAGCAATTTTATTGTGGTGTTTAGTCTCCCATTTATACTCCAACTTTTTTCTAAGTGCAATTAAACAACTGTAAGTCTGATGCAAGGAGCGAGGTCAATGCTGAGACAGGAGGTTTTACATCAAACTCATACACAATTAAGAAAAAATCCCTATTGCCAATTCTTCAATCTATTTTTTTCCCTTACTATGCCAAATCAGGGCTGGAGTGATAGCACAGCAGGTAGGGCATTTCGATTCCTCCACCCCTTTCGAAGAGCCCAACAAGCTACCGAGAATATCTCGCTTGAATAACAGAGCCTGGCAAGCTCCCCGTGGCATATTTGATGTGCCAAAAACAATAACAAGTCTCACAATGAAGACATTACTGGTGCCCACTCGAACAAATTGATGAGCAACTGGATGACAGTGATACAGTGATGCCAAATCAGGGGCCAGAGATAGATAGTACAGGAGTAAGGCACATGCTTTTTACGAAACTCCTCTGCACCATCCCCAGCACCATACAGTTCCCCTAGCATCACTGAGTATAGCCCCAGAGGCCCTCAAACACTGCTCCAGTTTAGGTACCACAGCCCAAATAGGACTGAATCCTCAATCCTTGGTATTGAACCAATGATTCTGCAGGGCAAGACGCTCCAGGACGGGCTTCTGCACCTCCTAGCCAGCTTTTAGAGGTCCCCCTCAAATTGAAAAATCTACAAAAAGCTATGTCACTTATTAAAAACCTATTAAATGCACATTTATAATTCAAATATTGGATTATTTCACCCTGTTAAGCTATATATTTTTATTAATATGTCTTGATTTTGACTTCTCTGGATAGAATGTTGGCCAGAAGGATCAGCATTTGTGAAGCAGAGGGTGAGAAGGCACACATCCTGGAAAGCACAGGAGTGAGTGACAAGGTGAAAAGGAAGTTGAGGCGAAAATAGCAGAAGCCAGAGATCAGGAAAAGTTTCATATAAAAATTTAGATTTCACTTGATCCTGATCACAATCACCATCCTGTGACTTTCCTTCTAATTATTCTATAATGAACCTCTTTTATAATAAAGCTATCATAGGGGCTGGAGCAATAGCACAGCAGGTAGGGTATTTGCCTTGCATGCGGCTGACCCGGGTTCAATTCCCAGCATCCCATATGGCCTCCTGAGCACTGCCAGGGGTAATTCCTGAGTGCAGAGCCAGGAGCAACCCCTGTGCATCGCCAGGTGTGAACCAAAAAGAAAAAAAAAAGCTATCATATAATTTCAAAACCTTATAAATTTTGCAAAGAATTTCACATACCCATTTTAATAAAATTTTGCACAAAGATTACAACATATTTAGAACAGAAACCAAACCAACATTTCAGAAATGTTCATGCTTATTTGCAACATATTCAGTTATTGATCAAATGAACAAAACAAGTTTGTAAGTTCAGATCTGACATTTCAGCTGATTGAATTTTATGAAACATTTTCCAAAGCACTTTCTTACTTTTCAACATGCAAATTATAAAATATTTGGCATCAGATTTTTAATAAAAATCTAAAATATTTATAACAGTTGCTAATGATTAATGAAGATATCTTCTGAAACCCATATGTTAATTATTCATATCATTCTCTATCTTCTAATCTGTACCAGAATCTGTTCCACTTTTCTTTTTTATAAAATTAATTAATTAAAACATCAAATATATGATGAAATAATAAATTTCGAATGGATGTTTTTCTACTACCACCTGTCCTATATTGACAGTGAGATGAATTAAAAATGTTAAGAAAAATGTGTACTTCTGAGCACTCATAGAAATTACTAATATATTATATATGTTTGTGTTAGAATATCAAGACTGGTACTATTGTAAAATTAAAATCAGACAACATAGTCAATATTAATTAAAAACTAAATGCCAATGAAACAGATAGTATTTACAATTCCATATGGAACCAGATGAGAAAGCTAGTTACAAAAACAACTTAGAAATCAGCATTTTGTGAGAAACTTATAGTATAACCAAATGATTCTGAATTTTTTATTTGCAAAAAAAAGATTATAATCCATTTTATGTCACCATTATTACAGCATGCTTAATAATAATTTTTGAAACAAATTTTCTATAGATAAGAGTAAAGTAAGCATATTAGTAACTAAAACAAGTAAGATAGTTTGGGAGTTCAAAACTCATTCTTTTTGCAATAAACACTCGTACCAAGAAAAAAGATCAATGGCAAAGCTTAAGAAAAAATGCCTCTTTTAATTATCTGAATCAGGCTGGCTTATTTCATAATTTTCCAATATCTTCTTAGGGAAAGAAAAGAGGGAAATAAGAACAAACATATGTTACTTCTTATGTTACTTCATTTAATCATTTAATATTCTCAATCAACCAGGCAGAGTAATCCCCTTTTAACAGATGAGAAGATGACTTGTCTGTAGTCACACCACGGGAAAAGAATTCAAACTGAGTGCTGGTGTTTGCTGCAAGAGTGGCCCTCCTTAGTTCTTGGATCTAAGAACTAAAAATTTTTAGTTTTAGAGTCCAATAATTAAGAAATAAATCTCAGGTTATTTTGAATCATTTTTCTATGGCTAAAGTCAACAATATTGAGATGGTAACATTCTCATCTAGTTTGTTTTATTTGCCAAAAACCTAAGCGAACCTATTATGCCTGTAATATTCTTCTATGCCCCAAAGAGGGTTAATACAAAATATTTTATAAAGCACTATTATTAACAAGGATTAAATTTTGGTTCATTCATAGATTGACCTAAATGCTGATGGATAAGAGATAGAGGCTTTTATTCTGAGGCCATGTGTTCAGTTAAAACTAAAATCTAAAAAATAAAGAAACACAATTGTGGACAATTTTGTAATGCTCTATCTCATAGTGATTCAATAAAAATAAATCAAAAAATAAGAAAAGGAAAATATAAAGAAAAAATGGTTATTAAGGTACATAGATCCCAATCTCTATTACCGTCTCTATGTGCAAATGCACTATAACAAAAATTAACATATAATCACTGTGAATTTTTTTTTAATTCTTTTATTAATTCACCATGTGGAAAGTTACAAAGCTTTCAGGTTAAAGTCTCAGTTATACAATGCTCAAATACCCATCCCTTCACCAGTGCAAATATTCCACCACAAGAATCACGATATATCTCCCCCTTTCCCCCCACCTCACCAGCCCCCCACCCCGCATGTGTAACTGGTAAATTTCACTTTACTTTCACTTTACTTTGATTACATTCAATATTTAAAAAAAAAATTCACTATTATTGATTTGGAGTTTCTCCCCCCTAAAGTCGATCTGCTGAAAAGAAAGCATTTGGTAATTTGTTTTCCATTGCTGAGAATGAAGAGATATGAGGCCAGGAGGCCGCACCACCAGCAGCATAGTTTTGGATTTCTGTATTTTAGTATTTTAGTAACTAAGTCCAGAGAAATATCTGCCAGGAATCGCAACATTGTAATCTTGTATCTCTCAGCTACTTTATATTCCACATATGAGTGTGATCATTCTATGTCTGTCTCTTTCTTTCTGACTCATTTCACTCAGCATGATACTTTCCATGTTGATCCACTTATATGCAAATTTCATGACTTCATGTTTTCTGACAGCTACGTAGTATTCCATTGTGTAAATGTACCAGAGTTTCTTTAGCCAATCATCTGTTTTCGGGCACTCTGGTTTGTTCCATATTGTGGCTAATATTGTAAACAGAGTGGCAATGAACATGGAAATGCAGATGTCATCTCTACTATACCTTTTTGCCTCTTCGGGATATATTCCCAGGAGTGGTATTGCTGGGTCAAATGGGAGCTCAATTTCTAACTTTTTGAGAATCGTCCATATTGTTTTCCAAAAGGGCTGAACCAGTTGGCATTCCCACCAGCAGTGAAGGAGAGTCCCTTTCTCTCCACATCCACGCCAACACCGGTTGCTTATGTTTTTTGGGATGTGGGCCAGTCTCTGTGGTGTGAGATGATATCTCATGGTTGTTTTGATCTGCATCTCCCTGATAATTAGTGATGTTGAAAATTTTCTCATGTGCCTCTCAGCCATTCGGATTTCTTCTTTGGAAAAGTTTCTGTTCATTTCATCAGCCCATTTTTTGATGGGGTTGGCAGTTTTCTTCTTGTGGAGTTCAACCAGTGCATTGTATATCCTTGTTATCAACCCTGTATCGGAGGGGTACTGCATAAATATCCTTTCCCATTCTGTAGATTGTCTTTGTATTTTGGTCACTGTTTCTTTTGAGTTGCAGAAGCTTCTTAGTTTGAGATAGTCCCATTTATTTATCTTTGTTTTCACTTGCTTGGCCAGTGGTGTGTCCGCTTTCAAGATACCTTTGGCTTCAATGTCCTGGAGGGTTTTGCCGACCTTGTCTTCAATATACCTTAGGGATTCTGGTCTGATGTTGAGGTCTTTAATCCATTTTGATCTGATTTTTGTACATGGTGATAGATGGAGGTCTAAGCCCATTTTTTTGCATGTAGCCGTCCAGTTTTGCCAGCACAATTTGTTAAACATGCTTTCCTTGCTCCACTTCACCTTTCTTGCTCCCTTATCAAAGATTAGATGATCATATATTTGGGGGTGTATGTCAGAGTATTCAACCCTATTCCATTGGTCTGCAGCTCTACCTTTCTTCCAATACCATGCTGTTTTAATGACTACCGCTTTGTAGTAGAGTTGGAAGTTGGGGAGGTTGATTCCTCCCATTTTCTTTTTCCCAAGGATTGTTTTAGCTATTCGTGGGGGCTTATTGTTCCAATGAATTTCAGGAGCGCTTGCTCCATTTCTTTGAAGAATGACAAGGGTATCCCTATAGGGATCGCATTGAATTTGTACAATGCTTTGGGGAGAATTGCCATTTTGACAATATTAATTCTTCCAATCGAAGAGCAGGGGATGTCTTTCCATTTCCTGTGTCCTCTTTTATTTCCTGAAGTAGTGTTTTATAGTTTTCATTAGACAAGTCCTTTACTTCCTTTGTTAAGCTGATTCTGAGGTACTTGATTTTTTGAGGCGCAATTGTGAACGGGATTGCTTTTCTCAGGTCACTTTCTTCTCTCTCATTATTTGCATATGGGAAAACTATGCACTTTTGGGTATTGATTCTATAGGCTGCAACTTTACTATATGACTCTATTGTTTCTAGGAGTTTCTTGGTAGAGGTTTTAGGTTACTCTAGGTATAGTATCATATCATCTGCTAATAGTGAGAGCTTGATATCTTCCTTTCCTACCTGAATGCCCTTAATATCTTTTTCTTGCCTAATCGCTATTGCAAGAACTTCCAGTACTATATTGAACAGAAGTGGAGAGAGTGGGCATCCTTGTCTCGTCCCTGTTATCAAAGGGAAGTCTCTTAGCTTTTCCCCATTGAGGACAATGCTTGCAATAGGCTTGTGATAAATGGCTTTGACTATATTGAGAAAGGTCCCTTCTATACCCATTTTGGCGAGTGTTTTCATCATAAACGGATGCTGGATCTTGTCAAATGCTTTCTCTGCATTTATTGATATGATTATATGATTTTTATCTTTTCTTTTGTTGATATGATGGATTATGTGATTGATTTCCGGATGTTAAACCATCCTTGCATCCCCGGGATGAATCCCACTTGGTCGTGGTGTATGATCTTTTTGATGAGTTGTTGAATTCTGTTTGCTAATATTTTCTTGAGGATCTTCGCATCTGTGTTCATCAGGGATATTGGCCTGTAGTTTTCTTTTTTTGTGGTGTCTTTGTTTGCTTTTGGTATTAGGGAGATGTGAGCCTCATAGAAACTGTTTGGGAGGGTTTCTGTTTCTTCAATTTCCTGGAAAAGCTTGAGAAGGACTGGCAATAGGTCCTCTTTAAATATTTGGAAGAACTCCCTAGTGAATCCGTCTGGACCAGGGCTTTTGTTTTTGGGAAGACTTTTGATTACCATTTCAATTTCCTTGATGTTAATTGGATAATTCAGGTATTCCAGGTCTTCTTGGTTCAGCCTTGGGAGATTATAGGAGTCGAGGATTTTATCCATTTCTTCTAGGTTCTCTTGTTTCGTGGCATAGAGATTTTCAAAGTAGTCTCTGATGATCTTTTGAATTTCATTGGTTTCTGTTGTGATGTCCCCCTTTCATTTCTGATTCGGCTTATAAGGGTTCTCTCTCTCTCTTTCTTTGTGAGTCTTGCTAGTGGTTTATCAATCTTGTTTATTTTCTCGAAGAACCAGCTCTTGGTTTCATTGATCTTTCGAATTGTCTTTTTGGTTTCCATGTCGTTAATTTCTGCTCTAAGTTTTATTATCTCTTTCCTTCTGCCTGGTTTGGGCTCCTTTTGTTGGTCCTTTTCTAAGGTCTTGAGCTGTGAAGTCAAGTTATTTATGTGGGCCCTTTCTTCCTTCCTGAGATATGCTTGCAGAGCTATAAATTTTCCCCTTAAAACGGCTTTAGCTGCGTCTCACATGTTCTGGTAGCTCGTGTCTTCATTCTCATTTGTTTCTAGGTACCTTTTAATTTCTTCCTTGATTTCCGTCTGACCCATTGTTCAATATCGAGCTATTTAATTTCCAGGTGTTTGATTTGGTTTTCTGCATCTGTCCACGATTAAGTTTTATCTTCAGTTTAGCATGGTCTGAAAAGATAGCTGGTACAATGTCTATCTTTTTGATTCTGTTGAGGTATGCTGTGTGGCCTAGCACATGGTCTATTCTGGAAAATGTTCCATGTGCACTGGAAAAGAATGTGTATTCCTTTTTGGGGGGATATAAAGCCCTGTATAGATCTATTAGCCCTCTCTCTTCTATTTCTTCCTTCAAAGCCAGTATTTCCTTGGTGAGTTTTAATCTTCTTGATCTGTCCAGAGGAGACAGTGCGGTGTTGAAGTCTCCAACTACTATTGTGTTGCTCAAGATGTCCTTCTTAAGGTCTCTTAGCAGTTGTAGGTATTTAGCTGGTGCATCATTGGGTGCATAGACATTTAGGAGTGTGATTTCTTCCTGATGTACACATCCCGTGATTAATAAAAAGTGGCCTTCACTATCCCTTCTAATCTTTTTCAACCTGAAGTCTATGTTGTCCAATACTAGTAACGCCACACCAGATTTCTTGAGGGAGTTGTTTGCTTGCTGGATTGTTTTCCATCCTTTGACTTTGAGTCTGTGTTTGTTCTGGCTATTCAGATGTGTTTCTTGCATGGAGCAGAATGTTGGGTTCAGTCTTTGAATCCATTTTGCCAGTCTGTGTCTCTTAATTGGTGAATTCAGACCATTGACATTAAGGGAGATTATTGTTATGGGATTTTGTGCCATCTTTGTGCAAGGGTTTGTTGTGCTTGTAGGGGTTGTTCTTGTTTTACAATAGCCCCTTTACTGCTTCTTTTAGGTTTGGTTTTGAGTCTATGAAGTTCCTGAGCTGTTGTTTATCCCCAAAGTAGTGTATGATTCCTTCTAGTTTGAATGAGAGTTTAGCCGGATAAAGTATTCTTGGTGAAGCGTTGATTTCATTGAGTTTTTTCACTATATCCCACCATTGCCTTCGAGCTTGGAGGGTTTCCTCTGATAGATCTGCTGTGAGTCTAAGGGGTGCTCCTTTGTATGCAATTTCCTTCTTGGACCTTGCTGCTTGCAGTATTGTGTCTCTCTGAGCGATGTCCATCATTGTAACTATGATATGTCTTGGGGTTTTTCTGTTAGGATCTCTTTTAGCTGGCACTCTTCGGGCACCTTGAATCTGGATGCCCGCATTGTCCAGCTGTGGGAAGTTTTCCGCAATGATTTGTTTGACTGTGTCTTTTTCGTTGGGGTTGGTTCCCTGTGGTTCTGTTAGTCCAATGATTCTAATGTTGTTCCTCTTGAAATCATCCCCTAGGACTCTGATTCTGGCTAGAGCTATTTTGAGGTCTCTTGCCATGGTTTGTTGTTGCCTGTAGGCCTCTTGCAGCTCATCTTCAAGCATACTGATTCTGTCTTCGGCTGCAGTCATCCTATTGTTTTTTTTTTTTTTTATTGAATCACCAAGTGGAGGGTTACAAAGTTCTCAGGATTATGTCAGTTATACAATATTCAAACACCCTTCCCTTCACCAGTGCCCATCTTCCATCACCAACCCCCCCAGTATATCTGCCGCCCCCTCCCACCTCCCTAGTCCCCACCCTTGTACATGATAAGTTCACTTCATTTGCGCTTATCTCGATTACATTCCATGTTTCAACACACAACTCACTACCGTTGCTGGGGTTTCCCCCCAAAAAGAAAAAGACAGTCCTATTGCCAATGAGGCATTTGAAAGTTCTCCATTACTAAGAATATAGAGATATTAAGTCCTGCTGTTTGTTACATAACTTTTCTTTTTCCCCCTTGCCCCGCGCCACCGAGTTCACGCCTGTTTAGTAATCGCCACGCTGTCTGACAAAGGGAAAAAAAAACGAAGAGGATGGTTATTTCCCGTCATCAGCCGGCGTGGGGCTCTGGCTTAGTTGATAGTCTAGTAGAGTGTCTGCAAGCAGTTTCTGGAACCAAAGGTCTTGCGCTGATATCGGCTCCGGCTCGAGATACCACCAGCGTCCCGCTGGTCCATGTACCTAATTTTTCCCCTTATTTCCCATTCCCACGCCACCAGGTCTGTTTGCTTAATGGACATCACACTATGTTTGACACCACACCACGTTTCTTCCCGAGAAAGAAGGATATTTCTTCTCAGCCGGCGTGGGGATATAGCTTAGTTCAGTCAGAGAGATGGCTACCATTTTGATTGCCTTCAATATTTTAACAAAATACTTACTATTCTTGTTAGGATCACCCACAAAAGTCCGACCCATTAAGAAGGAACCATTACATATTGCTGATACTAAGATGACATTAGGTCGCGCGGCCACAGCAGCGGCCGCGCGGTTTTGGGTTTCTGTCTAAAGTCCAGGGAAAAAGTTGAAGGAGAGAGAGAGAGATTTCCGCACTTGGGACCTGGCGGAAACTCTCAAGTCACATACTGCAGGTTGCTGGTGGGCTGCTGGTGTCCCAAGCAGCTTCCTCCTCTTCGTCAGTCATTCTGGGGATGCGGGCGCGGAGAAATGGGAAAGCCCACGTGCAGTCATCCTATTGTTGAGGGCAGCCAGAGAGTTTTTGATTTCATGTACCGAATCCTTCATTTCTTTTTGAAGGTTTTTTATTTCTGCTCTCATTTCTTCCCATATTTTGTGGGCTGTCTGTTGTATTGTTTCTGCCAGGTCTTCCTTGAAGTTGTCCATCTTTGCATTGAGTTCATTGAACATGTTGAGGATTTCAACTCTGAATTCTTTCTCAGAGAGGTCAAGTTTGTAGGAAACGCCCATTGAGGTTTCCGGACTCCTTTGATCGTCCTCTGCTTGCAGTGGGGATTTTCGCTGTTTCTTCATGTTGTTGTTGTGGTGTGAAAAAGGGCCCTTGAAGATGAGTGTCCCTGTTTCCTTTTGTTGCAAAAGAGGATTGTGGATAGGCTCAGTTAATAGTGGTTGCCTTTTTACTTGCCGGTTGTAGAACCTGGTCTCCTACTGAGATGTTTCCTTCAATTCTTATGTGAAGTCTTGTGTGTATTGTCCTACTGCTTGCGAATAGCTAGGATGTTTAGTCTTGGATAGGATGTTGAGGAAACTATTTGCCGCCGTGTGTGCTTTGGCCTCCAGGGATGAGGCCACGCCCACTTTTCTTAGGCCACGCCCCTGTCGATTATGCCACGCCCCTTTCCCACAACCCGGCAGCGGTCAACGGGCTGGGGTTGGCGTGCTGGCCACTTGGCCGGCAGTCCGCAGGGGAGGGAAGCGCGGGGTGCTCAGGGCCGCGGAGCAGCGGAGCAGGCTCTGAACACACTTCTTGATGGATTTTAGGGTAAAAAAACAAAGATAACCAAGATTTAACATGATGCAAAGACAAATGTTTATACTCTTCTAAAAGAGACTACTAGAAATATGAATCAATTTCACAATTACTGATGATAACTCTCATTTTAAGCTTTCCTTGAGCTCCTTCCTATGGTAAATTGTGCACTTCCTTTATGATATAATTATTTTTATGTAAAATTAATAGTTGGGACCTGGAGCAAGAGTATAGTGGGTAGGATGTTTGCCTTGCATGCGATGACCCAGATTCAATTTCTGGCACCCCATATGGTCCACCAAGCACTACCAGGAATAATTTTGAGAATTAAGGGCTGAAGCAGTTGGCATTCCCACCAGCAGTGAAGGAGACTCCCTTTCTCCCCACATCTGCGCCAACACCGGTTGCCTTTGTTCTTTTGGATGTGGGCCAGTCTCTGTGTTGTGAGATGATATCTCATTGTTGTTTAGATTTGCATCTCCCTGATGATTAGTGATATAGAGCATTTTCTCATGTGCCTCTCAGCCATTTGGATATCTTCTTTGAAAAGTTTCTGTTCATTTCATCACCCCATTTTTTGATTGGGTTGGCAGTTTTCTCTTGTGTAGTTCAACCAGTGCCTTGTATATCCTTGATATAAACTTCAAAGATGACACGCCACTAGCCAACCAAGTGAAAACAGAGATAAACAAATGGGACTGTCTTAAACTAAGAAGCTTCTGCAGCTCAAAAGAAACAGTGACTAAAATACAAAGACAGTCTACAGAGTAGGAAAGGATATTCATCCAATACCCATCCCATTTCTAAAGAACTTTTAAGTGACCCTGTTCTAAAATTTTCAGTGGCTGCTTATTTCCTACTAAGTTTTTCATGTTTAAAATCACAGTCTAGCTTTCTAGGACTTTCACTTTATTCTTCCATCATGTTATCACTGTGGTCAGTCATTTTCTTGGTTTAGCTTCAATAATGATAAATTCACTAATCAGTCCATTTCAACAATCTCTTAAAGGTTTGGCTCTATCAATCATTCCAGCCTTTTGTCTTTATCAATGACCATAATCACACATCCCACAAGATGTGAGCTACAGACAGCACTTGATCTTATTTAGCTGCTGAAGCTCTCCCTTCTTGTATACTAGCAGGCAAAGGACTCACAAAATAGTTGTTGAATAAATGAATGAAATCAAGTATAGTGTATAAAATGGATCACTTTTCTTCTTTCCCTTTTGATCTAAATATATTGAAAACAAGGTCTGTTTCTTGTTCTCATCAGAATTTCTGCAGATCTTAACTTTTTTTTAATTGAATCACCATGAGATACAGTTACAAGTTTTCATGTTTGATTACAATCATACAATTGCAGATCTTAACTCATTAAAAGCATATTCTAAGTCATCTTTCCCAAAGTGAAAGATACCATCCCCAGGGGTGCATGGAAACAGTGTGAGGACAAGCTATAGCAGTTTCTGATGCAACTGGGTTTTCTTTCTGTTTGGTCTCTTAAACAAGGTAGATTTTTGGAGACACTGGGAAGTTTTTGGTGTTTGGTGGTTTTTGATTTGATTTTGCTTTGTTTTGTTTTCTGAAAAGGGTGCAATAGACCATATAAATTTGGAAAACTGTGCTCATTCAAATCTCTAATAGTTCCAAAAATAGAGCAAAAGTGAATTTGTTTCAAAGATCATATTCCATTTAATAGCTATTTTTCTAAACGATGTGCATGCAAACAGTGGGCTTCTAAGGTCCTGCTGGGAGGTGGAGTGCACAGTTATTCCAACACAGTGATTTCATTAATGAGTTTACAGAGCCTCTGTTGTGCACTCAGTCTGAAGGGACTCAAGGTCTAGCAATTATATTGTCCTACAGTGCTTGCTCTCAATGAAGCACATCTCTCTGTCCAATGTGTCATCTGTTTTCAACTTGTTTAAATGCATAATAATCTGCCTGCCACTCCTTTGTTAATAATGCCATCTTTAAAAAAAAATAAAAACGCTTTTAATCACTAAAAGCTCTGAGCCTATCTGAACCATGGGATCTTTCTATTATACTATATATCAGAAGAAAACTAATTATAATACCTTATTTTCCTATTTTAAATCTATGTAAAGTGGATTACTTGAATGTTAATTAGCTGGTTAACCTTTGTTATGGTACTCAGGACCACTAGTATAAAAAAATTGTCAAGTCTATTCATCTGCTATTAGTCTAAGTGATCAGGGATTAACAACTAAGTCAATATTAAAAAATTACTTTTAAATAATAATATGATAAATTCCATATTCATATAAATCACCTATATTTTCACTTAATAAATTCTAGATATCAGTATGATTTTACCATTCATTACCAAACATTAATATAAAATATAAATCCGAATTTTGTCTACAAGAATCTTGAAGCATTTTACATTTTATGTAATTATATTAGTAATTTTTTTTTACATTTTACATTTTATGTAATTATATTAGTAATATAGATGCCACTGTCACTGTCATCCCATTGCTCATCGATTTGTTCGAGCGGGCACCAGTAACATCACTCATTGAGAGACTTATTGTTACTGTTTTTGGCATATCCAATACGCACAGGTAGCTTGCCAGGCTCTGCCATGCGGGCTCCATACTCTCAGTAGCTTGCTGGGCTCTCCGAGAGGGGCAGAGGAATCAAACACTGGTTGGCCGAGTGAAAGGCAAAAGCCCAATTGCTGTGCTATTGTTTCTTTTTCAGGATTGGACTACTTCAGAGGTATTTACTATGCAATATAACAAGTAAATATTAAATCATAATTTTTCAACAAAACAACTATTATAATTCTGGAAAATGCACATATGGAAGCAATATAGGCTTCCGTGGGGTCAGAGATACGGTACAGGGGTTAAGGTAAGTACCCTGCATGTGGTTGACCCCAGTTAGGTCCTCAAAACCACATGGTTCTACAAGCCATAACCTTGTAATCCCAGGCACCACTACAGCACAGGCCCCATCATGGAACTGCTGTCTTAGTTGGCTATGAGTCTCCTAGAGGGCCCCTTCACCTCGGTATCCAGAGCACTGCTTAAGGGGCCCAGTCAAACAAACAGGAAAAATTAGCTCCTAATCGTTCATATTCATAAACAAGTTATTGTATTTCTTCAATTGTATGAGCTGGATGCACAAAGTTTGTGTCTTAGGAATATTTTTCGCTCTTTGATAATTGGATATTATTTTGCATACAGTATCATATGAATAAATACATTCGCAAATTCTCTTAGATTCTAAGTGCAAATGATTATAGAGATAAGGTTATGTGTGAACCATCTTCAAAATTTTGGGTTTTAGCATATATATTTCTTGGCAAGAACACTCCCTCCACCAAAAAATAGACTTCTGTTATCATGCCATGTTAATTTTATGGAACAGAAAATATATATTTCATGAGTCTCATGAGAGCTTCCTGATAAACAATGAAAATCAAAACAAAATCTTGGTAAATGGAAAATCACCAAATAAAAACTAACAACTGCCTAAAAGTCACACAGTAACTTCATGTATATTTTTTGCTTGCATTTAACAAATGGATTTTAATAGGCAAATTTTACAATACATATAATGAATTATTAGCCTTTTGAGCTATCATTATATATTGTCTGGGATTCTCAGCCACAGGATTGTGATTTTTAAAAAACCATATAAAGACTTAGTAATTCCTGTACATACACAAGTCAAAATTGTCTAATAGTAATATTAATCTATCTTTGAAGTGCAATGAAGCTTAAAAAGACTAAAAAACATGAAAACCCAAGTCCACATGTCATCATAGAAAAATTGTATTTTAGTCATATTTTTGAGTTGCAATGCTGCCTCTACTAAACTTTTAACAAACTAATTTCTCTGTAACCTAGTTTTTTTTACCTAAAAAACAATCACATAAGTAGTAATAGTATACTATGAGGATTAAATGAATTAGCATGTTAAAGTACAAGACATTCCTCGTGCACATAACAAAGACTGGGCAAATATTAAAAAGTAATATCAATACTCACTGTATCACTGTATCACTGTAATCCTATTGTTTGTCGATTTACTTGAGAGGGCACCAGTAACGTCTCTATTACACTCAGCCCTGAGATTTTAGAAGCTTCTCCTTATTTGTCTTTCCCAAGGATTGGAGGCTCCTTCAGGGTCAGGGGAATGAGACCTATTGTTACTATTTTTGGCATATCAAATACAGCACAGGTAGCTTGCCAGGCTTTGCCGTGCGGGCAGGATACTCTCGGTACCTTGCCATGCTCTCCAAGAGGTATGTATATACCTTTTATTGTATTTGGGATTTGAATATGCCATCGGGAGCTTGCAAGGCTTCTCGCGTATGGGCAATAGACTCTTGGTAGCTTGTCAGGTTCTCCAAGAGGGAGAAAAAGGCTATTAGATGTCACGTGGCAGCAAAGCTTCTGGGAGCTTGGTCTAATAGTCTCTGGATGTTGGCCATTGGTGGGATTACACAGCGCCAGGCACAGTTTGTGGGTGTGGCTGCCAAGCTACTGAAAACTGGGGGGTCTGGGTGGAGAAGGCCTAGTCCCAATCCTAGCAGGCTTGGAGATCTCAGTCCTGGGTCCCGCACATATCAATATTATGTGATTTAAATCATAAATTTTGGAAAAGCTAAAACTGTAGAAAAAAAAATCAATAGTTTGCCATGGGTACAGGGTAGAGATAAATAATCAGAGGGCAGAGAATTTTTAAATTTTTTTATGGATGTATATAGCAATCCATATATCCAAACCCACAATGTGCAAAACTAAACCCTAAGGTAAACAGTGGGCTTTGAGTAATTATGATGTGTAAATTACGTTCATTTTGAATATATATACACATATATACATATACACATTTAGTGTGTATAAATATACATAGGACTGGAGCGATAGCACAGCAAGTAGGGTGTTTGCCTTGCACGCAGCTGACCCGCATTTGATTCCTCCATCCCTCTTGGAGAGCGCTGCAAGCTACCGAGAGTATCCCGCCCCCACAGCAGAACCTAGCAAGTTACCCATGGTGTATTCGATATGCCAAAAACAGTAACAACAAGTCTCACAATGGAGACGCTACTGGTGCCCACTTGAGCAAATCGATGTACAATGGGACGACAGTACTACAGTGCAGTGCTACATATACATAATAAAGTAAGTAGTGCTCCTGATGAGGGAAGCTATGCTTTTCCAGGTAAAGGAGACATGTCTACCCAGGAACACCAATTAGGGCTGACTCCTTGGTGGTTTATCAATTTCCTTTGACTTCTCAGCATAGGATATATGCATTGCTGCTGTTATTCCGTTCAACCCTCAGGAGGTACAATACAGTTTGGTTTCAGTTCCCTACAGATCATGTCTTTGCAGACACCGCCCCAACAACTCCACCTGCTCCTGCACTGCAGGACTGACTCTATATACCAGAGCCTATTCTATGTGTAACCAGGAAGAATGTTTGGGTAACTGTGCTGCTTGTTCTGGTGGTCTTCACTATTGTCATGCCTTGTTAGGTGATGTTACAACTTTCTGTCCTTACTGAAGATAACCTTCAAGACAAACAACGTAAACTTCATCCTGTGATTTTTTCATCCTACTACACCTCCCTTTCTTCTTCTCATATTTTCTACTAAGGAGAGAATGAATGAAATTTCCCTCCGTTCTACAAAGTAGAAATTATATTATGCTGTACCCTTACATGTAATTGAGCCTAGTTTATAATAAAATTGATGTTAAAATTGCACGTGCTACAAACTTGTTAGATTAACAGTAGAACACAACCAGAAAACAAAGGCTATCAGCTTTCAAAAATGAACTGGTTTACTTACTTCTTTTTAACTTATTAATTAATTTTTAAATGATTTGAAGAAATTCACATTATAATGCCTTTCTTTTCCTGTTTCTTCTCTATTTTTGCAAAAGATAACCTTGCAGCATCTGTATTGAAAACTATAATGCCTAAAATGAGAGATATAGAGAGTTAGAAGAGAAGTGCCTGCTATAGAAGCAGAATGGGGTGAAGGGTGGTTTGGGGGTGGGTGGGAGAGAAAATGGGGACATCGGTGCTGGGAAATTACATTGGTGGAAGGATGGGTTTGCGAACATGATTGGGAACCCAATAATGAACAGCTTTTTAAAGCTCTATCTTACAGTGATTCAATAAAATAAAAATTAAGATTAAAAAGATAGTATTAACAATTTTCCAAAGAACATTAATATAGATCATCTTGTTTTAACCTTACAGTATATCATCACAAAATCAAAGTTAGTGTCTCATTTTTTTGAATTAAGAAGTCAAATTTTAGAAAAATTAAAAGCCAAAGGGCAAGTAAATGAGATAGATAAGTTGACGACTTAAGACTTTTTTAAAGTAGTTTGCACTTCCTAAGCATTATATCTAAAGGTTTTCCTTACTGCTCTTTAGTTTATCCACATTTCCATCAAAAACCAAATGTCACAGGAGAAAGAGAAAAATATTTGTCCTGGGAACTGGGTAAGATAGGGATTCATGAAAAGAACACTATCCTGTTCCCAGCGGCTATAGGAAGTACCAGTCCCAGGATCAATGGTTTTCTGGTAGATTTCATCACTTAGAGTGATACATGAGCAACTTCAGCACACCTTCATCGCCATAGAAAAGAATCTTACATGACTTATTTAATATACTGTCATCAGTCACCTATAGATATTCTACATTCCTTTGGTAGGTAGGTTTCTAAAAGAAATTGATCAGCCAGAGAGAGATTGTAGGAAATAAGGTGATTGCCTTGCACACAGCTGACACCAGTCACCAAATATGGTCCCCTTGAGCACTGCCAGAGATCACTTGTGAGCATAGAGCTAGGAACAGCTTTGAGCACTGCTTTGTATGACCAGAACCCCACTACATGCCAAACCAAAAATTTTAAATTTCAAATTTAAAAGCTTATAGAGCGTATATATAGACAGTGTGTATGTGTGTGTATGGTGTACTCGATATGCCAAAAACAGTAACAATAGGGGTCTCATTACCCTGACCCTGAAAAAGCCTCTAATACAGCACTGTTGGGAAGGACAAGTAAGGAGAGACTGCTAAAATCTCAGGGCTGGAACAAATGGAGATCTTACTGGCGCCCACTCGAGCAAATTGATGACCAATGGGATGACAGTAATACAGTGATACTATGATCTGTTGTTCTTAAGTTGTTCTTTCAAGTAATAAATTGTAACAAATAACTAAATGATGATTTTAAATGATTAGTGGATTTGCTTATACAGATCTTTCCTAACTAGAGCTATAGCATAGCAGGTAGGGCATTTGCCTTGCACGCTGGCCTATCTAGGTTCAATTCCTCCACCTTTCTCTGAGAACCCGGAAAACTACCTAGAGAATCTCACCCACAGGGAAGAGCCTGGCAAGCTACCCGTGGTGTATTCAATATGCCAAAACCGGTAACACAAGTCTCACAATGGAGACGTTACTGGTGCCCACTCGAGCAAATTCGATGAGCAACGGGTTATATATACAGTGTGTGTGTATGGAGTATATTCAAATAAAGATTACCAGGATAAGGCTTCTGCCTTGCTATGGCTATCCATAGTTTGATCCCCAGTATTTCATAGACCCTGAGATGAGCACTGAGCCAAGAATAGCCTCTGAGCAGCACTGGGTGTGGCCAATAAACAAAATAAAGAAAAACTTAAATATGGCAAAAATATTTCACTTTTAGAGAGTTAGAGAGATAGTGTAGGAGGTAAAGCACTTGTTTTGTAAGCTGCTGACCCGGGTTAATTCCCTGGCACTACATATAGTCCTTAGAGAATTGCAGTGGGGGTCTGAGGGGGTGGGGTCAGGCAAATTAGAAGTGACATAAAGACAGTTCTGGAGTGCCTTGGGAAGTTTGAAAGTAGTGAACTTATAGTAACTTTATAAATCAAAGGCATAAATGTGAACAGGATTGGAACCTTGCTACCCAAACTATAATAAAACTTAAAAGTCGGAAGAAAAAAAGGCATCATTCCAATGGAAAGAAATATAAACATTTTCACTTCTTCAAAAATCTCATAAAATCCAAGCTCATCAAAAATACATACTTTAAAAATACTCTAATTCTCTTATCACCTTGCCACACAGACATTCATTCCCTCTTTGCAACTAAAAATATTCACTTTATGTTGGCACTTCTAAAATGTATACATTCTAAGCTTGTTACAAAATCATTTATAACAGGTTAGTTTTAAGTGAAACATTTATTCCAAGCAGACAAACTTGTGACAAATGTACAAAAGGTCCAGTACACACAATATATAGAAGAGAACAGGATAATAGAATTCCATATGCAAAATAATAAAATGACAATTACACCAATGGCAATATGAAAGATAGCCAGGATTAAACAGTCTCCTCCATAGTTAATCACAGAGCTATGTGTTTGGTCTCAGGAACATGAGGAAGTCACAATGCCAAGAAATGGCTCAAGTACAGCTTAATCGAAATGAAATTTGTCAAGTTTTAGAACTGAAAGAGACCACTGAATTTTACAGATTCAAGCAGACTTTTAATTTTTATTCATCTTCTTAATTTTTTTTTGTTTTGGGGCCACAGTCTGTGGTGCTCAGAGATCACTTCCTCTAGCCCAGGATTGAAACAGAATAAGACATGCCATTAACAAGGCAAGTAACCACCCATTGTAGTATCACTCTGGTCCTTCCATATTTTATCATTGGTCTTTGTATTTTCCCTTTTATATCTTTATTTTGAAAAGTAATCAAATAATTACAAATTACTTATAATCAAGTAATTACAAAATTATTGAACCTTAAGAATACAAATTTTCAACACCAAACACCAAACCAGTGTCAACTTCCCTCCGCCAGAGTTCCCATGCTCCCTCCCTCCTCTGATTTCCCCACCTGCTACCTTGACAAACACATTTCAAACCTTGGTAATTGTAGTTTAGATCTCTTGATCTAGTGCTTCAATGTTTGTGCTTTGGATATACAGCAATACAACTCTCCTACATATCAGATATACCAGAGGTCCTTGACCCCTATGCCCCTATGCCTCTTTCTCCTCTTCTTGATCTTCCCCACTCCTCAATTTCTTTCCTTCCCTGTCCTTCTTCATATACTCTGTGGTCAAAAGTGATCTAGGCATCCATTCTTTATTACATTACATTTTCTCATTCAGTTACTCTGTATGTCACAGATAATAATGAATGAATGAATCATAAAAATTTGGTATATATACACAATGGAATTCTATAAAGCTATAAGGAATGATGAAATCATACGAGGTTGAAAGTGTTGGAAGTGAAGGAGGACAAACATGGCCTGATCTCAAGCACTTATTTTAAGTAAAAATAACTAAATTGCCAATTCTTATGTTTTCTATACCAGTAGAGACCACCTTCCAAATAAGAAAGAGAAGAAATATTATTTTCTTTCAGTCTGTGCTTATCTACAAGTGGGTGCAGTGTCTCCTCCTGCCCCGACTCGTTTGAAAACACATTGTATGACCTACAGAAAAAACATCACCTCCACTGGGCGTTTCTTTGGAATTTTTACTGCCTTTCCCCATTTCCAAGGTCACATGTGGAGCACCTGGCAAAGACAGGAAGTATTTTCATTTCAAATATCACAATTTTATCTTCTATTGCAGTTTGCACATGAATTAATAAGTTCAAATAAGTTTTACATTCATAAAGTGACTATTTCAATTTGAGCATTTTATTTATTATCTGTTGAGGAAATCGACCTTTTGAAAAAACTATTATCATTATGTAATTATTCATTAAAATACCCAGTGCTCAGTACATGAAAATTAAATTCGATTTATTTTTAGTTTGCATAAACTCTCTGTGATTTATAGTTAATATAATATAGTTAATAGAAACATTATGGAAAAAAATTCCTATGTCACTGTAAATGTTAAATATATAAATTGACATTTGTTTATATGTCAATAATATAAATATTGGTGATGTTTATTTCAATTTTCCTCCTTTTATTGTTATATATAAAATACGCATTGCTAATTTGTTGTTTCACCTAACTTATTTAGGTTAGGTTAGGTCTCGAGGTACTTCTATTCAATTTAAGTTGAATGTACTTATAGATTACATCTCTTGCAACTTGCTTGTTTTGCTCTTACCACTTTTGCTCTTTAAAATGTTGTACCTTATTGCAAAACATAATGTACAAAATGAGATAGAGAGAGATCGAGAGAAAGATAGAGGAAAGAAAAGTACCTGCCATAGAGGGAGAGGGGTAGAATCGGGGACAATGGTGGTGGAAAATGTGCACTGGTGAAGGGACAGGTGTTTGAACACTATATGACTGAATCCCAATCATGAACAACTTTGTAAATGTATGTCTCACTACCATTCAAGTTCTAAATAAAAATTTAAAATATGAAACTGAAAAGAAATAAACAAAAATAACAAAAGAAAATGGCTACACCCATTGAGATTTCCATGTTTAAAAAATTACAGTGGTTGCTGTTTTATACATTCTGCTCAACAAGAGCTATTCATTTTGACCTTGGTTTTTTTTTCCATCTCAGGCATAAACAATGCCATTGTTCTTGAAACAAAAATCACTAATATACTTAAAATGCATAACATAAATTATAAAACGTAATAGTGTCTATGAAAGTAGAATGGGGAATTCATAAGCACTAGGATCTATTCAGAAATATCAAGCATTCTGCCCCTTCCAGCCACAGGTCTAGATCTGGGCAAAAGCAGCTGTGCCAGTGCTCTGAAGTTCAGCAATGGTTCTAGTACAGAGCAAGTTGGCTGAGCACCAGAGTGGCAATCAGAAAATCTGAAACCCGTCTGCTGCATGATTTGATCTTTTCCTTCCACAAATAAAACTGTGCTTTTTTCTCTGATAGTTAACTGTATTTTGGTACTATACTTCACTGTATGCAGTTCAGTTTCAAAAGCAATTTAGCACTGTTTGGTATCATCTATTATTCTTATAACTTGAAATATCTGGTAATTGGCATTATAAAGTGGAAATTAGTTTTGCGTGAATTACAAAAAGAAAATGGAGTGCTAGAATTGAAAGTCAATCCAGTCCAAAAAAAAGTGTTATATGTACATTCAATTATTCAAATTACAGATCATGGGAAGTTTGTGGAAATGGAATTTTTTAATTGTGTTTAGGAAAGATGAAAAGTAGAATATTGATCTTGAATATATCTCTTTGGTGAAAATATGTAAGCTCACTCAAGTAAATAATATCTTACAAGTGAATATGAAAATCACTAAAAGAAAAATATAAAAATGGAAAATTCATAACAGTAATGAGATTCGATAAAACCTCACTAGTATACCATGTACTCTTTTGTTGAAACTTGGCAAAATTGGTCAGTACATATAGTGGCTATAATATAAACCAAAGGATACTCTAAGTCCCTATTTTAATTCAGCACCATGTTATTTAATTTTTCACTACTACTATAGGCAATTTATTGCTAACATAAGACTTTTTTTAAAAGTCTATGCAATTTAGAATTGCACTTATTTTCAGAATTATATTTGAGTCAATTATTCATACCATTGTAATGTGTGGACTGGAGTGATAACACAGCAGGTAGGATCTTTGCCTTGCATGCAGCTGACCCAGGTTCGATTCCTTCATCCCTCTGGGAGAGCCTGGCAAGCTACCAAGAGTATCCTGCCCCCACAGCAGAGCCTGGCAAGCTACCCATGGAGTATTCAATATGCCCAAAACAGTAGCAAGTCTCACAATGGAAAAGTTACTGGTGCCGCTCGAGCAAATCAATGAAAAACAGGACAACAGTGTAACAGTGCAACAGTGCTATTTTAATGTGTGCTCATATTTCAATATTTAGAAAGTTTTAGAAGTAGCATGAGTTTGAATCCTTTTTTGCTAAGAAAAATTAAATTTCTGATTATCTTATTTTTCTTTCTTATGAGGGTTTGAGAACTATTTCTAGAAATATATATATTCATTTTTTGCAAAAACTTTAAATGATTCAAGTTTAATATTTTGATTGTCAAAATAATGACACTATAAGAACAGTGGTATTTCAGCCCATGAAACTATATTTGAGAGGGAACCAGAGTGATAGTACAACAGAAAGTGCATTTGCTCTGCACACAGCCGACCCGAGTTCCAACCCTAATATTTTATATGCTTCCCAAGTACTGCCAGAGTACAAAGCCAGGAGTAACCCCTGAGCATCACTGCCAAGGGTGACCCCCAAAAGCAAAAAACAACAACAACAAAAACGTGTGTGGGAGGTGGGTGAAGGGAGGAAGAAAGTTGAGGGAGAGAGAGAGATAGAGGGAGAGAATACCAAAAGCTAGTGTTACTTTATATTAAATATATAAAAGAAATTTTGTCAAATTTCCTCATAAAAACACAAAACAAACACACAAAAAGTGTTTACCAGACAAAGTCTATTTTAGTAGATAAATTTTTGATCACTCTTCTTATAGAGGCAGGGCATGAATGTTTTGTAGGAGAATAATACTAGTTATCATTGTTGTTAGCATTGCCAATAGTTAGACTATATCTGAGCTAGAAAAATCACTGCTTCATTACAACTGGGTGGTGGGCACAATATTTTAAAATATTTTTCAGTTGCCAACATTTAAATGTGAATTTTCACATTAAAATTTTTACCTTTTCTATGAAAGTCAAAACTTATAACTTTTCTTTAAAACCACATTTCTGTAGCAATTTAAAAATTAAAAAAAAAACCTTTACTAGGACTCAGGTGAGAAAGGACTTATGTTCCATAGTGTCTGCAAATAGCAGCCAACACTCTTGACTCATGTAGAGTAGTAACTACTGACTGGACTGTAGACATTTTAGAGTTTGCTAACAACAAAGCATAGGTGTACATAATGATTAAATGAGGAAACTCTGAGGATCTGTGTGTGGCTTCTCTACTGTATCACCAAATCTGAGTAGCCTCTGCTTGTACAGTTCTAGGCACAGTCCTAAGAAAACATTCAGTTGAAGAGTAAGGCCTATCCACCTTATAGCCAATATTTTCTTCTCCTTTCTTTATCTTTATATTCAATGAAATAGAAAAGTTAAAGTCTTTCTTTCCTTCTTTGGAGCAACCAAGCCAGGTATTTAGAAACAATCCTATCCTTCCAAGCAGGAAAGACTTTTGCTTATTTTTATTACTTTCATACAGTTATATTCCCATCCAATTATTCTTTTTAGAGAATAATTTTCATATACATTGCTGTCAAAATTCCAAAGCTTTCAAAGACAACAAGTTTACAACATATGAATGCAAAATGAAAGATAATTTAATCCAAGATAGTTTTTTATATAAAATACCATGTTTCTTAGTCCATGTGGGCTGAAATAGCAGAATTTATTTCAGTAATAACTGAATAGTTTGTAAACATTTATTAATTATGGTTCTAGGGGATGAAAAACCCAGGGCCATGGCATAGAAATATGCCTGGTTAGGACTTGTCTTCACATGGTGAAAGGGACTAGTAGCTCTCTTGGGGCTCTTTGAAGGATATTAACTCAGTCATGAGGGCTCCCATGTTATATACTCATCATCTCACTATGGCCTAACAATCTAATACCATCAACCTATTTATGATTAATTTTCCAATATATGAATTTTGTATGTATAGAAATTCAGACCATAGCACTATATCCTCTTTATATATACTAAGCTATACTTATCTCAGTGTCATTTTATAAGCTATATATATTGAAAATAGTACTAAAAAGTCACTGTCACTGTCACTGTCATCCTGTTGCTCATTGATTTGCTCGAGCAGGCACCAGCAACGTCTCCATTGTGAGACTAGTTGTTACTGTTTTTTGGCATATCGAATACTCCACAGGTAGCTTGCCAGGCTCTGCTGTGTGGGCAGGATACTCTTGGTAGCTTGCCGGGCTCTCCAAGAGAGGTGGAGGAATCTAACCCAGGTTGGCTGCGTGCAAGGCAAATGTCCTACCTGCTGTGCTATTGCTCCATCCCACTAAAAAGTAAAAAGTAAAACAAATAGTAAAAAATACAATAGACCAAATAGTATTAAAAATTAGAGAGATAATCAGCTTCCTACATCTAATATTATACAAAGAAGTCATTCTCACCAGTTTCCCATCCCACTCCCACTATCAAATGCCATTTATTCCGGGCGTTTCCTAATAAAGCATCCCAAACTACAGGTAACATGAGCCTTATGGTAAGGGAGCAATTTATTGCAAGGATAAGGCAGAAATAATTTTCTTTTGGTTTAAGAGTACACAATTAGCAGTTGACATACTATGAGACTGGTCAAGAAATGCAATATTAAACAATTATTTAAAAAGTTATCTCACTCTGACCAAACATACATTCTTAAGATCCCTGGGAATTGGCCCTAAATATCATGTGAAGTGGAGACAGACTGAAATGCATGCCTCTTACCAAGTATTCCATTACCAAAGTAGAAAAATAGGCTCTTACTATTACTAAAATTGGTTTGTTTCCTTAAACTATGATATAATTGTTAGTTCCACTGTAGTTCTACTACAGTTAGAATACCACATCAATTTCCACATTTTAATATTTACTTTCATAATTTATTAAATATATTAATTTACTATAAATATAAAGCTCATTCAGGGTTTTGACAAAGAAGTCTGACCATCTTGTTGGTGGGTAGCCACGTGGTCTTTTGATGTCCCCTGGAATCCAGTCGGTAACAGCTCTAGTCCAGCGGTCGTCTCTGAATTGCATTACGTGTCAACCCATCTGATTTTTGATGCCTGAATGAATGGTTTGAGGCTCTTTCTGTTCGTGGAGCGAGCAGATATCATTGGGCTACACTAGCACATGACAGGGACAAATGAGACATTATTGGCACCCACTCGAGCAAATTGAAGATCAATGGGATGACAAGTGATACAAATGAAGAAATATAAAGCTATTAAGGTCACAGTTTAAAGATAATAGATTTAAGAAAAAATATATTTTTGTTATGAAAATAAATCAGAATTGTATCATTATATTGTTTTTAATAAAAGCAAGAATGGAAGTAAAAATTTAGGGGCGGGGAATGGTATAATTTAATTTAAAAAAGTGATAAACATTGTTTTAAAAATATTTACATCATATTGAATTTTTTCATAACAGATAAAAAGACCATTTGGAATAATATTTTTGTTTGTGTTTTGGTTTGGGTTTGAGAGCCACATCTAGTGGTGCCTAAGGGCTATTTCCAGCCCAGTGTTTGGGGTCAATCAGGATGGAGCTTCAGGTGCTAAGAATTGAACCCAGGTTATGAACTCCAGGCCATTGAGCTAACTTTCCAGACTTTAGTTTCTATTTTAAATCTAGTTTAAACTACTTATTGAGGGGGCTGGAGCAATAGCACAGTGAGTAGGATGTTTGCCTTGCATGAGGCAGACCCAGGTTCAATTCCTAGCATCCCATATGGTCCCCCAAGCACCGCCAGGAGTGATTCCTGAGTGCAGACCAGGAGGAACCCCTGAGCATCGCCGGGTGTGACCCAAAAAGCAAAAAAATTAAAAAATTAAAAATAAAATAAACTACTTATTGAATTTCTACCTTGATGTAATTGACTGCCAAACTTTCAAATATGATAGATAAATAATCTGCTTCATAACTATTATCCTTTCAAAAGGTTTAAAATCAAAATAAAAAATAATTATAAATTAGATGCCACAATGTATACTTGGCTAGATTCCATGGCAGTGACTAATAAATAAAATGATTGTGAGAATAAGGAACAATCTAAGCTTAAAGATCTAATTATAATGCTCTTATTTACTCATTTTAATAATATATTCAAGTTACAAAACACTCTTTCAAATATGATCCTTAAGAAAATACTTTCAAATATTTAGATGATAAAGGTTTAACTTTAAAAGTCCAGTTTTATAATCCTAAAAAATGTGTTCGTTTTATATTCTTCAGAAAATGCAAACAATGCAATTACCAAACTTTATAAATCCTTTTAGTTTTTCACTCAAAACAGAAATAACACTGAAGCTAAAGAGAACGCAAAAGTGAAACTCAAACACATTCTAATATAAGAATATCATAATGAATTTAGAGGATTTATTTATTTTTAACCAAATTCAATGCTAAGTACATGCACAGAAAAATTTCAAATTCAAAATTTTTGCAGGTGTGATTCTACATTTGCAGTCTCCCGGTTTCAAAAAAATCTACAAAGCATTTGAAATGAACCACTCTTGTAATTAACAAGTTACACTTAAATGAGGTGCACCAATTTCATGGATTGGATTAGCCATGTAGTTATTTAGCATAAAACTAATCTGTAATTAAAATCCATCCACAGAAAAAATTTAAATTTTTTTCTGAGTTATTTTAGGCATAGCATGCAAAACAAAGGCAATTAGTTCAGAAATAAGAACTTAAGCTTCTAGATATAAAACAGTCATATTGCCACAGATTAGGAAATAGGAGATTGTCTTGTTCAAAATGGCAAACAGTATAAATCCGTCATATTAAGTATAGTCTTTGTTTGTTTGTTTGGGGGCCACACCCAGGTTACCTGGCCCTGGGCTCAGGGACATCACCTAGTAGGATGTAAAGACAATGTGGTATGCTGGAGATCAAACCCAGGTCAGCCAAATGAAAGACAAGAGCCTGACCCTGGAATCAGATTAATTATGTTCTTCTGATAAAACATGAATTGAAGTTAAAATCAAGAGGAGAGAATGACAAGAATTTCAAGTGTCCTGACTTTAGGAAAATGGTTATTTTTGGGGGGCAGGAGGTCTTCTTTTGTTTGTTTGTTTGTTTTTTTGATACAAAGTTCTCCTTTATTATCCCTGTTCAAGAGAAGAATACTAGATGAAGGGGGGTGGGAAGTGAGTGGTATCTGATAATGGTAACTGGCATTTTCACAGCCTCATTATAATGTGAGTCTCTGACATTTAAATCCCAGATTCACATTCCTATATATTGATGCTTTCATGCCATTTTTCAACCCAGAGAACATTTAAGTTATATTTTCCTTAAAGTTATAAACAAACACAAAAGTGGTAATAACTGGGTAAGCAAATTTCAGTTGTAAAAACCATAATATGTCTTACCCAGGTAAGTCTGCATTTAATAAATGTACTTTACCTGCATGTGTGAGTGTGAATCACTAAGTCCAAAAACCTGTACAGCCCTAAATAATAATAATAATAATAATCATGGGTTTGTTTTCCTTGTTTTTGTTTATATTTTTTATTTTCTTGAAGTACTCCAGACCTCATGGACACAACATGTTTGCAATCACTGTCATAACAATGGACAGGTGAGTACTGTTCTCTGCATCTGACAAAAGGACCACATGCTGTTTGGAGAAAACAGTTGCCATTGCTCTGAGAATAAAATCATGTCTTGTATTTAAAGATACTGTATTTAAAGCCTGAATAAGTATGCTTCTGATTATGTCAGGGATTCTTTTTTAAAATTTTTTTGTATCTTGGAATTTCTCTTCTTTACTAGAATTTTTTTCAAAGATTAGGGGCATAGGATCAGAGAGATAGTACAGTGGGTAGAGCATTTGCCTAGCATGTGGCTGACCCAGGCTTGATCCCTGGCATCTGAGCCATGAGAGAAATAATTCTTTTACACAGAGTCAGGAAAAAACCTTTATTGCAACCAGTTGTGCCTCAAAACAAACACAAAAAAATTAGAGGTATATAATTTCTATGCTATTGATTAGAGCATGAGATTACAACAGCTGTTCTTTAGGTAGCATTTACTAATTAAAAATTTCATCAAGCAATGATTCCAAGACCCTAAGAAATGGCCGCAAATTATACCTTCAAATAAAGCATTGTCATTTCCAATAAGGACAGAGCTTTTACTAAGAAAAAATACATTTTTAAGCTATCAGGTATTATATATTGAGTTTGAAGTATACATTCAAGTCTAACAAATATTTTACTTGCAACAATAAAATTTCTACCACCAATATAGTAATTTATATGAACCCAGAATACCATTGCATCTCCAAATTGTTTCCTTGTATCAGTTTTCATTTTTCCTATCTCTCCTTTTTCTTTTTCCTCTTCTATTTTTCTTCCACCAAATAGTCACATACCCCTAATAAGTTAACTGTCAGATCAGATAAACATGGAACTGACTAATCTAAATGCAAAAACAATTTAGCCAATAGTTTGTGAAATCAGAATTACATAAATTAAAAAAGACTGACAACATTAACCATATTTATAAGTAATTAGCATAGTCATTTAAAATCCAATGTCTTATGAATGGCATTTGCCTCTCCTGGAGCTTCATTTGTTGTAGATGTAAAGTGTTACAAAGGCTCTTGTTGACTTTAAAACACAACAAGGGGCCTGAGAGATAGTTCAGTGGTTCAGACACATACCTGGCCTCAGCTCAACCCAGGTTCAATTCTTGGTACCAGATGGTTCCTCAAGTATCAAC
This sequence comes from Sorex araneus, assembly GCF_027595985.1. Taxonomy (NCBI): domain Eukaryota; kingdom Metazoa; phylum Chordata; class Mammalia; order Eulipotyphla; family Soricidae; genus Sorex; species Sorex araneus. Next base: position 231,096,706 of record NC_073313.1, on the reverse strand, counting down.
AGATGTAGTCCTGGAGGCTTCAGTACCCCTGTATGGCCCCAATAGTTCCAGGAACCATGGAGCCTGACCAATACTTATTCACAGGCTTCTGCAATGAACTATCTGCCTGAAAGGTAAAAAATCTAATGTGAAGATAATAAATAATCAAAAAATAAATAAATAGAAAATTAAAATGTGTCATAAAATTACTAAAACATTTCTTCCCAGAGATAGGGGTGATAATATTGTACCTTATTCCCTCTATCCTATCTGTTGTTAGGCTTTACTAATAAATTGCTTTTATGCCCTGTGCCTAAGCAGCACATATGGCTAGCTGCCTACTTAATGGCAAACTACCTTTTTGTTCTTGTTACATATACTATAATTTTGTTATGTATTAGACAACTTTATTCTCTATGATAGAGGGTAGAATGTTCTTAGTGAGGGTTGGAAAGATAGTACAGGGGTTAAAGAGGGATTAGGACACTTACTTTACATGTGGATGACCCAAGTAATATCTCTAGTACCACCTTTGGGTCCCACAAGTGAAAACAGGAGTGATCGTTACAAACCAAGTCAGAAGAAAGCCGTCAACACCTCTGGGTGTGACCCAAATGTCACCTACCAGCCTGCCTGCTCATCCCCCACCCCTATCATGACAAAAAATTAAAATGTTGATTCATGTAAACCCATCAGGATAGTTGGGCAAGATCACTGCAGATAGTTAATGCAACCCAATCACAGACAAATGGGTCAAAGAGAAAAACTGATTTAAGAAACAGAGCAAGTTTTCTTTTCCCTTATAAAGAAGGAACACATAAAAGAAATTCACACTGCCTAGTACTGGACAACTGTGAATGAGACAGAAGAAAAAAGCCACTGAATTAAATAGTAGTGTAAGTGCCATTACTTTGTTGTTATTGTGTAAGATAGTTAAATGCCGTTTAGGTTTTAGTCATATTTTAATATAAGTTTATTACTTGCAGTCAAAACTCATCCTAGCTAATATGCTGTCCTTTAAAACAAGAAAACAAGCATATGTAGTTTTATTTTGCCTTACATAGAAATTGGCAGCATAGAAATAAGTTAATAAGGGTTACTGGATAAATGTGAGAACAGATGTTAATACTTTCACAAAGAACACAGTTAAAATACAGCCACATATTATTTGACCTAATTAAAACTGTAGCATTGTAGCACTGTTATCCCGTTGTTCTTTGATTTGCTTGAGCGGGCACCAGTAATGTCTCCATTGTGAGACTTGTTACTGTTTTTGGCATATCGAATATGCCATGGGTAGCTTGCCAGACTCTGCCGTGCGGGCGAAATACTCTCGGTAGCTTGCCGGGCTCTCCGAGAGGGATGGAGGAATTGAACCCAGGTCAGCCGCGTGCAAGGCAAATCCCTACCTGCTGTGTTATTGCTCCAGTCCTTCTAAAACTGTGAAATAGGGGTGTTTCACTGTGAAATAGGGGTGTGAAACACCATAGTGTTTCACAATTTTTTAAAGTATTTTACTTTATAATCTTTTAGGATCCCTGTTTCCTCAGACACTGTTTGCAAAACAACTCAGTAATCAATGCAGATCTTATATTTTTCTAATTGAACAGCTAATCTTGTGGTGAGAGTATTTTCACCCATTTAAACCATATCTTAGATATGAAGGACACAAATAATTAAACCTTCTTAAGTTCTCTTACCATTTTCTCCTCCATCTAATATATAATGCACAGGTGACCCTTGATGGGTATAACTTGTGTCTCAGTTTTTTCAAAAGCACTTCTGGAAAATGTAAAAAGAAGAGAGTGTGAATCAGCCTATGTCTAGAAAGAAGGGCCATGTTCATCATATTTACTATTATGACATATTAGATTATTTTCTTTCAGTGCTCAAAAGGCACACACTTTCCAAAAGGAAAATACGGTTCTTTATATTTGGTTCACATAATCCAGACCTGCAGTGTCAGTGCCTGAAACAAATTACTGTTTATATTAGAAACTTAGTTTAATAAATTAGGTCTGGTCTATGAACTGTCAAAGTCCTTATAGTCTGCAATTCATATATAACAGATGCCTTTTCCATGGCTCTTAACTAGAAGTGGCCAACGTGATTGCTTCCTCCTTGCCATTACTACATTCTGTAGGTTTAGTTATCTACTGCCCTCAGAGAATTAAAAACAATTTAAGAGGGCATCTGGAATAAAGCAGTCCTAGGAAAAAAAATCTTTCTATATACAATAACTTTCTGTTTAGGTCAGAGAATTATTCAATAATTGGCACTTGTTTAAATAGACCTCTAAGGATCAGTTTGGTTTTCCTATCTCAGATTGAGTTACAGAACTATTTTTTTCCAAACGCACTTTGCAAGTCCTAATTTTCAGCGTATGTGGCACCACTATAATTAACAGAGTAGGTATTTTTCTGTATAAGATACAAGCGCATTTTTCAAAAGTCTTGTAAATAATTCACTAATTTTTCTACAGACTGTTTATAAATTATAAATTTTAGCTTACTTGTCCTAGTTTAAAAATATACTGATAAAAACAGTAATTTTAATTTATGAATGTATACAATTTAAATTTTATGAGAAACCTGGGTTCTTCAACCTCTTATGTTACTTTTCTCAGTGTCCCTTTAAGAGTTTTGCCAATAAATCTGTGCCAGCCATTGATGGGATCTTCACCTCTTGCATTGTTTGCACTCAGTATGGGAACAGTTGTTACATAAAAAGTTAATAATGATGCACATCTTCAAAGATTAAATAATAAGGCCAAAGAAACTTACATCAACTACCATCATCACATAAATTAAGAACCATAACGTAAAGAACTGGCACTTTTTAAGGCTTGTTTTTTTTTTTCTTAATTTCTACTTTGGAATGTTATGTTACAATGTACTTGCTTTTGAATTATTTTTGCAGAAAATTATCAATTATACAATTATTAAGCAAAGAACATAATTTTCTCAAGTCTTGAAAATGAAATAGAGACAGTGCTCAGTGACATTTTAACATGTATGTCTAGTAACACATGGATATAATTCATATATTTATTTCAATAAAAGAAAGTTATTTTCAGTGTGGAACAAGATTTCCTTACAACAAAAGCACCAAAAAAAAATTCAGCAATTTTTTAAATTGTTATTAGATTAAAGTGCTCACAGTAGCTACCACAAAATTTTAATGCAAAACATTAAAAATATTCATTAACTTATTAATGAAATGAAGATAAACAGTTATCAAGGCCCTATTAACTTGCAGCACAGTGAGTTGTGAATATGTAATCTTATTTTAAATTTCACTCTTATTCTTCGATATTTCAAATGATTATAGTTTTCCTGGAGTGAAAATAACTTAAACTTACTAGACTTTTTAATATCTTTACAGCCAAACTGCTACAATTCTCACTTTGCTAATCTGTAATTCTCACAGAAGAACTGGCAGCGTTACCAGGCCTTTAGCAAGGACCCTGAAGTGAAAGCACTTAAAACTTCCTCTATTTTAATTTCAAATGATGTACTCTGTATATAAACCACACAAATATGCTCTATCAAATACATCGACATGTACCTGCAAAATTAGCAGCAATGTTAACATTTCTTTTTGCTATGACAGAGCTAGATAGAGGAAGTGCTGGTTATTATAGAATAGGTAGAGAGCCTAGATTTTAGCAGCTTTTTAACCAAGTCTTAATTCTCTAAAGATACAAGCATTTTAGGTAATTTGCTAAGATGTCACAGCTCAGTAGAAGTGGAGTTCTGATTCAAACTTGCACCTGTAACTTTAGCTAATGTCAATCCTAGTTGCCTATCACAAGATCTCAGTTCTCTCTCCCTTTTGAGGTGATAGGAATGGGACAAGTCCTAGGTACAATTTCTAATCAGCTTGAGGGTTCTGACATGGTCTAGATTTAAAACCACTGGATCACTGCACTTTGTATCACAATTTTATATTTCAAAAGATCAGAATTATGTTTCCAAATTTATCATCATCCTTTCACAGTCTCTCCTCTAAAAGAAGTTGACAAATGTATTTGAATATTCAGAGAATGAAACTGAAATTTGATAAGTAAAAATTTCATTTCATAAGAAATCAACTGTAAAGGTCCTTTAGAAAGCAGATTCTGATAGCTACATTCCAGTTTGAAAAGATATAATCACAAGAAAGTAGCAATGTTTATTAAAATACTATGTATATATGTGCTATCAGTTCTGTTTTTCCAAAGGACCCTAATACAGAAGCAAATTAAAGACATATCTTTCAGCTATGTATGTTTTCCATTTCTTGTAGACCATCAATTTCACTTCTAAGATTTGCTGTAAGAATATGTCAGAGAATTTTGTAAATGTCAACATAAAATATGCTAAGTACATTGCTAAAAATAATACAAAATGTTGTTATCTGGTCAGTTCTAATAGGAGTGATCGAATAAATGCTGACCAGTTACAGGGTAAAATATTATCAGCCAGTAGTGATCATCCACAAAGGATACTTAATGATAAAAAAAAGTCACAGAAAGATAATAAGCTAAAAATCCTTGTTAGTGTGTAGAACATAAACATATGTGTATATATGTATGTAAAGGTATATAGTACAAAATATATATGCAAGGAAATATATACATATGTATATACATGCCAATAGATAGACATATATATTAACAATAATAGAGTAATGTATTTGTAAAAAGGCTGCAGAGACAATTCAACAGACATAGAGCATGCTTTACATTCCAGAGGTCCAGAATCAATACTTGACTCTGCCAAATTTCCAATAGTTCTAATTCAACATCCAGAGGTGAGGAAATACTTCCTCAAATCTGATAGCTCAGGGGTTAGAAATTTCCGCATGAAAGTTATTTCTAAGACATCTGTTATAAACAAATACAATTTCTCTGAAGTGCACGTTCTGAAAAATAAATCATTTTCCTTGAGTACTGCCAGAAATGACCCCCCATACTATATGCTGAAAATAATCCCCCAAATTAAAAGGTTTGGTCTCGAAACCAAAAATAAACAAAATTATGAAATATATTTGATATAAAATTATTAAATTGTCACCTATTATTTTAGTATAGAAATTATTAAAGTTTTATTTCATTTTATTATTATTTAAATTTTTTTAACTTGTCATACTTAATGAATCCAAAAAGCTTAGATTTTAGTCTTGGGACTAGTGTTACTTTATCCCAATTAACCGAGCATTCAGAAAGCTTACTATGTTTTTTTCCATAGAAAGAAAAGCGAAAGGGCACATGAGAACAAGAAACCCAATTAAGGGCCCCAAAGTGAGTGAAACTAGATTTTTAGTCACCTTTGAGGAAAGGGGAGATACATGAGCATTGCATGCCTACAATAAACTAAGGCCTGGACTAGATATTTTTAGCTATCATCTAATTTACTCCGCTCCTCAGTCTATGGAATGCAGTTTTCCTACAACAGAGAATCAGAGTTATTTACAATTTTAGAGCTAGTGAGCTGACCCATATTCAGGCTATTTCTGGGAAGCTCTTAATCATTGCCACAGTGGTAGAAGAGCCTGTGATGTTCAATTTCTACCTAGAACTTGTAATTTCTTGTGTTCTGTAAATTAATCATAGTTCAAAAAAATTGTTGTTAGTAGGCTAAATACTACAACAGTACAGCAGGTAACGTGCTTGTTTTGCTCATGACAGACCTGGCTTGATCCCCAGCACCAAATATTTCCCCCAGAGCACCACCAGAAGTGATCAATGAGCATTAAACCAGGTGTAATCCAAATGCAAAAATAAAGAAAGAAAAAAAAAGGAAAAAAAAGACAGCCATTAATCCCATTTTTTTGCAATGATGTTGAGATACTGGTAAAATTCAAGAAACATCTTGTTGGGAGTATTCATGAGCTTTAGAAGGAGTAGTTTCAATATCTTTGCCTTTCCAGGTCTCCAAACATAGGGACGACAGTACATAATTAACCTCCGTAAGTTTTTTAGGGCAGTTTTAGGTGAGTGCACATAATTCCTTTCCAAAGCCTTTGATCTATATATGTAGTTAATATACAAAATTTCATGAAACAGAATTTCATAAAACAAAAGATTTCATAAACATTTTATAAAACAAAAGAATATTTTATTTTTTTTGTTTTTTCTACAATGGTAATTAAAGCTGTAGTTCAGAAACAAAATTAACTGAGTATTACTACATTATTATGCTTCCAAATTAAAACCCAAAGCCACTAACAAACAACAAAAAGTCCCAGTGCCTAAAGTTTAGCATCAAATAGTTGGGAGAAAAAACTCTATTAATCTAAAGCTGTCAATTTGCAACTCACATTTTTTATGTTCCTTAGAACTTGCAGGATAAGTCTGGGAATGAGATGAAAACTATTTCTTTTTTAAAAAGATTATCTTTTCTGATTGTTCATAGTTAGAACCATCCAAATGGTGTTTTACTTTATTCGAAATTTAAATTCAAGCTAAAAACAATACAGAATGAAATTAGTTAAGAGTCTATATTATGTTTTAAACATGATTTTGATTGTATTTAATGTATTTTTCCACTTAGAAGAGCCCAATAAGTAACACTGAAGTATCTACTACTGAGTCTACTAGTTTTTAGTCAATTAAAAGGAAAAATATCTAACACCCTCTTTCACTAAAACAACAGAAAACTCATCAGAATTCTCTTTGAAATGCATGGGTGGTTCAGTGGCTGCATGTAAGAGGCTTGGATTCTATTCTTCACCCATCTCTGTAAGGCCATATTTCGTAGATTTCACTCAACGGGAGTTAGAGGTGAGAAAATATTTCTTCAACATATTTACTTCTTGAAAGGGCCAGAGAGATATTACAACAGGTAGCGTACTTGACTTGCAAGTAGCCAACCTGAGTTCAATTCTTGGCACTCCATTTGCTTCCCCAAATCCGGCCAGGAGTGATCCTTAAGCATGGAGCCAGGAGTAAGCATGAGCAAAGTTGGGTGTGGGAAAAAAAATCAAAGCAAACAAAATCCAAAAATGATTATTTCTTAATTATTTTTTCAGTTTTTTGATATACAGTATTTGCCATCTTCACCCTCTTTAGTCAACAGTGCCATAAAGCAGTAAAATTTCCAATAGTTCTAATGCAACATCCAGAGAGGTGAGGAAAAACTTCCCCAAACTTGATTGTTCAGGGGTTAGAAATTTCCAACATGAATGACATCTGTTATGAGCAAGTATAATTTCTCTAAAGTGCAAACCTTATGATCAAATTCCCTAATTTCTCAGCTGTACTGCATTGGTTCGTGATAGGCTAGGACAAAATATGAACACATTCTGAAAGGTAAATTATATTATAGTAATTCAATGAAGACTTAGGGAAGGAGCAATAAAGGAGCAGCATTTTTTCAATTAATGAGTAAATGATTATAAATACACTCTTCTTTGTTTGAAATTTTAGTATTCTTTCTTGTCACCTAATATGTTGGTGACTAATTAGTTCTTTTATTTAGTGCTAATTCCCTATCCCAGGGCCTCATGATATTACTTATCATGTTTTTTTTTACTTCAGTGTCTAAAATTTAATATCATTTCAATAGGTTAAAACATATCTGAAAATTCTTAAATGTTCCTGAGTATACTAACTTGAAATAACTCTCAACAGAGAAGGTTAGAGTGTTTTTTGAACAGTTAAGACTATGATTTTCCTCATGCTAGAATTAGTACCAGTATTTTCACTGCACCTGAATTTCCTATTTGCACATATAGCCAGCATTCTTCAAAGTTTATAAGTCTGCATAGGTTCAAAAAGATAAAATGTAAAATATATTCCTAACAAAAACCTTAAATGAAAGTTTAAAAGATTTTCACAAATCATGAATCACGAAATCCCGTTGATCATTGATTTCTCGAGCGGGCTCTCTCCATTTGGAAGCTTGCAAGGCTGTCCCATGTGGGCAGGAAACTTTCAGTAGCTTACTATTTTCTCCCAGAGAGAGAAGTAGGGTCTAAGATATCACGTGGCCTATCTTATGGAAAATGATTTTGTGGAAAGTTAATCATGATACTTTATTCATTTTTAATTTCCTTTACACTATGATCTTCAATACGTAATAGGCAGCTGGTGGAAATGACTCCAAATGAGGAATTTATACTTTATGTTTAGTAAAATAGGTTATTTTAAAATTTTGCCCCATGTTTTCTTGAACACCTAGACACATATCTTTGATATATTTTTCATTACAACTCCTTAGTAAAAAAATGATAAAATTTTATCATTATGAAATGATATGTAATGTTATGAAATATTTTCATGAATGTAACCTCTACATAATTCCCAAATATAGAATTAGTAGGTTCTTTCACTGTATCACTTTATCACTGTCATCCTGTTGCTCATCGATTTGCTCGAGCGGGCACCAGTAATGTCTCCATTGTGAGTCTTGTTACTATTTCCGGCATACTGAATATGCCACGGGTAGCTTGCCAGGCTCTGTGGTGCCGGCGAGATACTCTAGGTAGCTTGCCAGGCTCTCCAAGAGGGATGGAGGAATTGAACCCGGGTCAACCAGATTCAAGGCAAATGCTCTATGCACTGTGTTATATTTAGAATAAAATATTTATTTAACTTAGCTTAGTATTAATTTAAATTCAATGTTTAAAACATTGAAAATAAATCATTGGATGCTTTCTGTTTTTCCCACTTTATATCTTTGGGTTTTCTAGATCTTATTTTATCATAGGCATAATCAAGCTCAATGTCATATATGTTCCTCAATCACCAAGAGTGGAATTTCACACATAATTTTACACAAAAATATAAATCAGAAAAATCTATTGTAGAAAGTATATACCATATATTTTCACTTTTTTATATGTCTAAAGCAGATTTTCCATAACTTATTACCATTTCCATTAATATTTAACCACTATCAAAGACAAAAAGATATATCACCAAGGTAAAAACCTCATACCTTGTATGTTGTACCTTTGATTTGTGCCTAGTAGCACATGGTTTCCAAACACTGCTATTTGTAGCCTTGGTGCTCATTCCTAGGATGGCCCAGGTAATCCTCAGCACAGAAGAACCTGAGCAGCATTAAATACAGATCTTCTGCAATATAATATTTTAAGCTACCTTAAAAATATATGCCCAACTTAGTCTAAAATATATTTATGGTAGCCTAAAATATTATGAAGATCTGGATTCCCTGTATTAAACCACAATGACTTTTGGAGAAATGCTGGAGTTATACAGAAATAAAGAAGCAGGTGTGAATTTAAATCCAATCATTTCCAAAAAATCTTGAGTATCTTTATAAAAGCTTGCATAATAGAGTCTTAAGGGTTGCATACACACACACACACACACACACACACACCAGGCACATGCACATTCACACACAAAAATGAACATTTCTATTAATACATGAAGATCAAAAATTATATTTTCAACAATAGTATATGTCAGTTCTACCTCCAAGACATAAAAGAGCAATCAGAATTGTCTTGGTTTTAAGGAAATGATGATAGATAAAGTAAATGATAGTACATAATACTTTTGTTCTTATAAATACAACTATTTATATAATAAATATAATAAAGCATCTATATGATACATAAAAAGTGATTATATGTAATAATAAATGAGTTATATATATAAATCACTTTTATATAAAAATATGTAAACAACAGTATCAGACTTCATGTAAGTATAGCCTAAATAGCAATGTAATGAGAAAAATTTGTGTAATAAGAAATAATCAGATAATTATTGTTGGCTATGTGAAAATATTATAAAAATAACTGTATTATATTGATTTAACTGTCAGTACTATCCTACTATCATTTGGAAGTGATAAAATTAAGGTATAGACAGTTTCAGCAGTTTCTCCAAGGACAGTTATAAGAAAAATCAGGATTTGGATGTAGATGGGGATTAGGATTCAAAGATGGGGCACTTGTCTTATTAAAAATTCAGGATTTATGGAGGAAAGAGGCAGAGAAATTGTATAGGGGATAAGGTTTTTGCATGAAATCAAGCCAGGTTCAATCCCAGCATCCCCTTATATGGTCTCCCAAATTCTGCCAGGAGTAATCCCTGAGTGCAGAGCCAGAAGAAAGCCCTGAGCACTGCCAAGTATTGCCCCAAAACAGATAAAAAGAAAAAGATTGATGGGAAAAAATAATAACTAGAAGAGATCATAGGTACTGGTTCTCAAGTAAATTGCATATTTCACTCATTCAACCTATTTATTATCAACTAGGCAAGAGATATTATGCTAGAAACCAGGAATATGCTAGAAAGAAAATAACAGATATATAGTAGATGGATCAACTTGATGGCTAGATAGTATTTTAATTAAAAAGAGATGGAAGGTGGAAGCTGGGAAGAAAAAGACATGTATTCTCCCCCCCATGAGAAGCACTATATTTGCAGATTCAATTATGTAAGAACCTGTGGTCATTTATGTATTCAATTGCAAGAAATAAAAGACATTTAAATTTTACTTTAAGGAAAGGAGAAAGCATACACAGAAAAAAAAACCTTGGTGGAATTTGTTATAAGGAGCCTCAAACATGAACCTAAAAAAAAATCCAATCTCTTAATTAACTCATGAGTTGTGCAACCATCTCTTGATATAGTTAGTACTTATTGACTTACATTTTTTTCTTTTTTTTTTAAGTTCCCCCTCCCCAATTGACTTATGTTTATTAAGTGGAATATGGAAAAACTGAAACATCACTTTTAATATAGATTATAAACAGTTAGTTTGCAAGGATGTGGGAACCCAAATTTCCCAAAACAAATAGATGTATGGACAAAGAAGTTGAGTTATTCACACATTAGAACATTATGCAGCCATAATAAAAGATGACATCATGAAGTTGGCTGAAACCTGAGCGGAACTGGAAGGAAGTATGCTAAGCAAGTTTAGTGAGACGGAGAAGGATAAGTGCTAAATTTTCTCACTTATCTGTTATATGTATGGTGGTAATACAAGAGAAAGAGATCTATCAAATGATAACAAATCTTTGGTCCTAGAATGTAGAAATTAAAATGTTGAGAAAGAAAAAGAGGGCTTTGGAGGGATGAAGCAAACTGGTGATAACATAAGGACGTTGGCAAGGATTTTGAACATTTAAGTGGTGTTAAATTGAGGTAACTTAGCAGATCAAGCATAAAAGTGAGCACTAATAGAAGAGTGTGATCCAAACTATAATAAACAGAAATTTATTTAGTGACTTCTCTAAAGAGGTAATTTTGAGTTAATGGTGAGGGAACCTTAGGTTAAATAAAGGTGAGGGGACGCTGACATTGGCAGTGGGTTTGAGCTGGAGCACTGAATGCCTTTAACCTCTTTATCAGCTTTGTAAATCATAGTGACTCCATAAAAATCATTTATCTAAAATGAAAAATATATGGAGTGGCTCCCATTTGCATAAACGTTCACTTTTCTGGAGTGTTTGTAAAGAGAGAAACCAGTGCCATCAGGAGACAATCTGTGGAGAGGCTCATGTAGTGAAGGACAAATACCTGGCAACAACTCAGAGAATTTACCTGCAGATAGTTTGTGGCACACCACCATTCTATCCTGGGCTTCCCAGACAACTTGAGATGAGAGTTTGATTATTGTCTTAGAAGAATCTAAGATTCTTCTAAGATGCATTAAAAGATCCCAGCTAATCTGCACTCAGACCCTCTTTTTTCTGGTTTACTTTTTCAGGGTGTAGTCACACCCAGTTGTAGGATAACATGGGTTTGTCCTTTCCACCTTGCCACAGGAAGCTTAGGTTTATTGGGTTACTCCCATCACAGTGCTCCCATTCTTTTGTGTTTATCTGTAACTTCTTTCCTTGTGCTCTGTTGACTTGTAAATATTGTTTTTCTCTTCTCCTTAAGTCCTTTGCATAATTAATTCAGAGCAATGTTCTTTTTGTATGGGCACAAGAAGACAGTGAATGCTATGCTTTTGTAACTTGGGAGTTAATGGACTCTCAATGATATTTACCTCCTGGGCATCTGTTCTCTTGACTTAAGCCTCAGTTGCCTTAACTTCTTAGCACCCCCAAAAGCAGAGTCCCAATGAGGGACTGGATGGACCCAGGGCAAGTGGTGAGCTATGTGCTACCCTGGCATTGAGATGGGCCTGGCCAACGTGCCATAATGCTTAACTATAAGTAAAGAGCACAGGCATGAACAAATTCTGTCATGATCCAAAAAGTAATAACTAAATTTGGACCCTGCTAGGGTTAGGAATGATTACTGTGGCCTGAGCACTGTAGCCTGAGTCTGTGGCAAGATGTTCCCAGGAGAGCTGTCCTAAGCCTCAATGTATCCCTGCTTACTGCATCCATACAAAATTAACTAATATTAAGGTGTTAATTAATATGTTAATTAAGTTATTGGACTAAAGAGAAGAGGAACACCCCTAGGTGGTATTTCCACTCTTGAGGCTGATGGGCAGTCAGGAAGAGCTTTTTTATGTTGATTTTGCTACCAACTGGGTGTAGCATTGGCCCAGAGTGCTGGGGTGGAGAGAGGAGAGAGTTGGAGGAGAAGAGAGAGAGAACAGGGCAGTCAGATGGAAGCAAAGAGATGAGCTGGAGAGACAGGAGGAGACGGGAATGACGGGCAGTGTGAGGATTGAATGGGGGACTCAGAGAGACTGGAGCAAGGGCGTGGGGAGAATGGAATTAAACGGCAACTGATGAACTAACCAGCTTGGCCCTGCTTTTCTCCTCCATCTGCCCCATGGCACGGACCACCCTGTCTGGGGGAGCAGCCCAAGACCACGCGACCCAGGCGGTGAGGGGCAGAGCCGCCAGGGCCTTCCCTAGCCGCCCAGAGATTATACACCCAGTGAAGCTCAGGGATTATTCCTGGTTCTGTGCTCAGGAATCTCTCCTGGCAGGTTGGGGGCATATCTGGGTATCAGAGATGGAATCAAGTTTAGCCAAAGGCCTTACCTGCTGTACTTTCTCCCACCTGCATCCATATTTTCAACCCACATAAAATGAGATCATGTACATTTGTCATTTTAAGCTTCTATTTTGTAGTAACTTATATCTTCTAAATAATAAAGCTTATTTACATTGTTCATTTTTCCCCATAATAGTCTATTTGAACCATTACAGACATAACTTTATTAAAGTATCTGATTTAATAAGTATTTACAAAAATAAAAGACACTATGGAAGAGAAAACATAGGAAAAGAAAGGAGAGGAAGGGAAGAGAAAAAGAAGGAAGGGAGATAAAGAACAAATAATATACAGAGACACCTTGGAGTGGATCTTCAAGAGCAGATAGAAACTCTGAACTTAAGTGCATGAAATTGTGCGTGCACAACAAGCCTAAATACCAGTTGCATCATGAATCTGTCAGATGGGGATGTATAGTGTCTTTGATGCTACAATGCTTTTCTGTGTTGTTATGTCTTTACATTTTGCATTGATGACAATGTTTGAATCATTTGAATTAGTTAAATAATATTAATGTTCTGGTTATTATTAAATTAATATTTTATAATATAAATATGGAATATTAATATTATCTGAGTGTTCAGTTAGAAATTTACTTTCTATACACAATAAAAAATACAACTATTAAAACCCAGCATGTATCATAAGGGGGTGTTATTTTTTATTTGCTTTCAAACTGCAGAATAAGCTGAACAATAGACAATAAACAACTCATTTTGTATGGCTTTTATGGGACCTGAAAAGAATTTTGACTTAATGGAAACTGCTGTTTTGTTGGAAACCCTGCAAGAAAAGCAATAGAAGATCTACTTGGTAAGTGCCCGCAGCATATCTTCACAAATGATAGTCACATTTATCTTGAAAATTGGGTTGTAAAGGTCAATTTGTAGTGTAGAATTAATAGGAGGTATCTCACTAAGACTCTTCACCTTCTGCCTTGAGAAAACTTTCAAGGTTTCCACAGATAAAGAAAAGGACTTAAGGACCAAAGCCACCTTAAATATGTAGATGACACTGTCATCTTTTGCTTAAGCTTAAGACCTTGAAGCAATGGTGAAAGAATATAACAGAAGAGCAAAGAATCTGGACCATTATATAAAAGAAGCATATGCAAAATCACATTGAGTACATACATTCAAGAAGGAAGCTGGCTTCAAAAAAAATTAGGCATTTCAAAGAAACGTTTGTTGAGACCATATGGCACACATTGTTGTAACCCAGAAGGGTTCAGAAAGCAGAATCGACCCTTGTTAGATCAGAATATGAAAAAGAATAGTTTTCTACATCTAAAGAACTATCTGCTAGAAAAAGAGACGTGTCACTAATATACACGGTTTTGGGAAACAATTTCAAAAAAGACATTTAACATTGAAAAGAAAGCAATTTGTATAATAAAATAGAAAGCATTCTGCATATGGTACAATGTGAAGATATTTAAAAATACAGGCTAGTATCAGAACAAGGTAGACAATTGCCGAGGAAAAATATTTGACATCCTTTAGGATTTAACACATTAAAGATATAAAATGAGCCTGGTATGCATCAGGATGAAGTAATTTCAAAGAGACCAGTCACATTCCCTCATTAGTCAGATATAGGTCTTTATAAGTTTATATAGCTAAAAAAATCAATACATAAAAGATGTAATATCTATAATTCTATTATATCCTAGTATAAATCTGGACTGTGGTGAGAGTTGTCTCAATGACTCCTATCCTTGGCTTATACACTTGCTCCTTCTCCCCCTTTTAAATAAAAGGTATGACAATAACAGTAACCTCAGAGAAATTAGGTTTTGTAGCATCTGTTGTAATGCTTTTCCTAAAAGTTTTTGCCTGGTGATAGGTATAAAGGGATGTGCTCCTTTCCTATTATTTCCCTATTATTTCAATTTCCCCTGGTTATTAAGGTGACAGACCTTCTTGCCAATACATCTTCCTCATCTAAGAATGTTCTTTAATGAATTATTCATGCATGTGTTTGTATTGGAGATAAAACTAAACTTCTTTTAACAGAGTCCAAAGGAAAGTGATATATAAAGAGTTTATCTTTGATACAAAAACAAATATAGAGGTGGGAAGTCTACCTCTGGGATTAAGACTCTCCACACTTACAGGCAAGCTAGGATGGTACAAGTTTTTCTCTCTTTTCTCCCCAGGTCTACAAGATCTCTGTAGAGCTCCAGTTAAGTAGAGAAGAAAATTAAGTGAAAAATGGATAAAAAGCACTTTCTCAGAAGTTCACACAGTTATATATGCTTATGCATCCTTTTCTAGGAGTACAATATAAGGATATCTCCTTTGCGGCCCCGCGCGAGATCGACCCCGGAGGCAACTGAACC
This sequence comes from Sorex araneus, assembly GCF_027595985.1. Taxonomy (NCBI): domain Eukaryota; kingdom Metazoa; phylum Chordata; class Mammalia; order Eulipotyphla; family Soricidae; genus Sorex; species Sorex araneus. The sequence continues at coordinate 231,081,452 of NC_073313.1, read as the reverse complement.
ACTTTGGACACGAGCGGCGCCCCCAAAATGCCTCCAAACTGTGTGCTGGGAGCTTCTGGCCCAGGCGCTGCCGGCAGGAAACTGCTTGCAGACATTCTACCAGACTATCAACTAAGCCAGAGCCCCACGCCGCCTGATGACGAGAAATAACCATCTCTTTTGGTTTGTTTTCCCTTTGTCAGGCAGCGTGGTGATTACTAAACAGGTGTGATCTCGGTGGCGCGGGACAAGGGGGGAAAAAAAATAGAAAAGTTATGTAACAAAGAGCGGGACTTAATATCTCTACATTCTCAGCAATGGAGAGCCATCAAATGCTTCCTTGACAGTAGGACTGTCTTCTCTTTTTTTGGGGGAAACCCTAGCAACAATAGTGAATTATGTGTTGAAACATGGACTGTAACCAAGATAAAGCGTAAACGAAGTGAAACTTATCACTTACAAGGGCGGGGACTGGGGGGGCGGGAGGGGGCGGGAGGTAAAATGGGGTGGTTGGTGATGGAATATGGGCACGGGTGAAGGGAAGGGTGTTTGAGTATTGTATAACTGACATAATTCTGAGAACTTTGTAACCCTCCACATGGTGATTCAATAAAATTTAAATTAAAAAAAATATATATATAAGGATATCTCAACTGCTGGACAAGATACAGCTCTTTAGTTCGATCCAGGATGTCCTAAATAAGATAAGAGCTTTTGTAATAAAGAAGCAAGACAGACTAGGTACTGGGTGGGTCAAGAGGCATTTAGAATAGTATCACACTTACTTATGTTTGAGTTGGCTTCTTATTATGAATTAATAGAGACTCTTTGTGAAGACATGAATCCTTTACTTGCCATTTGCTTTACATATATTTTCTCTGTTTCTCTTATCTACTCACTGCCCTACACACAATCAAGTATTATATAGTGAATCCTTTTGTGTGCGGGCTCTGCTATAATCAAAGCATGAAAATAATGAGGGAAGGATATAGTGAGGAAGAAAAACCAAGAAAAATCACCAGTGCTTACTTTCTACTGGAAGATTACATAATGCAAAATGCATGCTATGGAAAGTGGGACAATAGTCTGATAAAGATGAAAAGGAGAAGGGCATAGGATAGTTTTGATAGTGTAGTTACTAAGAGGGTGAAATTTATAAAAATAAAAAATAATGCCTGAGCAAGATTAGAGGATGGTCAAGCCATCAGAGTTTCTATTGGAAAAGACTTTGAGAAAGGGGATATTAGATGACAAAGAACAGAATAATAGGAGAAACATTTCACTATTAAAATTTTTTACTTTTTGCCGTGTCATCTCATTAGTGGTCATGATCCAGAGACTCAGAAATAAAACTCTCAGAAGAGTGCAACATAGAATGTCATGCCGCAGAGATGCCTCCAGACCCCACACTAGACTGTTTTCATGGGCAATTTGGAGGAGGGTGGGTGAGTTTCCCTCCCTGCCCCAACAGAGTCCAATTGGCTGAAAATCTTCAAAACTCAATCGCTACCATGTTCACAGCTGCACTCCACAGACTCACTCACCCATGAGTGTTTCAGGCATACAAAGTTCCGTCGCCAGTCCTACCACCAGTGTCCCTTTCCATCTGCCAGTGTCCCAGATTCCCTGCCCCTTTAGCTTGTTCTTTTGTGAGGCATACTACATGCTCTAACAAAACTTAAAGAAATGCAAACGTAATTATCAGAAAACAAATCAACAATAGTCAATTTGTAGTGATTGCTATATTATTTTAACCTATGTAAATAAATAAATTCAAAGCATTTAATAAAATATAGCATACTTCCTATTCTCAATTAAACTTTCAATGCTGGCATCTAAAATATATTGTATTAAATTTCATTTTATACTTGAATCTTCAGAAATATTCACAAATTTACTTTTAATCAAGTATAGATTATTTGGACTGGAGCAATAGCACAGTGGGTAGGGCATTTGCCTTGCACATTGGCTGACCCAGATTCGATTCCTCCGTCCCTCTCAGAGAACCTAGCAAGCTACCAAGAGTATCCTGCCCACATGGCAGAACCTGGCAAGCTACCCATGGCATATTCAATATGCCAAAAACAGTAACAAGAATCCTCACAATGGAGATGTTACTGGAGCCCACTGGAGCAAACAGATGAACAACTGGACAACAGTGCTACAATGCTACTTGAATCTTATTGTAGTAATCATATTTCCCTGACATCAATGAAGCTTTTTCTTTCCTTTTTGGCAGGCATATGACAAATTTATTTCATATTACTTGTTCTAAAAATATGTAAGACACTGGAAAATAGTATTAAAAATAGATCAATAAAAGTCAATTTGTGGTGATTAATTTCTATGTGTTTTTAACCTCTCTCATCTAGTAGAGGACAACCATATGTACCATTAGTGAGTACCATACTCAATGCCACATGATGGAAAATTTTGCCTTTTCTTTAAAGGAGCTCTTTTAACACTTCTTGTGAAACTGGAACTCTTTAAGTAAAAATATATATTCAGCTTTCTTTTATTTTACTTTTTCCTTAAATAAGGGTTTATAAGGGTTTGTGTTTTCAGATATCTGAATAGAGTGATTTATCTGACATGAATTTTTCAATATTTTGTCTGAATAATTTGCATTTGAATAAGCCACTATTTTACTGTAGTAGAGCAAAGATTGTATGCATGATTTGGAATTTTAGAGATTCACTACTGACTTTCTCTTTACTGCTATGTCCATAAATTATAAGGAAAGAAATAAACATTTTTTAAAGAAATTTACCATTCTTTATCAAAAGAATATATGAGTAACAACCCAAAAAGTATACAACAGAAATGTTAATTCTCTAAGACTGAATAAAGTAAATGCTTTGAGTTCCCCAAATCTCAAATAAGTGTACAGTTATGGACAACTGGTATTTATACTCATAAATCAAAGTCTAGAATGGATCTATAAATTTTCTTTATAGATTAAGGCATAAGGCATAAAGGGTTAAGGCATAAAGTGATGTCCCCTTTTTGAAAATAGATTTGAGAAACCAATTCATATATGTATCATGATTCAACCTATTATCCACCTGAGAAAATCCTGTACAATCACACAAACATACATATTTGTGCATTAGAAAATGTTATCTTCAAATAATACCCAATTTAAGAAAATACTTTTATGCTTTTTATTTATTCCATTAAATTACTTACTATGCTTCATTAAATTTAATACATTATAGCTTCATAATTATACCCCACAGTTTGAAAAGTACTAATTTTGATATCTTTTAGGCAGAATCAAATTATAATAAGTAATATTTTATTTTTTTTTAATTTTTTATTGAGTCACCATGTGGAAAGTAATATGTTAGATCATATGAAATTTAAGGAACTAAGTCAATTACTTTGCATTTCATGTAATCATAAAATTACCTTAAAATTAAGCATTAGTAATTACCTCCAATTTATAGAGGAAAATATAATGTAAAAATAGTAGATTTTTAGAGGTCACACCACATATACATATCATTGTACATGCAATAGTGATTACTACTATGTTATTATTTCTTACTTCATCTTCTAAAATATTCCCAATAGTTTGAAAACTTACAATTCCATATTGCATGACTTCTAAGGCTCTTCCTTGCCCAGAGATTATCCATCCAATAGCACTTTATGGTTTATTTTGGTTTTCTGATTCTCTATTTTTGGGGTCGTGTCTGTTTTAATTTTCCCCATATAATATTGCACTTTTTTCCAACTATTCTACTACCTCACTCAGCGATGACCATGTTTTACTTTTCCTTCATTACATTTCTGATTAAATTCTTACTAATAAGTGGCTCCTCTGTATCCATAGTTCAAATACCTGAACTTGAAAAAATTTGACAAATATCTAACAAATTCCTATAAGGATACTAGATTGAATCAATTCATTTTCTTGAATGAACAATGGGATAAGCTTGTGCTTATTCTTACAACTGCACATGTTCCTACTCTATATTTTCAAATACATATTTTAAATATGTGGAATTTGCATATTTAATTTCCTACTTACCTGTCTATCTACTTTATAAAAATACAATTTCCTCAAGAGCAACAGGTGATTCTTGTTTACCATTTTCCTCTTATTCTTGGTATGAGAGACATTTATGAATAAAGCAAAATAAATAAAATTATCAATAAAGTTTCAATAGGAGACAGTAAGATGATGAAGGTATAGAACAAAGAAAGGAGTAGTGGAGAATTTATGTAGATGACTTTCAACACTTAATAACAAGTCCATAGGAGGAGAGAATAAAAGTTAGGGTCTTTTAAATAGCCTGAACCCAAATGACCTACACATGACCTCAGTCCTTCAAAAAGTGAAAGATATTACCAAATTGGGTACTAAACAATGCTATGAAAGTTATGAACAGAACACTGTATTTGACAAAGTTCCAACTGCTAAAGACATGTATAAGATGAATTCAATATGTTGAATAGCAGCATTGGTCAATGTGACCAGCACTTTTGTATTAATTAAGCAATTTTCTGAGTCAAATGTTCATTCCCAAGTTGTCTGGTTTGAATCACAACACTCAAGGAAGCCAAGGCTCCAGGGGAGACAATGGGTCAGATGGTAAATCATATCCCAGACTCCTAACAACTCAGAACTGATTTTCATGAACCAACCGTAGGCCTTAAATCAACTAGCAAATCCCAAGGTATATAGAAATTTAAGGGAACAAAACAAGCCCCTGGCTGTTATGTATCTTGACTAGACATCCCTTCAAAGACAAGAAAATGCAAGGTTTGCTGTATACCAAGATCTTAATAATAAAAGGAAATGCACACCACTAAGTACAAAGATATGTATAAAGCAAATAGGAAAAGCAGAGATTAGGAAATACTTAATGATAGTTTTATTACTAAAAGTTAGCTTACTTCCTTTTTCCTTCTTACCTCTTAATTTTTTATCTTCAACTTTTTTACAGATTTGGTCATCAGTTCAGCTATCTGGATACATAGAAAACTTTATCCAATAAGTTCTTTAATCATCTGTGATTTCCTTATTTATTTTGCTTATTGTCACATTAATTTAAGACAGAGCCTGTCTATTTGATGACCATGCATATCTTTCCAAGGACAGTCTGGCCTTGGGTTTGACTCATTGTTGTATTCATAATCAGTATAATTGTGCTTTTGCTGACTAACTTCATTAATTTACATGAATTCTTATTTTTCACTCTCATATCTCATCTATGGATTTTTTAAGTTTAGTATAAGTTTAGTATACCTACATATATTTGATGAAATCCATAAGGTTCTTAGTAGTTTGCATCATATCACATTTCAAACAGCAAAATTTCAATGCTCATTGTTGATTCTTAGATCTCAGATAATAAGAGGATTCATGGCTTAGTTTATATGAAGGCTTCTTTTCTTATTTAATAAATTATCCCGGCTTAAATTTTAATTTACATAATTAAAATATATGCTTATCTATTTAAAATATTAAATCTTAATATGTGACAACTTATAATTCTTATTTTATTAAATTATGGTCTTTTTCCATATCCTTTGGTTGGAACCACCATAAATTGTATCACATAATGTATACACTTGGGATGTGATGATAGCAGATCGATACAGACTGAAAGATTCTTTATGAAAATGCCATTATATGACTTTATCTTGAATTAAAATTTATTATTAAATATCTCAGATGGAAAGCAAATAAATTCCTTATATCAAGCTACTTATATCACAACTATCAACATGATGAAAAGCTGTTGAGAACTAGCTATTGGGAACTAAATCCAGGTCACAAGCTTTAGGTAAAGATCATAAATTGCACTGAGGTAAACCTGATTGATAAACAGAAGTGGAAATTCTACTCAAATTAAGACTTCAAAGAAATATCCCACTCTCTGTCAGAATGAAAATAAGTAAGAAAGCTAGAGGGAAACCAATATGTGCCCAGTCATCATTTTCAATTTCCCATTACTTTCAAGGCAATTGTCAGGATTTGAGAGATTAAAGAAAATCTATTTCACATTATGGCATAATATATGATATAGAAAATATTTCAAGTGGACAGAGACAATTTAGATATATATTGCTAATTAGAGTTGCATGCACTATGTAAAAAGTTACCAAAACTACCCGTGACTAAATTGGTGGAATTAGTATAAAGTGATCCCACAGAAGAGAAAAGCTTAAGCAAGAGATATAAAAAAGAACTTGAACTTAGAAGTTGGGTTCTGAGTGTACAACAGGTAAGGTGCTTGCTTTGCACATGGACAAACCAGATTTGGTCCCCCAAACCCCATATGATCCCCGGAGCTCTGTCAGGAGTGATTCTTGAGCGCTGAGCCAGGAGAAACACTGGGTGTGACCAAAAGTTAATTAATAATAAAAAAAAGAAACAAAAATAATTGGAAGTAAATGAGAACACGAACTACAGAAATAGAACAGTTGTTGGATGCAAACATTTAGGAAGCAGAATTTATGTCGTTTGGGATGCTGCATATATTAGTTTGGAAGAAAAATATGAAATACTCTTTTAGGCTCAGTATGTAAAAATTAGGATATCAGAGTGTAATATTTGATAGAATCATTTAACTTGGAATCACAGAGCAAAGTACAGGACCTGGTACAAAATTTCCTGCAATAAAGTTATTTTGAATGGGACAATGCCTGGATGAATGGATTGAAACAGGTGGCAGGAAAGGTAGCCACTGTGCTAGTTATTATCACCTACATGACATATTTTATATCAACTCTAAATTGAAGCATTATCCCCATGTCTTCACATTAAAAAATGAGACATAGAAAGCATCATTTCCAAGTCAAAGAAAATGTGAAAAGGGTAATATTGGAATTTAAATATAATGTATTTAACTCTTGTTCTACTTTATGTGGGCCATACACACAACTTTATTTGACTGGTGGTCACTCCCTGTAGTGTTCAGGGTAGCAATGCTTTAATCAGTGATACTTAGGGAATAGTAGCAATACAATATTCAGCAATGGTGGGGGTCACCAGGTCCTCACTTTTTAGTTTAGTGAGCCATGGGGTGGAAGGGATAGAACATGCAAAATAAATCGAGCATATATTTTGCATGTGTTCAACTACTTGAGCCATATCTCTGGTCCCTGATTGATTTGCTTGTTTTACATGCATGTGGCATTTATTATTTATTCAAATATTAAATAAAAGGAAATGGTTTCTGGTATCCCTGTTGTGTTTGTGTGTATGATATACATATGAATATATATGTATACATATGTACAGGTATATAGTAGGTAAAATATTCTCTCCTCTCCTCTCCAACACACTTACTCCAAGATTAATGCATCTCTCTGCTCTCTGTTCTCTACTTTCTCTCATATGTATGCTGTTTATCTGTTTTCTACTGACTGTAACCAGCATTGGCCTTCAGTTTGAATATTTGCTTTGATGTGACCACTGCCTTCTGGTCACAGGCCCATCTGCTGTGCAAATATTATAGAGTCTTTTAGCATCTTCTTGGAGGTGGTCAGACAACAAGGCCAACCACATCATGAGTATTTATCAAAGCTAAATTACATGGCTAGCAAAAAACAGCACCCAGACTAATTATAGAGAGATGTTTATAACTTTAGGCCAATAACCACAGTGTACTGTTTTCCTTAAAAAAAAAAAAAAAAGAAAGAAAAAAAAACAGAAAAAAAAACAGGTATTTGTGCACATTATGTTGTAAAGTAAAAAATAATTCAAAATTTATAAACTAATTGACTGAAAATAATTATAGTCAATGAAACAGTAAAAAGTAAAATGTACTTTTGATTTTGTAACATGACCTATAGGTTTACAAGCGTAAACTTATTTTAGCATTTATTTGTAATTATGTCATTATTTATGTTTCTGTACTGAGGAAAAAAATTGGTGAACTGATTGTTTGGAATAAGAAAAAATCTTGGAATAAGAAAAAATCGGCGAAACAAAATGAAGCTAAATCATTTTGCATTTTTTCCCAATTAATTTTTACGTTTTTGGGTGAAGGGACACACCATATTCAGGGACTTTCTGTTCAGGGGACCATGGTGGTAAAGGTGTCAAGCCCTGACCTCCTTAGTGTATATAGCAGATATTCCAGACCTTAAAGCTTTTTTCTAAGTCCCTTGTACTTTCATTTTTGTTTCAGTTATTGACAAGTTAAATCTCTTAAGAATACAAATGCATAGAGTAGATACTTATTCAGTTTTCAGGTAACTCTTTTCTGACACTATCTTATCTATTGCTTTTTCAAGATATTATTATATTATATTCGCTGTTCTAACATTATGTCAAGCATATAATAGACATAGATTTGACAGCTGCTAGAGTTTTGGTAAATTCAGTTATGCCCATTTTCTTATAATAATAAGATCAAAGCAACAAAGACTTATAGAACTTTCATAAACAGTTGCCAAAAATTTGGATGTTTATTACCACTGAGAAAATCCAGTAAAAAAAATCCAGAAAAATCCAATAAAAAATCCAGTAAAATCCAGTAAAAGTGGGAACAAAAATTAACAAAATTTTGGGACTGGAGCAACAGCACAGTGGGTAGGGCATTTGCCTTGCATGCGGCCGACCCTAGTTTGATTCCAAGCATCCCATATGGTTCCCCAAGCACTGCCAGGAGTAATTCCTGAGTGCATGAGCCAGGAGTATCCCCTGTGCATCGCTGGGTGTTACTCAAAAAGAAAAAATAATTAACACCATTTTAATATACACTTGATCACTGAGAATAAGTCTCTATAACAATTTTTTTCTTAATTTTGTACTGAAAAAAATTAGCACAAAATTTCTTGAAGAATCATTGTCAAAGGCATAGAGTTTTACCCTTCTACCTCATATACTTGAAGATCTGTGATCTCAAAAATCGTTTTGATGCAGTTCAATATTCTAGGTTCCTTCATCTTCAAATACAATTATATCTGTAGGATGGATTGTGCTAACCCCTGGGGATAAAAATGTATCAATGACACAATTCCTGCTCTGAAAGTGTTTCCAACTTGGTGGAAAAAACAATGGGCAAATTGAAAGAGGGTTAAAAAAATTCCTTGTGGTCAGAACACTTGACGTGTTACCTATTATTTAAAATGTTAAGTGTATAAATAGTAATATCATCTATACATATAAATGTATACATATCCATTAAAGCTTATTTAGCCTGCATAAATAAAAAACAACTTTGTACTCTTTGGTTTACATCTTTCACCTCTAGCAATAGCCATTCTAAACTGCTTCTATGACTTTGTTTACTTGAGGTAACTCATACAAATGAAATGAAGCTAAATAATTTTGCATTTTTGAAATGTATAAGGTTTGCAATTTCTTGCACATCTCACCAATATATGCTTTCAGACACACAAACAGAGATAGAGAGATAGATGAAAACACAGACACAAACATTCATGCAAAAGCAATATAAAAATATGCTCTTGATGTTTTGATTTGATTTGATTGCTCTTATGAGTAATGACAGGTAGGCCAAGTATATGTATCCTCTGGAGAAATATTTATTGAGGAGTTAGCAAACTTGGAGCGATAGTCCAGAGGGTAAGGTATTTGCCTTGCACATGGCCAATCCAAGTTCAATTCATTCCCCCGTCTCTCTGCACCTTACATCCCATATGGTCACCGGAGCACCACCAGGAGCAATTCTTAAGCTCAGAGCCAGGATTAAGCCCTGAGCTCCTATGAGTTGGGCCCCAAAACCAAAAATACAAAACAAACAAAAAAAGAGCAGCCAAATTTTTAATCAAGTTGTTTGGTATGCTATTTTTTAAAAATTCTTTGTATATTTGAAATTAACTCCCTATTAAATACCTAGTTTGCTAATATTTTATACCATTATATAGAGTTTATTTGTTAATTATTTTCTTTGCTGTGCATATTTTTAACTTATCAGTATTTATGTTTTTTTCTGTCTTTAGTATAGCACTGTAGCACTGTCATCCCATTGTTCATCAATTTCCTCGAGTGAGCACCAGTAATATCTCCATTGTGAGACTTCTTGTTACTGTTTTTTGGCATAACGAATATGCCACGGGTAGCTTGCCAGGCTCTATTGTGCAGATGGGATACTCTCGGTAGCTTGCCAGGCTCTCCGAGAGGGACAGAGGAATCGAACCCGGGTTGGACGCACTGTGCTGTTGCTCCTGTCCTATCGTTAGTATAGACACAGAAAACTTTAGAGACAACAGTAGTTTCAAAAATGAGCAAAGTTACAGCAATTCAAGCAGTATGGCACTGGCATAAAGTCAAATATATAGATAAACAGGACAAATATGGAGAATCTAGTAATGAATTCATATATATATCAACTTATGTTTCACAAGTACAAACTCTAAAAAATAAAAAAAAAGCAAAGCTGTTTAAGAAGTGAAGTTGAAAAAGATGAATATCCATAATAAAAGGAATCTAAATTCATCTTATATCGTGCAAATACCTAATAAATATTAAATTGGATTGGATTTGAACATAAAACAAAAATACACAATAAAAGAAAAACTATACAATAAAAGGGGGAAAGCTAGACTATAAAGGGGAAAACTTTATGACATTCATTGGATAACTTTTGGACAACAGGAAATATTAATACCATGTGTGACTTAGGGCATTTGTGCAGAGGATATGTTATTAGAGGTATACTATTTCTCTAAATATCCCATTCTGTGCTTATAAATTACATGATAGAAGAGCTCCCCAAAGGCTAAAGCAAACCTATCCCAGGTTTATAACTGGGGTTTATCTTATCTTACTGCTTGAGGAGAAGACAAAATCCTATGCAGAGCTAAACCCCTGAGAGAGAATGAGACATTTACCCTTGGGAATCCTCCCGTGCCAGCGGGGAGGAAATGGCTATGAGAACACCATGGCTGATAGGAGCCCATAAAATTCAGAAAATGTGCTGATATAGGTAACTTTGGGTAGGAGAGATTTTTTCATTAAATGAAAAAACTCCATAAATGTAGTGGCACATCAATATCTAATCATCTGGACACCTCTCACTGAGACTGACCCCAGAAGGAGAAGATTCCTATGCTTGCCAAGGTAGAGATCACTAAACAAGTCCCTGTGGTACCCAGAAGGTAACTGTTAGCTGTGACAGCTCAGCATCATTGAAGTCAATTCTTCAGACCAAGTTCTAAACAACATGTTCAGGTTTGAAAGTTTTATAGCCCATCAAGAGTTTGTATTATATCTCAGAGACATTTGAAAGGTTTTAATATCAATAGTAGTTCAATTATATGCCTATTTTGGACAATCACTCTAATGATTTGGGGAACGAGCCAGAATGAATTAAGGAATAAATACCTGACCTGTCCTAAAGTGTCATATAGCACAATGGTTCCTTACTTCCTTGACCACAGATAGAGCAAGATGACATTAGTATATATCAGAGACGGGAAAAGTTTATCCTTCAAACCTTTTGATTAGGAAATCCATGAATCAGTTAGGGGTAGCAGTGAGTAGTCCAACTGTCACAAATAAAAAATTTAAATACATTGCTCATGTGTGTGTGGAGGGAAGGCTCATTGAGTAACTCATGTGATGATTCAAAAATAGTGTTCGAAATGAGAGCGATTACAAGAACCATGGGTATTTGAAATTTATTTTAAAATTTTAAAAAAGACAAATTCATGTACTTTTTTTAAATTCTTTTATTGATTCACCATGTGGAAAGTTACAAAGCTTTCAGGTTAAAGTCTCAGTTATACAATGCTCAAATACCCATCCCTTCACCAGTGCACATATTCCACCACCAAGAATCACGATATATCTCCCCCTTTCCCCCCACCTCACCAGCCCCCCACCCCGCATGTGTAACTGGTAAATTTCACTTTACTTTCACTTTACTTTGATTACATTTAATATTTAAACAAAAAAATTCACTATTATTGATTTGGAGTTTCTCCCCCCTAAAGTCGATCTGCTGAAAAGAAAGCATTTGGTAATTTGTTTTTCATTGCTGAGAATGAAGAGATATGAGGTCAGGAGGCCGCACCAGCAGCAGCATAGTTTTGGATTTCTGTATTTTAATATTTTAGTAACTAAGTCCAGAGAAATATCTGCCAGGAATCGCAACATTGTAAGCTTGTACCTCTCAGCTACTTTATATTCCACATATGAGTGCGATCTTTCTATGTCTGTCTCTTTCTTTCTGACTCATTTCACTCAGCATGATACTTTCCATGTTGATCCACTTATATGCAAATTTCATGACTTCAAGTTTTCTGACAGCTACGTAGTATTCCATTGTGTAAATATACCAGAGTTTCTTTAGCCAATCATCTGTTTTCGGGCACTCTGGTTTTTTCCATATTGTGGCTAATATTGTAAACAGAGCGGCAATGAACATGGAAATGAACATGTCATCTCGACTATACCTTTTTGCCTCTCTGGGATATATTCCCAGGAGTGGTATTGCTGGGTCAAATGGGAGCTCAATTTCTAACTTTTTGAGAATCGTCCATACTGTTTTCCAAAAGGGCTGAACCAGTTGGCATTCCCACCAGCAGTGAAGAAGAGTCCCTTTCTCCCCACATCCACGCCAACACCAGTTGCTTTTGTTTTTTGGGATGTGGGCCAGTTTCTGTGGTGTGAGATGATATCTCATGGTTGTTTTGATCTGCATCTCCCTGATAATTAGTGATGTTGAACATTTTCTCATGTGCCTCTCAGCCATTCGGATTTCTTCTTTGGAAAAGTTTCTGTTCATTTCATCAGCCCATTTTTTGATCGGGTTGGCAGTTTTCTTCTTGTGGAGTTCAACCAGTGCATTGTATATCCTTGTTATCAACTCTTTATCTGATGAGTACTGCATAAATACCCTTTCCCATTCTGTAGATTGTCTTTGTATTTTGGTCACTGTTTCTTTTGAGTTGCAGAAGCTTCTTAGTTTGAGATAGTCCCATTTATTTATCTTTCTTTTCACTTGCTTGGCCAGTGGCATGTCAGCTTTGAAAATACCTTTGGTTTCAATGTCGTGGAGGGTTTTGCCGACCTTATCTTCAATGTACTGTAGGGATTCTGGTCTGATGTTGAGGTCTTTAATCCATTTTGATCTGATTTTTGTACATGGTGATAGATGGAGGTCTAAGCTCATTTTTTTGCATGTAGCCGTCCAGTTTTGCCAGCACAATTTGTTAAACATGCTTTCCTTGCTCCACTTCACATTTCTTGCTCCCTTATCAAAGATTAGATGATCATATATTTGGGAGTGTATGTCAGAGTATTCAACCCTATTCCATTGGTCTGCAGCTCTGCCTTTGTTCCAATACCATGCTGTTTTAATGACAACCACTTTGTAGTAGAGTTGGAAGTTGGGGAGGTTGATTCCTCCCATTTTCTTTTTCCCAAGGATTGCTTTAGCTATTCGTGGGGGCTTATTGTTCCATATGAATTTCAGGAGCGCTTGCTCCATTTCTTTGAAGAATGTCAAGGGTATTCCTATAGGGATCGCATTTCATGTACATTTTAGCCTTTAATTATCTTCATCGTATGCCAAATTTCTAAGAAATAGATTATTTAAGGAAGGAGTTAAACTTGGATAATAGTTTATTAAGAATAAAATGAGTCAATAAGCCATTGTTCAGACCACCAGATACAAATGAGGCAAATCAACAGTCTATAAAAGACCTTATGGAATTCTGAGATCTTCACCTTGTAAGGAGCTCACATCAATTTTAGTTTCATAAATTTTCCATAAAATAGACCTTTCAAATATATGAAATGTGTTGAAGATCAAAAGAGCATGCTTTTAAGAATTAATTTTATGCTTGATCCAATTTTACAGGCTACAACCACTTTACTTTGTTGCTTATAATGATAAAATGTGCATATATTTATAAAACTCTTGGAAAATCTTACATATACAGAGTTATAACAATTTAGAGAGATTCTTTTATGATAGGAAAATGCCATCCACAACTTCTATGACAATAGCAGTAAGGGTAAAAAATTCAAAGGGAGAAAAGGAAAGTAGAGATTTTAGTATTTATTTAGTTCCATTGAAATAATCTCAACTTATATATGGGGAAAATATATTGCATTTTCTTTTTTGGGGGGGGTCACACCTGGGGATGCACAGGGGTTATTCCTGGCTCTGTACTCAGGAATTACTACTGGTGGTGCTCAGGGGACCATATGGGATGCTGGGAATCGAACCCAGGTCAGCCGAGTGCAAGGCAAATGCCCTACCTGCTGTGATATCGCTCCAGCCCCATATATTGCATTTTCAATTACTCCAATAATGTGATATTTCTCCATGACATATGCATCAGAGAAGGTTTGCACAGTACTAATTCTTGGACTATTTAAATATAATTAGGCTTTTCATCATCAGGAATTTCATAGGGTCTGCTTCCATCTTTTGTCCAAAACTCAAAAAAACATCCTATGACCTACCTTGCATCTGATGTCTTAAAATAACTTGACAATAACGTGTGATTTCTATTCTTATTTTACTGAAACCACTGGCATCTGCCTAACCCAAAAAACAAAAACAGCATTCTAGAAACCACTAGACATCAAGTATGCAATTTTCTTCCCTAATACTTGGTCTGGAAGAAAGGCTACACTGCCACATTAACTGTCCCCATTGTATGTCCATCCTCATTCTTCCACCATATAGTTAAACTCACTTTTAATGAACCACATTATGAAGCACTGTATATTTTGTTGCTAAATTTAAATATATAGTTATATAGTTTTTCTTGTGGTATTTGTGTTTGAACTAATTTTTGCTAATTTTCTTTTGTTTTTCTAGGAATATTTTTATCTTTCAAAACCTCAAGAATAAACTTTGATGTGAGTATCAGAAAAAAAGTTCAAATTCTTGGCTTCTTTAGCATATATTTCTAGTATGTATTAGTGCACACAACAAACTTTTCTCTGGAAGATAAACCTGCACACAAATTTTGCCTCCACAATTTCATTGGATTTAGGCACAAGTATGAGAAAGTGCAGCAGTTTAATAAATATATCATGACAATAAAGTTCACACCTTCATTATAGATATGCACATTATAGTATCAAAACAAAGTTACCTGCCCTCCCCACCCTTTTTAAGTGACAGTAGGAACACAGTAAGAGAGGTACAATGTGGGATAACAGAAATGAATATAAACTTTGACGTAAACAGACTTAATTTGAATCAGTTTATTTAAAGCTTTTTAATCTGTCTAACTGTTTGTTATATTGGAAAGTGGGAACAGCATTACCCATCTCAAAGAGATGCTAAAACACTTGGATGAAATATGTTGAAAAATCTTTTTTCTTGATTAGATTCAGTCAATTAATATTTTAAGGAAAATTAATTATTTTGACCACTTTATTCTATACAGCCATAAGAATTTTAGATGTTATTCTATGTTTGTTCTGTGAAACATCTTTTTTTTAATGTGTATACATATATAGTTAGCATATGCACAAGCATATATGTTACAACAAGTCTCACAAATGGAGATGTTACTGATGCCTGCTCGAGGAAATCAATGAACAATAGGACGACAGTGCTACAGTGTTACATACATATATTGACTATACTAAATATACCTATATATGTACATATATATGTTCTCATATATCATATATAGCTAACTATACAAATAATAATCAATGTCTACAATAGAGCAGAATTATGTGAAGACCTGACTTAGATAAAGTGTGGAAAGATCTTATTTTCCTATTAAGTTTGGTTATACACATGCATCATTGCTAAATAGGAAGTTGGAAATTTATTCAATGTCAAGAAAAGCCATTTAGCCACTGATGATTCACATTTTGCCTTGAGTAGTCTGGCAGGAAACTGGCATATCACTTATTGGCAAATCTGAACAGTATTAAATTGAACAGGTAAAAAATAGACTTGTGAATTAACCAAATTAAATTTGCAATACATGATTCCAAATAGCATAGATGAAGAAACACTGATGTAATTTACAGAAAGCGCAAGGATTAATAGAATAGGCATCCTTTCCAAAACTAAACCTCTAGGACATTCTATATCCATCCCCTACTCCCCTTCCTTGGGTGACAATCTATAGCTAGGGCTGTGTGAGCTTCAGCCTCAGTTACCTCACTATAGCCTTAAGTCACTGGTGTCAGAAAGATAATAAAGTAAACAAACCAAGCACTGTTACTATATATAAATGGAAAGCCTTATGTATTTGTATTTACATATAATTATAATCTATATGCAGTTCCAATTCACCTAAACTGTCCTTGATTCTGACTCTCCTGGTTGACCCTCAGTTTCTGACTATTTCTTGCATCCAAATAAGCTCTGGACTCTCAGTCACTATTTTAGTCTTCACTAATATAGGCAATAGCTTTTCTCTCTAAATCTGTTTTCTCCCTCCCCATCCCCTTCTAATTTATTCCTCTGAAGATATTAGATTTTTCTATGGAATATGCATTCCAGGTATGCACACTTTAGTTACACAGCAGAGTCAAAAACTTAGTTCAACATTATAATCACTGAATTTTAGAAGGGAATCCCTATTATGCTTCTAGGAATGAAATTACACCATTCATCCAAGGGAATATGAGTTAGTTCTCAAAGAGGAACTATTTGTGCTTCATGAACATTTTCAGAGGGATTTTTTTACTTTCTTGCGTTCAATATAACAACCAAAATATAATTTCATGGGAGGTAGGAAGAACCTGGAAGTGCCTCTCTTTAGATGTTGACTTTTTTAGTTTTTCCACAAATCTAAGTAAAATCAAAATATAACTAATTTAGAACACTAAACTAACTCCAAAGTCTTGACTGGATCCTTCAGCAAAATTAGACCTCCTGGGCACAGGCCCAAGAGACAAGCTGATGTCCTGATGTTTCAAAAACAGTAACAAAGAAAAATGAGGTTTCCAACCACCAGTCTTCTTTCCATTTTAACACACAAATCTTGGAATACTGATTTTAACCATAGAAACCCACAGTCTGGATATCACTAGAAGATACAGGCTCTGTCAGACTAGCACCTCTCCATGTCTCAGATGAATGGTGTTTTTATTTCTAGGGTGTTCTGCATTTTTATGTTACACTCCTTCAAACCCTCAAAATGTACATATCTTTAAGTGTAAATTTTGCTAATTTAAAATGTTCCTAAATGAAGATTAAGTAAGATGACATTTCAAAATCAATCACTAATATTAATAACCACAGTTATTCTTCCTTTTGTCTTCCCTTCAGAAAGTGCTAAAGGCCCAGTTTGGACCAATGTTATAAAAAAAACACTAAATTATTTCCAAATAAGAAAAATTATTTCTATCTTTCATGGCCCACCCATATTACTCTAGGCATTATTTTATATATGTTTTCTGCTTCCATGTAAATTCTAATATTACAATCATATCAAACAAATTTATCTATTTTAGGAGCTTTTCTTTTCATTCCTTATGGACCTGGCATCCAACCAAAACCAGATTAGCACCATTAGAGTCACTGCTCCTTCACACAATAAGCTTCAGAGAAAGATCAGCATAAAAAGTTGACATTTTTCCTAAATGGCAAAAGAAAAACATCATATTGGAGTCAGAATATATACCATGAGTCATATATATCATATCTTTATAATAGTTCCCTAATACCTAAAAAAAAACACAAGCAAATCTGCAGTTCTAAATAACTTGAGACGAAAAAATATTTTCCTTCACAAACAGAACAAAATCATTATTGGCAATGAAATGAAGATTGACAATACAGGTACTCTGTACCATAGGTGTGTCTCTTCAAATACAAAGGATCAGAATGCTTACGCATGTACAGAAAGCTAATATTCTTGGATCTTTCTAATTCATACACTGCACTGAAAAACTGTAGTCAGAGTAGGAAGAACTTGCTAAGGATAAATTCAAGCTAAGAAATATGACACAATGCTATGGTGTCGTGAAGGAGGAGCCAAGAAGCACTTCTGCTGTAGTAGGCAAAGAATGGCATATATGATCAACAGGAAATTGTATGGTAAGGCAGGAAAGCAGAGCTGTGAATAACAGATGTGAAAGGAATCAAATAGTTTCCCAAATGTATCACAAAGGCACAGAAAGTATGAATGCTTACCCTTACGTGGGAAAGGATTGCTTCATTTACTTAGTAAAATTTTTAAACTCTAATACCACATGGGTCTTTAAGATGCATAAAGCCATGAATTATAAGTTACAGAGATGACTTTGATTTTAGTCTTTTATAGGGTGTTAATTTCACAGTTTTCTTTATATGCTCCTAAATGATTCTTCACAACAAGGTAAGTCCTGCATGCAGAGAAAGCTACCTGTTAATAAACTAATTTATAACAGAGATTAGAATATCATTTATACCACATAGATGCATGGAACAGCATTTGTATTATAAACGTCATGAGCATTGTATGTCAAGTCACTGGGTCATTTTTCATCTAAAATTGTCTCATATTTGTGAATGTCAGTTCTCAGGGACAGTACATGAAGTTCTTCATACTGAAAATGAGAATTAGAAAGGGCCACATGTCTAATAATAAACTGTAAGACTAAGAAAAAAATAATGCATTTAAGGTAATATCTATATGTATAACAATGAAAATAAGTGTTAAATGTTCAAAAAAATCTCTTTTTATACTGATATTTAATAGGATTCCCACAATACCTTTCCAAGAAAGTTTATTTCCATTTACTTCCCAGGTATGTAGAATGTGATTGAATGGATGCATAGATTGACCATCGATTTGCTTAATTTTTTCTTAATTTTCCCCCTTAGCTTTTAGTCTTCTAAAATTAAAATTTTCGGGGCCGGAGCGATAGCACAGCGGGTAGGGCGTTTGCCTTGCACGTGGCCGACCCGGGTTCGATCCCCGGCATCCCATATGGTCCCCCAAGCACCGCCAGGAGTAGTTCCTGAGTGCAAAGCCAGGAGTAACCCCTGAGCATCGCTGGGTGTGACCAAAAAAGCAAAATAAATAAATAAATAAATAAATAAAATTAAAATTTTCCAGTACTATATCCTTATACTCTTCCGTTTTGTATAGAAAACATTCAGGCTTTCCTTTTTCCTAATGAATGGAACAAACAAGGTTGTAGTGATAGTACTGCAGGTATAACTCTTGCCTTGCATGCAGCAGACCTGGGTTTAATTTCTGGTACCACATATGGTCCACTGAGCCTCACCAGGAATGATCCCTGAGCACAAAGCCAGGAGTAGCCCCAAGCATTGCGTTTAGTGTCCCAAAAACAATAACAAAGAATAGCAATAATTTCATAAGACAGCTCCATCATAGAGGACTGTCTAGATTTTCAACTTTCTGTATTATATGCATAGACTTTCTATCAATTATATGCAATGCTAGAGATGGAACCCGGACAAATGGTGTGCAAGGCAAACACCCTATCCACTGTGCTATCACTCCAGTCCCACCCATTATTTTCTGATGTTCATTGTATCGCTGTATCACTGTCATCTCATTGCTCATCAATTTGCTCGAGCAAGCATCAGTAACATCTTCATTGTAAGACTTGTTGTTACTGTTTTTGGCATACTAAATAGGCTACCAATAGCTCGTGTGGGTGGGATATTCTCGGTAGCTTGCCGGGCTCTCTGAATGGAGGAATTGAACCCTGGTCGGCCATGTGCAAGGCAAACACCCTACCAGTTGTGCTATCACTCCAGCCCAATGTTATTAATAAGAACTAAAAGTTTAAAAATAGCTGCCTCTGTTAAGGTGTCTAATTAATTTTCCTCTAGAAAATCATCATTTAATTATTCAAAAGTTCTGATGACTTTTGTGCCTGGACAATTAAGGCAGAGATATATACTGTTTCATGCTCTATGTCCCTTAGTTGCTTAACAGTAGTGAGCAATGTCAGTGGCAAGTCATAGCAGGGTAAAACAATTTTAAATCCATGCATAAAAGTATTCTTTAAAAAGTTGAAATCTCAATGTTAATAAAATATTCTCAGAAATAGCAAGATAGACAAATAGTACACAGCCTGGTAGCTAATGACCTGCCAGACTTTTGCCATCCTGACTTTGCCGTTTACCAGCCTTCTGAACTTATACAACTTATTTTCTGCCCCTGCTCCCTAATTTTCAGTCTTTTCCTTTTAGATATGAAATATTACAGAGATGTTGAATCTATTAATAGCTTCAAATTGACTCCATAATCAAAACTTCCTATAAATATCTCTGAAATAATCTTTTTATCTTTATTCCAAAGTTTCATCTAAGGTTATAAACACCACTTTACTTTGGAAACTTACTTTTTAAATATTAAATGTTGAGAATTTGATGACATAAAATACACAATTACCTTCCTTAAGAGCAGTGTTTTACAAACATATTTGACTCCTACCTCTTTATCAGATACAGAAATATGATTCATAGTTCTAGATTAAATTTCAGACATCAGCATCTTTATAAAAGAGAAAATTGCTCCATGAACTTCAATTTTTTATATTAAAGAATATGTTGGCAATGTCTTCTTTCTAGAGTTGTCATAATGATTAGCAATAATATATGCAATTGATTCAAAAGAACCTGGTGTAATATTTAAACTACCCACATATTACTTTCTGAAAACTGACACCTAGAAAGACAATTTTGAGTTCCCAACTAATTATGTCAAGCAAATGGCATCTTTTACTTTATGTTAATAATAAAAAATATAACAGTGTATAGAAGAAGCATAAGTTTGAGGAACAAACAAATCCGTACACTCAACAAGGCAATTTTACCAGTATAAAATCTTGGTAAAGTTATCTAGTCTTTCCAAATTTGATTTTTTTGAACAATGGTTGTAGCATTAAATTAGTTGATATATGAAAAATAAGGCCTATCACAGTACTTGACTAAACAAAGGCTGGTTTATTTTTCAGATCTTCTATGATTAGGTAAAACAGTTCTATTTGGTGCCTGATATTTACTTAGGTGAAGTGGTGCCATTTGGTGAATAACTTGATTTACAGAATTGCACGTGTCACATCTTATAAGGGGCATATGGTTGAAAAATGTGGTTATACTACCCTACAAATCTGCTCCCCATATTTATTCAAGGTCAAAAGACCAAGGTGTTCAAAACTGATTAAAGGAAATAACCAGAGACATCTACATAATATAAGAAACAATATCACTTGAAGAAACTTACTTCAAATCAGAAAGCAAGCTTTAAAACATAAAAGACCAAATTTGAATCTGTGATTCATTCATTAACTCATTCAATAAATATTACTGAGATTGTATCACATATCAGATATTCTAGGCCCTGGGGATGTCAGGACAGGCACAAAACATTGAAGATGTTCTACCCTAGAACATCAAAATATTCTACCCTAGAATATTTATTATTGATAGAAGGACAATAAATAACAAGCAAGTGGTGACATCTGGTAGGTTAAATTGTAACAAGTTGTTATAGAAAAAAATACTAAGGACAGATAGTATGGTCCAGCATGAGAAGCTTGCTATTTTAAAACAGTATGGCCAGAGTAACACTCCCCACTGAGAAGGTAATTTTGAGGAAAGTTTTATGGGTCAAGGGTATGCGTCATAAGGAGTTCTATGAAAGGGACCTGTGGATAATGGATAACATTACTTGGATTATTAAACAACTGTTAGGCAGCATGTGTGGATGGCATAAAATGGGCCAGAGGGAAGAGAAAGAGATAAGACAAAGTGGTATCTCAAGAGCCAGAGCTAATACAGCCAGCAGGTAATTAACAGGATGGTGGCTTTTAGTATGAGAAACGGACCAATGGCAGGTTTTAAGAAAAGGGGAAGAGCAGAGAGAGAATGATATTAAATGGCCGCAGTATTGATGTAAGAACACATTAGAGTCATTCGTAGCATAGAAACAATAACCAAAAAAGAGTGACTGCAATGGGTTGGGTTCTGTTATATATAGAGACTTCATTCTGAGATAAGGTCCTTTTGTAAGATGGAAAAACTGTGATTAGTCATGTATTCACTTATGTGCTTGGAAGTGAGGTATGGATATCCAATGATAAACCTATTTGAACCCAAGGAGCAAATTCCAGTAGGAAAAGTTGAATATATATGTCAGTGTTCAGGAAAGTAGGGCTAGAGAGATAGTACAGTGGTTAAGGTGTTTGCATTGCATGTGCCTGACACAGAATGATCCCTGACACCCATCCAGAGCCCCAAGGAGGAAATGATCCGAAATGATCTGAGTCGAGTGATCCCTGAGCACAGAGCCAGGAATGTGTCCTAACTGAGCACTGCCAAATGTGGCCCCCAAACCAAACAAACAACTAAAAAAGAGTTCAGGTATGTGTTTCTGTCTGGAAACAGACATTTAGGATTTTTTAGAGCGTTAAAGCATTTAAAGACTGAAGGGAAATTAATCAAGAGAGTGAGAACACATAAAGAACAGCAGTTTGAGGACAAACCCCTCTGGGTTTAGTTAGTGGAGAAGCAGAGGAATTGCTGCCAGACCAGGAAAACAATTAGAGTGTGTGTCCCAGAAGCTTCATGAAAGAAATATGTTAAAGTGAAGGATGTGATTCATTGCAAAGGGGGATATTCTGTCACCAATTCAGATACAGTCTGAGGAATGACCATTGACTAACCAATACAGAGGTCTTTGGTGACCTGAAGAAGAAAATAACAACAGTGGTAGCAGGGAGAGGAACTTGGAAACTGTGATGTTAATTGCATATAGTTGTCTAAGGTATTTACCCTAGAAGGAATAGAAAAGTAGAGATTACAGATTGGAGAAATGGGGTGAGAATGTGGAAAGTTTTTTTTTTTAGAGAACTGCACTTAGTTCTCTAGTGAACTGCACTTCTCAGCAGACAGGCAGGGGAATTGACCCAGAGGAACTGAGGTTGAATGTGGATAGGTAAATGCTACTGGTTTCTGTAGAACTAATGATTAGTATTAATATAAAAATATACATAAATATTATATATATACATATATTTCTTAAAGGCTCAAAACAGCTACACCAGCAGCTGGTTAAAACCCAAAAGGTGTAGACTTTGTAAAAAGCCCCACTCATTTTGTCTGGAAATGGTTCTTAGAATTGCCACACAAGTAGATTCTGTTTGGGGATGGGCTGGTTAAAGGGAAGTGAAAGTGCAGAGAAGGGAGTGGAGAAAGGCCACACACCATCCTAAATTCAATATTTCACTCCCATTAAAGATAAGCTGTTTATAAGCTTCAGTGTAGGGCACATAATTCTGTGTAAAAATTCTGTGGTTCCTCTTCCCAAACATAAATCATGATCATTCCACACTCTGTCTGCTCTCTGGGAATCCTCAGGGCAAAGAGCAAGACTTGAGGTATTGTAATAAAATTCAGGCTATTATAAAATCCCCCCCCCCCGATCTCTAAGAAAAATGACAAACAAAAAGAGAGCTCTGAAAAGTACTTATTTGCCCAGTCACAATGTGCTTTATACTGTCACTCTCAAAATCCAAATGCACACCTTGATACAACTGTGAGTTTTGTTTTATTATAGCTATATATGTTTAAAGATGCACTATGAAGTTTCTTCAGACTAAATGTCCTAATGAAATAATGAATATTAAATACCTATGTCCCAGCAGCAAAAAAAGGATGGCTCACAAGATTATCTTTGCAGTAGCTGAGGAGTGCCCCCTACAGTCTGATCAACACAATGAAAGCAGATCATAAGAAAAAGCAGAACAAGCCTATTTGAGAATTCTCTGTAAGGCTTCTGTCAAAGGAAGAAAACTTCTCTGAGAAAATTGGACTTTAAAACCTCAAAAAACATGTTGACACAATGAATTCCTACTTTCACATATCTGTAGCAGCAATAAAAGAAAATGTTGTCTGATAGTTTTCTCCTTTTTGACTATCACCATCTATTATCTATTGTTAAAAAACATCTACAACAGCAAAACAATATTATTTTTGATCTTTGGTTAATTTATATCAATACCTGAATATATATAAAAATACTGAAAAACACATTATCTTCTGCTCTGCAAAGGAAAACTGTCTCTGGGATTGGAAAATCTTTGCATCTGATGAAGTAACACATAAAAATACAACACATTTACTAAAATAAAGTTCAGTTTGGGACCTTATTTACTTTTATAAATATGTCAGAAAGAAATATTTACCTTAAATGAATATTTTCCCTTAAAAGGTTTCTCATAAAAGTGATCTCAGAAAAAAAATTTGAGACATGAAAAACATATTTCATGATTATCAATAAAACTCTTAAACTATATTATAAAGGTAAACGTGTTACTGAATATATTCAATAACATTGACTTCACAAATATATTATATTATTTGAGAGGCATAAAGTTTTATAGAATATCAGCAAATCAGTGATAATAAATTCCATATGTAATAATTAATTTAAATTAATTTTTATACATGTCAAAGAAAAGACAAACACATTTCAAAACTATTCTAAAATGTTTGACTTAGAATATTTAAAATGTTTATACTGTGAAATTTAAATATACCAACATATTTAGTTATTAAATTAAAATGCAGAATTATGCAAGTACTTAGCAATGGACACAGCTACATTTATTGACATTAACAGCCTATTACATGATCTTTGAATAAATGTAGGTGTTTGGAAACTGCTGAAATTCATGAAGTGTTCATTTAGACTCAATTTCACATACATTCATGAAATAAACAGAAAAGGAGGTGATTTAATTGATGAATTATACTTCAAGCATTTTCATACAGAATATTTTTCACATGTAGAAAGAAGCAATTAAGGTTACACACGATTTAATTACTTGCTTTTTCTTATGGATTGCATAATCTACTACTTATACATTATTGCTTCCATCAAAAGCATTAATGGCACTTAATAGTCAAACTATAAAGTATATTTTTTAATACTTTAGAAATTTTTTTTGATATTTCTCTTCTCTTCCCTAAGTATTCTGGTTTTGTCTCTTTCTCCACCTTCCAATAACATATATGTGATAGAGTTATACAAAAAAATACAGCCTTAATGGCAATTGCTGCTTAAAAAAATAGTGTATAGGCACTATAAATATGTAGACATTCAAATTAATTAATCAAACTTATTTTATATTTAATTAACTTTTTGGTCTCATCCTCATTTTAAAATTTCTGCCAAAATATCCCAAAATTATACACTAAATAATATAATTAAAATATTTCAAAATTGCAATTAGTCTTCCATTTTTAATTCATTAAAAGGGAAGGAAGTAAGAAAGCAAAGCAAAAAGGGAGGGAGGAAGGAAAAGAGGGACGGAGGCACAGAAACAAAATTAAAAGATTTCCACTGGTTTGACTAAATGAACTACATTTTAAAAATAACTTTTACCAAGTTAACAATTTCAAAAAATTGGAATTAACAACTTCCCAAAGTATCATTAATCCAGAAAGAAATTTAATGTCCCTGGATAAGAATTATAAATAAAAGACTAAAATGCATCTGAACCTTAAGTATTATATAATGTTTAATATATTTACTTGTCTTCTGGAAAAGTACAAAAAAGTAATTAAGATAATTTTAAATGAAGTTTATTAAAATTGAAAAAAACAATTGTAGGTTGTCTGTACTCCTTTGGTGTCTAGAAGATATCATAAAGTCAGTCACTTCCCAGGTCCCCAAAAATGCAGACATTTTTCAGAAAATCTATTGCTTTCATACTATTCCTACCATGAAAAATGCTACCTTTTTTGGCTAATACAAAGAAACCACAATTAACAGTGAAACCATAAATACTTTCTGTGTTAACCACAAATGGCTTTTCCCATAGAGAAATGGCTTACATGTGTTCTAAATGTGTTTGGTTTCATTTCGTATGGAAGGAGCTGTGGGTATGTTTTTATCTAAGAAAAGAACATGGCATGCACACGCACAGCTTTCTAAAATGAGAAACACTCATTGAATTTAATCGGAGTTTTGTCTGGGCCGGAAATTCAGAATTAAGCTCCATGGGTGATGATTTTGGATTCTCTGGACAGGACAAAAGCTCACTTGCCAAACTTATTGGGCTCTCAGATCAACACAAAGCAGGAGGGACTTGTGCCTGTGACACATTACTGAATGTTATAGGTCAATTTCAATTTCAAGAGCATACAATTTCTCATATTTCCTTCATATCAGTGCAGAGTGCGTCTCACATAGAATTGTGCACTGTTCTGGTTCAGTTTTCTGTGTGTGCCTGTCTGTGTGGAGCTGTACCTTATTTTTTAATTCGACTCTCTATGTGAACATCAGAAAGCCTATGGAAATCTGCATATGTTGATATTAAACATCATTTTTCATTTTCAATATAAGACCATCTGGGTCATTTTTATAAATGCTGCCCACATTAAGTCTTTTATTTTAAATTTCTCTTAATAATTTTAGGTCTATTCCAAAGAATAAAAAACAAACAAAACAGTAAACTGAATATTTGTTTTCTAAATCAAATTGTTTACTATCAACATGGAAAAGAATTGCATTTTAAGAAGAAAAACTGTACCCTTCACTCTATAAATTCTCTTATAAAAATAATTTGATAGCCATAACACTAAAACCAATTTAAAAAGAAAAATTCAGAAAAAAATTAATAAATCAAACTGTTTTACACTACATAGATTAAGTTATGGAGTGAGCTATCATTGATTGCTTTTTATAGTTTGTTACTGTGATTAATTTAAATATGTCTATTTTTAAGAGGCATGTCATTTGTAATTCAAAATTAAAGTTTCTCAATTGATGATTTATTTGTATGAGGATGACATTGGGAGGCTGCAGGAGTCTTATTCACTCTATGTGATTATGAGGGACACCCTGCAAATAAAGGAAACAGAAATAAAATTATCACAACTGTAGGTCTATTTACTGGGATAACCATCTCCTCTCAATTCTGAGTGATATTTTTTAAAATTGCTTGATTTTATTTTGCTTATTTCCAATTATCTTTTTAAAAATTTAATTAAACTATGGAACTTCCCAAAAATCCTATACTGGTCTTTGATATTTTGAGAATCAAACTGCTGTTTGTAATGAGGGTAAGCTACTCTATATTTAAAATTTTGTCAGATGTAAGCTATTAAAAGGGCATGTGTCATGAAAGACATTATGATTTTAATTACAGCCAAAATCTTCAGGCAAAGTATATGAATATAAAATATTAACCTAATGAGAAAAACTGTAAATACTTTTTATTAATCCTAAAGTGTTTCTTTAAAAAACTGTAAGATACCAAAAAAGGGTTCTTAGAAATAATCTCAACATAAAATAGTGCAATGAAACCACTTTAAAAGTTTATAATAAAAGTCATAACTAATTCATTTTATTTTGTCATTCTTCTTATCAATATTTAATTCAAACTAGCTTATATATAATAGAGAGAATAAACAAGAAAGGTGATTTAATTTTTTCTCACTTCCAAAATAATTCGTCTTGTAAGAGAGAACAACTTCTTTGTCCTCAACACATTTCCATCCTCAATATTTCCCCACTAGTGACGCTTGCAAGGAACAAATAAAATTGTACCACCAATATCAAGACTATACTGTCAGGAGAATGTTAAATTTTACAAACATCATTAGTCTTTTAAATTAGATCTGAAAAAAGAAAACTCTCCTCTTTTGTATTCATTGTCTTTATTAAATGACTACAAGAAATCCTCTTTCGAAATAACATTCTCAGAATTTATTCATGGGATAGGCATTCATTTCTCAAACTAGAAAATCTCAGGAGAAACACATTCAGTTCTTTGTCAACCGCAATCATTTTTTCTTTCTCTTTTTTAGATAAGGGTCTGTACCCAGCATGGCTCAAAGACCACAGCGCTAGCCGTGGCAGTGGTTGGGAGAAGAAGGGATCATGCAATGCTGAGGGTGAACTCAAGCCCAGTAAACTCAAGACATGTTTCTACTTGAGTCCTACCTGTTGTTCCTTAAAGTGAGGTCCATGGAGAATATAAGAACTTATCCTAACACAGGCTTAAAATGAAGATCAGGATCTCTGAAAGATGTGTTAGAGAAATTTTACAGCAACAGGTAACTGCTTGCCTTGAACATGGTTGACAGTTTTCATCCCTGGCACTATGTATGTTCTCCTGAGCACAGAGCCAGCAGTAAGTCCTGAACATAAAGCCAGGAGTGAGCCCTGAGCATCACTCGGTGTGGCTACATAATTAAAACAAAAATAATCTCTGAGAGGAATCCTGGAAATATGCATTTAGCCATGATTCCAGTCTCTGGTACAGCAGTGATGGAAGTTAGAAAAGCACTGAAGCTCAAGGGGCAAAAAAAGGACCTTATCATTCTGCGTCTGAGCAAGCACAGCACAGACTTGCTGAGCAGTGCTGTTGAATGGACAACTGAACTTCTGCCCACAGGTTTAAAACATTCTGTAGCCTCTCTGAACAAGACCCTCCTTCCTAGAGTACACCCACCATCCATTTTTTGACCACATGAGGAACTAATATTGTGTATATCCCTAATATCATGTATAGTACTCTGCACTAATATTGTGTAGACTCCCAGACTCCTGGGAATTCCATCCTTCCTGAATAGTTCTCAGCAGGAATGAGCCCACTACCTAGCTATTGATGAGAACATTTTAGTGAGTGTTTTGTTCTACTAATCATAGTGGTTTGGAGCATGTACTGATTATAAACATGTTATTTCACTACATAGTTTCCTTTGGCATGTTACAAAATAATTATAATGATATAAATTCAAATATAAAACTTAAGATCATAACTATTATCTAGGAATTTAATGTAGAATTTATATATTTGATTGCATTGGACCTAATAGATTGAAAATTCACTTAGTGTTAACTATTTTAACATTGACTTAAATATTTTTTTAGCATGCATAGAGTGATCTTCACAAAGTATTTGTTTGGTTTAACATTGAAATAAGTAATATCATTTTACCAACAACCCCTGATTCTACTGTAAACAGCCCTACAGTTAAGCTTTTAACACAGTACTTAGACACATACAACTTTGATCTACAGTTTATACTGTGTCTATATTGGAGTAAGTAACCAAAAGATTTTAAAATTCATCACCTATGTTAACTTGATCTGGATTAGCTTTGACTCTGTCATTCTGAAGAAACTTTAACCAACTAGTTGGTGATCATACTCTATACGTTTTTTATTTTTTAATTTTTTATATCAAACTAATTTTATGAATGTGGTTTATTTCCTAGACTAAGGTCCTTTCAAAAAGAAGCAAGCACACAAACATAAGATTTTTAAACATGTGAGATTTATCACAACAAATAGGTACATTCTTCATCAACTCCTACATTTGAAGGACTAAGTCATGAAAATTTCTTTGATGTTCTGCTGGAGAGATAGTACAGAGGTTAAAATCCTTGCTTTGCATGCTGCCAATCCCGCTTTATTACCCAGAAACATACACAATACTGCAAGCACCACCAGGCTTGATCTCAGAGCTCAGAGTCAGGAGTAAGCCATAATCAGAGCTAGATATAACCCAAAACCAAAAGAAAAAATTACTTTGATGCTACTTAAAAGTATTATAGCTAAAAGCTATGGATATCTTATTTATAGCTATATAGCTATTATTGTTATAGCTATAAGTTATTATAAAAGTATTAAAACTATGTTCCCAGGGAACACCTGTAAGGGCTATTAAAGGCCACCCTAAAAGCCTCCATCCCTCTTGAGAGCCTGGCAATCTACTGAGAGTATCCAACCCACATAGCAGAGCCTGGAAAGCTACCCATGGCATATTTGATATGCCAAAAAATGTAACAACAATGGGCCTCATTCCCCTGACACTGAAAGAGCCCTCAATAAGGCAGCATTAAGAAGGATGAGCAAGGAGAGGCTGATAAAATCTCAGGAACAAACTAGACTGCCAAAATGAAGAAGGATTAAAATGACTGTCTGCACTTTTAATGCACATACGCTGGCATACGAAGCAACCATCAAGGACATGATGGTGCAAATACATAAGATCAAGTG
Source organism: Sorex araneus (assembly GCF_027595985.1). Lineage (NCBI taxonomy): Eukaryota > Metazoa > Chordata > Mammalia > Eulipotyphla > Soricidae > Sorex > Sorex araneus. Next base: position 231,051,566 of record NC_073313.1, on the reverse strand, counting down.
CAACATCATTGGTCTGACCAAGACGAGAAGGCATCAATCACATCATGCCATTTTTGACACCGGAGAAGAATTATTCCTTGGAACGTGCTATAACAGAGGTATTGGTGGCGTCAGTGTCCTTGTCAACACGAACTTGGCCATGAGCATTGATTCATTCAAATGCCTAACAACCAGAATCAGACAATTATGCTTGAATAGATGTGGTTCACTGCCAGCAGTTTCTATCTTCGTCATCTATGCACCAACATCCAACTACTATGATGAAGAAATTGAGAAGTTCTACATGGAGCTGGAGAAGTTCTATAAAGAAGACCTCACCTTCTGTAGAAGGTTGGTGATTTTAATGCCAACATAGGACTGAGAAGGTCGCCCAAAGAACTCCACATCGGGACCCATGGCCTAGAATGGAACGAACAGGGTGAGAGACTATCTGAGTTCATCATGTTGACCAAGACTATCCATGGTAACTCACAGTTCCAGAAGGCCGAATCTAAAAATTGGACATGGGATTCTCCTGGTGGACAGTTCCACAACGAAATTGACAATATCATATTCAATTGATGGTTTTGCCTGACCGATGTCACTTTTGTCCCAAAATTCCAAAAGGGATCGGACCACCATCTCTTTCGTGCAAAATTCTACTTCAATGAGCAGTAAGAAAGGTCCGCAAAGTTTAAGAAGAGAACTCTCAGATGACCACCAACTGGGAGCTCTTTGGCACTCTGGTGGCAATGTGGGAAGATGCCATCATTGTCAACATTGACAAGGAATATGATCAACTGGTTCAGCACCTCCATAACTGTGCGAGGAATGCTGAGAATGGGAAAGGCACAAAGAGACACCTGTCTTTGGAAGCTCTATAACACATTCGCAAACGTGGTTTGGCACGAGCCTCAGGCAATCACAAACTAACATCTGATTTCAAAAAGCTGTGCAGAGAAGCTATAAAGAAAGACCTCAAAGAGAAAAGAGTAGTAGTGTTGGGTGATATGGCAGAAGCTCGGATAAGTATTCCCAATGTTTGCCTATCCTTTGCCAATTACATGACCAAGATGACAGTCCTCCAACGTCATGATGGATTTATCACATCTTCCAGGAGGGCTATGGAAAGGATTATTCACAACTTCTACTCAGATCTCTTCAATAGCCACGTCCACTTGCCCACATACCAAATTCTGCAGGATGGATATGTCATTCCCAACGTTCTCCCTTCCAAAATCCGACACACCACATCATCGGTAAAGACACATACTGTACTCAGTCCAGACAAGGTCAGACCCGAACACCTGAAGAATCTGCTGCCAGTACTCATTAATACAGTGGCTTGGCTCTTCACATGCTACCTCTCCGAATGCAAGGTTCCATCCCAGTGGAAAACCAGCAGGAGTGTTCTGTTGTACAAGAAGGGAGACATCCACAACATTGGCAACTGTCACCCAATCTGCCTGTTGTCTGTTGTCTACAAGTTGTTCATTCGAGTGATCCTGAATAGAATAGGCAGAACACTAGATGAAGGACAACTATGCGAGCAAGCTGGGTTCTGAAAAGGATTAAGCATACAGGATATCCACACAGTGATCAAACTCATTGAAGTTTCGAGAGAGTTCAAGATGCCGCTCAGTCTAACGTTTGTTGATTTAAAGAAGGACTTTGATTCTGTTGAGACTGAAGCAGTCACTGAAGCCCTCGCCAAACAGGGTGTTCAAACTCAATACATCAGGATCCTCTGTGAGCTGCAATACAAATTTACCACCAGGATCTCACCATTCTACAAAGAAGTGATCATCAACACAAAGAGAGGGGTTCAGCAGAGTGATACCATTTCACCGAAACTCTTCAGTGCCACCCTCGAGAACATCATGTGATGACTGGAATGGAAGTAATGGGAGTGAAGATAGATGGCCGGCAACTACACCAACTCTGAATCACTGATGACATCATTCTAATAACACCAAACATTAGCCAATCGGCATAAATGCTGGCCGACTTTGACTGTGAGTGTGGAAAGGTTGGACTGCAGCTGAATCTCACGAAGACAATATTCATGAGAAATGAACTAGTCCCTGACATTCCGATTGGTCTCAAAGGAATGAACATCTCTGAATACAGCAGCTATGTGTACCTAAGTCAAGAACTTAACATGAGGAATGACTTGGTGCCAGAACTGCGCAGGAGGAAGAGAGAGAGCAGTGTGGTAAGATTTCAAGAGCGTCGAAGAAGTGGTTAAGAGGACTAAGAACCTCCAGCTCCAGGCACATCTTTTTGACCCCACTGTTCTTCCTGCATTGACATATGCCCCAGAGACCTGGGCCCTATGCAAACAGGACAAGAATGCTATTCGGCTATCCCAAACAGGAATTGAAAGTGCTATGCTTAAAATATCACATTTTACTTAAGTGAGAGAAGGAATCCAGAGTCTTGACCTCCGTTGACAATTAAGAATCAGGGATGCTGTCTCATTTGCCAAGGCATCAGAAATCAGATGGGCCGGACATGTAATGCAATTTAGAGACAACAACTGGACTAGAGTTGTTACCGACTGGATTCCACGGGATGTCAAAAAACTGCGTGGCCACCACCCACCTACTAGATGATCAGACTTCTTCAAAACCCTGAATGAAAGGTTTGAGGCTCTTTGTGTTCCTGGATCGAGCAGATACCATTGGACTACACTAGCAGGCACAAGGATGAACAGAGACGTTACTGGCACCCACTTGAGCAAATCAAAGATCAATGGGATGACAAGTGATACAAGTGATCAAAGGTATAAGTTATATATTATGTAACATTAACCAAGTGCTACTTTCTTTATATGATTAATTATGACTAGGTAAAATCTTTAAACCATCATCCTCTTCTGACTTACATTGATCATTAATTCATGTGTTTGCAAATTTGGGTACATCAGAATTAATCCACCTTTATCATCTGGATATCGCCATTAGAAAATGTGCAGACAAAAAACAATACCAAGTGACAATACAAAGATTGTAGTTACTGAAAGGTTTTATCTTCACCGTGTCATACAGTTGTCACTGTGTGACATACAGTGGCTCTCTCACCTAAGCTATCCTCCTCTAATCAAACTTATCTTCTTCTAATGACAAAACCTACCAGGATGTCTGTTTCTTAGCTTGCCAGAAGGACCAAAGATTTATAGGGAAAAGGTTAAAATAAACACAAATAATTTTAAATGCATTAAATAGGAAATGTCTTCTTGAGTTAAACTGTGTTATAAATTTTACAGCATATAACAGAAAACATTTGTAAATCATTTTTGTCCTTTCTACAAAAAAAGTGACATCCATATCACTTAGCTCAGAATTATAAACAGTGGCAGAAAATTTAAAAAAAACAATTCTCCGCCAGCAATGTAGCTCAATGATAGAGTACATGCTCTGCATGTATAAGGCCCAGACTTTAATTCCCAGTATCAAATAAAATAATCCAAAAATTAAAATAATAAATAGCTTTTATTAATGGAGAAGTTTTAAATACAAATAAAAGTGTAAAAGATGAGGATTCTTTTTAAAAACTACTATTTCAGGAGTTTTTACTTTCCAAGCCACAACTAATTTCTTATATACTCTCATATAACCACTATTTTTATATAACCAATAAAAGCTGAAACAATGGATATGAGATACTAAGACACATGTCTGGGATGGTATAAAATTTTATACCAAAAACATGTCCATACATGAAATATCCCTGCGGGATACCAGGAAACCTCTGTATTCTATATGTTGATGTCTACAATATGGCATATATAGAGGGCTATCATTCTATAGTATTAAATTTATTTTTAATTTTTCAATATCTTTTCCTATAAATATTACTTTTGGTGTGAACACAGAATAAAATAAAATTACAAACCTAAAGGAATGGAAATTACGGTGAGCATCAGAGAATTTAATTTCTTGCCACAGAAGTCTGTTTACCATAGCCCATCCCATTCATTTCATTCCATTATTCTGTCTGCTTCACTGAAGTCTTTCAAATACTTCACTGCTTTTATTCAATAGACTTCAGGTTTTATAAGAGCAGGATAGATCCTTGGGATAACCCCTATAAGCAATACTTCTTTTTGCATTGAATAATTATCTAATAAAATATCGATCAAATGTATTAATAATATTTTAATACCAGCTGAAAACATATATTTTCTGCCATGAGACTAGCAATCACTCCTACAATGAGACATATAATAAAAAAACATGAATTAAGGTAATATTCCTATGAAGACAAAAATTCTTACCATCACATGCTAGCAAATTCTCTGTTCATTTTTCTTTCCACATTTTCAGTTATCTCAACACATTATTCCCTCAGTTATTTGTATACACTGTGTATTTATTTAGCACTGTGGATGTTTTAAGGGGTTATTTTTTTAGTTTCAAGTTTTCTCACCACTCATATTTGGCATTTGTCCTTCATAATCTACTCACAATTAAATTTTGTATTTATTTCTATAGTGTTTCAATTCTTCACCAGATTGTGTACACTGTGGAACTAGAACTATATTTCCTGTGCTCACTATAATATTCCAATGCCAAGCACACCATATATACTTGATCAATATTCTCTCACAGCTAAATCAATGAACAAATACTTTACTGCTTGTTATTTTATTTTAATCATCCAACAGAAATAACCATCTCCTTATTGGTAATTTTTGGCAATATTGTATGAAACAAAAATACTTTTTTTAATAAGATAAAAGAAAGCCAAAAATGTGTTACTATTTCATAAATATTTCACTTTATCAAACCAAGCACAGAGGGTAGGGCGTTTGCCTTGTATGCAGTCAACCTGGGTTCAATTCCTCAGTCCCTCTCGGAGAGCCCGGCAAACTACCTAGAGTGTCCCACCCACATTGCAGAGCCTGGCAAGCTACCTATGGCGTATTCGATATGCCAAAAACAGTAACAACAAGTCTCACAATGGCGATGTTACTGGTGCACGCTCGAGCAGATTGATGAACAATGGGACGACAGTGCTACGAGAGTGCTATCAAACCAAGGATTTTCCACAGATATAAATCAGGTTTTCCTGTTCCTGTATTCTCCTAGACTATGACCAGTCTGTGGGAAATTTTTGCCTTTGCAGCCAAGGCTTTGGCATTACAACCATGAGTTGTGGTTGGTCACGCTCAGTGGTCCTTGCTATTGGTTCTTAGCATATATATGTTAAGTCACTACTTTTTAAAACTTGGCTATATCAGGCAATGCATTCATAAATATCCCAATAACATGTTTTATGGGGTAATCCTTTCAGGACAGTCTCACTGATAGTATTGCAGGATGTATGACTGGAATTGGTATTTTGATTTTTTGCCTCAAAATGTTAAGACCTGACATCACCTCCCATCAGAAATATCTAAAATTGATTTCTTAAAATGGAATGAAAGTGACTTTATGGATTATACCATGCAAAGCTAGACATTGTAGACTTAGAACAAATAGATAAAATTTTACTTTGCTTAAATCTCAGGAGTCCTGTGCACATGAACCATTTGATAATAAAGAGGCCTGCTTGTTAACATTCCCCCTTTTGTTACTTTAAACCATAAGTCTTTTTTAAAATTGGTTAGTCAATCCAATGGCCTTATTTGGTGATGTGAAACTGGCTGTGTTAAAATGTGTAAGAAGTTGACTTTGGTCACTAAATTCAAGTTATCCAAAATTGCTGATGTGTGAGATACAGGTTCACTTACAGACATTTATCAAAGGCATATGGAGTGCTCTAACTCAAAAACAGAGGGCTTTCAGAGTTGCTGGCACCCTAGCTTGCAATTTAAACCCTGGAATAAAAGTATTCTGGTTGGTAAGGGTGTAATGCTGGCAAGATTTAAATAGTTTAAGCTGAGTTACCCCACAAGGCAATTACTAACACCATTTCACTATCTTTCTGCTCTTTTGATGTGGTATGGATTTTGTTTGAAGAATTTGCCTAATTTAGGAGGTACAGGAATTCTTTTAAGATAATCCCCATGTCTTTCTAGGTTTGAGGAATGGGTAATCTCTGGGCAAACCACAAAATCCACTGCATAAATTAAAACACCCAAAGATTTTCTTTTTAATTATACATGGAATAATGGAATCAGAATCTAGGAAAGAAGCTGATGGCTGAATATTATTAGTATTTACTTCTTTATCATTCATTACTCCCATTTCCCTGTTGAGATTTAGAAATGTTCTGAACAATAAAGGCAAAACAGTAACTCACACAATGGAAATATTTGCTTATTTTTTAAATTGATTGACATTTTAAAAGTGTATCAGTAGCTCAATGTCTTCACCAATCAAAACACACAAAGGTACCTGGTCCTGGGAAAATGTTTTCAAAGTGTGAACAAACAAGAGCTTAGCAGGCACAAGCAAGCTAGATGGGTCTCAATGCTGCAGGAAGTGAGAATAGATGGAGGAACAAGAAGTAGAAGTAAGGCCTAGCACAACCTGAGCAACAAGTCAGTGCTTATCCTTTCTCACACTTTTGAATTATATTAGGATTGGATCTGGTAAAAAAGAAGAAAGAGGAGGAGGAGGAGGAGGAGGAGGAGGAGGAAGAAGAAGAAGAAGAAGAAGAAGAAGAAGAAGAAGAAGAAGAAGAAGAAGAAGAAGAAGAAGAAGAAGAAGAAGAAGAAGAAGAAGAAGAAGAAGAAGAAGAAGAAGAAGAAGAAGAAGAAGAAGAAGAAGAAGAAGAAGAAGAAGAACAAGAACAAGAACAAGAACAAGAAGAAGAAGAACAAGAAGAACAAGAAGAACAAGAATGAGGAGGAGAAGGAGGAGGAGGAGGAGGAGGAGGAGGAGGAGGAGGAGGAGGGGGAGGGGGAGGAGGGGGAGGGGGAGAGAGAAGAGAAGAAGAATGAAGAAAAAAGAGGAAGATGACAACAACGATGGCACTAGAGAGGGGAAAGTTTTTAGCTGTGTGACAATCTTCAATGTAATAATGGGGATACTGGTGGAGGTGAATGGGCACTGGTGGAGGGATGGGTAAAGGATCACTGTATAAGTGAAATGCAAACACAAAAGTTCATAAGTTTGTAACTGTACATCACAGTGATTCTGTAATAAAAAAATTTTTTTAAATGAACCATATTGATGCTCAAAAGTAGAATTGTATTCAAATACCAATGTGCATATTCTTTAGCTTTAAATAAAACCAATTTGTGTGTTTTCTCCTTCAAATTAATCAGTTTTTGGAAAGGAATGAACAGAAAAACTTTTATAACAACTTATCTCTAAAATATGATAAATTAAAATCATTTTTTATCTATTTTGAAACAACTCACTTTGCTGCATAAGATTTATTCTAGCATAAAAATTCACATTTGTAATACGAAAATTTTAATAGCCTAGTACTGAGAATCAAGATTAGTATATTAAACAACTTTACACTTGGTATATAAGTATCATTACTAATATTCATTATAAATAATAATATTCCAATACGGGCTTAATTGGTTTACCTTTATAAAATGATTGGATCATTCTCATGTTCACAGTACTATGTTATCCGTAGAATAATCTCTTTTAAAAAATAATTGCTACTTTCTCCAAGCCTTTGCTCCTAATATATGGTTGCTACTAATATAAATTCAGGACACATGGAGTTAAAGAAGTTGGCTTTTTTTCTGAAATCTGAACAATTGGAATCAGCAGTTTGCATTATTTTAAAAATGAATGCTTGGAATCAGCAATTTTCTAGGGTGCTTTTTTTTTAAGATCTTGAGGGTTTTTTTTTTTATTTAAAGTGGAAAACTACATTAAGTGCAAGGCAGTCAACAAAGAAGCAGCCATAAAGCCTAAGTATTCCTAGAGTTATAAAATATGTCCATTGTGCCAATTCCACTGCCAACAATGAAGTTTTAAGCATTAATATGCCTTCATTGCAGTTTTAATGCCTTAATATTGACTCTATAGCTCTTTTGGGTAATTTTGCTTTCTCTGGTACTTGAAAGGTGATGATGTCAGCGTTCTTCACACTGATTCATATGCAGGTTGATGAAGCTGAGTTATTTATTGAGTTCCATTATATTTTCTATAAACATTAGTTCTCAATAAACAGAGACATTTAGCCGAGGGTTTATTTATTAAATAGGTACTGTACAGATGGTTTTGCCACACATGATGTGCTGCAGAGGATATTACTCAGGAATAATCAGCTGTGTTATAGCTTGGCTAAATTAATAAGATGATAATGATGAAATTGATGCTTTTGAGCTAGGCTTGGTAAATGGTTTTTGCATAAACAAACTGATAAATTTGAGAAGCAATTACTTGCTTGTCAAAGATAAAAACACAACAGGGCCCATTTATAGTTAGGTCCTATTTATTTTTAAAGATTGTACCAGATTTTATGTTTAATACGCTGCAATTAAAAAATAATACTTAAATGAAGAAGAATAAAAATGACTAACTTTCTGAGTTATCCTTCAAATCTGAAGAAGCAGCGTTGCTTGATTAGACAGCAAGCAAACTTTTTGCTGCATCTGAAGGGGAGAATATATATAAAAATAAGGGTAGTATTCTACAGGAATGTTTTATAGTATAGGCATGTTGCAGAAACTGACAACTCCCTCTACTCCAATTCAACCCTAATGTGTGTGTGCGTGCAGGCACACACACACACACACACACACACACACACAACTAAAATCCTTGAAAAAAATTTTAATCTGATTTTTAGAAGGCAAAAGAAAAATCTAACCTAACTTACAGTATTATATACATAAAAGGTATAACTTTCATTCACAATCTTTAGCCAACGATTCCTCATACCTGGAGCCTGAATATAAGAAATACAGACCTATTGATAAAACATATTGATAAAATTTTATTCCACTATACTGGGTAATTTATAGCACTGGAAAAAGCCAGAAGTAATTTTCAAGGTCAGGAAAACATTAGCTTCCCCTAATTAGGTTGAGAAAACTTTTTAATTCTGAAAAAATCTCACTTGAGAGGTGACCTTTGTGACCTGAAGTAGCCCATATATATTCCATTAGTATCAATGTGGGCTACACATTAAATGTATTGTCTGCATATATTTGTATATGTTTGTATATTTCAAGTGAAATAATAACTAAATATTATCTTTATATCTACTGTAGTCTCATATCAAATGGTGTCTTATACTAAATGGTATTTTCCTTTTTTGTCTCTCAAAAAATGTTTATAGTAGTCAAAGTAAAGCAATAGAACATTTTTTCTACTTAGATATATTTATCATTTATAATGAGCTATTTGTCTTGCAGAAAAATAATAGATTTATATATATAGTATCTTTAATCTGGATGTTAGGATTCATATAGTTTATAATTATAATAGGTTGGGAAGTTAGTTTGAGAGGGGCTTGTTTTTGCTTTTAGTTTTTGCTTGGTTTGGAAGCACAGTCAAGGTTATCACATGGTGCTATTGGCTCTGTGCCTATAGGTCACTGCTGACATTGCTTAGGGGACAAACCATATGATGCCAGGGGTCAAATGCAGCTCTTCTGCATGCAAAGTATGATCAACCCTGCAAGTAGTGTTTTAAGAGATTCCTCACTTATAAGACCTGAATATCAGTATATCAAGGCCACAGAGAGATGTTTGTGGTGTGTCAGAGATCAGTAAGGAGAGTGGGGAAATTGTAGCCTAGGACCTTGATTCTACTTTTTTTTTTCTTTTTCGGAGTGGTTGGTTTGGGAACCTCGTGGTGCTCAGGGAACAACACAGTAATGGGTGTCAAACAGGGTTCATTGGAGACAGAGAAATGTCTTAACCTCTTTAATCTCTCTCTGAGGCTCTGATAGTATTGGTTTATTTTTCTTTTTTCTTTCTTCCTTTTTTTTTTTGCTTTTTGAGTCACACCCGGCGATGCACAGGGGTTACTCCTGGCTCTGCACTCAGGAATTACCCCTGGCATTGCTCAGGGGACCATAGGGGATGCTGGGAATCGAACCTGGGTCGGTTGCGTACAAGGCAAACGCCCTACCTGCTGTGCTATATCACTCCAGCCCCTGGTTTATTTTTCTTAAGTAGGAATCAGGCAGAGATGACCACAATTCAAAAGTATATCATAAAGTCTTCTATCACCTGTAAAATAAAATCAGATATCTGTTTTATTAAATGAATCATGAGCCAAAAGCCATGTTTGGCTTTTTCAAAAGACTTGGAAGCAAGGGAATTAAATAGCATAGGGGTTAAAGTGCTTGTTTTATTTGCAATTAACCTTGTTTTGATTCTTGATACCTCCTAATCCCCTAGCACTGCCAGTAGAGATCCGATCAGAGAGCCATGAATTGTCTCCAAGCTCCACTGAGTGTGGTACAAGCCCCTGAACCCTCAAAAGAACTTTGATGCATTTAATTCAATAACTATCTTAAAATAAATTAATTGTATGACTATTGTATTTTATCTTATTTGTATAAAATGAGTGTTTCACAGTAAAATGCTATGTAAGTGCATGGTAGAAATTTTTCTCCTTCTGGACAGAAAATAACCATATTTATCTTCTTGATAAGAATAAGAACCAAATATAATGACAACATAAATATAAATAAGAGTAGAAGAAGTATGTTCAAACTAAATAACAAATTTATATCACAGAATTTAATGTTACATTCGTCTGATATCAGAAGGCCTAGTGATTTAGTATTAAACTTCAGTTATGATATTTCTCCTCCTGGTTAATTGGAAACAACTGCTCCCCAGGACTAATTATAATTCCATAAAAAAAAAGTTAACAGAAATATGTCTTAAGGGAATGTGAAAAGTTTGGAGGTAAGGCTTCATAAACTGAATTAAGAAATGAAATTTAAAATTGTTCTCTAGGTTTTGCTTTCTAGATACTGTTTCTGTGAGTCTCTAGGAAATAAATCCAATGAGTCTTTTAGTGAAGCCACTAGGAGATATGAAAGCATAACATATTGAAAACCTTTAGGTAGTCATTCTTTCATTGACCAGCTTATAAACTGATCATTGTTAATAGAAATTCTATGTTTAGTCTACATTATTGCATGCTTTTTTGAAAATAAGTTTTAGCAAGCACTTAGCAATAATTCCTGTTGTTTGAAACTGATCTGCATATTCTAATGTAGCACTAAAAATGCATATGAACTCTGTGCAAAGCCATAATCTTCATAGAAATCCAGTCTTATGTGTATCATTAGCTCATTGTTCAATGTATCTTTAATTATATGCAAAATTAAATAATGAACGATGGCAAAGGTGAATTTGTGTTTGTTTTGGGCTATTAAAGATCACAAAATCTGAGCTGACACACCTCGGTTGGTATTTGATTCTACATCACAGATATGAACATCTGGGGACCCCCTTGCCTTTGATAACTGTCTTGCAATAATGATTCCTGTAACGTACTCCTAATAACTAATGCAATAATTATTTGATTATAACACAAAAAGATTCAAAAATTTCTGACTTATTTACCTACTAGGCTATTTTTCTAGCTAAGTGTATAATGTTGAACTAAGGAAATTTATCTAACCATAACATGAAAACTCTCATATTAATTAGTGAAACTATCTTCTAATTAATATTCAGGTGGCACTTATTTTTATCCTTATAAAATCTCTAGGAAATTACACTGGTGAAATTCATACACAGAATAAGCAAAGGCACTAAACTCAAAAAAATTCTAATAATTTTTAAAATTAACTTCATTGCCTATATACTCAGTTGCATGTTTTGTCAACATATAACAATTTAATTCACCAATTGTTATATTTAATAGTAGATCTATTTTAAACATTAGAAACTTATTAAAATAAATCATCAAAATGAGAATCAAATCTAACTCTTTTTATATAATTTGACAAGCAATTTTATGTTTATAACTTTAAATAGTACTTTTTGAATTTTTATAATAGATATTGTGAAAATATAAAAGCATTTATAAATATTAAATATATATGAATAAAATCATTGTAATAAATTTTTTACCAAATATAGTTTTTTTATACTTTTAATATTTTTGCTTTGTCTTAAATTATTTCACTGATCAGGATAAGCAAAATCACTCATTAAATTATTTATTCACATGAAATTAAGAGCACTGAATTTAACAGTGATGAAATAATTCTAACAGAGGACACAGAAATTTTCTTATAAACACACATTGGAGAAGTCTTATTAGCTTAGAAAGCTAAATTATGCTGATTACAAAGCAATTGTGTAAGATGGCTTTCATGGATTGGAACACTAAGGAACCATTCAAAATTTGAGTGGGAGAATTTCAAAAAGCACTAAGTAGAATGGAATTACAAATTCCTGTCAGTCTCTTAAATCTCTCATTCATATTAATTCCTTACTTTGCTTCTAAATGTCACCATGTTTCCAACAAGCTTAGAGTGAATTCATTCATTTATAGCTTCTTTGATTTATTTACTGAGTTCCTAATATGTACTGTGCAGGATTCTGACTGCTGGGGATGCTAAAATGAATCAAGCAAGAACCCTATATTTTAAGGAAATTAGAAGGGTTGGTCTCATTACAACAATGTTAAATAGATCATAGAGTGAAAATCTATTCATGGGTAGATATTAAGCCAATGTATTCTGCTATTCTGTATACATGAAAACAGAAATCAAGTCTGGGGGTGTGGCGATGTGGAAATACAAGCATAAACCAGTCTAGTGTTATACTAACAGAAAAATGCTATGAATATCTAGACTATTTTCCCTAGGATAAGGAAGAAGGATGCCAAACCAAAAATCTAGTCCTTTAAAGCAAAGAGGATGTGGGTATGGAAAGGCAAACAAAAGCTATGGATAAACAAATGAAGAATCCTTTAAATATTAGAAATATATATATTTTTAAAATTTTATTCTCTTTCTGTTTATATCCCCAGAGATTTAATTATCTTAAAAACAGAAATTTTGCATTATATGTCATTAGAAACTCTTAGAGGATGGGACAACAATAATTTCTCTCATCCCTCAACTGACTCCGCTGGTTCTCTACTGAGACTTCCAACAAGGGTGCCAATTAGTGCCAATTGTCAGGATGTTTGAGATGTAGACACATGTCTTCTAATAACTGGACTGAGACCACCAACTCATTTCACACAGGCCATCAAACAGACATCAAGTAGTAATGGTCTATAGTTACTACCAACCTGGGCTTAAGCCAAGGTCTTTTCCTGTGGAGCTGCTTTCACATTTTGGATGACAAACAAGTTCAATGTGTGTTCACTTTCCTACAATAAAATGGACCAGAGGCTATGGCATAAAGGGCACTAAAGAACTATAATCATCTCTTCATTCTCTATTACCTCCATGTATGAACTTTGTAGTTAGCATTTCCTAAGCATGTATTGATAATGCCTATTGACTAGACTTTAAATTAAGATTTATGTGCAAATTTTTTAAATATAAGAACAATTTACATATTCCTATCCCACCATAAGAAGACGAGGGAAAGAAGGGCTGTTGTATGTTAAATTCCAGGAAGCAAAATAAACACTATCAACATCAAGAATGCATTTCATAACTATCTGCATATTGTAGTTTTCTAAAATAATCTTCAAAGTAACTTTAGAGTACTTAGGTAAAAGTAGATTTTCAGGTTCCCATATACATAACAGACTTTAAAAGGGACCTGTGTTTCTTTCTCAAATGTTAACCTAAACTTCCAAACACACAAACAAAAAAAATAAATAAATAAAACACTTAGAATAAATGAAAGTATACAAAAAAATTTAAAGTAATGTCCTAAAGAGGTACAAGTTTTTAAAAAATCTATTTTTGCTTCAGTTACAGGAAATAAGTTAAAAAATATGTTAGAGTCAGTCTTTATAGGACTGGGTTTGCCAGGGCAAGCAATCTAACAGTATAAAATAGACATGATGGAGAAATAAGAGGCTGAAAGGAAAATTTAAAAAAAGGGATAGTTGTCCAAAAAAAATTTCAGGAAGTCTTAAAGGACTTGTTGAATGAAAAGAGAATTTGGAGAGAGAGTAAAGTTGAAAATAATACAATTTATTAATTGATTGAGTTATATTTATGGGTCATATGGAAGCTCAATTTCTAGTTTTTGAAAGAATGCCCATATTGTTTTCCAAAAAGGCTGGACCAGTCTGCATTAAATGAAAGAGAGTCCAACAATGAAAGAGAGTCCCTTTCTCTCCACATCCACATCAGTACTGGTTGTTCTTGTTCTTTTTGGTGTGTGCCAGTCTCTGTGGTGTGAGAAGATATCTCATTGTTGTTTTGATTTGCATCTGCCTGATGATTAGTGATGTAGAGCATTTATTCATGTGTCTTTTGGCCATTTATATTTCTTTCTTTTTTTCCTGTATTGGGTCATACCCAACAATGCACAGGGGTTACTCCTGGCTCATGCACTCAGAAATTACTCCTGGTAGTGCTCGGGGATCCATATGGGATGCTGGGAATTGAACCAGGGTCAGCCGCATACAAGGCAAATGCCCTATCCAATGTGCTATCACTCCAGCCGCTGTATTTATTTATTTATTTATTTATTTATTTATTTATTTATTTATTTATTTATTTATTTATTTATTGGCTTTTTTGGGGGGGGTCACACCTGGCGATGCTCCGCAGTTACTCCTGGCTTTGCACTCAGGAATCACTCCTAGTGGTGCTTGGGAGACTTATATGGGATGCCTCTAATCAAACCCGGGTCGCTGCATGCAAGGCAAATGCCCTATCTACTGTACTATTGCTCCAGCCCCTGTATTAATTTTTGAGAAAGCTTCTGTTCATTTTTTCTCTCCATGTTGCCATGCGACACATCATAATACACACCCTACCCATTTTCCATAAAAGCACAGAGGGAAATACATACATATTTATATACATATATATATGTGTGTATATGTATATATACCACACACACACACATATATATGTATTTCCGGAGAGCCTGGCAAGCTCCACGTGGTGTATTTAATACGCCAAAAACAGTAACAATAACAGGTCTCATTCCCCTGACCCTGAAAGAGCCTCCAATCATTGGGAAAGACAAGTAAAAAGAGACTGATAAAATCTCAGGACTGAGACAAATGGAGACGTTACTGGTGCCTGCTCGAGTAAATCAATGAACAATGAGATGACAGTGACAGTGATTGACCAATGAGGCAAAAATCAAAACACAATAAAAGTAATATAAAGTGTACCTGGACACCTAGAAGATAATGAACTAAAAAGAAAATGGTTAAAGACACAAAAGATTCTGGCTATTGTAAACAGTGCTGCAATGAACATAGAAATACATATGCCATCTCTACTATACCGTTTTGCCTCTCCGGGATATATTCCCAGGAGTGGTATTGCTGGGTCAAATGGAAGCTCAATTTCTAATTTTTTGAGAATCGTCCATATTGTTTTCCAAAATGGCTGAACCAGTCGGCATTCCCACCAGCAGTGAAGAAGAGTCCCTTTCTCCCCGCATCCACGCCAACACCGGTTGCTTTTGTTTTTTGGGATGTAGGCCAGTCTCTGTGGTGTGAGGTGATATATCATGGTTGTTTTGATCTGCATTTCCCTGATGATTAGTGATGTGGAACATTTTCTCATGTGCCTCTCAGCCATTCGGATTTCTTCTTTAGGAAAGCTTCTGTTCATTTCATCACCCCATTTTTGGATTGGGTTGGCAGTTTTCTTCTTGTGGAGTTCAATCAGTGCATTGTATATCCTTGTTATCAACCCTTTATCGGATGGGTACTGCGTAAATATCCTTTCCCATTCTGTAGATTGCCTTTGTACTTTGGTCACTGTTTCTCTTGAGGTACAGAAGCTTCTTAGTTTGAAATAGTCCCATTTATTTATCTCTGTTTTCACTTGCTTGGCCAGTGGCGTGTCAGCTTTGAAGATACCTTTGGCTTTAATGTTGTGGAGGGTTTTGCCGACCTTATCTTCAATGTACCTTAGGGATTCTGGTCTGATGTTGAGGTCCTTAATCCATTTTGGAAAAAATCAGAGTGCCCCAAAACAGATGACTGGTTAAAGAAACTCTGGTACATCTACACAATGGAATACTATGTAGCCGTCAGAAAACATGAAGTCATGAAATTTGCATATAAATGGATCAACATGGAAAGTATCATGTTGAGTGAAATGAGTCAGAAAGAAAGAGACAGACATAGAAAGATTGTATTCATATGTGGAATATAATGTAACTGAGAAGTACAAGTTGGCAATGATACAACTTCTGGCATATATCTCTCTGGACTTAGTTACTAAAATACTAAAATACAGAAACCCAAAACCGAGAGGCCGCTAAGTGTGGTCACTCGACCTCATACCTCTTCATCCTCAGCAATGGAAAACAAATTATCTAATGCTTCCTTTTCAGCAGGTTTGACTTTAGGGGAGAGACTCTCCAAACAATAATAGTGAGTTTTGTTGAAATATTGTATGTAATCAAACTGAAAGTAAAGTGAAATTTATTAGTTACACAGGTGGGGGGGCTAAGGTTGGGGGGGATTAATGGCGTGGGGGAGTTAGGGGTGTGGGGGTGCGGGGTGGAGGTATACTGGGATTCTTGGTGGTGGAATATGTGCACTGGCGAAGGGATGGGTATTGGAGCATTGTATAACTGAGATTTAAACCTGAAAACTTTGTAACTTTCCACATGGTGACTCAATAAAAAAATTAAAAAAAAATAAAGACACAAAAGTTAAAGTTACAGATGCATGGGAATAATGAACTCTATTCTGTGAGAATAATTATAATTTCAAAGAGCAGGAAATATAGCTGGGCAGCTATATTACTGTGTAGCTTGAGAGCCATCTAAAAATGTGTAATCATGATATTGAAGCTAAAGGTATCTTCAAATATGACACGTAACTAAGCAACCAAGTAGAAACATAGATAAACAAGTGGGACTATATTAAACTAAGAAGCTTCTGCATCGCAAAAGACACAGTGACCAGAATACAAAGGCAATCTACAGAATGGGAAGGAGTATTCACCCAGTACCCATCCAATAAGGGGCTGATATCGAGGGTATATAAGGCACTGGTTGAACAAGAAGAAAACATCCAACCCCATCAGAAAATGGGACGAAGAAATGAACAGAAACTTTCTCAAGGAAGAAATACAAATGGCCAAAAGGTACATGAAAAAGTGTTCTTCATCACTAATCATCAGGGAGATGCAGATCAAAACAACTATGAGATACCACCTAACACCACAGAGACTGGCACACATCCAAAAGAATAAAAGCAACCGCTGTTGGCATGGATGTGGGGAGAAAGGGACCTTCCTACACTGCTGGTGGGAATGGCGACTGGTTCAGCCCTTTTGGAAAACAATATGGTTGCTCCTCAAAAAATTAGAAATTGAGCTTCCATTTGACCCAGCAATACCACTTCTGGAATATATCTCAAAGAGGCAAAAAAATATAGTCAAAATGACATCTGCTTGTATGTTCATCTCAGCACTGTTAACAATAGCCAGAATCTGGAAAAAACCCGTGTGCCCGAGAACAGATGACTGGTTAAAGAAACTTTGGTACATCTACACAATGGAATACTATGTAGTTGTCAGAAAAGATGAAGTCATGAACTTTGCATATAAGTGCATCAACAGGGAAAGTATCATGCTAAGTGAAATGAGTCAGAAAGAGAGAGACAGACAGAGGAGAATTGCACTCATCTGCAGAATATAAAGCAACAGAATGGGAGACTAACACCCAAGAATAGTGGAAATAAGTACCAGGTTTGCTCCATGGCTTGGAAACTGGCCTCACATGCTGGGGAAAAGGGCAGCATGCTGAAAGCAGACTATAGATTGAACACAATGGCCACCCAATACCTCCACTGCAAACCACAACACCCAAAAGAAGAGAGAGAGAACAAAAGGGAACGCCTGGCCACAGAGGTGGAGTAGGGTGGGGCAGATGGATTGGGGAGAGGTGGGAGGGATGCTGGGATCACCAGTGGAGAACGGGCACTGGTGAAGGGATGGGTACACAAGCAGTGCATGACTGAAACAAAAACATGAAAATATGTAAATCTGTATCTGTATCCTCACGGTGATTCATTAATAAAAAAGTAAAAAAAAGATAAAAATAAATAAATAAGTAAAAATGTGTAATTATGAAAAACAGGAGCTAGATAAACATGTGAGAGAATGAAACACTAGGATAGAATAGTCAAAGAGCTTTACAAATACAATCTAGTCCCTGTCCTCAGAAGCACATTGTCTAACAATGGAAGAAAATATACATCTTTATAACAAAAGCTAAAAAACAAAAGGGAGAGAGATTATTAATATGAAATATATATTAGTAACACAACAACATGAACAGAAAATATGTGTGCATATATTGTCTATAATATATCTTTAGACAATGTTATCATCACAGAAATTTTAGAATTCCACATCATAAAAGCTTAAATACACTTTGATCTTATAATAGAAAAGTGCACACAAACAGGAATTGTTCATCAGGGGACATCTGATAATATCAAGAGACATTTTGGTTAGCACAACTAAAAGGTGCTGCAACCACATAGTGAGTAGAGTCCAAGAATGTTTCATTAAAAATATTACCGTGCATAAAACAACCCAACCCCCACCCCAACAAGGACATATGTGTTCAAACTGTTAATCTTGCTGAGATTGAGAAATCTTGTTTCAGCAGGTTGCTGGTTGCTTAATATTATTAAGGTATTGAGCTAGTGACATTCACCACTGAAGTGAACTAATTCATTTGCCTAACCGTTATTTGAAAGCTTAACAACAGTTATTCAAGATATGAAAAGAGATACTAGATTTTTCCAGGTAATTCAGTCTGTCACTGTCGCTGTCATCCCATTGTTCATCAATTTGCTTGAGTGGGCACTAATAATGTCTCCATTGTGAGACTTGTTATTGTTTTGAGCATATCGAATATGCCACGGTTAGCTTACCAGGCTCTGTCGTGAGGGCGGGATACTCTTGGTAGCTTGCCAGGCTCTCCAAGAGGGACAGAGGAATGGAACCCAGGTCAGCTGCATGCAAGGCAAACGCCCTACCCGCTGTACTGTCGCTCCAAACCAATATAAAGCAATACTCATAGAGATTTGGATAAGTACATAGTTTTAAGCTGCATTTAAATTTTGTTATTTATTTTGTCTACCATATTTATTATGTTTTAATTGACTCCTAAATTCATTTTTCTCAAAATTTCTACTAACCAGTTTATTCTTTCCAGTTCCATCTATTAAAATTTTAAGATGTCTTAATAAACAAAGAAACTTACCTTGTCTGACTTTCCTGCTTGCTTTCCTCTTTAATACCATGTAACAGCTTTGGTACATAAATCCCAGTACAACCTGAATACTTTTGTTATTTAAACCCATTGTCTCGGTGAATACTTAATTGACCTTTATACAGATTATATTTTGTCGGATGTTGCTATCATTGTATATTGCTACATTCAACTAAGCCCTTTCACAGTAAAGTTTGCATAGAACAATTGCTCATGTATAATTTATAGTTTATAAAGAACTTCCATGACAATTTTAATCTTCAGGACAGTCTCATCAAACCATGTGGCACATCAAAGCACCTATGAGAAATTATCACTATGTTGGGAGAAGAAAGATGCAGCTGAAAAATGCTCTTAAGGTCTGTAGTCAATCTGAGAACCCCAGTTGTCTGCATCCTGGTCTACTCAACCACATCACCAAATAGTCAGAATGTCTATTTGTGTACTTGTGATCCAGTGCCCTTGATCCTACTTCAAATCTCCACATATACAAACTTATTACTGTGTCTTCATTCCATTTTGCACCACTGTTATGGTAATGAAAATAAAAGTTTGCATATATGAACAATATTTTGACTGCCACACTTATTCTGGACAAAACTTACTTAGATAAGAGCTAAAAGGCCCGTGTTTAGACCATATTTTGTCAGTAGCACGAAATACAAACTGTTATAGAAAAAAAAGTTAGGATGCTGGCCTGAGGACTAATTATAAATAGATTCTGCTTATATAGATTTTTTTTGGGGGTACTCACAGAATATAATATTTTGTATGTAAAATTGAATCCTTCAAACATTGTGTTATTATTTACTGCTACAAAAAAGGAACTCCTTTGGTCCTGCTAGCCAACCCCATCAAAAATGGTGAGAAGAAATGAAAAGAAACTTTTTCAAAGAAAAGCAAATAGGCAAAAGGCATATGATAAAATACTCTAATCATCGAGGACATGCAAATCAAAACAACAATGAGGTACTATCTTCTATCACAGAGACTGGAACTCGTCAAAAGGAACAAGAACATCTAGTGCTGACATGTATGCAGGAAAGAAGGAACTCTCATTCATTGTTTATGGGAGCACCAACTCACCCAGCGTTTTTGAAAAACAATATGGTACTCCTAAAAATACTAGAAAATGAGCTTCCATACAACCCAGTAATACTACTTCCGATAATATACCCTCAGGCACAGAGACACAGCAGAAATCCCATCCCACTTCTATGTTCAATGTAGGACTATTCACAATAGCCAGAATCAGTATAGACTGCCCAAATGTCCAAAAACAGACAACTGGTTAAAGAAATTATGGTACATCTACACAATGTAATACTACACAGCCAACAGGAAAAGCAAAATTATGAAATTTGCTTATAAATAGATGGACATGGAGAGTATCACTTGTATCACTTTCATCCCATTGCTCATTGATTTGTTCAAGCGGGCGCCAATAATGTTTCCATTCATCCCTGTCAAATGCTAGTGTAGCCCAATGGCATCTGCACGCACTAGAAACATGAAGAGCCTCAAACCATTCATTCAGGGTTTTGACGAAGAAGTGTGACCATCTCATAGGTGGGCAGCCAGACATTCTTTTGATGTCTCTTGGAATCCGGTTGGTAACAGCTCTAGCACAGCAGTTGTCTCCAAATTGCATTATGTGTCTGACCCATCTGATTTCTGATGCCTTGGCAAACGAGACAGCATCCCTGATTCTCGATTGTCTATGGAGGTTGGATTTCCAGATTCCTTCTCTCACTTGAGTGAAACATGATATTCCAAGCATAGCTCTTTTGATTTCTCTTTAGGAGATCCGGATAGCATTCTTATCCTGTTTCCATAGAGCCCAGGTCTCTGAGGCATATGTTAGTGCAGGAAGAAAGGTGGAGTAGAAAAGATGTGCCCGGAGCTTGAGGTTTGTTGTCCTCTTAAAATTCTTTGACACTCTTAAAGGTGTTCCACACCACTCTCTTCCTCCTTTGCAGTTCAGATGCCATATCGTTCATCACACTGAGTTCTCAATTTAGGTACACATAACTGGTGCATTCAGAGATGTTCATTCCGTTGAGAGCAAATGGAACATCAGGAACTATTCCATTTCTCATGAATATTGTCTTTGTGAGATTCAGCTGCAGTCTGACTTTCTACACTCATGATTGAAGTCGGCCAGCATTCTTGCCACTTGTCTAATATTTGGTGTTGTTAGATGTGTTGTGGAGATGGTGTAGTTGCTGACCGGCTATCTTCACTCCCATTCCTTCCCATTCCAGTCTTTGCATGACATTCTTTAGGGTGGCACTGAAGAGTTTCAGTGAAATGCTATCACCCTACTGAACCCTTCTCTTAATGTTGATGATCACTTCTTTGTAGGATGGTGAGATCCTGATGGTAAATTCATAATCCAGCTCACAGAGGATCCTGAGTTTGAATGGCCTGTTTGACTAGGGCTTCGATGACCACTTCAGTCTCAACAGAATCAAAGGCCTTCTTTAAATCAATGAATATTAGACATAGCAGAATCTTGAACTCTCACGAACCTTCAATGAGTTTGGTCACTGTGTGGATATGGTTGATTGTGCTGAATCCTTTTCGAAACCTGGCTTGCTTGCAAGGTTGTCCTTCATCTAGTGTTCTGCCTATTCTGTTCAGGATGATTCGAGTGAATAACTTGTAGATGATGGATAACAGGCAGATAGGGTGATAGTTGCCTATGTTGTGGATA
Source organism: Sorex araneus (assembly GCF_027595985.1). NCBI lineage: Eukaryota > Metazoa > Chordata > Mammalia > Eulipotyphla > Soricidae > Sorex > Sorex araneus. The sequence goes on along the minus strand of NC_073313.1, from coordinate 231,029,625 downwards.
TCCCCCTTCTTGTACAACAGGCTGGTCATGCATTTCAGTCATGCAATGTTTCAATATCCATCCCTTCACCAGTGTATATTTCCCATGTGACCTCCATTTCTTTTTTAAACCTGGCTATAATAGTTGTCCCTATGTCATAGGGAGGAATGCACAATACATATATCAAGATATCTGTTTGTTTATATAATGTTTCCTCATTATATAGGCACATAGTACAAGTTCAATGAAAGTTATTATTTCCAAGAATAGCTTATTTAACATCAAAGTTATGGGTACTTCATTAGAAAAAGTCACAAAGAGAGACCCTAAATGAATCATGAAGTCTTTGCAAATAGTGGAAACAATAAAATGGTAACCATTCATTTCCTGGGCAGTAGAGGTAAGAACTTTTGCCATTTTGTTGCATTTGCACCTTAAAACTACCCTTAACAATGTGATAGAGATAAAGTAACTTGCCCAGAATCACTTGGCGACTAGATAGGAAATGGGAAGTGTCTGGATGTCAAACCCCTGCAATCTAAATGACTTTATTCATCCCTCTTTAGAGTATGCCCAGCTATGGAGAGCTTATAATCAAGTTACTAGTAATACACTCAATGAATATGGCAAAGTGTACTTCTTTTTAGAATCTATGACATGTTATATTATATATATATGTATATATATATATCATGTACACATATCATAGGTATCCATTCTATGGACAATGTCATTCTAAAGGAATGACATCTAAACTGTCAAAGCATGAAAATCTTAGTAGATGCTGAATAACAAGATTAATTAAAAAATTACAATGCTCTAGAAATTTATTAACTTTCCTTTGGTTAAAATATTACACACACCATTTATATGTGTATGTGGCATGTGTTTGGTTTTTAGAAAGCTCCCAAATATAATTGAAGAGTATCCAATCCAGGAAGCACTAATGTTAGTCTTTATTTTACAAGCACCAAAATGTATATCACAAGAAATTGTCATTCATAATAACACTTCACATGTACTGCATTCTTTTAATAGAAAACTCTAAAGTTTCATTATGTTAATGTTAAGCAGTGAAAATAAAACATCATAAAAAATAAGCACTTTTTGGTGATTGGCTATAGCAATCGTCTGTCAGCTTCAAGCACAATAAAATCAAACTAAATGGAAATAGAACAAATGCCAGAAATTCAATAGCACCATTTTTTTTTACTGGATCAGTGAAAATATAGAGTTAATAAGTATCTGCCCAGGGATCAGAGAAGTAGTACAGTGTGTAGGGAGTTTGCTTTGCACCCAGCCTATCTGGGTTTGATCCATGACATCCCATATGGTCTCCCAAGCCTTACCAAGTATGAGCACAGAGCCAGAAGTAAATCCTGAGCAACACAGTGTGACACAAATAAAATATAACATAGCAAATAAATTATGCAATAATTTCATTTTTCCTGAGGAAAAAATATAGAATGAATTTTCTTATCCAATTGCTAGCTAACTTACACTAATAACATTTCCATTCAAGAAATAGAGTGGCTACTTAAATTTAATAATTGATTTAGATCAGATACAGAATAGAGGAGTATTACAGAGTAAATGCAACATAAAAGTCCATCACTATTTTTATTGACGTTTTGTTCTGTAGGCAACACAGATATAAAATTAGTTTGTCAAGAGGCTCATTGTAACACATAGTCATTGTGTTGGGAGAAAAAACCACAACTAATTACTGGGCAATTAAATAAAATATATTGATTGGTATAAGAAGCATAGAATGTAGATTTAGTCTTAATATTTTAATCTTAGAGAGCAAAATTTCTTTGCTCAGTTTCAAAATTTCCTCATTTCAAAAACTTTTTTTTTGTTGGTAATTTAGAATCACACCAGGTTTTAGAACTTACTCCTGGTGCATACTGGTCACTCCTGGCCATTCTTGGTGGTCACTCTGATACTGTGTCAGAGATAGAAACCAGCACATCTGTGCTCCCAGACATTTCTCCAGTCCTCACAGACTTTTTTACTACCAAAATTTTACTCACAAAATTTTCTTCTCAGTATGTGCCTAAATTCCATTATTGTACCATTACCTTTGAATAAAACATATACTTGTTATATGATATGATAAGCTGCCAAATGCAAAAAAATTAGGTTTTAATCACAAGAAAAACACTGTTTACTATTATGTTACATTTAACACTTTTGTACAAAAATCCCCCAAAGTTATACCATTTTATTTGAAGATAAATAAGCAGCACTCCAGTATAATATGTTAAAGTTCAAACTATCACTTCATGTATTTACAAATTACTAGAAAGTATATGCAGCCATCAAGTCAACTATTTTTTTGAACAGAGCTCTAAGATAGTAAAATTTATAAAAGAAATATCTCAGATATGGTTAAAAATGCTTTAATCTGCTTTTGCTAAGTCAAGTGAGTATACTATTCTTGAATACTTGTTATGAAATAAATTTTTAAGTACTGATAAATTCTACAATTTGGTCTCAGAGTTTATTTAGATATTGCCTGCCATAACTGTGAAAGTAATTTTTAATTATTGCTCTAATTTCCTTATCTATGAGCACAATTAATGTCCCCAAAAAGCAAATATAAAAAAATACTTAAACTCACTTTATAACTCTTCTTTTCGTACATCTGGATTTGTTATATAATTTGCTTTGCCTTTTTGAAGCACAACTATTTCACCACATAGTGATCACAGATTTTATGCCACAGTTTTCTTTTAGCAAAAATGTGGGGTGATACTATTATGCAAAATGTTGTGTGTGCTGGTACTACTAAAAATCATGGAGTTGGAGCAATAGCACAGCGGGTAGGGCATTTGCCTTGCATGTGGCCGACCCGGGTTCAATTTCCAGCATCCCATTTGGTCCCCTGAACACTGCCAGGGGTAATTCCTGAGTGCAGAGCCAGGAGTAACCCCTGAGCATTGCCAGGAGTGACCCAAAAAGCAAAAAAAAATCATTTATTACTAAAATGTTAATTATTTCATTACAAAAAGTTACAAACCAGGGTTCAATAATCATGCATTGAAACATAGATAATAAGCATTTTGCTATAAATTAATAAACTTTCAATTCTTGTTAGAGTTCTTCTGTATCGTGTCATAGAAGTTTTAGAGTAAACTGAATTGCAATTTATTTTTACTTTCCCAATTTCTAAGAGCATCTATGTTGCTCTAAACTCCAGTGCATAAATATACCTGCATGTATCACTCATGTTCTTTTTATACAAATTGGAACTTTCTGTTCTTCAAGAGGGCAATTATCTACTATTTAACACGTGACCTCTTTTCAAAAATTCATATGATCTGCATGTACCTTGTAAATGTCTTAGAATTTCCTTTGGTTTTCTGGATTTTCAGGATCTTTTAGTACCCGTTAGTCTCTCTGATGGCTAAGGCAATTGTCATTGGCATTGCCCTCATCCTTGGTCACACATCCTGCTTGAGTCCATGCAGGTCTCTTTGTTCTGTTATCTGTGCAGACAACAATCACTCGACTGTGAAGAAAAAGTGTTAGTCTGGATCTGTGTGCACATAAGTAAAATATTGTCGAATAGTGCCTAAGGAAATAGAACATTATTTTAAATTATCTTGATCATAAAATCCAAGTGAAGATTTGCCAATATAGCAGCAAAAAAAAAAGTCTCAACACCAGTTATTCCTTTTAAATAAAAACAAAAATGAGAAACAGTAACTATTAGAAATCCCACCTGGTGCTTTTCCCGTGTTAATGATGCTTCTTAAATTGCATGTGGGTAAATGGTAATTTTGTCTCACACCATTAAAAACTAATGGAACCCTTGATGATAAGAAATGCCATAGCTAGCTTGTTGGAAAACGTTTAATTAATAAAGTAATAAAATTATTGTAAACTAGTGCAGTTTCAGAGAGAATTCAATGGGATATAAAACAGATAAAACGTCCTAGAGAGTTTGTATAAACATTACTATATAAAATCCCATATAAAATTAAAGGGGTTTGTGTGACATAGAATTAAAATTAGCTATTATACTAATAAAAAAGATTATTCTTTCAGGGAAAAAGCTAGAGAACACGAATTATTTTTCAAAAGCTCTTTTTAATCATCCAAGAAAGTATCTAAATTACAAAAGAAATGGGGATTATTATATTTTCTATAAGTTTGGTCTTGAATTTAGGCATAATTATAGATATAGCAAGTTAAACTTAAGACAATCTAATACTTGGTTGAAATGGAAACATAAAATAATTCTTTGTATCTTATAAATGGAAGCTGATTCTTTAGGTTATTCCTTACATTTTCCAGTACACTTTAAATTTTGTCAGACTTTAGATATTACTGAGAAATTCCAATACATCTTTCACCATTTATTTGGGGGTAAATCACTAAGTAATGAATATTCTAATGTTTGTCTCATTTTTCATTGACTATATAAAATAGTTTCTATTCATATAATTTTATAAACTTCCTAAGGCTCAGGTTACTCTAAGTTTAGGTTACCCTAAAGTTTATGAGCTCTTGTTTACATTTTGCAAAGTAAATGTTTCTCCATTTTCAGAAGTCATCTCACAATTGCCTATTTTTTTTCTTAATAAACTTTTTAATTACTTTTATTTTTAGTTTGACTTTTCATCATTAACTTTGGGTTTTTTTTAATCAAAAATTCTTCTACTCCCTGCCACCAAGCACCAATCAGGTGTGGCCCTGGTAGTCCACTACCAACGGAGCAGAGTAGCAAGGATTGCCCGGCCAAGCAGTGAACCGGAAAGGCCTAGTTGGCAAGAAGTGCTGAAAGTGGAGTGGTCCCAGATCATTGCTTTGGAAGCCCCCCAGAATAACTTATAATGTGTAGAAGGAAAAGACTTGTCAGCAAATCTCCAAGTAATAAATTATAAGGGAAATTTTGAGATTGATATGTGAAGAGTTTCCCATAATTAAAAAAACAAAGCAATAGTAGAGAGTCAGCAAATAACAAGTCATTTGAGAAAGAGAATCTGTAAAAAGACAATAAACATAAGGTATGTAATACCATTAAAAATACAATATATCTAGAATCTCTTACCTGCGCACCTGGCTGTCTTCCCCGGGTCCCCTCGGAGGGGATGGGCTCCAGCGTCCCTCCCTACCCCGAGCAGAGCTCCTGGCAGCAGAAGAGCTCCAGAACCTAGCCACAGCCATGCTCAAGGCCCTCTGCACACGTGCGGATGAGCCTCACGCATGAAGGTACCGGCAGAGGAACCAGGAGTGTGGAACCCGGGCCTGAGACCTTCAAGCCTGCTCGGATCAGAGACCTTCAAGCTTGCTCGGATCGGGACTGGGCCTCCTCCGCCAAGATTCCTCATTTCCCAGTAGCTAGGTGGTCACACCCAGGGACTGCCCCCGGCGCCATGTAATCTTGTCAATGACCAGCATCCAGAGACTTAAAAGCAAGCTCCCTGAAGCGCGTGGCCACTTTGCAGTCACGAGATATATTATAGCTTTCTTCTCCCTCTGGGAGAACCTGGCAGCTACCGGGAGTTTCCTGCCCACATGGGAGAGCCTCCAAGGTCTCCATGGTGTATTAATATGCCAAAACCAGTAACAATCTGGGTCTCATTCCCCTGACCCTCAAAGAGCCTCCAATACAGCATCGTTGGGAAGGATGAATAGAGAGGGGCTTCTAAAATCTCAGGGCTAGAATGAATGGAGATGTAACTGAGACCGCTGGAGAAATTCGACAATCAGCGGGATGAGGATCATGATCATATCCAGGGGGCTGGAGCAATAGCACAGAGAGTAGGGCGTTTACCTTGCACGCGGCCGACCCAGATTAGATTCCCAGCATCTCATATGGTCCCCTGAGCACCGCCAGGAGTAATTCCTGAGTGCAGAGCCATGGGTAACCCCTGTGCATTGTCAGGTGTGACCCAAAAAGAAAGAAAGAAAGAAAAAAATACAATAAATCCAAATTAAGGCATATTTGTGATTTTCTCTACCTTATGATGATCATTTAAAAGTTAAACCAAATTATTCATAATTTATTAAATTTATTAAATAATTATAATATTATTTTCATACTTGGTTTGCAACCGGACTAGAGCAATAGCACAGCTAGTAGGGTGTTTTGCCTTGCATGAGGATGACCCGGGTTTGATTTCTCCATCCCTCTTAGAGAGCCCAACAAGCTACTGAGAGTATTCCACCCGCACAGCAGAACCTGGCAAGCTACCCATGGCGTATCTGATATGCCAAAAACAGTAACACCAAGTCTCACAATGGAGATGTTATTGATGCCCTCTGGAGCAAATCCAAATCTATGAACAACTGGAAGACAGTGCTATAGTGCTACTTGGTTTGCAGTATAATTTAAAGTGAAATAAATTATATGCATATAAAATAAAAGTACATGTTAAAGAGCTGTTATTGTATATTTACATAGATACCCATAAAATTAATAAATGAGAAAGTCAGATTATGAAAAACCAAATTTAATTTAATTCCATTATAAACATGTGTGTTCTCAGAAATACATCCTAAAGTGTAATTACTGTTTCTAGTAATAGAATTAAGATAGATTAAAAAGCACTTTTGGGGCTGGAGCAATAGCACAGTGGGTAGAGCATTTGCCTTGCATGCGGCAGACCTGGGTTCTGCTCCCAGCATCCTATATGGTCCCCCGAGTACCACCAGGAGTAATTTCTGAGTACAGAGCCAGGAGTACCCTCTGTGCATCACCGGGTGTGACCCAAAAAGAAAAAAATCTTAAAAAAACAATTTTAATTTTTTTCTTTTTTCTTTTTTTGCTTTTTGTGTTGCACCTGGCAATGCACACGGGTTACTCATGGCTCTGCACCAGGAATTATCCCTGGTGGTGCTCAGGGGACCATATGGGATGCTGGGAATCAAACCCGGGTCGGCCGCGTACAAGGCAAACGCCCTACCTGCTGTGCTATTGCTCCAGCCCAACAATTTTAATTTTCCATTTTATACGTTTTCTGTTTCTCTAATTTCTTATAGTACCTGGTATGTTCACAAAAAAAGCCAAATATTTTTTGTTAAAAGTCATTCTGCTTGCACAGACACAAATATTAAAAATAAATTGCTGGTTCTGATTTTAGGAACCCAAGGTCAGTTGGCTATAGTCCAAAAGTAGGATCCTTGGCTACAGGGTGCAAGGTTATTTGACTACTTTGGAGAGTTTGAAGTATTTCATTGTACCTTATAAAAACTTTCAAATTTCTAGGTAAAATATCATACCTGAGAGAAGGAAGAAAATACCTAATATTGATATCAATATGTTCTTCATACACTTTTCTGCAACATGGAGAGAAGTGCCCTTGGAAATTCAAAACATTGTTTCTTCAGACAGAACAGCAAGAAAGTTCATTTCAGAACATCATCCACATTGCATATGGTTGCTCATTAGTCATGGAATAGAGTTGGAGTGCTACAATTTTTAAATATAAATACTCAATAGTGCTGAACATATCTTTAGATAATGGACACTGTCATCCAGAAATTCTCAAATACATCCATATGCAGAAAGCAGCTGTTCATATTACCTAAACAACAAAAATGTGTGTTCGGAGCACATTTCTGAATAATTAGTTCTAAGAATTCACAGTTGGAATTACTAAGGATCTAGAATGATCATTCTTAAGGTCCTTCTTTTCTCTATGTTTCACAAAGTTGATTATCCAGCTATGATTATTCTGTCACCTCTCTGTCTCTTTATGTCTCTTATCTTTTTTCTTACTTATCCACTTAATTCATAGTCACACTTCTAATCTTAGCTAAGGAAAAAAATTTAGTCTGCCTTTCTCCTACCAAGTCCCCGGCCTTATTTTCTTCTAATTCATTCTTCTAATTGGTATCTCAAAAATTGATTGGATTACATGACTCTTCTACTCAAAGCTCTTATGTAAATTTCCCAAGAATGAATGAATTATCAGAGAACTTATTATCTGGCACCCAGAAAATCTACACATGGCCAAATATTTTCATTAATAATGTAGAACTAAAAAGTATCACTAATGTTTGTAATTTATATAATAAATCAATCTTTCATGCAATTGTTAATGACATTAATTTTATGTCACTATTGACATAAAGAATTAAATGAGAGTTAATATATTCCTATTGAAATTTATAGGTAGAGTTAAATGAAATGACTGCAAAACACCCTCAGTATTCAGGTTCAACAACAATTACACGAGAATGGTTTTTGGGTTTTTTTGTTGCCCATCCTGACGTATGGTTCTATGTCCACATGTTGTTTAAGATAATGATGTTCCTAGTGACAGTCATACAAAAACATGTCCTCAAAATAGGTTACTAGACTGGAGGGAATCTCTTTCCATTGCAAAATGTCTGGATCTGTGTATGATTTGAATAGTAACAGCAGTTTTATGGTGTGATGAAGTTAGTCAACACATGATATAGCTGTGGATTTGAAGGAAATGATAACAGCAGGCAGATGGACAAGTAAGCCTGGCCAAAAAGTACAGTGGAAAATCTTAACAGAAAAATGGCATACAAGGATTGAAGGTAATATAAAGGGCAGCTGCAGGGTGGCAGTGAAATTTGGTTTCAGAGTAGGAATTTTTCGGATGTGCTTGAGACTTGGTTCCAATACGTTAAGTGGGTATATTCTCTTCTGACAGGCTGGTTTGCAGTGTGTGTGTGTGTGTGTGTGTGTGTGTGTGTGTGTGTGTGTGTGTGTGTGCGCACGCGCGTATGTGTATAAAGTAAGATAACTCTTTAAGAAGCATTTAAAAAACAAATAGTCACATAACTATAATAATTATTGTTGTCATGTTATAATACAATTGTCAAAAAGATATACTTGGAAAATCTTGTTGGTCAGCAATATATTTTAAGCTTACAACTTCACCTAAGAACATGTTTTTACAACTCAAAATACATTGAACTTGACGAGAAGCAGAGCCTCCGCGCCTATTGACTGTGATCCTGAGGTCTCCTAACCCATTTTGGCACCAGAGCGGATGCTTGAGCCATGCATTTTGACTGTGAACTGAGCTACAACCTCGTGCAGCCCGGGGAGGGATTTTTTTCCCTCTCCACCCCATTTTTCTGAGCGAAAATGGCGGCAGCGGCAGCAGCCACGCGGTGAGAGCCACCCTCTAAGACCCCTCCACCAGGAGGTAGGACTTTCTTTAGTGACGTAGCCTGTAGGTGGTCCTGGGAGGGGGGGCGTTCCCGGCGCGCCTTCCGCCCAGAGATGAACCGAGAGCAATGGCACGAGAAGCAGAGCCTCCGAGCCTATTGACTGTGATCCTGAGGTCTCCTAACCATTTTGGCACCAGAGCGGATTCTTGCAGCCATCCATTTTGACTGTGATCTGAGCTAAAATATTAGAAACCCAAAACCGCGCGGCCGCGATAGCCGCGATAGTGAAGACTCAAAGTCTTCACTCTTAGCAATGAAGAGAAATTATTAGATGATGCCTATTCAGCAGGCCTGATTGTTGGGGAAAATTTCCAATCAATAATAGTGAGTTCTGTATGGAAATATGAAATGTACTCAATATATATAGGGAATAATGGGAATATCATTAGCTACTTAGATGGGGGGTGGGGTGGGAGGGGGTGTATTGGGGTTCTTGGTGGTGGAACGGGTGCACTGGTGAAGGGATGGTGGTTTAATCAGTATTTGACTGTGACTTAAACCTGAAAGCTTTGTATTTTTTTTTGTTTTCACGGTGGTTCAATAAAATATTTCTTTAAGAAAAAAAAATACATTGAACTTAATATCTCATTTATATCTAGCTAATTTTTGCAAATCATTATTAATTTTATTATTTAATAATAGGACTAATGTTGTTGAATTAATGTTGTTGAATTAATGTTGTTGAATTAATGCTGCTACATCACCCCACCATGAGAGTACCTGTATCCTTCATCCATACCCAAGATCTCCTATAGGTAATCTTTAACTGCCTTCTCTACTTTAAAACAAGATTTATTGAGTGAACTTTAAAATGTATTTTTTAATTTCTTACTGCACAGAGGCTTTAGAACACAGTGATATATCTGTCTGGTAAATTATTTTTAATATTCCATTTTTGAGTGTTGGTCACACCCTCTGATGCCCAGGGTTTACTCCTGGCTATGTGTTCAGGTATCACACCTAGAAGTACTCAGGAACCATACAGTTGAACTGGGGTCAGCTGCATGCAAAAAACACCTCAACTTCTATACTCTCTCTCTCTGGACCTAAAGTTTGCTTTTGCTCTTTTCCTTCATGATTTAGTATTGTTTACTAGGGAGTCCAGTCTCCAGTGAAGCTAGGAAACACTGTGACCAGACTTAGCTTGGATGTGAAGTGATGTCATGGATGGAACACAAAGCTTTGCACATGCCAGCATGCGCTTGACTTCTTGAGCCACCTCTTCAATTCTCCTCTATGTTGTTTGCTTTCATTATAGTTTACATGGATACAACAGTGTTAACAGTTACGATTTTTATGTCAAATTCACAGCATCTCCCCAGCACTAAAATGCCAAGACTCTATTACTGTTCTTGCATCACTTCCAGTCTGGTTCTTCCTTCCTCACCATCCTCTCGTAGTTCTTTGGTAATATCAGTTTTATAGTCAATGTCCAAGAGGTTATCATATTTTATACTGTCTATTCCCTTGTTTTGTTTCTCTACATATCACAGAAAAGTGGGACCATACAGTTTTTGTTTTTTGAGGGTTTTAAACTTTTTTTTGTTTTTCTTTTGGGGCCACATCCAGTGATACTCAGGGTTACTCCTGGCTCTGTAGTCAGGAATTACTCCTTGTATTGCTTGGGGTACCATATGGGATGCCAGGGTTTGGACCTGGGTCAGCCACATGCAAGGCAAATTGTCTACTTTCTGTACTATTGCTCCAGTCCCAATCATCCAGTTTTTAAGGCTTCTCCTTCTGACTTATTTCACTTAACACGATAACTCTCTCCTTTGACTTCTCTCTTTTGGCTTCTATTTTCTCTTGGTTTTCCTCTATCGTTTTTGGCCATTCCTTCTAAGCTGCTTGACTAATTATCTTTATCTGTCTGTTGCTTTATATTTAAGATTAATCTCCACCCCATACACACACAAAAGCACACAAACACATACACACATGTACACACATTCACATAAAGTTTCACCTGTGAAAGAACTTTTTCTCCACTAATTCTGGCATTATCTAGTATATTTGGGCTTCATATAAGGATATATATACTTATAAAACACATGATTGTGAACTAATAATGAGTAAAAAAGTTTAAAGAGCAGGTACTAGCCAGAGAGACCGTACAAAGCTTAAGGTAGGTGCTTGCTTTGCCTACAACTGATTCTGGTATAATTCTCAGTACCATGCATTCCTCCAAGCATCAGTAAGACTGATAACTGAGCACAGAGAAGGAAGAAAAGATGAATATCACTGGGTATGGCCCCTCTACCAAAATATTAGTAAATAACATTAAAATAGGGAGATGGGAACTTTGTAGCATAAATACAAAATTTTAAATATGGAGGTATAGATATGGGGAGGGACCAAAGAAACCTTAAAGTGCTTTTCTGAAGAAAGAGATTTGCACGAAGAAGTCAGAATATTAGGCAAAGGACTGCTGCTGCTGATTTTTCACAATACCTCTTATAATACATTTGGTTCTTTAAACTGCACTGTCACTATCACTTTCACTGTCATCCGGTTGCTCAAAGATTTGCTCAAGTGGGCACCAGTAATGTCTCCATTTTGAGACTTGTTGTTACTGTTTTTGGCATATCAAATACTCTATGGGTAGCTTGCCAAGCTCGGCATGTGGGCCAGACACTCTCAGTAGCTTGCCAGGCTCTCCGAGAGGGGCGGAAGAATAGAACCCGGGTCAGCTATATGCAAGGCAAACGCCCTACACACTGTGCTATCGCGCCAGCCCACATTAACATAAAAGGTGACAAAGAAACTACCCAAAGCCACTAGTTTCCATACACTGAAATGACTATTTTGATATAAAGTTTGCCTAAATAGAGAAAGATAACTGGCACCATTCCAAAGCATATCTCCAAGAATGAAGCAATAAAACAGAAAAAAAATCGCTCATAATGCAGTTAAAGGAGGAGACAAAAACATATCTGCCATTTGAAATGACAAAGAATTAACTGCACACAAAACTGTATTACAATAACCTACCCTTAATACTTCATAATATCTTTGAAAATCAACTTTATGCTTACATATTAGAGCTTCCTAGGTAAAGTTTTATCTGCCAGCTTCTGCTGCTATTAGCTATTAAATCTGTTTAAAGTTCACTTGTTTACATCTGTTTAAAGTTCTGAATTGAGATGTTATTATGAATACCATTAGCCTAATTTTTTACGACACATGCGCTGAGTCTCTTAACTCACATACTGCACGTACCCCCAAAAATTGCCCATACAATCCTTAAAATATTTCAAGGTTTTCATTGTTATATTATGGATGTCTTTATGTAAGTATTTTATCTAAGAAGTTACCATGAAACTTTCCATAGGTCCCATACATAACATGTAGGATATATATTACAAAGCCTCAGTGTGGCATCTTATAGAAGGTTTGGGGGCTTTACAAATGTTGCTGGGTTCTTATCTTGAAAATTGGTCTAACACATCTTTTTTACAGACATTCTTGATTGAAAAACACAGAACAGGCAGGTAGACGGGGAGGGAGCAAGAAAAGATTGCATTCATTAGCAATCTCAAACTAAAAGGTAGTCATAATCCATAAACTATTGACCCAATAGACAAAATACCCTTTGTTTTAAATCAATTAACAATTATACATGAGCCATTAAAAAGCCATCATGCTTATAAGCCATTACAGTTGTACCTATTATATTGACTAGCATGGAGTCAGTTATTAATTAATGACATCATCACACTCAAGCCTCTTAAAAGCTTTAGTGTCTTAAAGAAATGTACCACCCACCAGATCCCAGTGCTGTTCACTGGACACTCTTTATAGCCTGAACAGACTGTATGCTTTCACATTTCTCTCTCTAGCACATTGATCAGCCAATACTGTAAAATATGCCCTATACAGTATTCCATCTTATTTTAAAGTTAAAACACATAAACCTCCAACAGTATGAGAATTTTAATATTACATGTATGAATGACAGGAGCATATCAACTCTACACTACATACCCAATATGGAAAGCACAGTAATACAGTGCATGTAAGAAGACTGCCATCTAAAGATAAACAACCCTTTTAGAATATAAAAAAGCCCTTTATGTCCTAACAAAGTGTAGCCTAAAACTTCATGAAAGTATAGATAGCAGCTGCAAGCTCTATAGTATCAAATGAACTTTCTTTAATGTAAAAGAAGCCAAAATGTTATTTTCAATATACGCTATTCAATTATTATTTTCTAGATTGTTGTCTTTATTAAAAATAAAATTTTAAGAATTTTTTAAATTTTAAGAATAAAATTTAATTAATGGTTCTAGATAAATTCAAGATAATTTGAACAAGGTCCATATATCAAGAGTAGGAGATACCTAGCTTGTGGGCTATAGAAGACTCATGAAATCATATACTACACAAGATCAAACAGACATGTGTGCTTCTCATTGGCTGTTGATGTCTTGTTTATCTGTATTCATGACCCCCCCAATGATGTTGTACACATTATATATGTTATATATAACTTTTACATGTTACGTATATATATGTATATCATAAATCACGAAATCCCGTTGATCATCGATCTCTCAAGCGGGCTCAGTAACCTCTCCGTTTGTCCTATCCCTGAGATTTTAGAAGCCTCTCTCCACTCAGCCTTCCCAACGATGCAGCATTGGAGGCTCTCTCAGGGTCAGTGGAATGAGATCCAGCCTGTTACTGGCTTTAGCATATGAATACACCATGGGAAGCTTGCAAGGCTGTCCCATGTGGGCAAGAAACTCACAGTAGCTTGTTAGTTTCTCCCAGAGGGAGAGGTGGGTTGTAAGATATTGCGTGGCCTCAAAGCAGCCGCGCACTACATATACATATATATATACATATATATAAACACACATATATATGTATATATATGTACAACTGTATATATATAAGATTATATATTTTCACAGAATAATACAGGGCGGGAACTTCTTTTTCTTCCAATAGCCATATTTCCAAATGGCTATTGGAAGAAAAAGAAGTTCCCGCCCTGTATTATTCTGTGAAAGTCACAGCAGTTAATTTCACTGCAGACTACTAAGGAATAACACAATAACACAATAATTAAAGTCATACTACATGGACAATCAGGTATAAAGTAAAATTTACCCTACAGAATCTGGTCTATTAAAGTTTGCTATTATTAGATATTTAAATCAAATTAACCTCTAAGAAGGACAGATACCAAAAGTAATTAGTTATTATTTTCTTCCATTAGTCCATTCCCCTGGCCCTGAAAGAAGCCTCCAATTGTTGGGAAAAACCAATAAGGAGAGGCTACTAAAATCTCAGGGCTGTGACAAATGGAGACACTACTGGTGCCCGCTCAAATGAATCGATGAACAATGCGATGGCAGTGATACAGTATACAGTCCTAATCATGAATAAACTAGTTATTTAATTTTCTCCATAATACAGTTTAATACAGAAAGTTAATTAATGTTTCCTCTTTTCCAGTCATGTTTTGTTATTTTAAAAAACTCCCCAATACAATTTTGATAAATAAGCACAAGAATGAGATCAAACTACCTGAACTATCATCCTTAATTTTTCTACTCTCTTCTCCTTTGAGGTCTTAGCAAATTATTCATTGTCCTCATTCAGAATACTGTACAAAGAAAGTTGGACACTTTTCTGTTAATAAATCCTGTTGGGAATGAAATAATGCATGCACACATTAAAAGCAAATTATTAGCTCCTTGTCTAACACTGCTGATACAGACTCATTGCTCAGTCTAAAGTACAAAATAGGGGGCTGGAGAGATAGCACAGCGGGTAGGGCGTTTGCCTTGCACGCGGCCGACCCGGGTTCAAATCCCAGCATCCCATATGGTCCCCTGAGAACGGCCAGGGGCGATTCCTGAGTGCAGAGCCAGGAGTGGCCCCTGTGCATCGCCAGGTGTGACCCAAAAAGAAAAAAAAAAAAAAAAATAAAGTACAAAATAGAAATCATCTTTGTAAAATTTTCTCATCATTACTATTACTATTATCATTAGCATTATTTTATGACAATAAAATCTTTTCTCGTAACATTAGACCATCCTAAAATAATGAAAGGATATGGCAAATAGTTTAAATACATACTGGTATCTGGGCTCATAATAGAAATCAGGCATATTTGCTTTAATAGGAGAATTTGGTCTGCAGAACAATTTTAGAGTGATTTTTTTAAAGCCACAACCAAGATAAGCTTATTTTTTTCCATAAAGGAAGCCATCTTTTTTATATAAAATTGGCAGTGAGGTTATGTGTAAGGCAAATTGTGACGGAGCCAATAATCTGTCATTTTTACCATCCAGAATGTTCACATGAAGATATAAACAGAAAAAAAAGCCACTTCAAACGTAAAGAAAAAATGAAGTCTTTTCCTCAAGATCTCAGCAGCTCTGATTCACACTCATCATCCTCAGAGAGAAAAGTGAGGTGAGCAACAGAGAAGGTATGAAAGAGAGAGGGAGGAGATACAAACGCAGGGCACAGATGCTGCAAATTCTTTCACAGCACAGAAATTCCTGTCAAGTCAAAACAAGGACTTTTGGTCACCCTGCTAACATTGCTTTCATTTGATTCTTACAGAACCTTAGACCCTGTTATCTAGTCCTAGCCCAGGTACAAATGGATCTTAATCACCAGAATGGATCTTAATTGCCTCTGATGTTCCTCCTGTTTTTAATAGTGTCTGTGGGCCCATGTCATAGACTCAGACCACTGTATAGGGCAACTTAAAGTCACAGCCAGGAGACTATTAATGGATAGAGAATAGACTCAAACACATTCTTTCGCTCTGTTTCTCTTCCTTCTGTGTCTTTAGTTTGCTTCAAAATGGTTGTCCCTCCATCCAAGGGGCAACCCATATATATATATATATATATATATATATATATATATATATATATAGTTGAAACTTACCACTCAGTGCTTTGAGGTCATGAGATAGTTTCAAATAATTAGATTGAAGCAATTTTAAAAGAATAGATTTACTGACCCTAAAAAGTTAAGGAAAATCATATATACTTTATCTAAATGCTATTTATTTAGAAGAGGTGATCTTATTGTCACTTATCTTTATTTCACAGACCTCTTACTGCTTCTCAGGGACAGGATTCTAGCCCTTGAAGATGTTAGTTTGCCTAAAAACTACATCTAGATTAAAGTTTACTCTAGAAAAAATTAGTTGGACCCTGCTACTACTCTGTGATCACTAGGAAAATTTGAATTCTGAGGAACAAAATACATAAAGTATTCACTATGTAGCAAGTGATATAATAAGCGGTGTGTATATAGGTCCCTTACCAGAGTATCCCCATTTTAGATATAATTCCTAAGGCTCAGGAAAAAAAAATACAGTTCATCAAGGTTAAAGGCTTGATTCCTAAAACCTAATTTCTCTTCACTCTGACATTCCATCTCAATTGTGTTTCACTGGGGATAACCTGTCACAGCTATTATAGTAATGCTTACAATACAGAGTTTAGTATTTTGTACCCAGCTAGGAATCAGTGAATCAAGGATTTCTGTTTACTATTACTGCCATTAATACTGCTTTAAATCACAGTAGAAATTCAAATTGGTGTGAATCATTGCTTGCTAACCGACATCTAGCATAAGACTTTCTGACATACAGTAGATGTTTATAAATTATCAAGTTTTCTTAACAAATAAAGCAATTAAGCTCAGAAAAAATACCTTGCCCAAACATCATAGCTTTCCTCAAAAGTAAAGAACTTTTCCTTTACACTAAGATTTTAATAGATATTTTTAAAATTCTATCTAGATGAAATTGAGAGCAATTATTTATGCTTCTTCACAAACCTTAAACCTGAGACTCAAAACCAACAAAAATGGCAAAATTAAAATTGATAGCAGCATGAATTTTCATGTACACAAACACACCATATAGCCATGTGTGCTTTAAGGGAAATGTTCCCTGTCTTCAGAAAGAGCGGCAACTTGTTATGATTTGTGCACACTTTCATGAAATACCAAGGAGGGGGGAACCTCCTGTCACTTGTCAGCTAGTTCAGTCTCTGCTGCTGTAGAGAGGTACCATAACATATGCAGTCCCCTTCTGAAAATGCATCAAAAGGGGCTTTGGTAAACTCCTGTACAAGCATATCCTACGTGCTAAAGCCAAAATGACTTAAATCCTATTCCCTGATGGATATGCACATCAGACGCATAACTGATTAGTGACAACTGACACAGAAACAGAGAAAATGTTCACTGTTAGGATGAACACACGATTCCTGCAGGAGTGCCATCAGGATGGCTTCCTCTACTTTTATATGTACATAAAGCATGTTCTGCTCTTAAGGGAAAATTCCAGTTAAAGAACTCTGCCTTTGAAGTACTAAATCTTCAAGCCGACTTGGAAATTTCTTCAGGAATGCTTATCAATTTAATTTGTTCATTAAAACATTGAAAAGTAGGAAAAAATGTTCCACTCCAGTTAAAAGGAATCCATTCACAAAATGTTTCCCAAATGCTTGCTCTGGGCACTGTGTAAAGCATAAGTGGTAGGGGCAAAAATAGACTGATAGTTAAAACGTTAAAACATAAATTCTTAAGATTAGACACATTATTCATATACTGAACGATTTTCAAACATGTCAAAGGACAGGGACAGTTCTACAAAGATGAGTGACTCAAACTAAGCAAGAATTTAAAGGTCTGGAATGATAGTACAGCAGATAGGATTTTTGCCTTGCAGATAGCCACCTGGGATTTATCCCCAGCACCCAATATGGCCCCCTGAGCATGACCAGGAGTGACCCCTGAGTAAAGAGCTAAGAGTAAGTCCCTGAACACCACCAAAAAAATGTGTGTGCTTCCCCCAAAAAAAATTTAAGTGTCAGAGAAAAACAACATATTCACCCTACACTTAAAAACCAAATCTATAAAGCACTGAGTGCTTCCATTTATTCATTTGTATTTGTTCTTCAGAAAGGTTCTCACAAATATTTTACTACAATAAGAAAAGCTATGACCTGTCATCAAGAATTATAGAGAATTTAAGCCAAGTATAAAACAGACTTAGAAAAAAACTATTTTCTTCTTCAGAGAGAAGTAAAAATATATTAGATGAATAATTTCCACAAGTATTCATATGAGCCAAAATTCCATGTGCTCTAAACCTTAATTTGTATAGATTCTTTTGAAGGATCCTCCACTTTTCAGGAATACGCTTAAAGCTATCTGAAAGCAGACACGACTTGTTTCATGATGTCTTTCTTGCCTTACCTCTCAGAGAGGTTCTTACACACCGTGAGGAAAGTTATGTGTATGATCTCTGACAAAGAAAGGACATGGGTTCTACTCCATGTTTCTAATTTTTAGTCCATTATTTGGTTTCTTTACTTTCTTTACCGTAAAAGCTCATCTTTTTTCCTATACTGGCAACCTTCCCCAAATCTGCTAACACGGAGCTTATTGGAAAAGCCCTGTTTCTTCCAATCATATGTAACAAAGATCAATGAAAGAACAATTTCCATCAGCTCACCTAAAAAAAATGCCATCTCTTCCAGCCTCCAATAAACAGGAAGTATTTGGAGTGGAGACTAGGCCACAGCTGGTTGTGCTCAGGATACCTCACTCCTGGTAGTGCTGGTTCCATGTGCAGTACCAGGATCAAACAGGATGAGCCTCATGCAAGGCAAGTGCCTCACCCGTGTATCTCCCTAGACCCAATACAGGAAATATTGTTCTGCTACATCTTTTCTAAGCAGATGTGGGGCTGGTGGGCTGTGTGTGGGACAGAGACCATCCAATCATGAAGATCAAGTTGATGTCTTTTAATGAAGGTGCTTGATAGTACCTTGATAGGGTTTCCTCTTTTACATGTATTCCAACAGCATTTTCTGCTTTTTCTTTCAGGATTTAGGCTGTATTCACTCCAAAATTTGCTGAGGTCACACTGTCTCAGCCTGAACCAGAGCTTGCTTTGCTGACCCAGAATCTGGTCCATTGGAGAACTGAGATTTCCCCAGCACTTCCTCTGAAATATGGACCCTAGACCAATACCTTCTCCAAACTTCCCATGAAAGCCAGCCACTTTAGTGCTACTTCCCATGATAAAATAGTCCTGAGATGAAAGCAAGTTTTACTAGCCCTTGGAGAAACAGGCACCACAAAGAGACCCTAGAAGTTGTAAATCTCTGTCTTGGAATTAGAACAACAAGAGGGAAAATTCTAGGTTTGTAGTGTGTCCATTCCTTGTGTTCACATTTACAAAAAGAAGTAGCATTTAGAAATTACAAAATAAATAAATAAATAAATAAATAAAATCCTGCTGATTTTATAGAAAAATTTGCACTTTTTTTTTTAACTCTTTGGGCAACTCAGTTTGCACTAATAATGTCCTTAGTGTTTTTCTCCAGACTCTCTTGCCTGATGTGTTACCATGCTTTGTACTTCCTTTTCAGTAGTACAACACATAATAAAGATTTCTAGTTCCTTTTGGCATTATTTTCCAGAGGTAGTTTGTAGATGACATCGCCATAGATGTTATATGAGATAGAACATCTGATAAATATTTAGTATTTGGGGAAAAGAAGCTCAGAGGAGAAACAACTGCTACTTTTTTAAACTAAGGTAGTCAACATGCTAGTTAACAACTTACTAGAACACCATCTTCTTAAATGAATTCGCTTCTTCTTGTGTCAGTGGAGGAAAAAAAAACAACTGCCAAATATAAAGAAACACAGTTACAAACCAACCTGTTGATATTTCAAACAAAAAGCACTTTATGTTGAACCAAGTTAAACACCAACTATAACATAATATTTGGGGCAATGTTCTAATGCGCTAAAGTAGGCCTTAAAGGTTTAAATTCTGATCTTTTTTGTGATCCAAAGTAGTTCTCCTTCTAAAATAAAACACATCTCCAAACACCTAGTAGTACGAAAGCCATTAAATTCTTGCAGATTGAAGGTAGAAAAATAAATTGTGTCTATTTTAGACCCTGAATGATCTTCCTATAACAATTTTAGAACAAACTATGAAGAATTCTGCAATTTTAATCT
This sequence comes from Sorex araneus, assembly GCF_027595985.1. Classification (NCBI taxonomy): domain Eukaryota; kingdom Metazoa; phylum Chordata; class Mammalia; order Eulipotyphla; family Soricidae; genus Sorex; species Sorex araneus. Next base: position 231,009,451 of record NC_073313.1, on the reverse strand, counting down.
CCTCAGTAGCTTCCCATTACTAAACTAGCAGAGCGCCACAGTACAAATGTAGACGTTACATGTCATCTTGATCTGCTGCTTTTTTCTTTCATTAAAGCTTTAATGCAGCAATTATGGCTACGTTGCCCTATAAAAAAAGGAAAAGGCAGTTTACTTTAAAAAGTGAAATTGCATAGCCTACTATTTAATTATACACAAATGTAAATGGCCTATTTTTCCATAACTGGTTATTACAGCACTGTTTTACTTTCTGAGTTTTCACAATCTCTAAAACCTACAAAGCTTCCTGCTATATAATTGTTTTGTTACATTATTGTTTTCATCTTATTTTTTCTTTTAATGTGAGTGCAGCGGGATAAATCTTGGTTTTAAGCCAGCCACTACTTCATCTACTTAAGCTTTTATAGATGAAGATTGCTGTAATTATCAGAATACCCGCTTATTTCTGAAGTATTATCCTGGCAACCTGCTGGCATTTACAACCAATTAACAAGCTTTGCCATTAGTTGCATAAGGGGTATCGCAGAGTAAACCCATTGTGTGCTAATTTTCTATTTTAGATAATCAGTTTGGCCGTCCAGAATGGAAAGAAGAAGAAAAGAAAAGGTTTGACACTCAGTGGTAGACATGTAAAAATTGCTGCGTGCCCCCTCGAGACAAAGGTATCCTGCAACTCAATGATTGCTTTGTTGCCTTCACTATTGGTTCTTAAGTATTTCTCTTTGTCTCTTTTGGAAGGGAAAAAGAAAGTGGGGATTCAGCAAAGTAATCATGTCCCTGTCTCTCATGCTCTCTGTCTTTTAAAGCTGACTTGCTTCTCTTACTGTCCTGCTCATAATTTGATCAAATTGTACAAATGTTAAACACCTTTAAAAAAAGAAAGATGAAAGAAATTGAGCATGACTTCTTTGGGGTTTGGCTTTTTTTTTTTACAATGCCTTTCAACTTCCTTTCCCCTCCTATCACCGCCACCCCCCACTGCTATTAGAATAAATTAATGCATGGGCTTTCTCCAACAGGGCTGCCTTAAAATTAGCTGACAAGCTGGGTTTAGTTAAAGTGGTGTATTATGGCTTTATTGCTCTGTTTAAACAGTCTCTGATATTAATACATCTTGAAGTTTGGTCTACAGTAAAGACAAGAAGCTGCAGTTGTTTTATTCTTAAAGCTCAAGCTTCACCCCCAAGAGGGTGGGTATATGGCATTATCAGCCTGAGAATGTCAACCTTCGGCCACAGGAAATCTTTGTAATATCTTGGGGAACCTCTTTCAGATTATTTGATCAGAAACTGTCCACTTGAATATCAAGCAATACTAATAAATATCCCCTGTTCTTTCAACTTCTGAGTTCTATACAAAAATCTACCTTCTTCCCTTCCTTCCCAGACATACATACATACACACACACACACACACACACACACACACACCCCATGATTTCTAATCAAATGTAATTCTCTAAGAGAAAACTTATTTCTGTTTGTTTGTGTTTTAAGAACTAGTATTAACCAGCATCCATACTTGCCATTTGTAAATTTAATTTTATCAAAGAGTTTTTTTCAAGTCCTGTGATAAGTTACAATTTAATTTTTTTTTTTACTTTTCTTCTTTGGTGGGGGCTTCCAAAAAATGTACAAGAGGACCAGAACCCCTCCTGGGGATAGTTGATCAACTTAGCTGGTGATTCAATGCTAGGAGTCCAGGACACAGTGCTGGTCAGGTCCTATGGTGCGAAGGATTAATCTAGCTACTCTGGCATTGAGTGGGGGCACCAGGGTCACAACCAGTGCTACTGGGATGAAGGCCTCCAAGAGTTGAGTCAGCAATGCTGGGGAAACTTGTGGGGCCGAGGATCAAAGAGTGAGTTATATGCAAGGCGTATGCCTTAACCTCAATACCTATACTGCAGTTTTACATTATAGTCTTCTCCATTTCCAAGGAAACTTTGTAGATTATACCTATTTATAGTCAAACTGGTCTTTAGATCAGGTCAGCATCTCCCTTGTTATGATTTTTTAATTTCAAGGGAATTGTTCAGAACAGCAATTAAGAAATACTAATTTCTATGGACATAAAGCTGCTTTTCCCTGGATTATAAACAGTTTTAAGCACACACACACACACACTCACACACAAACACATGCATTGAACTGTTTTACACACGTGTGAGTGCACTTGCACACACATACACATACGCATACACAGACAGAAGTGTACTGTATTCCATAAATCAGGTTAAAACTAATAATTTCCTGTTGTCCAAAACTGTTCACAGATTCAGGTAATAAATGTGGCATGTCACCACTTTAATGGATGTTTCTATTGTTGTAGCCAAACTTTACAATTTATTATGGCATTATAAGTTGAACATATCTTCCTAGAAAATGAAGACATTGTGCTTCTCACAAATATGGTTTATTGAAATCAGGAGGAGACATTCTTTTTAAGATTCATTGTATTCTCATATTATTACAAAATTTTTATGAAGAACATCCTTGCAAAGTTTCCAATTTAACAGCACAGGACTGACGTGCTACATGATCATGTTTTACACACATAATTACCCTTTCTAACGCCCACCAAAAAAAGATTCTTTAAAAGAATAGAGGGGGAAAATGATGGCAAGAAAAATAAATGTTAGCAGCTCCTTTGTTCTTGTGATGATTTTTAAAAATTTTACTATAGGGGTTGGAGCAAATATGCTTCATGCCTTGCATGAAGACAACCCATGCTTGATCCCTGGAAACCTGTATGGTCCTTAGAATTTATCCAGAGTGATGAGAGAGCACAGAGCCAAGAGTCAGCCTGAGTACAGGCAAGATCTCAGGTGCCCAAATAAACGAGTTATTATATTTTGGACAATATGGTTACAATAAAGTTCAAGGCATTGATCAACAAAGTGACTGTACCCCACCACCACCAAAGTGCCATATTCCTCTACCACTTTCCTAATGTCACTTCATGTCTGATTATCCTCCACTCTCCTCTTATAGCTTCACTGCAAGGGTTTGTCACTGTTTGATACTGTCTATTCTCTTGTTATGTTTATTTTTTTCACAGATCATCACTGTTTGTTTTTTTCCATCAGATTAATTTTTTAATATGATGCTCTCCAATTCCATTCATAATATAGTGAGCTGTGATTTTATCTTTCTTACAGCTACATAATATTCCACTTTGTTTATAATTCCTAACCATTAAAAATGCTTTTTCTAAGTATCCCAATAATATAAATTTATATTTCTACTTCTTAGAATAATTTTTTAAATAATTTTTATTTTAATGGTATTATATTATGTTGGGCTGGAGCGATAGCACAGCGGTTGGGTGTTCCCGTTTCATGCCTTTCACACTGCCGACCCAAGTTCGATTCCTCCGTCCCTCTCGGAGAGCCGGGCAAGCTACCAAGAGTATCGAGCCCGAGAGGCAGAGCCTGGCAAGCTACCTGTGCATATTGGATATGCCAAAAACAGTAACAATAAGTCTCTCAATGAGAGATATTACTGGTGCCCACTCGAACATATCGATGAGCAACGGGATGACAGTGATACAGTGATTATATTATGCTACTGTTTTGGCCTCCTTTTTGAGAAACTGCTGATTTTAAACTTGAGTTGAGTTTTAAGCTTGCTTCATCATTTGGAGTTACAATAAAGACAGCAAGAATGAAAACAGCTCTAAATGAAGTTTTTGGAGAACACTAGAATTAATAAGTTTAACAGATGAATAAGAGAAGCTTTCCCCCAAAAGGAGATGATTTTAAACTTCCAACAAAAATGAAAGTCACAAATATCTCATTTTTCAATCATAGAAATAGTTATTTTATTATTACTTATAAGAGTTATTGTAAAGATCATTAAAATTATAAATAATGAGCATTACTATTTTAACATAAATATTATATATTAATTGTTATCCACCAATATTGCCGCATACAAGAATACTCTCTGGGGTGCATGTCTATCTCCTTTTTCTTGAGTACTTAGTGAAGTAACTTCTCTGTGCTCAGTTTTTTTACAAGTAAACTGTGAGAGAAACTACCTAGTACAGTTGTAAGCATTCAGTATAATACAGTTCTAGAATGCTCAGGACAATGAGAAGTACATGTTAAGTAGATTTACTGGTAAGTAGATTTAGGCTACTAAGATTAATCAGAGCAGAAGTCCTTCTCACATGGAGTTAATAAAACTAAATAGAAACCTGAGAGAAACCAAAGGGCAAGAATTTTAAAATGTTTTACTATTTTCTACTCCGGGTAAAGGTTGTGGCTTTGATTGTGTTTGTAATACAGGTAGGATTTGGGCAGTAAAGATTGCATCAAACAAAAAACTAACAGGTACTCCAGACACATAAGCAACAACAGAGGATACCACAATCATCTATAACTTTTTACTTAAATCACTAATGATTAAGAGGCTGAGCATATGCTTATGTGTGTATTTGTGTGTGTGTCTCATATATAACACGCTTTTCACAGCTTAAAATTAGCTAAATAGTTGACCTTACAACTGGGTAATGTGTTGCTTTTTGTTTTTTCCAAAATAATCTCCATTTGACCCACAGAGTTTCCCACTAGAAAGCTAAGTACAGTTTTTTTATTTGTATACTTCATAAAAACAAGACCTGTTCTGTTCATTGTGGCATTCCTTACTCAGCTAGTGTTTTACACAATAATATTTATTAGAAAAATTAATAAATCATTTTATTTTCTGATGATCATATGTTTATTATCTAGTGTTCTTTAATCAAGTCAATAATTATTCATCCTCTATCCTGTCTTAAATTATGGAGTTAAAAAAACGCAAAGGCATTGAGAAGGAAGAACTTTTGTCTGAAAATAGTTCATTAGATTTAGGTTCCCTTTAAAGTCCCTATGGAAACACTGCTAAAATTTTTGAAAGCAATATTAAAGCTTTGCTGAAAACAGCAACTGTATTTTTATCCAGCAAATATTTTATAGACAGCAAATTGAAATTTCTCATTTCATGAAGGCTGCAGCAAGACTGAACATTCAATAAAACCCAAAAGTCTCTTAAGAATTCTATATTTTCTTCTTTTAAGGAATTTCTAAATGTATAACTATTAGGTCAGTCCTTATTGATTTAATAATCCATCATCAAAGTATAAAAAAGAAAATGCAGCATTGCATCATCAGTTAAGGTCATCAGATAAAAGACTTAAAAATTTAGAAATATTTAGAAATCCCATTTTAATTTCCAATATAAGTTAACAGTTTTTATTTTAGAATGGAACCAGGACATATCTCAAAACTTAAAAGCCTCTGAGCCACATTATTATTGTCAAAAGGTGAAGTTGACTCTACCTTCCAAGGGCCTCATCAAAGATTTCCAAATAGCAGCCATCAGCTATTATTATGATTCGATTATATTTCAGACGACTTTTCTAGTTTGCTTTTTAATGGCATTTTTATATCATAAAAACTTTTTATATTAATTGAAATGAATAAAAATTTGCTAAACCATATATCAATTTGAAGTTCATGTTTTCCTACATGCTAAATTAAAGAATATCAACTCTAGTAATCAGAAACTTAAGAAAATACTACAGCTCAGATTAAAGGCAGTATAATATTATCCCCTAAAAAGTCTTTTGCAAGATTTTGTAGCTTTCAAAGGAAAAAATAAAGACAAATAAAATCTTTATGTTTTCATCCTAATAATTAAGAATATAATTTAATTATCACTTATTTTCAATGTTAAACTATTTTTCAAGGGTATGTAATGTTAGATCACATAAGGCTGTAAAGTTATCAACATTTCTTCTGAGTTCTTCATGTGCTACTGTGTATAATCTGTGTATAATCAGAAGAAACTCTTGATTCAGCTCATATGTTTCCATTACAAATTTCATTTGTGGTACCAAAAAATGCAAGGAAGTTATATCTTGATCAAACATTTCATTGTATTCATAACTTATCCATCTAAATTATGAAATGTCAAATTCAGTAACATTTGAAAAAGGTATAAAGACACACAAGTTCATCTAAAATATCTTCACAGTCATTTTATCTAGAGTAAAATAATATCAAAATACATGCACACTTTCCCTTTTTATTCTTCTAATCTGCAATTGAGAGGTTTTCATGTTGCAACACACACACACACACACACACACACACACACACACACACCCCTCTTTATCACTTTTTAACAACTTTCCTCAAAAGCATTTTTAAACAGCCACATATGTAAGTCTGTTTTCAAGATACTTGTGAAAAGAGTTTAAATCAGAACCAAAGAAATAAATAAATGTACATACAGACTCTAAGGAATATGCTTACCGTGTTGCCACTTTTGAAGAAAAGGAATAAAGGTCAGAAAAAGCAACTGCTCAACCCAGCAATCTGGAAAGAAAGAGAAGTTTTGTTTATAATGATATAAAAACCATCCACACAGATGAAGTGTTCTGGGGTTGGAGAAGGTTAACTATCTGAAATAGTTGCTAAATGTGGCATCAGAGTAGTATCAAGAGAGGGGCCTCTCTTCTTGATCCTCTAATATATTAATAGCAAAAAACCCAGGCTGTGCCATTCAAGCAGCTCACGTTATCCCCATGCTAAACAGAGGGTGCAGCAGCCTTAATGTCATACTCTAAACCCAGAGCCAAGGAATACCACATTATGATTTAATCATCTTACTGACCCCAGTTAACAGAATAACCCGAGTCCTGCCTCTTATTTATTGGGGGAAGTGGGGTGGGAGGAGCAATGGGGGAGGGGCAGGGGCTGTTCAAGAGGTGTTCAGAATGCCCCAACCCCCATTCCCTCCGCTGGAGATCCTTAGTCAACCAAGCTGATTGTTCAATGCAAGGACTTCAGGATGTACTGCTGCTTGAGCCTTGTGTACTAGGTCACCAGTGTTAGCCCTCCAGGGACACTTCCAATGGATCTTGGGAGCTTCTAGGGCTGCAACCAATGAGGCTTGGGGATCATGTGGTACCACTGTACTACCTTCCAGGCCCTACATACTCTTTTTAAATAAGTCTGTCATGAGAGACGTTACTGGTGCCCACTTGAACAAATCGATTAGCAACGGGATGACAGTGACATTGTGTAGGTAACCCTGTGTGTTACATATATATATATATATATATATATATATATATATATATATATATATATAATCTAGAGTGATAGTACAGCGGGTAGAACACTTGCCTTGTACGTGGTCAACCCAGGTTCAATCTCTAGCATCTATACAATCCCTGGGAACCTAAAGGAGTAATTCCTGACTTTAAATGCAGGAGTAAGTTCTGAGCATAGGTGTGACCCAACAACAAACAAAATCTAATTCTTGGGCAATGTTAAAGAATAAGGGCCCTCTGGGGCTTATATTCAAATCCTAACTGTCCACTGTCTAGCTATATGATCTCTCTATATGATCTCTGTACTTTAATTTCATGCTCTGTAGATGACGATAACACATGCACCTCCGAAACTTGTTTTAAGAATGAAACAAGTGCCTAGATTTGGTGTGAACCGCTGGACAGAATGCCTAACATGTCATTTCTTCATAAATATCAGCTAGTATCATCACTATTGTGATATGAACAATGTCCTTTGGCAACACAAAGCACCAGGTTGCCAAAATAAGTTTGTGGATTGGCTCTGGAAAAATACAAACATTTAGATGGCTCTAAAGAGAAGAATATAACTTACATCAGTTAATCACTGCCAGTTTGAGAACCCACTGAAGTTATACAATAATAAAGATGGATCCTATGAATATATAAGTGCAGTAGATTCCAACATCGGAAGACAAATCTGGTTTGGAATCCCTCTACTATCATTAATTACTGTATAAAACTTTAACTTGGTAAATTTCTGTAGTCTAAGTATCAATTACTATCATTAAAATAGAAAAACATAACACTAACAACTTGCCTTCAGGACCATGGTAAATTAGAAAGTCATAAGTAGATATATGGCTTATTGCCTAACACACAGAAAGCTCTTAATATGCAATCATTTAATTATTAAATAAATTTTTCAGGGGAACTGTAGTAGGACCACCAATAATAATAGTCCACAAATGATGTCCATACTTTAATTTCTGGAACATGTAAAGATGTCATGTTACACAGAGATAAGAAAATCATGTTTTAATATCTAAGAAGGCCAATAATCGCAGAATCATTTTTCATTAGGGAAATTTCCCCCGCTTGAGGCAGCAGAGTGATGATGAGCTGAAGGGGACATCAAAGAAATTCTCAGGGTGAGAATGATTCACTGTTTCTGGGTCTGGAAGGTAGATATGTCCAAACAATGGAGGGAGACCTCCAGGAGCTAAGGACAAGCAAGAAAATAAGAACACTCTATTAATGCAAGAATATGATAGCTAGATAGCTAGTACAATGGTTGAGTTGCTTTCCTTGCATGTGGCAAACCCAGATTCAATTCCCACCACCACATATGGCCCACTGAGTACATGAGTTCAGAAACAGATTCTTCCAGAGTTGCTAATAAAGAGATAGTACTGGACATCTTGATTTCGATCTGGTGAAACTTGGATCAGAAAACTTAGGTGAGAGAATCCAGTCTTCAGGCCTACAGAATTGTGAAATAATAAATTTGTCTCATTTTAAGTGCTAAGTGTAGGATAATTCACTACGACAGTTGTAAAATTAAAGTACATATCTCCTTAGTTCTCCAAAACCTCACCTGATGCTGCTTCCCTTTTACAAAATGCCCACATGGCAATAGCAGATCCTTTTATTTCAATCAGCATCCTCCAATTATAACTTGAACAAAAAATAAAAACCCTGACCAATTAGAATAAACAAACAAGCATTATTTGAAGACCTGATTTCACATTCTTACACTTACCTTTTCCAAGAACCCACTAAAGATGATAAATGAGAACTTACTATGTCTGTTCTCATGAATTGAAAGAAATATAAAAAGGTTTCTTGCTTTATTTCACAAAGAGAGAGAGAGAGAGAGAGAGAGAGAGTTGCATTTGGCTTGTTTTGCAGCAGCCATAATCAAAGCAGCTACAACCACACGCAGGAAGGCAACATTGGGAAGCTCCTTCTCAAAAATGACTTCATACAGGATCTGTGTTTATCCTCAGTCCTCCTTTTTACTAGATGTGTGATTTTAAGACTTTTTTGTTATTTTATATAATTCAGTAGGTTGTTTGGGTGGGGGCAGGGAGATCTAGGAAAAAGAAGAAGAATCCATACAAATGAATAACTTTGTCTTTTCATCATTTCAGCTCATAAAGGTTGCATAGGAATACTCAACTTTCAGATGGAAGAGAAATTTTTGCAAATGGGTTTTTTACTATATTATCATATTCTCAGTTGATAAAAGAACTACTAATAGTCATGGGTGTTAATAAATCTAATTGCTTATATTTTTGATCACTTAGAACACAATACCAGGTGCTTTACATATATTAACTTATTTTATTCTCACAAAAAAAATAGGTAGACGTGTTGTTATAACTATGATTATGTAAGTGAAGAGAGAAAAAGAAAATAAAGCACAGATAAGTTATCAACCTGACAATAACTACACAGCTCACATATGACAGAACCAGAATTTAAGCTCAGTAGATGGTTCCAAGAACAAAATCTTTCCTGAACATAACACAGGGGCTGGCATACAATCTATATAGGATATTTTGCTGAGTCATTCAACAAATTAGTGACTGGATGCCAAAAAAAAAAAAATGAGTATATCTCTGTAGAATTTTTCAATTTTAAGTTTTAGAAACTTATGACTAAGTTCTCTGAGACAATATAATTAAAGCATTCAATAATCAATAAAGTTAGGTTATGCCATCTTAGCTATGTTAGGCTGGTTATGCAAGTTATATTATGTGATAAAGAAGCACCCATCTCCTATTTCTGCAAAATCTCTGCTGATTCAGTCACATTCCAATACTTTTGCCTTCCTGGCAGTAATTATGAGAATCAAGGCTACAGTGATTTCCTGGTTCTATCTTCTCAAAGGGGGTCGTAAAGGTTGTTGACACAGAAGAGCACCTGAAGACATCAAACCATTGTTGCAGGCAGGAACCTGAAGGGGACACAGAGCCTGATGGCAAAAATAGTCACATGTTACCCACAGTATCAAGAAGTCTAAGATATACTGGGTAGGAGAGAACTGCGATATCTTCAGTAACCAGGTAATGTTCATGACTGTTAGTTATATCAGTCCAAATCCATTCATTGAAGAAACAGGTTGAGTTAGCAAAAATAAAAGTTTCAGGGGCCAGAGAGGTAAGTATATTGAATAGGGCATTGCCCTGGCACACTGCTGACCCTGATTTCATCTTTAACAACACATATGGTCCCCAAGCACTACTAGGAGTGATCCCTGAGCACAGATCAAGGAGTAAGTCCTGAGCATCAAAGAAGTGGCCCTTCCCCACCTCCAGCCCCCCAAAAAAACTTATGGGTCCAAACTCCTGGTTTGATGGTCCCAAGAATCACGGTTTTGACCTGCATGACTATTCAACATCCTGCCTTCCAATCTCTACTTTGAAGCCTTCATAACAAAGAAAATCTGCCCGTTTTCATGTGGGGAGACTCCTTCCAAAAATTGTATGCTTCTTTTTGAAAGCACTGACGGTCTTTACCTAGTCTATTTCTAGTGACCCCAAGTTTACACTGGCTCAAATACCACTAGAATCCAACAAGTCAAGTTCTGCTAAGTGTGGTTCCTAAAGAGAAAATATCTCCTATATACTGCCAAAAAGGAATAAAAAATAATTCATCCTGCTCAATAAGAGTTTAGTAAGAACCTTGTTTAGACTTTTATACTTCTTTCCCTTGGTTTGTGAATAGGGGACTTGTTTTGAAACAATGAATATGGAAATAAATAAGGAAAATTTTATGAAAATTTAGGAAATTTTCTAAGTTAATGTATATGGTCATGCTACCAGCATACAGTACACGTAATCTCAAATTCAAAATGTACAGCTTAGATCTAGAATATTTCTCTTGGAAATATTGACTCAGCTTCTATTTTATTTATTCCTAGGCCATAACCAGTGTTGTGCAGGGTTTATTCCTGTCTCTATTCTCAGGGATCAATCCTGAAAGAACTTGGGGGACCATATAGGGTGCCAAGGATCAAACCCAGATCATCCTCAAGCAAAGCAGGTGCTCTACCTGTTGTACTATCTCTTGGCTCCTAACTCAATTGCTTATATTTAGAAAAATATGTAAAATTTCATTATGTCACATGTTTGGAAAATTAAAAAGTAGACATTGACCAAATAAAAAGAATGCTCTGAGGACAACTAGGCTACTTTATAGGGGTGAAGGATGACTTTCATCTTGCCTAATGATGCTTCTCCTCAAATGTTTATTTCAGTAGGTGTTCTATGTGTCCAGAAACCTTATTCTAATGAGCACTAGTGATCCTATACAACCAGTATTGCTCAAAGTGCTTAGACTCCAAAGTGTTTTTTAGTCTACAATGAGAGACATAAAGTTCATATAAACTATAAATCAACATACAATACTGAAAAGTATTGGTACATTTTGTAAGCATTGAATTTAACAGTGTGATAATAAAAAATATTTACATTATGGAGCAAGCATCTTTGCTTGAACGGGCAACAAATAGTTGATAGAATAGAAAATTCATACATATTCCACTTCTGAGGGGAACATTATTTGAAAAACTTTATCAAAGTAACCTCAGATAAGGGATTCAGTTTCTATCAGTCTTCTCCCTCTGGTAAATCACTTTTAAGTCAGATCCTTGAGTAAAGAGACCCTAAGAAAGATATAATCTTTGCTTTTACTGCTTCTAACAATGTATTAAAGCACAGAAATAAAACTGTAATATTTTAGTTGTTCGAATAAGGACTATGAACATGTAGGGCTTAACTATGTTTATCTCTTTCCAGCTTCTAAATTTATTTGATCTTATTACTATTTTTGTGAAAATCTATACTGTGTATCATCATTTGTTGAATAAGCTAGCCTCCAATACAAAATACAAATACTATTTTTACTTTCAATTGAACACATTACAATTATAATGTTAATTAAATATTGATAAATCTGTTATCACTAGTTATGGTTAAGTCTAACCAACTAACAGATAACATCAAAGGATATGGGGGTCTTATGCTTTGTAATAATTTTTTTTTAACTTTTTATTAAATCACCATGTGGAAAGTTACAAAGTTCTCAGGTTTATGTCTCAGTTATACAATATTAAAACACCCATCCCTTCACCAGTGCCCATATTCCACCACCAAAAACCCCAGTATACCCCCCGCCCCCACCCCCTACCCCCTACTGTATAACTAATGAATTTCACTTCATTTTCTCTTTACCTTGATTACATTCCATATTTCAACACAAAACTCACTATAGTTGTTGGAGTTTCCACCCAAGAAAGATAGACCTACTACCAAGGAAGCATTTGATAATTAGTTTTCCATTGCTGGGAATGAAGAGATATGGAGCCCCACTGCTACAAGTACATAACTCTTCTTCTTCTTCTTTTTTTTTCCTTTTTCCTTTTCCCTTTTTTTTTTTTTCACCCTCATCCCCCATCCCGCGCCTCATAGTATGGTGTATGCCACGCTGCAACGGCCGGCGTGGGGCTTTTGCTTAGTTCACAGTCCAGAGAGGTGGCTGCTACATTAATAACCTTCAATATTTCAACAAAAACTTACTGTTATTATTTGGAGTTCCCCCCCCCAAGCCAGACCTGTTCAAAAGGAACCGTTTCACATAGCTGACAATTATAGATGTTAATTCTATAATTGTTTTTGGATTTCCGTATAAAGTCCAGGGAAAATTCTACCAGAAATTGCATAGCCCAGTTCGCAGTCCCAGTGCATTGTTATTAGAAGCTGCTCTGGATGCCCGAAAGTGTTAGGTCTCTGGAATCAAAGTCTTTAGGCGCAGAGGGTCCATTTCCCTTTCAGCAGCTCCAAATTTATCTGGGCCGAGGGCGTGCCGGTTACACCCCCTTCCCATGAGTCCCTGGGAGCCCCAAGTGTAGAAATCGAATACCTCTGGGTTAGGATTCTCAAAGATGGCGCCTGCCATGCGGTTGCTGCCTCTGCTGTTTTGCTGCCGCCGCCGTTTTCCGTGCAGGAAGACAGGGTGGGGAGGAAAAAACTCCACCCCCGGGCAGCACAGGGCTGAAGCCTAGTTTGCAGTCCCAGTGCATTGTTATTAGAAGCTGCGCTGGATGCCCGAAAGTGTTAGGTCTCTGGAATCAAAGTCTTTAGGCGCAGAGGGTCCCTGTAATAATTTTTAATAATTTAGTATTAAATTGAACTTAGAGTTGAGAGATGCAAATCTTAAGAAAGATTTCAATTTATTGTCACTGTCATTGTCATCCCTTTGCTCATCAATTTGCTTGAGTGGGCACCAGTAACATCTCTCATTGTGAGACTTATTGTTACTGTTTTTGGCATATTGATTACACCACAGGTAGCTTGCCAGGCTCTGCTGTGGCGGCACAATACTCTGGTAGCTTGCCAGGCTTGTAAGAGGGGCGGGAGAATCAAACACGAACATAGGTTGGCCACGTGCAAGGCGAACACCCTAATGCTGTACTATCGCTCAAGCCCTTGTACAATATTATAATATCAAAGTCATGAAAAAATGTGGCTGCACTGAAATAAATTTAAATATGATGGGCAGGTCCAATAGTACAGCAGGTATGGCACTTTCCTTGCACAAAGCCTATCAGGTGTGATCGCTGGCATCTCATTTGGTCCCCTGAGCCCTCCAGGAGTAATTCCTGAGACAGAGCCAGTAACAAATTTTAAATCCATTCAGATGTGCCAAAAAATTCTTAAAAAATAATAAAATAAATGAATTTAAACATAAGTTTATGTTTTAACCTCTCCTCATTACAAAATTATAAATGTTTTCAAGGCAAAAGATATAAGACACAACTTACCTTACCATTTTTCATAGTGATTAATCATAGCATGGCTTAATGAGTTAATGACTATAATAAATTAATCAAACTTAATAGTTGATTGATTTTGTATGCTTAATAATGTCAAATTTAACTTATGTTTTTAATTCAAACGATATGATCAATTGATTGCTAACCTTTTCCCAATTGGGTTAAATGCAAATAAGAGTTTTGGCAAAGTGTTTACATTCTAGTCTGTGATACTGACAAACTAGACACTTAATTGTATTATCACATTAGTACTAAAAGGAGAGCAGTGATAATAATAAGTAGTGGAGGATATTTCAATGGTGACTCAGTGCCAAGCAATATTTAAAATTTTTTCTCATATTAACTTGCTACTCCTCAGAAGTATAGGTATAGTATTCAATTTCAATTCTTATATACTAGCAATAGTAAACATCTTTAACAACTTTAAGAAGAAAATAATTTATCGGAATATATTTTATGCACTCATAAATGAATAAGAAATTGGAATGTTAGATAGGAAGGGGCAGAATCCAAGAAAACTAAAAGGAAGCAACATCACCCAGTGTACATTTGGAATTGTTGTCAAGATGCCTCAACTATTACTCTGATATGCCTTCCTCTTCAGCCCTTAGCGAGTCTCTGATCCTGGCCGTCATAAAGACTTGTTCCCCAAACAGTTTCTAATTAGTTAAACCTGATAATCACCTCCTGGAAAGTAATTAGGGAGGAAAAAGGACAGAATCCGGTGAAGTGTCAGTATAACTCAAAAATATGTGCATTGTGAAGATGCAGTTCTATAAAAGAAAGGGGAGGAGCCTTAGAGCCCTAGTACAGATTTCAGGCAGCTGAGAAAGTACAAATGCTAGCTTCAATGCAGATAAGACCAGGTTTATCTTTACTGTGATGAAAGAATATAAAAATAAGGGTATTTTAAACTATGTACTATTCAGAAATTTCCCAGGCTAAAATTTCAATCAGTGAATAATAATTTAAATTTAAGTTATTTATTAAATAACTTAATAAATAACTGGAGTGGTAGTACAGCCAGTTAGGCATTTGCTAACCATGAAACTGACCTGGGTTCTATCTGTGGTAGTCCTTGTAATTCTTGAGCACAGGGCCAGGAGTAAGCCCTGAGCACCAGTAGGTATGTTCCTAACACAACCAAAAAAAAGGGGGTGGGAATTAAAATTTAACTTCTACTTGAGGATATAAACACAAATAATTTATCTACACATTCTGAAATACCCAAACTTTCAAAACTCCCTATTATCTTACCTAGAAAGAATTGTCAGTTAGAAAGGCTTTAATAAAATGTATTCATTCATTTATTTGAAAAAAATCATCCAAAGTCACTTTTGAGATAGAGAGCTTTTGTACACAAAATGATTTAAGTACAGATTTCTTCAGCCTTTCAGGTTCAAGGGTTTAAAAGCAAATTCAATCATAATGTATGTCCTCTATTCCTTTCCAAGGTTAAATGTGTTACATTTAAATAACATCTTTTAACTGAGAACATTTCATAGTTTCTAATTCTCATAATACTTCCATGTCCTAAACTGAAAGTATTTTTTCTTTTTTACTTTAGATAATAAAGTCACTTGTCTAAAGTCACACTAGCTATTCAGAGTGTGAATTAACAGATCATTTATGCTTATCTTGAAAAGTTACATTATTTTTCAGTCTATTATTTCAACACTCCTACTGCTTTAATAGAGTTATACATGAGAGTAATGGATAACCTATGTCCCAAGAATTCCTCATTCAAATTTTATAGTATGTGAAATATTGGATGACAAAGTCCAAAGTGACAGTGAGTCAAGACTTAAAGTGTTTATAGAACTAATTTTTTTCAGTGGTAACAGCAAAGTCTGGGAGGAGGGACTATCTAAACCACACCTAACAGAGACTGATGAATCATGCTATGGTTCCTGAGTCTTATCTATTCTTGTTATCTTCACCCAGGATATGGACTACCACAGCAAAATTAATTAGTGGCAAGTAACATCCAACATACAACAGGTATAACTGTATAACTGTATGAGAGCAAACTAATTATGTCATAATCATTTGATTTACACACCAATAAAAAAAAAGCCTGTTACGGAACGAGGGGTTCAGGGAGCATAGATACATTTTGAGTCAAAGGGCATCTTTCATAACTATCTAATGGACACTATAAAGCTTCAATGATATAATAATAAGAAAATGCCTTGCAAACTCTTAAAGTATTTGCTTTATATAGTCTTCTATATAGTCTTTATATAGTATTAGATAGTCTTTCATAGCTATCTAATGGACACTATAAAGCTTCAATGATATAATAATAGAAAAACGCCTTGCAAACTCTGAAAGTATTTGCTGTGTGATAAGTGAGTAATAAATATGATCAAATATCCGATGGAGAAATTAAAATCTTTTGATAAGAAACCTAAAGTCTATGATGAAATAGATTCAAAATAGTCACTGTTCCATCATAAAATGAATGTCACCAAATTTTTTAATGTTGCTGTTATTAGAATACTTTTGCAAAGAAAAACTGCTAGTGTACGAATTTGTGAAGTTCCTGATCTCAAACTTCTTAGGATAACACAACCCATCCATTGATTTTTTTTCTCAATGAAGAATGGATCACTGAAAACATAAATAACACACATAAAATCAAAGTAACTGGTACATCTGAGGGTTTAAGAATCAACATCAAAATTTTAGGTGTCAAAGCAGTGAAGATTGCCTGGGCTTTGAAGTCTTCTGAGAAGCCTGAAACTGAGCTCCTTAGTCATCATCTGCTTGAAGATAATTGTAGTCCAACAAAAATAAAGAAGGGGCTGACTGAGAAGATATTACAGTAGGTAGGGAGTTTATCTTACATGTTGTCTACCTAAATTCATTCCCTAGCATTCCATATGGTCCCCCAAGTACCATCAGGATTAATCTCTGTGTTTAGACTCAAGACTAAATATGGCCTTAGCACTGCTGAGTATGGCCCAAAAATAAGCAAACAAAATTTTATATATATATGTATATGTATATAGTTTTTTATAGTCATATTCGTGTATACACATACATACCTACTCTAGGGACAGTTTTATACTACCAACCTGTGATGAGTATTTTACTTGCAATAATAGAAGCCTGCAAAGTACTATAAGGTCCTCAAGCTCTTTGCCCTCTGATGCTAATTTTGTGTTGATTTCACCGATCAGAATTCACATGATATTTGGACTGGCAATGTCCTTAGTCTGCCAATGTGGTAGGAAACTCAGGCTTGACAGCGCTTCAGAGACCACCAGGGAAATCTGCCCCTTGATGTTCAAGGGACCCAGGACCATACCAAAAGGTGTTCAATGGTGACACAGTGCAGGGATCCAACTGGAGGCCTAGCATCTGTGAGGCATGTGTTCTAATCTTTGAATTAGCTCTTTGCCCTAACTTAGGAATTTTCCTTTGTTGAACACATCCTCTCTCAGAAAAAGTATTGTTTACTATAAGAAGATAAAAGGCAAGAGAAAGAAATGAATCAAAGGCTCAAAAGCTGCCCTGAGTTTCAAAATATTTCAGATGTCCTGAAGATTTGGGGACAATATAAGTTCCTTTGGAAAACAACTTAAAATTTGTCCTATAGACTGGAGTGATAGCACAGCGGTTAGGATGTTTGCCTTGCACGCAGCCGACCCAGGTTTGACTCCTCTGTCCCTCTCGGAGAGCCCAGCAAGCTACTGAGAGTATCCCGCCCGCATGGCAGAGCCTGGCAAGATACCCGTGGCATATTTGATTGCCAAAAACAGTAAAAATAAGTCTCACAATGGATACATTACTGGTGCCCGCTGGACAAATCGATGAACAACAAGACTACAATGCTATAGTGTGACAGTGCTACAGTTTATTTGTAAAGTATTCATCGAAGACATAAAAAAAAATCTGCCCATTCAACAAAGAGCCAATGTATCAGGTACTGTTCTTGGTATGCATGTCATTTAAAAGGCAACTGTAGACCACAAACAAACTTAATTTGAGAGGAAAATACTAAAAACTACTTTTCAAATGCAACTTTATTAACAATTTTAAAATTTTTAATTTAAACATTAGAAGGACTTTTAAATAAATCCAAATAATACCATTATCATTTGTAGCACACCCTTCTAGATTGTTCATGTTTCCCATTGTCTGTGAGGAACTTTTTGCCCTTAGGAGTGTAAAAATTTATAATAAAGCAAAGTATTCTGGTTTATAGAAATAGTAGGTTAGGACCTATAGAAACAATTATTTGTTGCTCTGAAAATATTGACCAATTTTGCCTCTACTTGTGAATTCATTTCTGCATTATCTGCCTACATATATATAAATGCAAATTTAAACAGATTTGCAATATTTCACTGCTTCTCTCATTAATTAATGAATAAATAAGATCTTCAAGCACATGTTCATTTTTGTGTTTATATCAGAATCATAACTAGACCTTAAAAATCATATCCTTTAATAGTTTATAATATATGTTCATTAAGGGACTACCTATCTCAAAGAATATGTTTAAAAAGAAATAGTAAATTAATTCTAAAGTGCTTTGAATGCAGAGCATTAACTACAGAGAAATGGTATCTTGCCAGTACAAATGTGATGTTTTAGGCACATTTGTTAAGGCCTCAAAGGGCCTCACATAATGGATCCCAAATAAAGAATAGAGCTAAGATCTGGGGGGAAGGAGAATGTAACATCCCTGCTTACTTTTTGCTTTAAAGAAATACTAAACTGCATTGTTGTAACTCAGTGTAAGTAGATTCGAGGAAGGCAATAGAGATAGATGCCAGAAGCTACTCATATCGTTCTTTAAAATGGAAATTTACCGTCTGCTGCATCACATGGACAAAATACAGAACTATTTTTCACAGCTTGTTCACTGAACAGATTATTGTAGAAAAAAAAACTTTTACATTTTCTGCAGATTCCCAAATCTCAGTCAAAAAACTCTTGGCAATTTTTAGCAGTGAAACAGATTTCACTTTCAGATTGAGATACTCCATTTAGCAGTAGTCAGATGATCTTCCAAATAAATATAGACTCGTTTCACTCTTGATTTTATTTAAAAAAATGTTTTCATGAGGTGTCTTGGAGGAAACTTGCACTTATTTGGTTTTCCCAAGCTAAAGCAAAAGAAAACTCGAAGGTCTAAAAATCAGAGTTAAATAAAAAAAGGAATGTTAAACTGAAAATGTTATTACAAATAATGCATGTTCATCACAGTACCAATAAATAAATAACCCTATAAAATTTTAGAATTAGTAGCAAAGATGCTCCAGTCTTCTCTGCCCTAAATCTCAGCTCCCCAAAATATTACTAAACAGAAGTACATGTGTTCGGTACAATATAACAGACAGCAATATGTTGAGATACTTCACACAAAGAGGTCTCTGGGCCTTTTTTCTCTTTCTAGAATAGCTTCATCATTTAGGTATAAAGCAAATGTACTAAAGAGTTTAACTCCAATACTGTTTTTCTTTTACCTACCAGTTTTTAATGCCATAAAAGAAAAATAGTATATGTCAAATTTAATTTTAAAAATTTACACCCATGAGAAATTACTAAAACAAACCGACTAATATAATACTATATCCAAGATTCCAGTCTTGTAGCTTCTATGCCTCCTCCTTAAATTCATATAACAAATTGTTTCCCAGTTTTTATCCATCAGAGGAAAATATATGGTAAATCATGAATAAATCTAGAGATCTTGTTTCATTTTTATATTTTTACTTTGTACATGAATACCATAGAATGCTCACAAAATTTTTTTGTTAAAATGTCAAAATTTTAACCATTTTAACCATTTTAATTGTTTTTGCCATTTTAAGAAAAAAATTTTTAGGCATTTTATAGATTTGTTAAGAGTTCATCTCAGTGACATTAAAGATGATGTCAATCATAATAAAAGCAACTTGAATATAAAGCAGAAGTTTCACCAAACAAAGAAAATTAGAAATAGCTCCTGCTATTAAGACCATTTTATTATTTCTCTAGTGACAATTGTACTGTCTGGGGAGGAATTTCTATATTCAATCCTCAAAGCCTCTTTTCTATGACTACTTTGACCTATGATAATGGGTTAGTTTTTAGTCCATGAAGAGACATTAAAAAGTTTTGTGCTGGAGAGATAGTATGGCTGATAGGATACATGCCACGCACTTGGCTGACCCAGGTTTTATCCCCAGCATCTCATGTGTTTCCCCCAAGCACTGCCAAGAGTAATTCCTGAGTGTGAAACCAGGAGCAACCTCTGAGCATTTCCAGGTGTGCCCCCACCAAAAAAAAATTTAAAGCTTAGTAAACCTCATTTTATATCCTATAAAAATATTTTATATTGTGATTGTGACATTACACATATTTGGATAATGCATAAAGTACTAAATTATTCTTTTCCTAAGTAATGCTCGATACACATTAAAATTAATATAAAAATGTGCAAGAAACTGCATAAAGAAAGGGATCGTGCCATGTCAATGTGTTAGATTTACAAAATTTCATAAGTTAAAAACTGAAGAGTTTGGATCCCAGAGATACCCACGTGAGACAGTGTTGCTATGCATCTACATTGCAGGGTTTGTTTCCTTAGTGATCAATATTCCAGAAGTGGGGAGACTGGAGCAGAGGAAAATTATCAAAGTCTAACATTCAGGAGATACACAATGTTGGAAAACAGTTGAAATGCACCTCAATATTATTTAAATAATACAAAAAAGAGATTTAATTTATGAAAGTTTTACCACCACCACATAGTATCATTTTCCTTCCTTCCATAATGTTCACTTAACAAACCTACTTTTCAAACTCATAAGAATCAAATATATTCTGAACTTCAATCTGGTGAAAGTGTAAACAACTAAGGATAATAATCTGGAAAGAGGAAGAAGCTAAAACACTGAGGTCCCCAAATAAATGTTGCTGTTTGGCAAGTCCATCCAATGTGACCAGTGATGAGCAAGTGATTTTGAAAGTGTGAGGCTTCAGAGAAGAGAACAGGATAAAGGTGAACCACATAAAAATCAGTGTTAGAATTTTAAATAAAAATATTTAATATTACTTTGAAATTAACCACTAATACTGTCCTTTTCTTATGAGAACTGAGTCTAATATATATACATATATATCAAGATAAATATCTAATTAGATAATAGTAATATAACCAACTAGTCCTTAAAGAAAATGATTCTTTCTAGATATTGTTTAATTTTTAATTTAGCATTCTGTAGAAATATATTTTGATGCTGACTTCTATCACAACATCTGAAACTCACTACTAGAGAGAACTTAGACCTGGGTTCAAGTTCATCTTTCTACTTGATCTGAGTCCCTCCCTTGCCGATTATTGGATTTGGGGCAATAACATCTCTACAGGGCACTATTTTCAAGCAACTCAATCATGCCTTCTATAAGAGCATTGTAGAGTCAGTAAATGCTGGACATGAAGAATGTTAATCCAAGTTGATAGCCATGTTCTAAGAAATCTTTTGACATGGAAAAAGTTTAAACCTACTTCAACACAGCTAGACTTCTGTCACAAGAGCACTGGATAAGTAGTAAATGAGGATAACAATGAACGTTGATGGTGTGGCTTTATTATTGCCTACCTGTGTGCCAGCCACCGAGAGTCAATGATATAATGCCACTGGTCTATAGAGTTTAAATGACCAGGGACATTCCTGAGCAAATCACAGAGGACCACATGGGAAGATTGTAATGTGATTTTCTAGTTACTATGTTTTTTTATTTTAATATAAGTAGAACTGAATATAAGAAGGCTACTTCCTGCTAAGTGGAGGTTACCATGATGAATTATTCATGAATTAATTCCTCTCACGTGGCCCTTTTTGCCCTGCTGCCCTTTTATGTTCTTTACCATTCAACTTTCTTCCATTTTCACTTTGTCACTCAGTCCCTTTGATGTTTCTTGTGTGCACACATGGGCAAACTCATTTTGAACCATTACAATTTTTAATTACATCTTAAAAAACTCATCGCCTTTCCATTTTAATAATGAGGCCGCATATGTTTAGTAGATACAAAACACAGCATTCAGGAAACGCAGCCCCTGCATGCTACCCTGGACACCTCCCATGCAGAACCCACACTTCTCTCCCTTACTTTCTGTTTTTCTCCTCTCATTCCTTTGGGGGTTTTGTTTGCACTTTTTTTTTAAATTTTTGGATAATGAGAATATTATCCAAATAAAATCTGTTTTATTTACTTTAGAATTACTATCGTTCAATGAATTTCTTAACATTTATGTTTTGTGGTAAAACATATAAAATTTTATTTAAACAGTTCCATTGTTCCCAACTGTCATTTTACATTCCATTCTTCATATAACCTTTCATTAGTTCTTCTGTTCAAACCTGCCGAAACGCATTTTCTAACTCATTTTACAAAGCTCAGCATACAACAAAATCAGGTAAGATCATATGAATTAACGGAAAAATACTGCAATTTCTAAAAGAAATTCTGTATGTGTGAAATCTAAGACACAGAGAGCTTAGTTCAGATATAGAGCTAGAGCCTGGAACTCTGAAAATGTGCTTCTAATGGGTATCTTATAAGCCTTTGGACTGTGTTTACCTGCAGTTTGTATTTCCTGATATCTCAACAAAAAAGCAATAATTTCACATTGTATCTGTACCTACTTGTTTATGTGAGGACTTCCTTATAAAACCTCTGATACTATAAAAAGCACCCTAAATCATTATGCATTTATCACATAGCTTAATTGTCCACAAAGACAATACAATATATCTTTAACCCCTGGTAAGTACATTCAGAGTCACTATGACCCATATACTAGCCTCTTATGAACTGATAATTTACAAGAATTTGAGTATAAATGAAAATTTATTTTCTATTTAATTTCCATTATCTCTTTTCCTCCAAATAATTCTTTTACAGGAGTTTTTATTCTAAGAATAAAAGCTGTGATTACCTTTCAAGGGGAGCCATGCCACTGACCCGCTGGAGTATGTCTCAATTCTCCCCCAAGGAAAGGAGGCTCCCTTATTTTTCATGCTAGTTTTTTAAAGCCAGTTTGAGTTTTTAAATTCGTAGTGTCTGAGCAGTTGAATGTCACCCTTAACTTGGACCTTGCTCACAAGCAAGAATGGATGTCAAGAAAATATTTTACTAAGTAAATTTAAATGTATAATATACCCATATGAAAGCCCCGAGGAGAGAATTAATGTCAAGAGGCTTAAGTTTACATCCGTGGTATTGCTATATAAAGTTTACAGTAATATGAGCCTCTGACTTCTCAGGCAACCTGAACAGATATGCAGCTTGGAAGGTGGTCTTGGATTAGTTAGTTGATACTATCAAAAATTAGCAGAAATATAGCTTCCATGGACTCTTTGACTTTATATACTGCTCTCTTCACATTCCAGAGATGCCATTAGAAAAGTTTCTATGACCTAGTTCATTTAATTAACCTTGAATATTGGAAACCTGCTTTTTACTGTGAAAACATAATATTTATTGGCATTATACATGATAAAAATAAAATTATTAATAAATATGCTTTGAAAAAACATTGTAAAGTCATATCTAACTCATTCGAATGCAATCTGCTTTTTATTCCACTTACAGTATCAGAATACCTCAGTAGATGTTTGCAAAAAATTTTCAAGTATGAAAAAAGTATAAAAATTGAATAATTATCTAACAACAATTAAATTTTTCTTTCTGTAACCATAGAATAACTTGGAGTTCTAGACAATGAATTAATTATGCACTAGCCACAAAAAGTCTCAACAGTATAATAAATGCATATTATATAAAAAGCTCAGTATCAAATAAACAAAATGATGATCCCTTTTCTCTGTAAAGTAGTTGACTTCATTAAATTGGGAAGATTATTTTCTCTTCAGAAAAAAAGAAAAAACTGAAGACTTACATTCTGTATAATGATTTAACAATGTAGTTTAAACAATGTTTTCTTCCCTTATTTATTAGTAAATTCAAAGCTTAAACTAATGCCTCTCTAAAAGTCAATGCTCTATTCCTTATTTATCTATTTATAACTCTTATTAAACTAATCTTTTTTAAATGGCTTTCTTTTTCTCTTCTACTACCCAGACTGCGAATGAAATCTCCGTAAATTTACAATTGCAAAGATTCCAATTACCCAAGTGCAAGAAACAAGTCATCTTTAATGCATTGGGATTTTTTTTTATAATTATACAACACATTTTTGTTTTACTTTTAGAAAAAAATATAATATCTGACATTCACACTATGCCATGAAGTCACTTTTCCTCATATTCATAAGTTTTCCTCATATTCAACCAAGTTTTCTAATAGAACTTCTTGTTGGCTATTTAAATATGTTTAAACTAATGGTTTTCTGTAATTTGTCTTTTTTCTTTGGAAACATACCGTGCCATTGTCAGTTTTCAAAAAGAAGCAATTTTCTGACTTTTGAGATTGAGTAGGTCAAGAAAAAACTACTACTCTTGAAAACCTATAATTAAATAGAAAATGCAGCTGCACTTAGGAGAAGCCAAAATTAAGTTTATGCTATTAATACTTGATTCTGAAATGCTGCTTGAATTTCTAGTTAAGGTTGTATCTAAAACCATGCCTTATCTATATTTTATTTTTGGTGATTAATCTTAAGTAACATGTAGGATTATAATAGATGTACTCTTTAGAGATAAATCTCTGCTCACTTTCCTTCTTAAAAGGTCATTTTCAAAAATATTCTTCAAATACATTTTAAATTACCTTAAACTAATCATTTTTATCAATGTACATTTCTTTTTATGGTTATGTAGAATCAATGTATGTTCTCTAAAATTTTTAAGCTATTTATTCTAGAGATGCAATTTAAACACTCATTTTAAGAATGTCTCTGACTCAATGTCAGAGGCTAACATTTTAGAAAACAATTTAAGAGTACTTTCTAATTAATTTTCATAAATTTTTCAAAAGTGCTCTACTATTTTATCTTATTTTATTAAAAACTACTCAGAAGGGGGGCCTATGAGAAGTGAAAGCTTATTGTGGAATTTATGATATCAGAATCCATTTCCTGATTCAAGTCCTGTTATGAACAATTCATCAAATTAGTTATACTAAGAGTTAAAATATTTTGTATAAACACAAGCCTAATAAACAAATCAACCATTTAGAACAATTTAAAAAGTCATAATATTTGTCACTGCTTAATTTTAATGGTGCATTTTAACAAATCAAGAAAAACACCCTTTAACCTCCCCTACAAAAACTCTTGGACTGAAATCTGAATAACATTTACATAAAATTAGGTATAATGTGAAAGCCTTATTAAGGCAAATGTATGAGTGCTATAAAATTATTTATGATTAAAATAGTAGTAATCATTAAAAGCTAAAGCTAAATGTCAGTTTATATATAAATACTTGCTCCATTCTTAATCATAAAGTTTATGGTTTTTTTTAAAAATATATTTCAAATGGCATGGTACTGTAAAAGTAATCAGCATTTGACTAAAAATACCTAAAACCTTAAGCTTTGAAACTTATTTCTGCTTTGAAAAAGAAGTGCTTTTTTTTTTTTTTAATAAAATGAATGCCCTGGGTTTTTTTTGCCTTTTGCTTTTGCTTTTGTTTAGAATTGTTGTAAACACATCTCCAACCAGTGTGTGGATTTCTTCATTATAACCACAGACCTGTGCAACTAAAACAGTACAGTGGTGGAGAGACAGAGCTATATGATAAATACAGGTCTCAGTTACCAAGGTTTGGAAAAGAGCAGTATCGAGAACTGCATGTTTGAGAGGGAAAAACAACAAAACTAAGACTTCCATGAACATATTCCTCTTTGACATTCCAGTTTAGTCCTGTTACCTGTTTTGTTTGGTCATTTCTGTTCATTTGCTAATGTGCTAAGGCTCTTGGAATTCTATTTTCCAGATGCTTATAATCCACAGAGGGAAGAAAAACTGATCCATGAAGTTGCTATTTGCATAAAATGCAAAAGCATCTGTCACAAGCTCCATCCTGGTTGAGTTTGGCATCTAGGGATCATGCAGCTGGTGCTCTCAGCATTAGGTTCCCAGAGAGGGAATAAGAGTCCCTGGCGAGGATGGCATTTAGGGGCAGGGCAAGAACTCACTCAGTTCATAATCATCGTCACAACAATGATATTTTGATAGCATAGTGACATAACCAACCCCCTCTTGCATGCATGCATGCATGCACACACCATGCAAACTAGCACAGGTTCGATCTCAAAACCATTGCAATTGATGATACTTTACAGTGAATATATTTGTTGTCGAGGTCATGATAAACTACTCATAATCATGTTGCACATCATTGCATAGTACAGAGGGGGGAAATTTAAAGTGAAATTAGGACGATTAGTAAACTTTTTCTTTTAATGTGGATTTTTGCTCCATTTGGTGTGGTTTTGCTCGTCCTCTCAGAATTAATTTTAAAAAGTCTATTGTGCAGATATTATTACTCCTACTTCACATGCAGAAAATAAAATCACTTCTCTATTGCTAAGTAAATTGCAAAACTAAGATGGATCAAGTAAACGTTAAAGAAATACACTTGTCTCATTCTTCTCTATACTTATTCTCACCTGACACTCAAATCAACAATTCCAAGTGTCAAGGCAAAGGAGCAAAAATGACTGTGAACATGCAGGACCAGATTAGGGCAAGAAGATTAGATACAGTTTTTCACAAAGATGAATATTAACCAATTCAAAACCAAAATGTACTTTCAATAATTTCTAAATTATGTTTTAAACAGATCCCAAAGTGTTAAGTGTTGTAATGCTGCTCACAACATACTTTTTTTATTATTTGTCTCCCTTAGTATTTGAAAGTCAGTTTAGCCTCAGTCCTCATCTCCTGTGGAGACAGTTAATGCAATATGTCTGACAAGGTCTTTGTGAATAAGTGGCACAGAGAAGCAAGCATAGTAACCAGTTAACAAATTTAAACTTTAGAATCACAACAGTTCTTTATAACAGACCTGTATAATTGGACTGAAAGTTTTTCTGATGCAAGTTCATCAGTAAGCAGTAATCAGATAGGAGGCTTCTTTGAAACTTTTCTGATTCATAAATAATATAGTAGTTTACAAAGAGGAAGTTTGTGGGAAGCAGCAGTAAACAGTCTCGCAATCCATCTGTTATTATGGAATCCAGAAGAGCTGAATCAGGATCCACGTTGTTTATGATATAAAAGACGCTTGGGAAATGTTGTTGAAATAATTATTAACCAAAAATGTCATGTTTTCATTTTTTAGAAGTCTGAGTCATATGGGTGGCAATAAAATGTACCCACCTGTGTGAATAAAAACAAGAAAGCTTACCTGGATTAATTATTTAATGAAACACCAAGCACGATTTTTAAAAAGGATATTCCATGGCAGAATATACACTTATTTCTAAAGTACTGGCTAGTTTTTATGTTATATTCAAGTATGTTATGTATATTTTGTTTTAGTTTGGGGGGCGTTTCGAGCCACACTGGGAAGTGCTCAGGGGCTACTCTTAGTGTGATGCTCAGGGGACCCTATGATGCTGGGATTAGAACCTGGGATGCTCTCATGCAAAACATGCACTCCAACTCTTACAGCTATTTTTTCTAGGCTTCAAATATATTATGTTTAAGGCAGTAGATGATTTTTAAGAATACCGCTTTAGAATCTCCCTATAATCAAGAATGTGATTAGATTCAATATCTAGTACATAAAATTGAAAAAATAACAGCATCTTTCTATTCTCCCTTCTCTGGTCTTAACACACTTCTTCTTACCAACCCCTCCGCCCTTCTCCATATACACAAATCCAGTCTCCCCACCACCACCTCCACACAAAAGGGTTAAACAAAAGGAAAGATTTAATGTGAGTTCATATTATTTCCCTCTGTCATACAGGAATTATTATACAAGTCTAAGATGCTTGATATTCATCTATTTCTTTAATTTTGGAAAGAACTAAGAAATATATGAATGCAAAGGAATCAATCTCAAGTTACTTTCAGATTTACTCTAAATGAGATCAAATTGTTCTCCTAGGGGTGGGCTCTTTTCTAAGGCATAATGATAATGTAAAATAAAAAGTGAGTAATCACCGCTGGAAATCCTAGGGCCACTGAATAGAGCAGGCTTTTAACATCCTTAAGTAAGAGTCACCAAACAAATATTTCTATATTTCGTTAAATAACTCCAGCTTGGAATTAATAATAACATGGAAGTAATAAAATTGTTCTATCACCCTTAATCTGGTAGAGAAAAAGATACCCAATTATGGAGAAAATAAACTTAAAAACCTAACTATAATAGACCATCCATGAAAAAAATGCAAGTAAAAATGTGAGTGGCGGGCATATGAATCTAAAACATCATCCTGCATTAACTTTCTTGGGTTTCAGATCGCTTTGGAATATTTTGTTATCCTATACAGAAAAACCTATTCAAAAAAAAAGAAGAAGAAGAAGAAAAAGAAAAAGTACAGATAATCCTCTAAATACATTGTGTTGGCCTGAACCTTGCAGTGACAGCCCTACACTCTTTGCTCAGCGGCTCTCCAAACCTGTGTCCCCGCAAATGCTGACAATGGCGCCATCTTCTGGCTTCGTGAATAAAGTAATTATGAAATTCCACGTTTTGTCAACCCCGCTGAAAGTTGGTTATTTGAATAATGAATCGTCTTTAGCCAGGTTCTCAAATCCTATGCTACTTAGTAATAGGTGTGCCTTTGTAATTAGCACTAGAACAATGGAACATACCTGTTTCTATTCCTTTGATACATATTTGTAAGTGCACAACTCTTCATCTCTAAATTACTTTTTGCCAGTCTCAATTCTCTAAATTAATCTCTCTGCTACTCTCAATTCCCTTGTCTTTAATTACTGGCACTTTGCCTTAATCTTAGTCAATGCCTTCTTATTCACTCATTTTACCCGAAGAATTGTTTCTCTCTGAAGGGCTTGATGTACATCTCTGGTGCTTTTGTTATGCTTGTCACCGGACTAAATAAAAGGTATTTATCCAAAATTCATTTCATATTTCAATTCTGGTACGTCTATTTATATTCTTGGTGGGGCGGGAGGGTACACCCAGCCATGTTTTAGGCTTATTTGACCCTATGTTCAGGGAATAACGTTGGGGCTAGCTACATCTTTGGTAAAGACTTTTCCCTGGTTCCTGTACTTTAATTCTGTACTTTGCTTTTCTACTGTTTATTTATTTTTCCTAGTGATCCTCTCATAGATTATCACTTAAATAACATTTATTTTATATCATTCAAATTATTAAAATTTAAGCATCAGTAAAATGTACACGAGTAGCTATAATTACTTTCAAAAAGCTCTGTATAAAATGCTAGTTGCTGTCAATGAACGTTAGAGGAAAAGCTACATCTTTTCATGTACATTCGGCAACAGATAAATAACCAAAATAGTAATGTCTCTTTCAACCTTTCAATATGTCAGTAGAGTAAAACACCACATGGAGTAATGGTAACATGCAAGGAAAATCCTGTATCTCTGTAATGATTTTTTAAAGAACCATGAAAAAGAGGCATGATACCACTTTGGAGAAGGAATTAGCAGAAAACACTTAAATTACCTCAGTGACCAGGTCTAAAGAAGAGCACAAGAAATGGTCAAGTAAGTTTAACCCAGGAAATTTTATACAGGGTGTAAATTCCTAGTAAAATTGGAGTTCCAAAGATGCTTGAGCTTTTGTTCTAAAAATGATGAAAAGAAAAAAAAGAAAAGAAAGAAAGTTGTCTTTTTTTTTCCAAATACTAAACTTGTCATATTTTAATCAGGGAAATGATTGACAGATGAGGAAGAATGAGAAATGGTGAGAAAATAGAAGTGAGAAAATAGAAGTGGGCAAACATGAAACAAGAGAAAGTGAAGAGAAAAAAAGCTTAGAGGATTGGAAAGAGAAGAGTGGGTTGAGAGGGTATCCAATGTGGAGTCAGGGAGACAAGGACGGGGCCTTGGCATGGGGGGCTGCCGGGGGGCAGCAGAAGCCAAAAAGGGAGAGAAGTGGAAACCCAGGTCTATTCTCGATTGAACTTGGTGTGACAAGAAAAGAAACCGACATACCAATATTTTCCAAAACTTTGTGAAGTAAAGAAATATTCAGACCAAAGTGAGAGCAGATTTAAGGATCCACCTGACTTAATGATGATGACAAAAATTATGAAAATTCCTGTGGAAAAGGAAATTCAGCCAGGCTGTGTCTCTGACACACAATCTCAACTGACTGATGTTTCCACCCTGCAACTTAGCCTCTCGGTTCCCAAACTTGAAGAGCATTTTAGAGTCACTTGGTGACTCTTCAACTTCCTGATGCCAGGTCATCATGACTCTATGATCATACCTTTGCCTTGGACTCTCTGGGGGTTCAGGCTAACATGAACATAGATCCTAGATCCCCAGATCCTTGCCATGTGCGCCAGAGTTTGGGAAGCCCTAAAGAAAACTAAAAGTGTCCTGAAGGCTAGAGTCTGTGGCTCTAGTACTTCTCCACCCTGAGTGTTAAGCAAATAAGAAGTACTTCACACACCTTTGTTAGATGTTAGGTTTTAGCTTTTGAACTTCTACCTTTGAGTGTGTGCTGCAGATGTGGATTTTTGTTTGAAACCCATTTTCTTTCTCCTATCCCCTAGAATCCAACATATATGCTTCTTGATTCTATGACCAAGGACAATCTCTTTACTTTTCTCTGCACTAGTTTCCTCATTTGTGAAATGGGCTTTGTCATAAAGCAGTTAAGAGGATCAAGTGAGATAACTCGCAAATCCCTCTCTGCTTATTGTCTGCCAAATAGCCACCATTCCCAAAAGCCATTATTATTATCCATTTATTCATGACTTAATTCCCTGCCAGCATCAAGAGTTTTTTAAAGTATATTTTTGAAAGAAAATATCAAGAACTTTATCACAGAAGTCTGAAGGGGGGTTGGTTCTAAGGGACAAGAGGAAGAATCCCATTTTGAGGAGTGACTAGGGGAGCATTAACCTTGCAGTCTGAAAGTATGAGAAGGTCCTATAGAATCCAAAGGCAACTACATGCCTTCTTTTTACTCCACACCTTCCAATTACAAATGCGAGCTGTAGAAAGTTATAACTGGGGACAGAGGGATAGTATGGTGATAAAACACTTGTCTTGCATGCAGAGAACCGGGGTTCCATCTCTGGCACCCTATACGATCTCTTGAGCCCAAACAGGAGCGATCCCTGAGCACTACTGGGTATGACCCACCCCCAATAAAAAGAGAGAAGGCAGGGAGGAAGGAAGGAAGGAAGGAAAGGTGGAAGGAAGGAAGGAAGGAAGGAAGGAGGAAGGAAGGAAAGCAGTAAGGCAGGAAGAAAAGAAGTAACATTGCCAAGGAAAGAAACAGGCTTCAAGGAAAGTTGTTTTCAGTAGCAAGCCCAGCTGTACATCTTGTACATCTCCTCATCCTCTTCATCCTATACTCAAAGCCAGGCACTTTGATCCCAGACAAGCTGAGCCGTATGTGCATGTCCACTGACCCTAAATAAAGGACTGAGACTGTCTAAGACCGTCCCATCAGGTCGGTCTTAGATCCAGAGAACTGGAAACACAGGAGACCACACGGCTATCCACGTAAGCAGAAATCTTTCCTAAAACAGAAGAGGCAACTCCTGCCAACCGGTCTTGGATTCGTGGCCCCACTCACTAAGATTGAGTTTGGAAGATTCTGTGCAAATTGTCCCGTTGCTAAGAACTTAATTACTGCACCTCAAGAAGGGGGTGGGGGGCACAGCAGGGGAAGTGTTGGCGTGGGGATGATGGGGCAGAAGGAACTGCACTGCCACCAAAAAAACGAATGCTTATAATTAAGTTAAATGTATTATCTTTAAGCAGTTGAAGTCTGAAAGGCAAATTAACCTCAGAAGCCCCCATAACCATTATGGCAGGGTAAAATGCAGATCGCTCTGGGTAGGAAGGGTTTCCTCAAAGGCCAGGAAAGCTAGATGATTGGCCATTATGTGTAAATTGGAATCTGTTTTCACAATAATCAACTTGTTAATTTTCAATGAAACTATTTCAAAGAAATTTTAGCATTTCCTGAACTCTCTTTATTTGCCTCTATCCTTTTCTTTCACCAGATGGACATAATGTCAATGTTTAAAAGGAAGTATTTATGCCTTTCTTTCAGCAGTTAATTACTACCTGTCAGGCAGTTGAAGATTTCAGGCAAGTCTGAGCACACTAAAATGTGTAGCCTTTCAAGGCAGAAATCCACACATTCAACAAATGCATATTGAGTATCTGTTGTATGTAGGGCAAGGAGGTGGTTTCACGGGAAACCAGTCAAGAAAAACTTTCAGACAGGAGAAAGACCGTCACCACCACACCACCTCACAGATCTCAAACACACACATACACACACACACACACACACACACACACACACAGAACAAAGTTGTTAGGGGCTGAATTTTGTCCTCCACCAACTCATATTGAAACTCTAATTCCCACCGCTTCCAAATGGCTGTATATGCATATTGAACCTTTAAAGGCATGGTTCAGTTCAAATTAAGACCTGGGATTGAACCTTGATCCCATTTGACTGAAGTACTTTTAAGAAGAGGAAATTTGGCACACAGAGAGGGCATCTGAGGACACAGGAGGCCCAGCTGGGTGTCAGGGGAGAGGATCCAGGAGAAAACAACTTGGTCCACACCTTGATCTTGGACTTCAAGCCCCACATGTATGCGAAATTAATTGCTGTTGTTTAAGCTACACTGACTGTGGTGTTTTGTTATTGAGGCGCTTGCAAACTGTATGCAAGCCAATGTTTAACCAGCCACACGTATCTTCCTATCTTCCCATGTACTGAAAATTTGAGTCATTTTCTTCCAGGTGCCATTTGGGGTCTTCTTGTTTCCAGGTGGCTCAGCCATAAATCCACTCCTGCCCCTCTGTTCAGCACTCACTCACTTTTCTGACAAAGGATTTTTAGTGTTCCTGGCAAGCGTGGGGTATATAGGGCACTCTAGAGTAAATAGTCCATGACCAAAAATTATTCCTTAGCATGTTGCAGAGAAAAAAATGCTTGAAAAAGTATTTGACAACTTGCTACATTCTCATAATTCCCTTTAGAATGAGTATAATAAAGTATAACTTCATTATATCACGGAATATAATTTGTACATAATAATGCTACTTGCATAGTGAGAGATTAGTTCTGCCTGGATCCAGTACACATGTCATATTTCTGGAAAGTCTTTTGACACGAATCAGTCTAAAAAAATAAAACAAGCAGGTGCATAATATATTACCCAGAATAACATAAACATGGCTTCATTTTTAAGTGCCAGAGTTTATTGTGCCCCTTAAATCTCCCTCAGTCCCGCGCACTAGTCATAGAGGCTTGGCGCCCTCTTCTGTCTACTTTAGGAACAAGTTTGTTAACAGAAGGAGCAATTCACCCCACACTACCTTTCCTTCAATTCTTAAATATTACAAAATAATACTCTGTAGAAATCAAATTCCTCTTCCCAATATGAATTAAACTAGTTGTTTTAAAAATCTACTATCAATAAATATATATATGTTAAATTTCAATAATTCCTCGACCCTTTGACTACTTGAGAATTTGCACTATCTTTTCTGCAGATTATTGTAGACAATGCTGCTTTGTTTTGTTTTTATAGTTAGTAAGCATTCATACCTATCTGTTAGTCATTCAAAATTTTACTTCTAAAATGTCTCGCCTATAAACACCTTTGTAAATCATCAATTTTGACTCAGACATCCACTGGAAAATATGCAAAATGTTCTACGAAGTAAACCACAAAATATATTCTCTGCAACAATTGTACCTCTACATCTTTAGTTGTGATACCAATTGTCAATGTCACAGTTGATACTCTTATAAAAAAGAGGAATAAATGAAGTGTAAGCAAATTGCTGAGAAGTAAGCTCATGAAGACTAGTTTCATATGTTGGCAATTATAGTATAAAAGGTCACATTGCTCATTAAAGCTAATTTCCCCAATTCAGATCTAATAAAGCCTTGGTTATTTCCACCTTGGTTATTTCCTTGTTTAGTATAGAAATCATAAATACAAATTATAATCT
This sequence comes from Sorex araneus, assembly GCF_027595985.1. Taxonomy (NCBI): domain Eukaryota; kingdom Metazoa; phylum Chordata; class Mammalia; order Eulipotyphla; family Soricidae; genus Sorex; species Sorex araneus. The sequence goes on along the minus strand of NC_073313.1, from coordinate 230,975,441 downwards.
ATATCACTAACCATCTTTACCTATTCCTACTTCTCATTACTGAAATTTAGTTCAAATAGCATGCATCGAAATATAACTACCTAATTTATATGTTACACTGTACTCAGATATATAACTATTTTCATCTTGGGTGGGTGGTTTTATTTCCTTTAGGAGGCATCATTAAACCCTCTCAAGTGAATTTACTAAACTTAACTCTAAAGACAAGAGGACAGGCAAACTGAAAAATAGAGGCTATTTCAGAAGCTTCCAGAAGATGGAAAGGCAAAATAAACACTTTCTCATCATAAGAGACTAACAGCATTGGGAACAAAGAGAAGCAGTTTGAAACTGGAATCAGCAGAAGCAGAATAAGCCTGAGTAAGAGCATCTGACATAAAGGTGGACAGGATTTAATTGCTGAATCTCAGACCAGCAAAATGGATATTATTATTTTACTTTATTATTAATTAGATAACACACAAATACCTAAGGAAAAATGTATGCAATTTACTTACCCATGAGGTTTCAGTATTTAGTGTAGGTCTGGAAGAAATTATACTAATAAATCTCCCATTGTTGGAAATACTTGATATTTTTTCATACCTAGTTAGCCTAGTATCAGAGGTAAGTAAACTGCTACAAGACAAACCTAAAATTCTGCTTTGGATTAGAGAAGACAATTCATCAGGATAACCATTGATAGGTCACCTCTTCACCCTACCTTTGAAATACACACACACACACACACACACACACACACACACACAGAGTTTCCTACTCTTTAAAAGTTTAATTATAATATAGATATTATTTCCCTCACCATTTTTTGAAATTTATTTTTAGTGATTAGAACAAAAAGGTATATGTTAAGGATCCATTTGAGAAGTGTTTCCCTCCTTCCTACTGCCTTGCTTTTTCTCACCCTCTCCTAATCAGGAATATTTGGCCAAGTTTTCATCATTAAACTTTTCACCATCTGAATTCACACGCAATAACAAACGAGTGATACAGAAAATAAAAAGGTGTTCTAGTGAGCCTTAAAAAGAAAGGAATTAAGTTGTTGATTCCTCAAAGTCTGTGTCGGCATTCTCAGAAACTTTCTTTTTCCCAACTAGTATGTACTCTCTATTGTCAGAATTTTTAAAAAGACACTTTTTTCTTTGCTTTCATGAAAATAAAAATTGGATTTATTTAGTTGAGTATGACCGTAAAAAGCTCTATGGATAGAATGCATGCTCAATTCTGCCAATTTCAATTTCCAAGTGCTTACATGATATCATAGAAAACCTGCAAGGTGTGAAAGAAGCTTGGGCAGCAGAGCGCAAAGCCCTGGCAAAAGGTATTGATTAAATGCTCCTGTTTCTGGGCCAAGTTGGAACACTGCTCTGAACTTTGATTTCCTCCTAGCAGTTTAATACGAGGGCCTGAGAGAAGCACAAGGGGTAAGTCTCTTGCCTTATATACAGCCAACTCCTGTTTGATCCATGGCACAATATGGTCCTCAAGCACAAGTAAAGTGACCCCTGAAAAAAGAGTCAGGAACAAGCCTGAGCTTTGCTGGATGTGGTCTCAAAACCACTCCCTCAAAAAGTGTTAATAATGATCAATATCTCTCAAAACGGCTTAGATCAAATAAAACGTTACCTATAAAAGCAAAATTTTATTTGCACAGAACTTAAAAAATAAAATAGATCATTGTTTGGCAGGTATATAATAGAAACATGTAAAGATTATACAATTATTTGGCACATCAGAATTCGCCCTTTAGTAAGAAAACACAAAGCAAAAAGGATGTAGTCTGTGAAAGACAATTTGGTTGGACTATGGTGCCTAATTGTTTGGTTAAACATCCAGGCAAGATATTAAAGCTATTTGTGAAGGGAGTTCTTAGATGTAACTTCCATTTAAATCTGTGACCTATGAGAAATGCAGTTCACTCTCTGTGGTGGGTGGGCATCGCCCAATCAGTTGAAAGTCCTAAGAACAAGAACTGAGATTTCCTAAGGAAGCAGTAACACTCCTCCAAGATCACAACATTCCATCTTACTTGCTGTCCAATAGTCTCCATATTCAGGACTGCAACAACACTAGACTCTTGCCTGAGTTCCCAACATGCAGCTGCCTTACAAACTTATCAGATCCGATATTCCCATGAGTCAATACCTTAAAAGATCTCTCTCTCACACACACACATAAACACACACACACACACACACACGCAAACACACCACAATTAATACAGTTGATGAAACAGAAAAATAGTTGTAGGAATATATCTCATAAATGGACAGATTTGGACGTGGTGTCTATCCATTCAGTGACTGATTCTGAGCCCCAGATGAGCAAACAATGACTTCCTGCCTTCTGCATTATAGTCATTCTTCCACAAGCTTTCCAAATTTTTTGAGGAGATTTTCAAAATAGAGAAGTATGTTTTCAGCAAGTGGAAGGAGCTCAAACAACGTACTCGAGGTCACACAGGAAACCGGTTAAGGAATGTGGAGCAAGAGGCTCTGAGCAGGCACTTGGATTCAAGTCACCTTGCCTGGAGCTGAACATCTGGACACAGGCCCTGCAGGGAAACTGTGGACACAACTCGCCCCCACACCCCTTCCATGCTAGAGGCTTCAGCTGAGATGGGTGGTAACCACAGCAGTAAGGAGTGGGGGGTGGGAGGACATAGGAAGAAATAAAAGACATCTCAAGGCCTTTCTCACAAGAGGAAAACCATGGTTTGGGGTAAGGAACATAGTTTTGGATAATAAGAGAAGTATTTATGCAAACTGGAAGAAAATGGGTTTTTAAACATAGGCTTAGCATGATGCATACGATATGCACATACTGTGATGGTTCATTTATGCGTCAGCTTGGCTGGGCCCGTCCAAGTATGTAGTCAAGCAGTGCTTCGTACAGAGATGTTTCTCTGAGAGGATTTGAGATAAAACTAAAGTGAAGTGGATAGATTTTAGTAAAGTTCATCATCACACCACTCTCTTTAGTTGTAGGTTGTCTTCATTCAGTAGATTCAAGGCGTAAATAGAACAAAAAGAACAGCTTCTCCCAGCAAGAGAATTCTGTTAGTTCTGCAGGTAACAGCCTTCAATCTCAAATTATCATATATCGTCCCCCAGGACCCCAGTCTGCCAACCCACCCTGCAGATTTGGGATTTGCCAAGCTTCATAATCATGTGCTCTCTCTCTCTGTCTCTCTCTCTGTTTCACTTTGTCTCTCTCTCTCTTTGTCTTTCTCTCTCCCCCTCTCTCCTTCCCTCTCTCTCCCTGTCCCTCCCTTCTTTCTCTCTCCCTTCCTCTCTCTCCCTCTATCCTTTTATAAATAAATATACTTATGCTTTATGCTTATGTATATGTGTATTAGTACTTGTGTACTTTATAAAGTACCCCTGATGAGAAGACAGAATGGGTAGCTCTGAGGAAGCAGGAACTATACAAGGATTAGGAACAACTCACATCCCCAGGTCTGGATAAACCTGAAGCCTGGGATCAATGCTTGCACTTGCTCTTCTTTACCACCTATAAACAAAGTTAATGCATCTCATCTGCTTCCTCATAACTGATTCAGTGAAATCTGTACCTGCCTCTTCTTCTCAGGGTCACTTTTTAGACTTCATCACCACAGCAGGCTGTGGGATCCATGTTTGTGTGGCCTGATTCCTCTCTACATCCTTCCCATCAGTTATATGTCCACACTCTCTGAAGGAATCACTTCACATCCTACCAAGGCTTCAAAGCTTTAGATGGCTGTCAGAGTGCCTTCTCTTTGAGATTATCATTCCCTAGTTATGTTATTATGGGGCCATAGCAATAATACTGCAGGAAGGGCACTTGCCTTGAACAAGAATCATCTGGGTTACATCCCTGGCACTATATATAGTCTCCTGAGCCACACCAGGAGTAAGCTCTGACCACTGTGGCTCCCCCTCATAAAAAGAAAACAATCCACATAAACATTGTTGCTGGCACTGTCTCAACCCTATATCCTACTGATTTCTCTCTTTGCCTAAGCTGCTCTTTCTTGTGATAAGGGTCTTTACTCTTGTCTGCCCAACATCTCTTGTCCACCCAGCGCAAAATTCACTTCCTCAGGAAAGCTTTTCCTGACAACCTTTATAACAATGTTTATTATTATTGAGTCTCCTGAGAGTGAGTCTGTTTGCCTTTCACCCTGTATACTGATCAGTCCTTTTATATTCGTCTTTGCCTTTAAAGCACCTAGCTCAGAGCTAGAGAGAGAATACAGGGATTTAGGTGATTGCCTTGCACACAGTCAAACATGCTTCAACTCTCTGGCATGGCAGGCAGTGCCTCACCATCATCAGAGACCACTCCTGAGCACAGAACCAGGAATAGCCTGAGTTTTGCTGGTTGTGACCAAATACACACACCATACCCTATCTCTGAACACAGTTGAACCTTCCCTTAGTTATTACTGGATGGAAGTGAATCTGGTACATGGAACGCTAAGAACAAGCTTCTGTCCTGCCTACTGACCAGAGAGATAGGATTGTAAGGGAGGGAGAAATATGTTTGCACACCCTTGACTGGAACCAAAAAAAAAAAAAGATTCAAAATGTTTCTTTAAAGGATGATCGTGAAAATCGAAGACAGGTGGTTGGTCTAATTTGCACAGGATAAGGAAAGCGTAGGACTAAGTAGAAACAGGGAACAAAGAGGTATGGATGGGTCATGGTAGACAAGGAAAGGATGCTATGGACCCAGAGGCTGAAAACAGACCTCACTGGGTCCAAGGGTTTCAATAGACGTTTTGGAGTAATTCTGAACCCAGGAGATGGTAAAATAAGTGCAGGAGGGAAGGAGAATGTGGAGGAAGAAGAAAAACAGGAAAATGAATAAGGACAAGAATAGAAAGAAATTCATGGTGATAGCGGTGGTGATGAAGAAGATGATGATAATAATGGTGGTTGTCAGAATAATGACAGCAACAATAATCATAAATAAACTAAGCTGGAAAAGATTATGACAGTAGTTTATGGATAGCAAAGAACAGCAAAATAAGAAGAAAAAAACTGGAGAAGTTAGGATTGATGGGAAATGAAGCAACTGCAAGTGGAGAAAGGAGTGCTGAACGGAATGTTTTGGTTTGCAAATCAACAGCTTATATTAAAATGGCAAAAATTTGTTATTCATTTAGTGTTATGCTCATCTTTTAGAAAAACTTGGAGAAGCATAAGCCCTTTTATGACATAACATGATACTTTCTTTGAAGTTTCCGTAGATATTTTTATGGCTGTCAACATTGATTTTCATAATTACCATAATTTTCCTTTTAGGAAGCACTCCTCAAAAATGTTTCAGAATCTGGTCATTTATAAAAACATTGAATTATCTTAAGTTAATACGGAGGAAGCAAGGACATTTAAGGAAATATCAAAGAGGAAATTAAATTAGATTTTTCCACATCATTTTAATAAATCCTAATAAAGGAATGACTTGTAAAATCAATAACCTCTTCCTTAACTGTAGAATCAAGTTGGTTCAAAAGTAGCCAAACTTTTTACATTAAGAACAAATGACATACTAAAATAATTATTTATAAGTACTAACATGTACGTTTGAAACTTTAGATACCAGTATTAACTCTCAGGACAGAAAATGTGCTTGGAGAAGGGAGGAAGCCACTGAAACACTGTGGGTTTGGCATCTTGAGTCAAGCCCAATCCTTTTGCTATTTAAGTTCATTTATTCTTGGCAAAATGTAACTTCCTGCTCCTAAGAAGAAAGATTTTTTTAATGTCTCATAAAAATTATTCCAAAGTTTTCTTGGACTTCAAAAGGCTCTTACAAAACAAGATTTTTATTAGTTAAATTTATGGAATACAGGACATAAGGATTACATTTTCTTATATCTTAATAAGTCACAATTAAGACAAAACCGATGGGCTGGAGAGTTTGGAGATGCTTGGCAAAGGAGCAATCCACAGGGGACCACTTTACTGTGAGTTACAGGAAAACATTTACTCTCAATGGAGGAAATGTGCTTTCTCTCCAGGAGCTACAGAATTAGGGTGCAGCCCTGTTTTTCTTCGGATTACCGGAGCTCAAGTCTTACTGCCAAGGGAGGCAGCCTCATATTAGTGGCATCTATAACTGACTATAAAATTGACAATAAAAGCAAATCCGCCTGTCCACAGACCCTTTTGTTAATTAATGTGCTCTGTTTCTACTACTGCCTCATGAGGATCAGGTTCCAGCTCCCCTTGTTTAAGGCAAATAAGTCAAATGCTCTACAGAATGATTGTTCAGGTCTGTTCCAGCACCAGAAGGCAAAAAAGAATCCAAGAGGCCAATTGCTGGGCATCTTACTTGGTAGATTATACATAACTTCAAGTGATAGAGAGGTCATAAATTATTTTCTTCAGGATAAAGCAGTTGAAACATTTGGTCTATTGCCAAACTACCAAGAGTCTATTACCCGCACGGGAGAGCCTTGCAAACTCCCCATGGCGTATTCATATCTCAAATACAGTAAAAGATATATACATACCTTTTGGAGAGCCCTGCAAGTTACCGAGAGTATCACGCCCGCACGGCAGAGCCTGGCAAGCTACCCATGGCATATTCGATATGCCAAAAACATTCCCCTGACCCTGAAAGAGCCTCTAATCATCGGGAAAGAAGAGTAAGGAGAGGCTGCTAAAATCTCAGGGCTGAATGTAGTAGAGACGTTGCTGGTTCCCGCTTGAATAAATCAATGAACAACAGGTTGACAGTGACAGTGACAGGATAAAGCAGTAGTATGAACCAACATGTGAACTAGAAAATCAAAATAATCTGTAGAGTGTCCTAAACTCACTTGGACAAACTCCAGTCTTGGGGAAAGTCTAAAAGTCGCTGCTCAATTTCTCCAGTTAGCCAATCAGGATGATTGCTCATTTTATAAGCTGAATAGTGGGTTATATTGGAAGTCCTGGAATGTAGATCACCAGATTTTGTCACAAGTCTGTCTTATACAAATATTGATGATGTGATTACCTAATACACTAGTTAAGAAAGCAAATGTCATCCCAACATTAAATATTTACTTATAACATAGCCACTAATTAAAAACAAGCAACCTTTCTAACAGCCCTCATGGATGGTTACATCTAGCATATAAAATCAGATCAGGTCTTCCCTTGAGATTTTTCCTTTTATCACTTACAATAGATTATTGATATAAATAGTAAGGTAATATTCTTCAATCTTTTTTTACATCTGCAGGCCAGCATTTTACTTTCATAATGATCCACAAATTGGCAGTTATAATCAAGGTGATTTTCAACCTTTCTACATAGAACAACCTCAATCATGGTTCAGAAGCTAGGAGCACCTATGCAGAGTTAAGATGCTAGAAATTGTTTGTGGAGGGACATGCAGGTCTTACAAGAGATGAACATTTCATAGAGTTCGTTAGAGTGACAGGAAATATACATAAATATTACACAGAGTTCTTTCAGATTCTGCTCTGAAAAGAAGCTGAATGCAGGCAGACTGCAATAGGACTGTCCAGGATATGAGATTATTAGGAAGCTCGTATTTGAGCAAGCAGTTAACTTAGAGGGGAGAGGAAGAGAGGAGTCCAAAGTGAGGGCTAAGCAAAATTCTCAGGTTTTGATAAACTCATACTGTGGATTTTAGAAAACAAGAATAAGCAGACTAAAAAAAAAATCAGAATTCAGGCTAAATAAAATTAAAATGAATAGATTCTACCAAAGAAGTTCTGATTAAAAAGTTACAATAAATATAACATTGATCTTATAAAATGATAAAGCACTAAAATCACTAATGGTACTATGGTTAACTGCAATCACAAATGTTGGATATTAACCCTAAGTGTTTTCAGCTTCATTAGTGAATTGCCCCCTTTCCTCTGCCAGAGAAGTTTGAAGTGCTCTTGTGAGCACCCCTAATACCCCAACTTTATCTTTAAAGTTTCCTTTATATTTTACCTCTCATTGGCACAATTCCTCAAATCAGTCTTGGTTACTTATAAGCCAAAATTTCTGGTAACGCTGGACTTTGTATTGTAGTGAATAATTTGCTTTTCTATTTCTTCTATAATGTTTGCATATTTTGCTATAGAGCAATGTTCTTTGCTTAAACAGAAAGACCTTTAATGTTATGCTCCTAATATTTGAGAGATGATAGACTCTGAAATATATCTACTCCTGGGCATCTGTCATAATTACTTGACTAAGATATTAAGGTTTCTACCAAGAGTCTAGTTCCTAACACCCCAAAAGGGAGGGGTTCACCAGGGGCCTTGAATGGACCTGGGTTGAGTGGCAAAGCTACTTTGGCATCGAAATGGGACATTCTAGAGAGCATAAAAGCATGGTCTTGATGCAAGCTGTTATGACTCAAAAGAAAGGAACCCCATGGGGAAGAACAAACTGGACCAGAGGACTTAGTATGGGATCTATACTAAAGACTTGCTTGCCCTCAGAGCCCAGAGAACTAAGTTTTAGAACCTATATCTCTTACTGTGTTTATCCAAATCACTGCAAATATTAATAAGAAGTAATATATATACCTCTCAGAGAGCCCGGCTAGCTACAATGAGTATCCCACCCCCATAGGCAGAGACTGGCAAGCTCCCCGTGGCGTATTTGATATGCCCAAAACAGCAACAATAGGTCTCATTTCCCTGACCCTAAAAGAGCCTCCAATCCTTGGGAAAAACAACTAAGGAGATGCTGCTAAAATCACAGGGCTGGGAGGAATAGAGATGTTAATGCTGCCCACTTGAGTAAATCCATGAACGAAATGACAGTGATACAGTGATTAATAAGAAGTAAACTTAATTATTTAATATGTACAACTACAGGGAAGAAAAAAAGCAATATAGATGTCCCTAGGAGACAGAGAATCTCCTAGAGTTCATCCCCCAAAGAGAATTGCCTCTGCTGAAACGCTTTACCTCTGTAAGTGATGAACTTACATGCACACCTCCATGCAGTCCTATACCTCGAACCCCTTCAGATGTTCTATAAGTACATTAAAAGCTCTGTATTAAATGGGCCATTTTGACCATAAGTCTGTGGTCCTCTCAACTCTTTGTTCGACTGCTGGGAAGGCGCCTTGCCCGGAGGTGGTCTTGACCACTGATCACACACCTCATGCACCCCCACTTCAAATTCACACACAAAGTATAAAAGTAAATGAGTTTAAAATCAGAGTAAAAATAAACTTAAAATAAAAATTACAAAAGGGCAGTTGTAGTATAGAAAAAGGTTAAGCCAGTTTTGTGCCTGCCATGATTTTTTCAAGCAAAGAATGTAGATGTGCATGCAGTACTACATGTTTATAGATACACATTTATTTTGCTGATACATTTATTTATAAGTGGATATGTTTGTGTGCATGTATGTGTGTATAATGAGTGTGTTGCTGTATATAAGCTCTGGTAAATAAGGGAATGAGTGAAATTCAACTGGAAATGAGCTGAGTTAATGCAGAAACAGGGACCTGTACTGAGAATAGGAAGGCTGACTAACATCTTGGAAATATTATTTAATCACCTCTGAAGGTGACTCAAATAAAACCAAAATAGAAGGAAGTTTTTCAAAGTGATAAAACAGGAAAATGGTCCAAACAAAATTAAGCAGAATGACTTGCTTGACTCATTGAAGCTAAAACGTTCAGATAAATACTATGAAATACTAGTTAGGAACACAGTCTACCAAGGCAAAGGGTCATCTCAAATGATACTCAGAGACTAAGTCAATGGATGCTAACAGCAGGTAATGGATCATAAAGCTAAAAAAGCTACCTTATTCCTGACAATGACATGAAATCTTAAAAGTTAAGCAACATTACTTATCTGTTATAAGAAAATGAATCATATAAAAATTTATTCACTCTTAATGCGAAACTGGGACTAGAAACATACTGCGAAAGTACTGTTAATGAGCATTTAACAAAATCATCAGTGTGCCAGTTAAAAGCCCCTGAAATAATTCAACCATTCCTCTATTCACCCTAGGTTCTTGTTTTTTGCTTTTTTGGATTTTGTAGGGTTTTATTTTTTGGGGGGGCGGAGGGGACAGTGTTTTTTGTTTGTTTTTTGAACCACATTCATTGGTGCCAATGCTTAACCTTGGCTCTGTATTTAGAGACTGTTCCTGATGAGGCTGGGAGTGAGATGGGGTAAAGCATTTGTGATGTCTGGGATCCAACCAAGGTCACCCAGGTGCAAAGTAAGTGACCTACTCTGCTGTCCTATTGTTCCTGTCACCTTAGGTTCTTGATCTAAGCAACTTAATATAATAAGCTCTACTGCTCAGAGTCACATTTCTTCTCCTGTTGAGTCCAGGGAGCTTACCCAATCAATCATATTGTTAAAATCCCAGGAAATAAACCTCTCACATAAATAAGAATAAGAATTAACAAAGAAGTCAAAATTAACTTAAGAATAAGGATATCTTTAGTTTTATTAAATGTTAAGTGTTTGTGATCCTTGGAAATTTTTATTTTGTCTGTTTCTAAAGGTTTTCCATATTTTTAAGGGTAACCTGCAATTTTTCAAAACCTTGCAATTTTGGTTAGAGGGTTTCAATTAAATGTATAACTATTCTTTAAATAGAGGGAAAAATCTTTTCATAAATATTTTGCAAGTAGTGGACAAGCATTCCATACACTTTTTAAAATAAATGCTCAAAACTTGATGTCTGAATATTTTAAATTAATACACAAAATAATTTTCCATAGGAAAAGGCTATATGATAGAAATAGAACTATTTAATTCTTCTAAGCTGAGAGAGTTGTAGTCATTACTTGTATTATATTAACTGTACCATGTTTTAATCAATTCTATTCAGTCCAAAAGGTAGGATTATGTAAATTGGCTAGAAACTTCTATGCATCAGAGCTTATAAACAAGTTAGGGCGAAATTGATCTTCCCACTGCTTCCATTTCCTAATCAATACCTTTTAGTAGTTTGATTTTTGAGGAGGAGAGGTGAGCAACTTGTCTGCATGAAACAGGTATTGTTTAGAAGGCAGGAGTCTGCCTGAGAGTGGAGAGCAGCAGTATCATATAGGAGCACTGTGGCCTGAAGCCCATGGAGCAATAAATAGGAAGAGAAACTGAAAAACTTCAGGGGCTTGAGGCCTCTATTCAATAGCCTTCTCACTAGACCAAAATTCTGGGAACTTGGCTGATGGCTCTGGAATTTTCCCATGAGTTTATTTACTTGCCTTTTATTTCAGTTTACAGAACATAAATTTGCAAGACTATCTCCTTGTTATCATAAGGATAAACTGAGAAACTTGGAATTCTCTTTTAAAAGTATTAACTGCATCAAACGTAAGCTGTTAAAAAGTTATACTGGATGAGAGGCAGGGAAAGAGAGAAAGAGATGAATACAACTCGCAAAATGAATGAAACATTTGTACATGACATTAGGAGTTGAAAATTCTTTGTAGTGGCTCATGGAAACAATGAAACAGCAACACTTTCATGGAAAGAAGGAAAACTGGAGACATTTCTTTTTGTAGGGACTGGGGAATCTTCCCAAACGGGGCTACTTCCAGTGAATCCAAGTCCCAGGGGTCAGAGAGCTCAGTGCTAGGGCAAATAAGGAGATAGTGCCCAAGTGGCTTTGTGAGAGAGCGCCTGCCTTGGGTGATGCCCAAATTCAATCCCAGGTACTGCCCTGCACAGAGGAGTGCATGCCCTAGCATTGCCCTTGCGATATCCCTGCTGCCACCCACATCCCACACTTCACATCTCATAACCCAGGTGAGCACTACAAATACATGTGCAAACACTGGACATCACAACAGCAGCAAAAAGGAGGGAGGGTAGGAGTAGAGGGGTAAGGTGAGTCTGTGGGTGCTCAGGACAGTGAGGAGAGTCTCTTCCTGGCCTTTGTCTTCCTGCCCTTGGGTCTGACCTGCACCACCCCAAATTCCACTTGGGATAGGTGGTGAAAATGGTAAGTCTAGAAACTGTCCCTGAGAAGTGCTTATTTTCCTAACAAGATGCTGCTACCCAGGAGAGTGGAAAAAGTTTTTGTCCTGCTGGCTGACTGCTTATCTTGGCCTTCAGAGCCTCCCTGATTTCCTGAGCCAGGTCATGGTTTTGCATCTATACACAAGCCCTGCTCTTGTCTTCCACAGTAGAGCTTATTAATTCTATTCTTTTGGAGAATGCAGGCTAACCCAACCATGGTCTCATCATAACATGGTTTTAGGGAAAGACATGGCACACCAGAATGAAATGCTCAGATGTTGTTAGCCTCCCAGGGTGTTTCTGTTTGAGGCACACACCATCTGAGAAGCAATCCTCAGGAAGTAGGGAAGGGGCGAGGGGAGAGGGAGAGTCATGGGGGGCGGGGAGTGAAAAAGCCAGAAGTACTTGTACCCTAGCCTTACAACTGAATGTCTATTCACTATCATTGTAGTCTCAGTGGAAACAGCTGCCATAAAAAAGCAAACACACAAATAGCATCTTGGGGATGTTCTTCAAGACACTGGACCTGTTTATTTACAGTCAACAGGGAGCAGGAGGGAAGGAGAATCTCACTCAGATTAAAAGAGGTCTGATAATCATATACAATGTTTAAACTCTATTTGAACCAGTGTCTGAACAAATCAATAGTAGAAAAGACAGTTTTGAGACATCGGAGGAAATCTGATTGCATATTGAGTATTTAATAATATCCAGGACTTAATTTTAATTGTATTGGGTTTGATCATAGCATTATGGCAGAAAGAAAAATAAATCCTGACCATATTTTTAAAGGAATTCCTAATCATGTATATGAGTAAAATACCTGGGATTTATTTAAATTCATCAGGAAGAAAAGAAAGAGGATTTTAATAGAATAGAATCTTGTTAGATGAATGTTAATGTTGGCTGATCAGATCTTAAAGTTAATTGAAAACTTTGTATCTCTGTATGTATGAAGTATTTTGTGATCAAATGCAATCTATTAAAAATTGTGTGCAATGTACTCAGCCCATAACTGCCTTTTGCCTCATAGGTTTATGATTTTATGTGAAACTTAAAGCACTAATATAAGAAGCACTAATATTAGAAGCACTAATATAAGAAGTGTTGCTGGTTCACATTTGATGCCCTATATCTAGAAAACTGACATTATTTTCAATAAATTAGAAGAAGGGAGTAATCATGTAATACTGTCACTGTCATCCCGTTGCTCATCGATTTGCTTGAGCGGGCACCAGTAACATCTCCATCGTGAGACTTGTTGTACTGTTTTTGGCATATCAAATGCACCACGGGTAGCTTGCCGGGCTCTGCCAAGCAGAGCAAGATACTCTTAGTAGCTTGCCAGAATCTCCGAGAGGGGCAGAGGAATCGAACCTGGGTCGGCTGTGTGAAAGGCGAATGGAACGCCCTACCCACTTCACTATCGCTCCAGCCCAGAAGAAGGGAATGTATGGTGATTCCCCAAAACCAGCATATGTCTGAGAGTTGAAATGGGGAGCAGCCTGGTTATACAGGAAAAGAATGAGATGGCTATCAGCACAAAGACAAGCAGAGAGTTACAGCTCCTCTATTTGCCGTGTTAATTAAATTACTCTTTACAACCAAGATTCTGGTAAATTTTATATCCTCTTGACTTTGGGGTCTTCCTGGGATATATTTCTTAGCAGACCTGACTGATTTAATTACATTTGAGTTACTATTGGCAGAAATGTAGCTGACTTCTTTTCTTAATTCATATCTAGGGCTATTCCTCTCAGGAAGAAAATAAGAAAAAGGAGCCAGAGAAGTTGTCAACAGGCTGAGAATGTGCATTGCATGCAGGAGGCTTGTTTCACTCTCTGGTACACCATGGTCCCCAGGACACAGAGTCAAGGGCAGCTCTTGAGTTCCTCTGGGTGCTACCCCCAACCAAAAATATGTACATTTTAAAATAATAATATAAAAGGAAGAGCTTAAATATGATTGTTTGAGCATCTCTAGGAGAAGTTTTCTCCAACATGAGAAAGAAAACAACACACAACAGGAAGTGTGTTGTAGCAAGCAAAAACTGACCTTCCCAAACCATGTTTACAGCAAAAGGTTCATTTCATGGGAAGAGACCCGAAGGCAGGATGGACTCAGCAGAATTAAAAAAGATATTTAGGTGTAAACTGCCTCTGTGAAGACTACTCTGTTCTATATAGGGGGTGGGCTGCAGATCTGATATCCAATCTCCGTATCTTTTTTATTTATTTTATTTTATTGAATCACCGTGAGATGGTTACACGCTTTCATGTTTGGGTTACAATCTCACAATGATCAAACGCCCATCCCTCCACCAGTGCACATTCCCCACCACCAATATCCCTGATATAGCCCCCCTTCCCCACCCTCCCCCTGCCTCTATGGCAGATAATATTCCCCATACTCTCTCTCTACTTTTGGGCATTGTGGCTTGCAACACAGACACTGAGAGGTCATCATGTTTGGTCCATTATCTACTTTCGGCATGCATCTCCCATCCTGACTGGCTCCTCCAGCCATCATTTTCTTAGCGATCCCTTCTCTATTTCATCTGCCTTCTCCCCTCTGCTCATGAAGCAGGCTTCCAGCTATGGGGCAATTCCCCTGGCCCTTGTATCTACTATCCTTGGGTGTCAGCCTCATGTGATGTTATTCTATACTCCACAAATGAGTGCAGTCCTTCTATGTCGGTCCCTCTCTTCCTGACTTGTTTCACTTAGCATGATACTCTCCATGTCTATCCATTTATAAGCAAATTTCATGACTTCATCTCTCCTAACAGCTGCATAGTACTGTATCTTTACAATGGAGAACACTGAACTCAAATCTGCAGACTTTTGTTTTACTGACCCTTCTTTGGGAACTTCTTAGACAGGTCTTTCCCTCTCTCTCTCCAGCTTCTGTCTTAGCTGAGTCTTTCAAGTTTCTGTTTAGATTGTGTAGCACTGTAGCACTGTCGTCCAGTTGTTCATCGATTTGCTCGAGCAGGCACCAGCAACATCTCCATTGTTATAGGTGAGGAAATTTATTTTGCTGGCTTTATCCCATGTATACAGGCAGTAAATACTATATTAATACATTTCTACTTAACTCCTCTTCACAACCTGTCTCAAGTCTGTTTGATGGATTTTCCAGTCTCTTAAGAACCCAGATGATTTATTGAGATGATTTCTTCTGTGTCCCTACAGTACTCAGCTGAATTCTGTGTACCCTTTCCTACAAACCAGTGTGGTGATGGAAGACAAATCACTTGTAGGTTATAATTCTCTCCAGGAAGTTTTTGGTTTCGTTTAATGGTGTTTGCTGTTTGTTTGCTTGCTTAGTGAACTGGTTGATGAATTATGTGGTCTTCTTATTCAGATTCAAAGCTCTTCCCAGGACAGATGTTTTTTAGTGCCCATTCTATATCCATCATCTATGCTGCCTCCTTGAATTTAAAATTCAGTTTGTAAAGAGAAGAAATAAAAACTGAGAACCAAATAATTGGGTGAACTGAAGCACAATTCTAAAAATCTGTTGTTTCAGATTTTTCAGAGAAGTTTCTGGGATGTGCCTACCTCTTTGTCCTGTATCTTCTCAGGTTTAAACCTGAGATTTTCAGGGTCAGATGCTAGATATTTATTTTTTGTTACTTATTATGAGTATCATGAGAATCGTAGTGGGAAAATTCAAAATAATGGTGGTGGGAAGGTGTAGTGGTGGTGGGATTGGTTTTGAAATATTGAATGTAATGGATTAATGTAAAACACCTTATGAAAATAACATTTTTAAAAAATAATAAAACCAGCAGAAAAAAATTGCCTGCCCATAGGGGCATGCGGGGAGGTGGCAGTGGGGTTGATAGGAGGAAAACTGGGGACACTGGGGTGGGAAATGGACACTGGTGGAGGGACAGGTGTTGGAACACAATGAATGAAACTCAATCATGAACATCTTTGTAACTTTCTCACAGTGATTCAATAAAAAAATACCCATGGCGTATTCAATACTACAAAAACAGTAACAAGTCTCACAGTGGAGATGTTTCTGGTGCTTGATGGAGCAAATCGATGAGCAACGGGATGACAGTGATACAGTGATACATAAAAATTAAAACAGTTGGGTGAGAAGAAAAAGGAAGAAGCAAATTCGAAGTGACATAAGGACCGTGGGGCACTTTGGTGGTGGTAAAAGTGTATTAAATTCGTATATAAGAATCATTAACACTATTGTAATCATGTTATCTAACCTAAAATAAATTTTAAAAGTTAAAAAAATAAAATAAACCTGAGATTCTCCACTTGTCAGGCCGGCTTGATGGCACTTTTCACATCTGACCAGGAGATGGCAGCACAAACATGCCACAGGATCACTCCAAAAGCAGCGGCCCGTCCCCTAGCATGCCTCAAGCCACAGCTCCAGCACACACGGAATAATTTATGTGAGCCCCTCACCCTTTCTTCGTCTTTGATAAGAAAACTCTAGCAGCTTCATTATCATTGGCTACATAAACCTGTTGTTTCAATCCTAGGTAATTGATCTTGATTTTACTCAGTTTGGATAGCCTGTTTATCCGGGTTTGGAGCATTCATTCTTGTATTTCTTAACATTAAGATGTTTTTTAAGTTATTAGGATTTTTTTTTTTGCAACCAGTGTAAGTTCCTCGAACCAGGCATAAGCAGCACATCAGAAATTCAGAAATACTGGAAGAGCCTAGTAATATACAAGCTTTTGATTGAACATAGAAAAGTGTCTGGAAGCTTTGAAATTAAATGAATGAGCCAAAGTTGAGACCTTTTCTGTCAATCTGTTAATTCTTTCATTTTATGTTTGTTAACAAGGGATTTATTATATACTTTTTCTCTTCCTCTGCTTCCTGCCCCAACTTCATCCACATCACTGCTGTTAAATTTTGACCTATCGAATACCTGCATGCTTATCCCTTTTTTTTAATCCTTGTTGCCCTCTCTCAGAGGTGTTTCCCTCAGTTCTCTCTGTGGTTCTATCTGATTTCCCCCCAGGGTTTTAAGGAAGAAAGCAGAAGTAGGAGGTGAGAGAATAGGGGGTGGGGGAGGCGGGCAGGGCACAGTCTGGGGGTCAAGTCTATGTGGAAAAGACAGTCTCCAGGGCACAGTGAGGATTGGTTTTGGCTGGGAGTCTAGACAAAAAAATGGGTGAAATAAACATCTATGGTGTGCATGCTTATTCCTGTCAGTTGCATTGGGTCCTTGCAAATAACAAAAAGCCATAAAGCGCAGTAATTTTAAACCATGCCCAGTGAAGGACTGCTTCCTTTAAAAGTTGTGAAGGTAAACAGATCCCAGGCTAATCAAATGACAACACACACTAAAAGTGTCACTCTAGCCTTTTGTGCTTCCCTACCCTCCAGCCCCTCACTGGCACTTCCATCCATCCCCTTAGCTCCTGAAAAATTGTGAAGGTCAAAAGGCAAACAGATCCCAGAATCCCCTGTGGCTTTTCCTGAGCTTTAGTCACTGTCAGGCCCTGTGTGTTGCCACCTTTTCCTCCAGAGCTGGTAGAGCAATTGCTTCAGATGAGGCGGCAGTTTGGGTCTGGGTGCTCCGTGTATGTCGCCTGCGCCCTGCACTGACTGGGCCTCTCCAGATTCACTCTGCATGCTTCTTTGCTGGTTCCCTCATCGAGGGGTGCACCATGGCAATGACAATGAAGCCCTGTGCATTCTGGTGAGGGATGGCGAATGGGGAGCTCTGTGGTCAGCATGGGGTCATGACCCTTTGTTCCCTCCCCATAATGTTATCTGAAGGTGATGATGTTTCTACAAATGTCACTTCCAGTTCAGAGAAAGACAGCCATCAGCCAATGGATCTTCCTGTTTCTCCTATGCTAGAGCTGGTTCTGATCTGCAGTTAGCAGATTTCGGCTTTGCTGCACTTCCCATTCAATGAGCATATCAGGCAAGCAGAACTGAGTACTCCTCGCCCCAATAAACACGTCAGCTCCTGGGGTCAGTGCAGGCCCCCCTCAGCTCTGGCAGAGCAGGTATTCTCTGACACCCCAGTGTTCAAGGGCAGTATTTTGTGTAGTGAACAGAATTTAAAATGTGGGCAAGAGTGACCGTCCCTAACTCAACAAAGGGTTTGCTGTGTGCACAGAGATGGTGGAGGAATGAAGATAGGGAGGAGGTCTGGCTGGCTGCCCCTCATAACATGTTCTGGCAGCAGCATCTAACTCAGAAGAGTAAGGCAATTTTTGTATCTCAACCTGGCGTTCCATGTTGTGACACACGTACCCCATTTGTTGAGTGTTACAGTGTTATAACATTTGTAAGACCCTATAAAGTTCTGATGGAACTGTCACTTTTCAAGAGTAGCATATCAGGATAATCCCTTTGACAGAATTGCCCTGGGCCTTCCTAGAAACTTAAGTGACTAAAATCTCTGATTTGCAATGCCTGTGCTTCTTCCTCAATAATGTCTGTAAGCACTTCTTCCAGTTTTGGTCATTTATTCATTTAAAATACTTATTGAAAGTTAGTGTGGGACACACACTACTGAAGAAGTGAGCAACTAATTCAGAGAAAGAAGGCAGTGTCCCATCTCTATGGGAGGAAAGGTCAACCTCCAGACACTCATTGGTTCAACTGTGATTTATTGTGTACCTTCATGGACCAAGCACTGTTCTAGACTCCACGTATATGGCCCTCAATTAAATGTGCACACACATACTCACACACTCACACAAACACACACACACACACACACACACACACACATACACACACACACACCCCTCCCCTCAGGAGCTTCACTACTAGGAGTAAGATAAACAAGCAGATCCTGGAGGCCTGTAGACAAAGAAGAAATACAAGATGAGAATGGAAGGAGTCACGAGGAAAGCCAGTATGGAAGGACCTGTGCTGGCCACTGGGTAGAAACTCCCCTTGGCTATGTATGCTGGAAATTATATAGAGGTCATCTTGATTGTTGGTGGAAGAGGTAGCATGAAGGACAGGGGTTGGGTCAGGAATCCAGACAGCCTGTTATGAGTTGCCCCTGACCAGGAATGGAGGAAGGATGTGAGAGGGTCCAGTATCACAAAAGACTCAAAGGAAAACTATAGAGCCTACTGGGGCATGGATGTGAATAGTGGCAGAGGAGAAAACAAGAAAGCTCTGAAAATTTTAGATTAAACATTAGAAAGAAAGGACTGTGATGGGGAAAAGTATGGGCAAAGTCAGGGAGGATGGAAAGTTCAATTTTCAAACACCCCAATAGAGATCAGTTGCATGTAAGATAAGTTCAAGGAAAAGATCTTTGCTAGAGGTGAAATACTGAGATACTTTTGAGAAATAAATGGCCAATCAGGTCATAAAAATAGATAAGACAATAGCAGAGAGTGAGAAGTTCTAAGAAGAAAAAATCAGGAGAGTCACAACCTAGAAAGCTCTGCCAAGAAGAGGCTGTTGAGGCAGCTGTTGAGAAAAGCTCGCTAAAGAGATGAAAGGTAAGCTGAATTTAGAACTACAGCAGAAAGACACCCATGATCCCTAACATGAAAATGGGAGAAGGTTGTATTTTAAGATTAGAATTGGGGTTTTAAAAACACAGACTCCATAAATATTCTTACTGTTCTGACTATAATAATTGGAACAGGCGAAACATTCACTATAATGATACCACACATTGTGGTCCCCAGATCTAAATCTTTACCTAGGTTTGCTATGATAAATACATGTGATAAATAAAGTAATAACCAAATAAAGTAAAAATCATCCCCATACCGTACTGTATTTAACACCTTCATCAGGCAGGAAGCCTGAGTAATCTCAATATTTTTGTAGAAAGTGTATTTATTACACTAAACAGGATAATCACCCATGGATTCTTGTCACTTGCAGACTACAGTTTGCTGCTAAATGACTTTGTAGTAAGTTTACATTTCTTTTAACTATTCATTGTAAATCCATATTTGAAGTACTCACATGCAGGCAGTAATTCACTGATTCTTTATATCAATTCTCTGAGGCAGACATGCTGATATTATCACTATTTTACAAATGGAAGATATGGAGAGGGGTTGTCTGCAATCCCACATCTTGTTCAGCTACTAGGTATAGCTCTTGTCACTAGGAAGTAGACGGAAGGGGGTGTTTGAGGAAGCAGGAACAGGCAGGGTATTGTTTAGGAAGCAGCAGAGGAATCTGACCAAGATCTGATCACAAGGGTCCTCTACACTTTCAGCAGGTGAACAATGAGAAACGCAGCATGTCTTCTAATGCTACTCTTGAACCTACTGGTGCATGGATGTGAGAAGTGGCAGAGGAGAAAACTCTGTTCCGAGGAAGGGAAGAGAATATTTTAGGGATTTGTGATGACATTTTTTTCTATTCCATGGGTTCAAGGTAGTAGACTTGTGATGCTTGTTAATTTTCCAGCCTGGAGAGATTCCTATGTCCCAGGATCTGCCTTCTAGTTACCTGGTATTGCAGAAACACCTGTTTTGTTTTCATAGACTGGTGAATGTATCTCCCCAATGTTCTGGTGTTTAAATTTACAATTATACAAAATGATGGTATTTGGAGGTGGTTCCCTTGGGAGGTGATTAATTTATGAGGCTAAATCTCCTCAAATGAACTCAAGGCCCCTATAGATGAGTGAATAACATTGTGGATGGAAGGAAGTTCCTTAATAACTTTTGGTTAAGGATAAGAAAGTGTACTCTCAGCAGAATGCCATCATAGCAATACCTTGGTCTTCAATCGTCCAAATTCTAGAGATATCAAAAATAAATTTCTGTTACTGACAAACCGCCCAATCTAGTATTATGTTGCAGTAGCCCAAAGAACATATTAAATCATTTTTATATATTTTTGTAGTTTAATATACTAAAGCCCACCATCGCTTTTTATTTACATACCTTTAACCTCTTCTTTCATTCTCATGCCTGCTTCTCTCAATACTGCAATTCTATTGTCAAAGTCCCTGACTTATTTATATTTCATTTGGTCTTTTCATCAGTGTGCATTCCATAAAGGATTAAATCATGCAATAATTCTTTTTTCTTATTTACTTGTATTCATATAGTGCCCTCAATTTTGCTGAAAATGGCATTTTTATCTTTCTTCTTGTAACAGTTGAATAGCGTTCAACAAATGTGCACATATATCATATAATTTTAATCCAATTAAATATTAATGGGCATTTCAGTTATTTCTTTAGCTATTGAGGATGACATTGATGTGGTAGCAAAAGCCTATATTTTGTGTAATGTTTTCATATTATTCAAATAAACACTCACAAATGGAATTGCTACTTCATCTGCTAGCTCAAATTTTAGCTTCTTGAGGAAGGCTTATAGTCTTCTTCAAAAGAATAGTAATTCACATTCACTACAAATTCACCAGCTTACATCCCCACCAACAGTACATGATAGTTCCTTTTTCTTCACATACTCTCCAACACTGCTGCTCCTTTCCATAAAACTCACTCTCAGGTGTGGTTCTGATTTGCATTCCATGATTAATAGTGATGATGGAGTCTATATGCCAGCTGGTCATCTGACTTCATCTTTGAAGATTTGCCTATTTAAATTTTAATCTATTTATTGCCTTTATGGGACACACTCAGCAGCGCTCATGGTTTGCTCTTTGCTCTATGCTCAAGGATCACTCCTGTCAGGAACTTAAAGGACTTATATGTGGGACTTGGGAATCAAGAAACAGTTGTAGGCTATGAGCAAGGCAAGAGATAACCCCTGTACCTATCTTAAAAACTGTATTGTTGTAACTTTTGCAGGTGATTTGTGTAATTTTTTATAGACTAGAGACCTTAAACTACCACCATTATTGAATATGATGTGAAAATAACTTCGCCCATTCAGTAGACTGTCTCTTTCTAATATGTTAATATTTTCCTTTGACATACAAAAGAAGATGATGTGCTGGAGCGATAGCAAAGTGGTTAGTTTGCCTTGCACATAGCCAAGCCGGGATTGATTCCTTCATCCCTCTTAGAGAGCTCAACAAGCTACTGAGAGTATCCCGCCCATGGCAGAGCCTGGCAAGCTACCCATGACGTACTTGGTATGCCAAAATAGTAACAAGTCTCACAATGAAGATGTTACTGGTGCCCGCTCGAGCAAATCTATGAACAATGGGAGGTCAAGAGTAACAGTGTGACAGTGCTACAGTGCTATACAAAAGAAAAGTTTTTCAGATTGAATAAACATTAATTAATCATCAAAAAGAAAAATGTTTTTCAATTTAAAATTCCCTATTACATGTCTTTGCTTTCATTTCCATTGTGATTTGGAAGTCTCCAAAGACTTCTTGGACACTGATGTCATCAAATATGGAATGCTTCATCTTAACTCCCTTCTATTTTATAACTTCAAATTTATATCCAGGTCTTTAATCCATTTGGAAGTCATTTTTGTGTGAGGTAGATAGTAGACTAGCTACATTATTTTGTATGTGTCCATGAGACACTGATTTTGAAATTATTTTCTCAAACATGACATGCACCTATCCTTGGGGTAAAAAATTAGATGCAGCAAAGGAAAAAGTACCTGATGCCTCCCCACTCTTAATCCTGTTTGCTTTTTGATTACAAAACTCTGGACCAAATGATTGGAAGATGAAAATGTCCCACTTCCTTTATGTTAATAAAGTGATATACAACTACTTACTGGGAAACAAAACCAAAATCTCAATCTATGATTCAAAGCCAAAAGGTTCCTATTATACCTTTGCAGACAAAGGTTTCCTATATCCAAAATCCTGTCAATGGGACTTTAAACTCTTTGTAAAAACACAAAACCAAGAGGAGATATATAAAATGAGAGACAGAGAAAGAGACACACAGAGACAAAGTGCAAGGCTGCTCACTTTAACGAATTGTTTCGCTCAATGGTGAAAGCAGTCACCTCTGAACTCTGAAGCTCAGATCTGTGGACAAGAGTTCCCAGAAGGTGATGACCAAAATAACCTGTAGGCTTAATTCCCTCTTGTGGAAGATCTGACTTCGGGTCTTTAAATGATTGGGTAAAGCATACCCACATTAAAGAGTTTTTACTTGAAAAGTTGATAAATCCACTTGCCTTTCTAGAACATCTACTGATTTCAAGAATAATCTTATTACAAAACTACCTGCATAGAAATACATGCTTTAATCTAGGTACCATGTCCCAAACAAGTTCATAATGCAATTAACCATTGAAAGACACCAGACATTTTTGAACATAAATAAATATTCTTATTTGTTGAATAATACAGTTGAATAAGAGAGTGAATGTGTATCAGGACATGCACTGCCCCTCAGAATAAGAGGTCTCTGCCTACCTCACTGCATATAGAGAGAAAGTCTAGAAGAACCCTCAATAGGTCCCTTTATATAAAGAAAATGAACTTCTACTGTTACCTCAACTCAAACAACTCAAAGTGAACTAGAACAATTCAAAATGAACATTTACCTCAAAAATAAATAAATTTATGTATATTTAGAATAAACTAATAGATAAAGACAGGAAAACATAAACAATAAAATGTCTGGATGCATATATGTGTAGTAAAACCAGAGGAATGCACAGGAATTGATTCAGGACAGTCGTGAATCATGTAGGATGTACAAGAAAGACACTATGGAGTGGTTCTGAAGGAATCTCAAGGCATAAATAGCATTACCTGCTGAGCAGCTCCTCCTCTGAAGTTTGAATTTCAGCACTGGGGGATCCCTCCAGCTAAATACAGTAATTCCAACTCCTCCTACTTCTTCCAGCTCCTTGTAATTGCTCAATTGTTTACTACACCTCAATTCTCCAGTCTGGGTAACAATTAACAGGTAGTTAATAATTCTTCAACTTAAATCCATTTCATTCAGGTAGTGAAAATGGTTTTAATCTGCTGATTAAACTCTGAGCAATAAAACATTGGATTGAGGGGCTGGAGTGATAGCACAGCAGGTAGGGTGTTTGCCTTGCACACGGCCGACCCGGGTTCAATTCCCAGCATCCCATATGGTCCCCTGAGCACGACCAGAAGTGATTCATGAGTGAAGAGTCAGGAGTAACCCCTGTGCATCGCTGGGTGTGACCCAAAAAGCAAGCAAACAAACAAACAAAATATTGGATTGAATTAGAAGGGTGTGATAGAATTGATTTCACAAATTTTCTTTATCAGATATTATAAATAACAAATACTCTACTAATTTTTTTAATTTCTAAAATCAAATTTCTATAATATCACATCCCACAACACTCCTGCATTAAATCTCTTCTTGACTTTTTACAGTGCCTAGAAAAATTGAGACCTGAAAGCAAGAGTGGAAAAGCTTGCTACACTCCAACACCTCACCAGCATTTCCATGACAAAGTTTGATCCCATCAAAGGCTAAAAATTTCATAAACCACAGGATCAATATTCCATTACTGAAGATGCTTTCTTTTTTCTTCTTTACCTCCCATAAAATTACTCTTAATTCAATGATAAATGTCTTCTGGCCTTCTGAGAGAGTGAGCATAAATCACTCGAGGGTTGGTTAGCAATTGATATCTGCTTGCTTAATACACAGGCAGTGAAATGGAGAAGTTTGCTGACCAGAGGCATCCCCACTTTCATAGGGATAAGCGCCCTTCCTTCCATTCAGGAAAGTGTCTTGAGGCAAAGCAGTCCTGCACAGTCTTAGGGGAAACCCATATATACTTAGTGTGTTTTTGCATATAAATGAAATATGTGTCTGAACAACATGTACTTTTGTGCACATACCTAAAATATCTAATTCCATGTAATAAATGAAATATGCAAATGTATTTTCTGTATGTATAGTATGAATTAATTATATATAATTTATATGTAATTTAAACACAACAAGGAAACCAGATTTATGTTTTGTATTTTCCATACACAAAGAGTCAAAACCAGGTCATTGAATCACTTCATTTGGTCAACATCAACAGGATGCTTTACTAATCAATACCTTAATGATATTAAACACAACATTATTAATGTAGTACTTTATACATATACACACACACACACACACATATATATATATATATATATATATATATACATGTGAAACATTACTGGTGCCTGCTCAAGTAAATGGACAAACAACAGGATAACAGTGATATCATATCCTATATAATAACTATATTGTTTGACCTGTAATTTTTACCTTTCTATCTATATATGTCTGTATATCTATATAAAGGTAGATACAAATATATGTAACCTTTTCTTAGCTAAAATTTCTAAAATAAAATTCCATAGATTGGATGGTTTTTATGTTTTTATTTTGGGGGGTTTGGAGGGACACACATCCAACAGTATTCAGAGATTATTCATGGTTCTGTGCTCACAGATTTCTCCTGGCAGTGCTTGGGGGACCCTAGACCATGCTAAGGATTGAAGGATCAATGCAAGGAAAATGCTTTGATCCTTGTATTATATCTTCAGCCTGAATGACTTTTAGGCAGAAATTTATCTCATACAATTATAGAAGTTGAAAATCTAAAAACAAAAATCCCCTCCTATTTTTTCAAATTTCTGCAGTGCTAGAATAAAATTCAGGGTCTCACATATCTAAGACAATTTTTATACTACTGAGTTATGTCCCCAACACTGAACTCTCTGGAAATTTGTAATGAGGCTAAGGATATAATTGGAATTTCATGAGAGTGCTCATCTGGACTTTAGACAGGCAACTGTACTCTCATGGTGGAAAGAGAGAAGCTCTAGTTTCTTTATGGACATATAAGGTTATAAGTATCATTAATAAGCACTGCACCTTCAAGGCCTAATGGCCATCTTGACTTTCCACCTCCTAACATCATCACACTGGTGTTTGGATTTCAACCTATATGAACTGGAAAAGTAGACAGATATAATACCTACTTTATAACTTGCTTCTCTGAGAACGTAGACTGCCTTTTCCTTTGACAGTGCATTTTTCTTATGACTTACTTTGGCAATAATATATGATCAGAAGTGATGGACCATAGACTCAGACTAAGCTTTTAAGAGTCCTTGATTGTTTGCAGCTTTGGGCTCTTATCTTTCTGCCTTAAGAAAGTAGAGCCTGTATTGATTCCCCTCCTTCAACCTGAAGAGATGTAAGAACTTATAAAACAGGAGTTTAACCAATATTGATCTTATGTCAACATAAGAAAATAAATAAGAAATAAACTTTTTGTTCTTATAAGTAATTGAGATTTGTGGGACCACTTATTATCACAAGACAGCCAATATATAACAGGAACAAGATTGGCAACTGAATAAGAAAACCCCAGAAAGAATATTTATAGCCTCAACTTTTTGAGATGATATTGCCTCCAAAATCAAGACCAGACTATGATAAAATGAGTAATCAAGATTAATTTTTATTTATTTTATTTTTATAAAAGTAGTTCACCATAGTTCATTACAGGTAATATTCAAACACCAATAAGCACCTTTCCACCACCAAGCACCTTTCCACCACAATAAGAAGTAAGTGTGTGAGGGTTGTTATATTTCATTTTGAAGCATTTAAGCCCTAATATAAGAGAATATAAGCAAGTATGTTAGAAACCTAACAAATATGTGATACTTTTGGCAAATAAGTGAGGTAGAGTATAAGAGGTTGTGCAGCTGCGAATGTGGCCTCATGCTCCACAAAATTCTTCGGAGCTTTCTTTTGGGAGCTTTAGTTTATAGTCTCTGGGTCTTGGCAATTGATGAGATTACATGGCATGCAGGGGTTGTGGGGAGGGGGCAGTTTGCAGATGTGATTGCCAAGCTACTGGAAGAAACTGGGGAGCTGGAAGGAGGAGGCCCAGTCCTGATCCTAGTGGGCTTGGAGATCTCAGTCACAGGTTCCGGCATACCTGGGTTTTCCTGACAGTCCGCTCTAGAATGAGGTTCATCCCATCTTGGGTGAGGCTCATCCCCTTTTGGGTGAGGTCGTCCAGCATGTGGAGAGTGACCTTGAGCATGACTGTGACTGTGTTCTGGAGGTTCCCCTCTGCCGGGGTTCTACTTGGGGCGGGCAGGGAAACTCAACACCCCTCACCCCCTTCCTTGGTGCCCTGGTAAAGACAGGCTGGCACAGGGTCAGGAGATTCTGCAATATTCTCTTCCAGGAGCTTTAGTTTATGGTCTCTGGGTCATGGCCAAGTAATCAAGATTAAAAGAGAGAATAAAACTAACTTTTATCTGTAATAAACTTAGGATATGGTTGATAATAATGGCAGCATAGTACAGACTAGGTGACCTAGAAGACCACTCCCAACTTTGTTGTGCTTTCTGGTCACTTGAGGATTTTGCCAAAATACAGATTTTGATTTGTCTTGACAGATCAAATGGGGCCTTGGCAATTTGTAACAAAGTCCCAGATGACTCTGATGTTACTAATTTGATGTTCATAATTTGAAGACCTCTGTTCCAGACATTTTCTCTCAAAGCACAGTTGTCTTCACCCTTGGGAACTCTTCAGAAGTGCGGTACTAGTACTCATACTTACTTTGGGTGGCAAGGGTATAAAAGAGTCTCTCTCCCATTGATGTCCACACACTGTCTCCAGTATTTGAGTCACTTGGGAATTTGTTATAAATGCAATTTTGTGCCTTCCTAGTCACTTCCCACTTCAGGACAAATAATTTGGAACTTCTGATAGTGGAGTCCACCAATTATTTTTAATGAGATTGCCAGGTTATTGCAATGCCCACTAAAGTCTGAGAACCATCAGTTTAGAAATTGCAAAAATTGTCTCTCAGGAGGCATCACAAAATCAATAGAAAGAAAAATACATTGTGAGAAAATAATAAATAAAGATAAGATTATAGATGCTAGACAGAGCATCAAAGGAAGTCACAGGAAAGGAGCTCGGTTGCTGTGTAATGAGAATAAATGTTTTCAGATCAAAGGACCCATTGACGGCCAAGAAATAAAAAAAGACATGTTTCAGGTGACTAACATACTGGTTAGGTCCACGGCAAAATCATCAAACAAATATATGCCAAACAGGATGAATGAAGAAGCAGCACATTAGGCACCAGCCCGTATATGTTCAAGGAGCTGGTGCAAAAATCATCTATATAAGAACCATATTCTGCTCAGTGAATCCCAAGCATTTTAGTTATTTTTTGAAATCACATATTATATCATTGATGTTAGCCTTCAGGTACTTCCAGCACTTTAAATCTTCTAGCTAAAATGGTGATTCCTTTCCATTCCTTCTGCCAGAAGTATTTCTAGGTACTTTATTGCCAAGAAGAATATAAGATTTTAATGAGTAGATTTTAAATTCTCTCAGCTTTCCTACCAACTATAATTTTAAGGGGATTTAAAATTATTATCATATTTTAATGTGTTATTGCAGATACCATGTTTACAACAGTGTTAAACCTTTATGACTTTTTGAAATTTGCTCATAAGTGATTAGACATGAAGAGTATCATGCTAAGTTAAATGAGTTAGAAAGAGAGGGACAGACATTAAAGGACTGTACTCATTTGTGAAATATAAAATAATATAACATGAGACTGATGCCCAAGGACAGTAGACACAAGGGTCAGAAAGATTGCTCCATAGTTGGAAGCCTGCCTCATGAGTGGGGAGAAAAGGCAGCTAGATTAGAGAAGGGATTACTAAGAAAATCATGGTTGGAAGGATCGGTTGGGATGGGAAAAATGTGTTGAAGGTAGATAAAGGACCAATAGTGACGGCCTCTTCAGTATCTGTGTTGCAAACCACAATACCCAAAAGTAGAGAGAGAGTATGGGGGAAATTGTCTGCCAGGGAGGCAGGGGGAGGGTGGGAAAGGGGTGGTATACTGGGGAAATTGGTGGTGGGGAATGTACACTAGTGGAGGGATGGGTGTTTGAACATTGTATGAGTGTAATTCAAACATGAAAGCTTGTAACTGTATCTCACAGTGATTCAATAAATTTTTTAAAAAAAATTTATGACTCTTGTTTACAAAGTTACTGTACCTTCACCACCACCAAGTACCTATGACTTTTCATCTCTATCCTAACGTCACTTCTAGTGTAAATCTTTCTCCCCCCTTCCAGCTACCCCACTTCTTCGTAATCTCAGTTTTGTCATGGAGACTAGGGTTTGTTATCATTTGATAGGTCTATTTTGTAAAGGGTATTTTAAAAACCTTATTTGGGAAGATTCATTGATGCTTTCATATTCATTGAAGAACAAAACAGACATTAATTCAAAACATTAGAAATTATTTTCCTCATGAAACAGTGTTTAAGTGATATCTGGCCTTTGTTAAGTTTTTAATGTGTCAACCACATTTTTTTAAATATATAAGAAATTTTTTCAGCCACGATTCAGATCGCATGTCTTTCTCTCTAGGAAGGGAACACAATATGATGCTCACCATAACCATGTCACTGGACCCCATGCCAGGCTGTTTCACTCAGGGCACCCCGGTTGGGGGGGGGGCAGGTGAGAGTCCTCTCTGCCCTAAGGGACCCAGCCCTGGCAGCTAAAAACTTCCAGAACCCACCCGCTGCCATGCTCAAGCGCTCCCCACATGCTC
This sequence comes from Sorex araneus, assembly GCF_027595985.1. NCBI lineage: Eukaryota > Metazoa > Chordata > Mammalia > Eulipotyphla > Soricidae > Sorex > Sorex araneus. The sequence continues at coordinate 230,945,983 of NC_073313.1, read as the reverse complement.
AGGTCAATCCTCACGCATAAGTGAACCTATTCTTGGACCGTGAGGCCACATTTGCGGCCACACAGTGCAATGTAAAACACACCCTACCCATTCTCCAGAAGTACCACACCAGATTCAATGACGTAGGCAACCAATCATAGAGGTAATGAATTTCAAATAGTAGGCAACCAATCATATATATACGAAAGTTCACAAGGCTCAACCTTTAACAACATGTTAGTCATATTTTATAGAAGGTCTTAATGGCCCCACTCAAAATAGAACAATCTTTACACTCCTCTATGGACACGTTTTGTAGAATTTTCAGTGATTTTTCATAACAAACAATACAAAACATTTTATTTCAGTTCTGCTTTAGGACAGGGATTGGGGTTTGGGATAGAAACATCTCAAATATGGTGGTGGGAAGGTGTAATGGTGGTGGGATTGGTGTTTGAATATTAAATATCATCAAATATTGTGAACTACCTTATAAAATAAAAAATTCAAAATACATATATATATATAAGTAATTTAAATTGCCAGCTATTAAAAATCACATTCTAGGGGCCGGAGCGATAGCACAGCGGGTAGGCCGACCCGGGTTCGATCCCTGGCATCCCATATGGTCCCCCAAGCACCGCCAGGAGTAATTCCTGAGTGCAAAGCCAGGAGTAACCCCTGAGCATCGCTGGGTGTGACCCAAAAAGCAAAAAAAAAAAAAAAAAAAAAAGGAAATCACATTCTAGCTAGAATATTTTCAGTAGTTTTTAAATCTAATAATGTAAATACTAAACTATGTAATTTAGTTAATATTAATACATGGGTAATAAAAGAAACTATGTAGTAAGAAATTAGGAAATAAATTTAATCTCTGATTTTTCTTTAGATTTTTGGAAACTCAGAGAATTTAACCTATGTTTTATTTGTAGAAGAAAAAAGCTACAAAGAATTAAGAAATTTCCAAAGTTTCTATAGTTTGATTAGCAATTCATCATTGAGCACGTCTCCAGAGCCTAGCAGTCTCTAAGCAATCAAAGGTCAAGAGAGCAACCAACTCTGTCCTCAGGGAGCTTGCTTCCTGCTGTGGAAGGAAGCAGAAACAGCAATGGGGCAATGTAGCCTTCTTAAGAGAAGATTATGCAAAACTTTCATAACAGTAGATTTTGCAAAAGTGACCAAGGTGCTAGGAGAGAGGTGAAAAGTGGGAATAGAGTACTTATAAAGGAGTGGTTAGGGACCTTGGGGGGGGAGGGGGGAAAAGATGCAAATAATGGTAAGCAACATGCAAACAGGAGTGGAACATTGCTGGCAGTGTTTTAGCAAGTAAACTTTTAGCAAGTAAAAATTCCTGAAAGGGGAAATTTAAGGTATTCTAGGAAGCCAATGGGGAGGCATATGAGGAGATTATAAAATAATCAGGGCAAATGTGTTCAGGCCTAATGACTAGAGCAATTAATTATAAAAATCTACTGAGACGTTTAAGCAGGAATATTTAATTATTTAAATTTTGTTTTAAAAATATGCTGCACACCTCATTAGAATGGCTATGAATTAAAGAAGAAAAGGAAAAGGAAAAGGAAACATACAAGCAATGCCTTGGAGAAATTGGTATCCTGTACATTGGTGATGCAGTTGCATGGAAATCAGTAGGTTATTTCTCTCAAAAAAATGTTAAAAAATTATCATATGTTTTCTGAAACATTATTCACAATATAAAATCATTAGTCAATAGATAATTAGATAATATGTAGTACATATGTCTCTCTGTGTATACAAATGAAATACAACTTAGCCTAAATATAAAGGAAATGTTACGTATTATAACACAGATGATTTTTTTACTTTTTGCTTTTTGGGTCACACCAGCAATGCACGGGGGTTACTCCTGGCTCATGCACTTAGGAATTACTCCTGCCAGTACTCACGGGACCATATGGGATGCCGGGAATCGAACCCAAGTCTGCCACGTGCAAGGCAAATGCACTACCCACTGTGCTATCGCTCCAGTTCCCAATAACAAAGATAATTCTTAAAGGTTTCATGTTAAGTGAAATAAACCAGACATGAAAGGACAACTGCTATGTGGTTCCACTTAGATGAGTGATTCAGATAGTCAACTATGTATATGGAAAGCTGAGGACCTAAGAGTCACAGTTTAGTGAATACACAGCTTTATCTGAGGATTATAAAATAGTTCTAGAAACACAGTGTTATGTCTACCTCCAAGTAGACTGCAGCCTTATTTGTAATATCTAAGATAGGGAAACAGAAAAAAAACCCATTGACAGATTATTGAATAAAGAAGATGTGAGATTATACACAACAGAATATCATTCAGCTATAGAAAACAATTAAAATTGCTATTTGCAATGAAAGGGACCCAAGGAAATTGTGCAGTTCAAATAAGTAAGATATTTGCCTTGCATGCAGAAGATATGAGTTTGATCGCTTTATCCCTCATATTATGTACATCCACATTACCCTGAACCGTGGCAGGAGTAAGCCCTGAGCATAGCTGGGTATGCCTGAAAGGGAAGAAGAAAGGAAGGGAAGGAGGGAGGGAGCATAATAAACAAAGGAAGAAAGAAGTAAAAAAGGAAAAAAGAAAGAAAGAAAGAAAGAAAGAAAGAAAGAAAGAAAGAAAGAAAGAAAGAAAGAAAGAAAGAAAGAAAGAAAGAAAGAAAGAAAGAAAGAAAGAAAGAAAGAAAGAAAGAAAGAGAGAAAGAGAGAAAAAGAAAGAAAGAGAGGGAGAGAGAAAGAAAGAAAGAGAGAGAAAGAGAGAGAAAAAGAAAGAAAGAGAGGGAGAGAGAAAGAAAGAAAGAGAGAGAGAAAAAGAAAGAAAGAGAGGGAGAGAGAAAGAAAGAAAGAAGAAAGAAAGGAGAAAGAAAGAAGAAAGAAAGAAAGAAAGAAAGAAAGAAAGAAAGAAAGAAAGAAAGAAAGAAAGAAAGAAAGAAAGAAAGAAAGAAAGAAAGAATGAAAGAAAGAAAGAAAGAAAGAAAGAGAGAAAGAGATGGAGAAAGAGAGAAAGAAAGAGAAAGAGAGAGAGAAAGAGAGAGAGAGAAAGAAAGAAAGAAAGAAAGAAAGAAAGAAAGAAAGAAAGAAAGAAAGAAAGAAAGAAAGAAAGAAAGAAAGAAAGAAAGAAAGAAAGAAAGAAAGAAAGAAAGAAAGAAAGAAAGAGAAAGAGAAAGAGAAAGAGAAGAGAAGAAAGAGAAAGAAAGAAAGTGAGGGAGAGAGAAAGAATGAAGAAAGAAAGAAAGAAAGAAAGAAAGAAAGAAAGAAAGAAAGAAAGAAAGAAAGAAAGAAAGAAAGAAAGAAAGAAAGAAAGAAAGAAAGAAAGAAAGAAAGAAAGAAAGAAAGAAAGAAAGAGAGAAAGAAAGAGAGAGAAAGAGAGAAAGAGGGAGAGAAAGAGAGAGAAAGGAGGGAGGGAGGAAGGGAGGGAGGGAGGGAGGAAGGAGGAAGGGAGGGAGGAAAGGAGGAAAGGAGGGAGGGAGGGAGGGAGGAAGAGAGGGAGGGAGGAAGGAGGGAGAAGGGAGGAAGGCAAAAGGGGGGGAAGGAAGACAGGAAGGAAGGGAGGGAGAAAGAGAGGGAGGTAAAAAAGAAATAAGAAAAAAGTCATATATTTGATAAATTTAACCATGTGTGCCATATATGGTTATAAAATTGATGAACATAGAAAACAGTATAAAATGACAGTGGATATTGACAACAGAGTTAAGGTTACATGAGTGTATGTGTGATGTAAGAGACAAAGGTAAAGAGAATGTAAGAAAGAGCAATTCTTGATTATGTTTTAGAAAAAACAGAATTTAAAAAAAATTGTAAACAGTAGAAACAGTTGCACATCAATGTGAATGGGTTTAAAGCAGTGACTATACCTGATAACCCTTATTACACCATATAAATTCTGGATGCTGTGTAGAGTACAGACTGAAATCCCAATCTAACCGTCCAAGTGAAAAGACCAATTGAAAGACTGTCAATGTTGTTAGTTACATAGCTAATGGTATAGGTAAGAGCATGAGAGTATGAAATAAGACAGTGAGAAACAAAGCAGGGAAACAAGTTTCCCTAGTGTTGAAACCAAATATCCAGCAAAGTGATGCCAAGCCAAATTTACGGTGAGGAGAGAAATTCTACACAATTTTCTTTGCCCTTGCAAGGTCTCTCACTGACCTTGATTGCTAAAGCCAGTCCCTGGTGACCTTTCAGTGAACTCTAGGTCATTATAATATTTTAATGTGTGAAAATCATGCCTACAATGACATTTTCGCTAGCTGCCCTGAAAATTCATGAAAGTGATAAAATATGACCTAGGTCCAGAGACTTCCATTTGTAGAGGAGAGTGGAAAGGAATAGAATAGGAAGGAAGGAATAGAGGAGAGTGGAAGGGAATAGAATAGGAAGGGCAGGAAGTCTATGAAACAAAGATTGTCCAGCACACCCCACAGCCCCACACCTATAAAGACACAAGAATCTGGATAGGAGGTGTTGAGGGGACCAATATCCTCCCACATTTTCATCAGCAACTGAGATAAAAGAAATGCCAGCATAGACTAGAGAGTGCAAATTTTTATTGGTGGGGCCTTCTAATTGGTGGGGCCATTTTAATAATTGATTTGAAACATGATGTGAATCAACTATATTCTACTTTCACTGCCACAAGTAGATTGAACAAGAATTCTTACATTCCTATTCCAATAGATTCCACTTCAAGACATTTAATTATTTAAATTCTTTTCTATAATGTTGCATATTGGGATATGGATATGGGTTCAAGCATAGAGATACTTTTTGAAGAAGCAAAGTTGTGAGTGTCATATTCTAAAAAGCAGGATAATTCTCGTGTAATTTTATTTGTGATAACTTGGATATTCACTTATTTTTTTTTCTTTTTGGGTCACACCCGGCGATGCACAGGGGTTACTCCTGGTTCTACACTCAGGAATTACTCCTGGTGGCGCTCAGGGGACCATATGGGATGCTGGGATTAGAACCTGGGTCGGCCGCGTGCAAGGCAAACGCCCTACTCGCTGTGCTATCGCTCCAGCCCCTGGTATTCACTTATTTTTGACATAAATGATCTTTAAAACCATAAAGGAAAAGCTCCCATCAATTCTAAACTTTTATATAATGAACTGTATCTAAACACTTATTTTCCAGTGAATGCTAATATTTATATCTTTCTGAATTTTATTAAATAAATATCTTACCATATGAGTGAGTAGCCTTCTCATTCAAACTGTTTGACATATACATAAAAACTAGGCAAATTGCTTCATTTCAAGTATTATTTATTTAAAAGTTCTTTTCTCTGTGTAAAACTATGTTCATCTTTGCAGATGTTTACTTTTTATTTTCAGATACAGTCCTTTTCAGTTTTTTCTTTTTATTGGGTGTGGGAGCACATCCAGGAGTGCTCAGGACTTACTCCTGTAGCTGCACTCAAGGATAACTCCTGAGAGTACTCAGGAGACCTTATGAGTTACCAGGGACTCGATACAGGTTGTCTACATGCAAGGCAAATGCCTTATCCACTGTACTATCACTTCGGCCCCATCCTTTCATTTCTGTATCACACAACTTTCCTGGATATCTTGTAAAAAATATAAAGCAGTTTCCTTAAAAAACCTTCAAGTCTGTGTTTAAGAGATATGTGACAATCATAACAGAAAAATAAATAAAACCTTTTTTTCAAGAATCTATTTGGCATGTGAGGTCAAAGCTAAAAATGACTTGATTTTTTTTTATACCTAAGTACAATATTGAAATATCTTCTCACCCTCATTACCTACCTGAGGGTGCTTTCTTTGTTCTAAATTATGGTTTGAGGTAAGTAATACTTTTTATTCTTCACTTTGGCTTTTCTTTGCAACTGCAAAAACTTGTAAGTGTATTACTTGGTAAAAATAAATTCAGAATGTTTTATGTAATTCTGCTCTGTTCTGAAAGGAACATTATAAAACAATCCCCACTGGCACATGAACAAATAGCTTCCATTTGTGAAACAATGACCTTCTGGTTTTTAACTCCCTGACTTCCTGGAAACTCTATCCAAGGAAACAAATCTTAAACACAGCATTCTATTTGTTCCTATTGAATTACTACTTCCTAATGGATTAATGTTGACAAATTTGTATATCTGGCTCAACAGCCAAAGCTTTAAAATGGTTCAGGTAACCAGCAGCAGAAAATAAGAAGACAAAAAGGGAAAACTGCTCCACATATTCTCTAAGGACCACTGCGTAACCTTGGATCCTGCATTGGGAAAATCTTGCTTCTAATTGGAAGCATTCACACACTTAATGTTTCTGCCAGCTGGAAAACTGAAACTTTTAAAATGTGAACTGAAAAATGTGCTGGATGACTTTTCTGTGGAGAGGTTTCAGAAACTGAGATTTTCACACGGCAACTCCTGCAAAGAGCTCACTGGCTAAATTAACAATTCCTAAAAGCTCTAAACATAAAACAAATTAGAAGTACTGCTGTGAAATGAGCTTCTTAATATCAAGGAGAATAAGTTTACTGCATCATAATCATTTGTGACAAGAGAACCAGAAGAGAAGTTTTATTTTTCCTGTATTTATATCACAACTTTACTACTCAACCCACTTGACCATATACATCTACTCCATCCCTTTCTGTGAGTTATAGTAGTCTGTCTCAAAAGAGATCATAGATAACTAATTAAGTCTTAGAACTAATTTGCAATATGCTTTAAAGATGTCTGAATTAGGATTTTGTGCTTCTATTTGATTCCATATTAAATATTTAGAAAGATAAGAAATAATCTTACATTACTTTTTATAACTATTAAGTTGTTAATTCAATTTTCTTTAAAAACATCATCTGTAAAAGAACATCATCTGTACAGTTATGATTTAAACAGAAGTAAAGGACTACTAAAGGCATTGCATTTAGGAAAACATTTTGCATTTTTGTCTTGATGACACATTTCTTAAGTGAGCTGTGTGTCAAAGCACAAATTGAATAGTCTTGAAAATGACTATAATTGCTTTTTCAAGGTTTTCCAATGGAAAAAAAAAGAATTGTTAGTTGTTCTTCTTAAGTTCTGCAAATATTGTGCCACAGTGTGTGCAAAGTTATATATGTACATGAAAGCCCTTGCATCAAGGTGCAGATATGAAAAATAAGTCTTGAATATAGCCAAAGAATTTTCATCACCTCCAGGTCATGCTACCACAGTTCATTAAATGTTCTACTCTATTTTGTCTATACAGCACACATATTTTGACATAAAGTCTATTCCTTATCCTTTATTAAGTGAGGAAAACAGACTTAGCACCAGTATATATTAATAATAACATTAGGAGTAAAGCATTTTTATATATCAAGAAGTGGGGGGACAAAAAATCCTATACTCCTATTATTTTAGCAAGAACTGAATACAGTTCTCAGCCCACTAAAATACTATTGTCTGGGAAAGATGTCTGAGTGATCATCAGTTCAGAAACTGAGCCCTAAGGGTCTGGAATCAAACATCAATGCAGATATAACATAGAAGTACTCCCTACAAGGAACATTAAAAGGTCTAGGGCACTTGGAACACTGTATGAGGAAGACAATGTGGAAAGATAGAAAGACTGTTCACCCAGAGATACAGCAGGTATATTATATTCTCAGATGTGAAAGATTCTTGAAACCATAGATATGTTATGTATGTGCTCTTCTATGATATTTTCTAGCCCCCTCCCAGCCCTTGCAAAAGGAATAATGGAATCAAGGATAAGAAATCGTGTTGCTTATTTGTATGAACATAAAAGAGTTCATACAAGGGATATCAATACAGAAGTGGAAGCAGGAAGTTGAAGCAGGATGTGACCAGAATCATTTGTCCAACCTCAAAGAATCCCTAGAGATACTGAGAAGGATCATAAGTTTTCCAATATAAGAAGTCAACTGACTTGATATTATTTATATCAAACATTTAAAAGATAGAATGACCTCCATTAAATATAATACTTGGGGTCATCTAAGGCAGCAACTGATAGCTATGCTGGATTGACAGAACATGTCTGAGAAAATATACACAATGTTAGCTCTATGTCTTTTAGGTGGGACTACATATGACTGGTCTTCTGCTTATATTTTCAATTTATTTTACATGTAATAAAATATATTACTTTTTAAGCTACATACATACACAACGATGCCACACTCTACTAGGAATAATAATTACACTGATGGCAAAGGAAAAAATACCTACTAGCCCAGTTAAGCATGTCAGTGAGAGGAAAGGAATAGCTTGCCTCCTTGGAATGGCTCAGAGGCAGTGGGATCGGATTGAGAAATAGAATGGTCTAGTTTGAGACTAGGACCATGGCATGACATAGAGCACTACTGAGTCTTCAAGATTAGAGAAAGCAGCATGCTTTGATTTTAAATGCAACGGACAGTTATTGAAATATTTTTAAGCAGAAAATAATGTAATCTGATGTATGGTATTAAAAAATCAATATAGAGTAATGAATAGAAATAGAGGGATAGACAAGTAGGGAAGGCACTCTGGATTTAGTTCAAAGCTCTTTACAAATGCTAGGCTAGACGGAGATAGTGATTTTTGATGGTAGCAATAGAGTAAGAATTGAAAATTCTTGAAGATAGATGGGCTGAGAAATAAGAAGTTAGGGGGAAAAAACTAAATGAAAAACCCTCTATAATACTTAGAGCTTGCACAATAAAATAGATGGAGGTAGAATTTTCTGAGATACAGACCAAATAGAAAAGCAAAAACCAGAAAGGTTTGAATTTGAAGGCCCTATAAAATATCCAAGGAAATATAATTGGGGCATACCTGGAGGTGCTTTGGGGTTACTTCTGACTCTGCTCAGGGTCCTTACCTGGTGGTGCTGGGGGAAACATAAGTGGTATTGAGATTCAAACCAATGTTGCAGTTGCTGGAAGTGCCTTTGTACTGTGTCTGTGGCCCAGGGTATTTCCTATATACAATAAAAAGAAATTGTATAATCCTCAATTTTTATATCTCCTCATCTCTTTTCATGGGCATCAAAAAAATTAATCCACCAGTATCACTTGTTTGGAACTATTCTATTTTTCAAATATTATTTTTGCTCCAATTACAACAGCCCCTTAATTTTCTCATTTATAATAAAATGTCCTTAGTTGTAATTTTATTCATGAGTTTCTATTATTATAAAACAATATACCTATTGTCATCTATCATGGTCACACAATTTGTAATCATTTTGTTAATAGCCAGATCCCCAAAATCCTACTTGGCAGGATTGTTGAAACTAGAATTTTCGCAGTTGAATACTCTATTTTCATTCTTAGTTTTGGAGCTACAATAACATATATTTCCTTTTACTGATTTCAGTCTAATGCTTTTTAATTTATCAAGATTGAATGCATTTTCAGAACATCTTCTAACCAACCTATAATTCCTCCCAAATTTTTATCGTTTGCAGACTCAATTATATTACTTTTTACTTTCACCTTCAAATGTTTCAGAAACATATCAGATGGAAATTAAAACAGACACTCAACAATAAGCAAGTCAGAATTTTGTTAAAGATAATAGCAAATAGGATCAGACAGCCTCAAATGACTCATTTCTCACTGCTTGCTTAGCAGCTGCAACAAATACTTAGAAGAAAACTCACAGTAGCTTGGCTTTTGCTCTGTTTTCATAACAATCCCCAAACACTCTTCAAGCTGGGGTGTGGGGAGTGGCATTGCTGATTTCCTAGGGATTATATTAACCAAATGTTTTCCCTAGAAACAGATTTGGCCCCATTCTCTCCCATAGGATTCCTTCTTCCAAGTAAGTAGAAATCAAGGCTATGAACTGCAATGCTTTAATCAGCATTGGCAGGATTATTAATATTCAGACTGTTTCCTCAAACAACACAACACACTCAAAGACTGCACAGCTGTAAGCCAGATTTTCAATGCTGCAGTATTTTGATGAATTATTTAATTACTGATTTATTAATATATTCACTTATTTCAATATTATATGGAACTTAGTATGTGTTTGATCTATTATGGGCTACTTTTACCAGCACCATGCTCTAACCAACTGCGCTAACCTGCCAGGGTATTATGGGCTAGTCTTAGAAGATTCAAGTTAGCTGGCTGAACTGTGAAGATCCCTGCTACCCTTATTTCATTGTATTTTTCTCCCTTGAGGAGACAATGGTCTTGCAAACCACAAGTCTTGCAAGTAAAGATCTGTGGATTTCAAGACCCAGTGTTGTAGAGGTCAAAAGTCTGTGCCTTCATAGGAAACTAGGCCCCAAATTCCTACCATAACAAACATGGGAATGAAATTAGAGAAAAGCCACATTTCCCCATCTCCCCAGATAAATACGTTCACATTCAACACTGACTTGGAAAATAGCTGTACCTGCCCCAGCTGACCACATACTCTCTAACTACCTATATTAACCTAGGATTTCCTTTACCTGTCGCTACCTTATTATCCGCCTACTATTACTACTATGTGAAAACTGCTAGCTGTCAAGTTTTTATTACCAAATCAAACATTCATCTTTCCCTTTAGAAGCAACATAATAATCATTCATTCAAATGATATTAAGAAACTACTTTGTGCTAGAGCTAAGTATATGTACTAAATACTAGATATTAGAAACAGAGAATGGAAAAATGAACAAAATGAACTTTTTTGAGAGCCGAGACTACCCCATAAGCCAACATGCCTAAGGATGTGAATTAGGCTGGTGCAGGACAGAAGCCTAGACTCTGTTAATAACATGGAAACCGTTTCTTTGAGCTTCCTGCTTCTATATTTTTGTTTGAGTAAGATAATTAAATGTTCCCTATTAATGTCACTTCTGGTGGGTTTTCTGTATATGTAGTATAAGACATCCCAGTGATACACACTCATTCTGTCTCTACTGTTAATCACTTCAAGACCTATGTCATTTCAGCTTTATTAGGTACAAAGTATATCTTGATAGTGTTCAGGGAAAACTATTATATTGACTCTAAGATTTACTTATGAATCCAGGACCACTAAAACCTTTCCACTTACCTCTGTCAGAAAACGGTCCTAAATAGATTGCAGCACCCAAAACCAATCTAATGCACAGTTGTTATGTTCTTCCTTTCACTACTACCAAGTCATACTTTCCTGATGAAAGATTTGTCTTTCAACAATTTTTAGCCATATGATTTCTTGTTTTGAAACATTTTTCTCTATCACATTTTTAGCCATCCAATAAAAGATGACAATCAAAAAAGATTCACTTTATATTAGACTACTTTGTAAGTCCTTAAAGTTATATTCTCTGGAAAACTTTTATTTTTTTTTTGGGTCACACCCGGCGATGCACAGGGGTTACTCCTGGCTCTGCACTCAGGAATTACTCCTGGCGGTGCTCAGGGGACCATATGGGATGCTGGGAATCGAACCCGGGTCGGCCGCGTGCAAGGCAAACGCCCTACCTGCTGTGCTATCGCTCCAGCCCCTATGGAAAACTTTTCTTAATATTATCAATCTTAATATTATAAGGGGCTGGAGCGATAGCACAGCGGTAGGGCATTCGCCTTTCACTCAGCTGACCCGTGTTCGATTCCTCCGCCCCTCTCGGAGAGCCCAACAAGCTATCGAGAGTATCGCGCCCACAGGGCAGAACCTGGCAAACTACCCGTGTCATATTGGATATGCCAAAAAAGTAACAATAAGTCTCACAATGAGAGACGTTACTGGTGCCTGCTCGAACAAATCGATGAGCAACAGGATGACAGTGACAGTGACAATATTATAAGAACATATAGCACAGAGTTTAAAATAATATTTGACAAATGTATAATGTTATCTTCAATGCTGCACATATAGTAATAAAAATTTCAGTATATTTTTATCGGGAAAGGGTTATGGTTTAGGATTTCCTTATGACATTTCTTTCTCCTCTAATCCATACTTCTGTCAAAATTGTCTTTCTGAATTACAAATGGTTATTCCCCATATGAATTTATAAATAAAATAAGGTGAACAGGAAGTACTGTTTATTAAAATAAGTATAAATTAGATTTTCAACCCATATCAAGCTTACTATAAAACAAAATTCAGTATGTTACTAAAACGTGGCCCTCCCTTGTTTGGGGTCATGAGTATACTTTGCTTCTATAATCAAAGACAAAAATTTCAATGATCTTCAGTCAATAAACTATTGAGGTGCTCAATTTCAGATACTTTCAAATCCCTGAGGTTTGTGGGACTACTACTTCTGAGCTCTGAGGTGAACCTGGGAGCCTCTCTACTTAACCTCACCTGTGGTTTCACTTGCTCAAACACCAATTTTCAGTAAAGTCAGGAAATGACTGTATTTTCCTGCTATCTCCAGAACTCTGTGATTGTAGGCCTGTCTAAGACTTAGAAAAATTATTCTCTCTCTTCTTTATTATCACAGGTTTTTCTCTTCTTGCTCTTTACTTTAAGACAGGTAATAATTCTTAGATCAGCTTAGATTCTACAAAACTAAAAATATCTCTCATAATTAAGCAGTTTCTACCACCCCCACCTTTCTACTCCATCAAAAAACCTGAGATGGCAAAAACAAAAAGACGTGATAGAAGAAAGGAGAAAGTAGACCATGAATAATTTATGACAATATTATTCATCCCAAAGAACTAACTATCTCACATAAAATTGGAGACTCAGAAAATTATCAGTTGTTAGGACATTTTGACTCCACTCAGGTATGTCAGACGTTGACATTTTTCCATACACCTAACACCACAATCAAGTAATAAGAAGACTGACAAAAGAGAATATCGGATTCTGGGATAGTGATATGTCTATGAAAATATTATCCAATATCTAAGAAAAATCTGAAGGAAATATGAGGTCATTAAAATATCCAAAGTCAAAATAACTTTGGATAACTATCAGGAAATAACTATCAGGAAAAGATGATGTTGTGACCCCCATAAGTGAAGAAGTAATAAATACAATTTCTTCTCTTTGAATGAAAGCTATCCATCCAATGACCTCAGGAGACATTAAACCTGTTGAAATTACCAGTGGTAATCATACTTGGAGTGAGCAAGATCATTCACTTTCATGAGGCTAAGTACACCAGAGGGAAACTGGCTAAGTTTGAGCATGTTGTTAATACGCACTTAAGAGGTCTCATTTTGGTTAGATAAAACCCTACATCAAGAAGTCATGCAGATATAGGTGGAAAGTATCATGTTAAGTGAAATGAGTCAGAATGAAAGGGATGGACATAGAAAGATTACACTCATTAATGGAACATAAAGTAACAGAATAGGAGACTAACTCCCAAGAATAGTAGAGATAAGTAGCAGGAGGATTCCTCCACAGCTTAGAAGCTGGCCTCACATGCTGGGGAGAAGGCAGCTCAGATAGAGAAGGGAACAACAAGTAAAGGGTTCTAGGAGGGCCCACTTGGGATGGGAAATGCATGCTGAAAGCAGATTATAGACCAAAAATGATGGCCACTTAATACCTCTACTGAAAACCACAACACCCAAAAGGAGAGAGAGAGTGAAAGGGAATGCCCTGCCACAGAGGTGGGGTGGGGTGGAGGGGAGGGGTAGGGGTAGTGGGAGGGATGCTGGGACCATTGTAACACTGTAGCACTATAGCACTGTCATCCCATTGTTCATAGATTTGCTCAAGTGGGCACCAGTAACATCTCCATTGTGAGACTTGTTGTTACTGTTTTTAGCATATCGAATACACCATAGGTAGCTTGCCAGGCTCTGCTGTGAGGGAGGAATACTCTCGGTAGCTTGCTGGGCTCTCCGAGAGGGACGGGGAATCGAACCCAGGCTGGTCACATACACGGCAAAGCCCTACCTGCTGTGCTATTGTTTTACCTGGGACCATTGGTGGTGAGAAATGGGCACTGGTGGAGGGATGGGTACTCAATCATTGTATGACCGAAACGCAAGCACGAAAGTGTGTAAGCCTGATCAATGTTGCTGTTGTCCCAAAATTCCAAACAGGATCAGACCACCGTCTCTTTCGTGTGAAATTCTACTTCACAGAGCAGGAAGAAAGGGCTGTAAAGTTTAAGAAGAGAACTCCCAGAATGATCACCAACTGGAAGCTCTTTGTCACTATTGCAGCAATATAGGAAAATGCCATCATTGACAACATAGACGAGGAATACGATCGACTGGTTCAGCACCTTCATGATTGCGCGAGGAATGCCAAGAGAGAGAAAGCCACAAAAAGACACCTGTCTTCGGAAACTCTCAACCTCATTGACCAACATGTTTTGGCGCAAGCCTCAGGCAATTACACAAGCTAGTGTCTGAGCTTCCAAAGCTATGCAGAGAAGTGATAAATGAAGATCTCAAAGAGAGAGAGAGCAGTAGTGTTGGCAGATGTGGCAAAAGCCGGGGAAAAGTATTCGCAATGCCCGTTTGTCCTTCGCCAACTATAAGACCAAATTAACTACCCGCCAACTATAAGACCAAGATGACTACCCTCTGACGTCCTAATGGATCTATCACATCTTCCAGAAGAGCAATGGAAACAGTTATCCATGACTTTTACTCAGATCTCTTCAATCGCCACGTCCGCCTGCCCACATACCAAATTCCTCATGATGGATATGTCATTCTCAGTGTTTTACCTTCTGAAATCTGACACGCCAGTTTGTCCGTAAAGAAGCATACAGCACCCCGTCCAGACAAGGTCAGACCTAAACACCTGAAGAATCTGCCACCACTACTGGTCAATACACAGGCTCAGCTCTTCACATGTTACCATATATATATATGCATATATTTATATATATGTATATACACATATATATGCATATATATGTATGTATATGTATAAATATTTATAGATCATAGTTTCATAACTCCCTATTTGTTTTCTTTGGGGAAACATGAGGCAGTAATCATGGATTACTCCTGGATTTGTGCTCAGGGATCATATGGGATACAGGGGATCTAACTCATGGTTGCCATGTGCAAAGGACATAGCCACTATCTCTCAGCCCTAATTATTCTCCATTTAAAGGTTAATGGACACCTTATTTCTCCTTAAAACTTAATTCTTCTTTGCCATGTAATGTAATATTTTCTAAATATTGAGATGTATACATATTGGGAGGTAAGAGGGGTGGGAGAAAGGAGGAGCATTATTCTGCTAACCAAAATGTTCGAATTAATGTTCACCAAAGCAACATAGGATGTGTGTATGTGTGTGCTTTGTGTGTGTATCTATACATATATGCATATACACAAACACACACATATGCACACACATATATGTATATGATATACACATACATATATGTCTATATACTCAAAATGGCCGGAGTGAGTAATAGCACAGTGGGCAGAGTGTTTGCCTTCCACACAGCCGACCTGGGTTCGATTCCTCCACCCTTCTCAGAGAGCTCGACAGGCTACTGAGACTCCCACCCACATGGCAGAGCCTGGCAAGCTACCCATGCCAAAAACAATAACAACAAGTCTCACAATGGAGACATAACTGGTGCTTGCTCGAGCAAATCAATGAGCAACAGGATGACAGTGATACAGTGGTACTTGTTTCAAGGCATGGGCTTATGCAATTGTGGAGCTATGAGAAATAAAAAATGTGATACAGAGAACATGAAGCTGGAAACTTAAGAGATAGTTCAGTTTGAGTTCATCATTCTCTTACAAACGTTGACAAAAGCAGCAGCAAATGAAGTCTGAAAGCAGATTGTTGGAGAATCCCTCTTGCCCAGGCACTCTTTTGTTTGGTTCAAGGCTTCAGTTGCTTGCATGAGGTTACCACATTTATGGTGGATGGCCTACTTTGCTCTAACTCTACTAATTTAAATGTTATTTTCATAGAAAATATTCTCACATTAATACCTAGAATAATATTTAACCACATATTAACACAAGGTTACCCAGTCAGTGTGGTTAACACAAAAAATAGCCATTAAAGAATTATTCTATTAAAGAGTGAAAAATGTTTCCGTAATCCATTTATATAATAGATATATTACCTTCAGACCTGCTTTTTCCAGTAAAACTAAAAAGCAGGTGTTCTCAAGAGCCAGTTTTTGCTCCAATCTTTTTCAATTCACTCTGTTCAACTATTTTTAAAGAGTACCTTTTCTACACACTACCACACTATAGTCATGTGCTACTTAAAGACATTTTAGTTAATGATGGACCACATACACTACAGTGACAAAAATATGCAATACTAATATAGCCTAAGTATATAGGAGGCTATGTCATTTAAATTTGTGTACATATTATTTATGTTTGTGAAACAACAAAATTGCTTATTAACACATTTCTAAAAATTTATTCATATTATTAAGCAATGCATGGCTATAATATTCAACAATTATCAAGCATATCATATGACAAATTTGTATATTAACTATTAGTCCATTTAAGAGTGAAGTCACTAAGCCCTGTAACACTGTCATCCTGTTGTTCATCAATTTGCTTGAGCAGGCACCAGTAACGTCTCCATTGTGAGACTTGTTACTGTTTTTGGCATATGGAATACACCACAGGTAGCTTGCCAGGCTCTGCCGTGCAGGCTGGGTGCTCTCGGTAGCTTGCTGGGCTCTCCAAGAAAGACGGAGGAATCAAAACTGGGTCAGCTGCATGCAAGGCAAAAAAAAAAAAAAGAGAGAAGTCACTAAATCTCCTTTTTTTGATCATTTTGGATAGAAGAAAATTGGGGCACATTAAGATTAAGTAACTTGCCTGCAGTCAGTCAGCTGAGCCAATGACCACAACTGGTCAAACAGTCTCTGTTCAAGTCAAACAGTCTCTTTTCAACTTATTGGATTTCATTCCCTGCTTTAAATTACTGGCTAGAGTGCCCAAGTAGAGGAGCTACTGTGACTATGCTCCCACAAATCTAGAGGGAGAACTGAAAAATACCACTAAAGAACTCTGCCCACAGGAGGGGTATCATTATAACTATCTAGTGTTCAAAACTTTTTGAATATGAATGTCTTTTGCTGAATTGCCAGCTTCAAATACAGTCACAATCCCCATTTTTATTCTTGATTGTATTACTTTACCACCTCTGGCATTCTTTTCCTTGTCTAATCTATGAAAGCAATGCATTGGCAACTTCAGGTTCAAATTTTAGAAAAGTCATCAATCATTGCCTCTATCTTGTTCACTGCCACCCCAGTGCTTAAGATGGTGATTGGTACGTAGTAATGACTGGCCACTAAATGGATGCAATTTTTTTTTATTTTTGGGTGTTTTTAATCAGAAAAAGGTTTTCTTATAAAAAACAATGCCTGCCTACTCCAGATGGACCCCCTTGTGGCCACAAACTTCCAGAAGAAAAACCCAGGTACAACAGAGCAAGGAGTGAAGACTTCAGGTCACATGATGAGGGAGGGAGGGGAGTCAGGGGAGATAGGCCATCCCTTCCAGTCTCCCTGTCCCTGCAGGGTCCTGGCTGTCTTGCCCATGAACTGTCTCTGGGCAACATTTAAGCATGTCAATGGCCTTGATCCAGAGAATCACAAATGGATCTCAAAATGAATTTACCCCTACAGAGATGTCTCTAGACTCCAATTATTTACAATTTTAGAATTCAGCAAAAGCTGCCATGCAACGTCTCCTGATATTCATAATAAGCAACAGAAAATAAATTATCTAGCATATGCCTGGGCAGGCAGGTTTGAATGGTGGTGGAAAATTTCAAAATAATGTTGGTGGGAAGGTGTAATGGTGATGGGATTGGTGTTGAGATATTGAATACAATCAATTAATGTGAACCTTATGAAAATAAAATTTAAAAGTTAAAAAAAAGACAAGTGGTCAGAGGGCAAGGTGATAGCTCACTTTAGTTGTTTTAGAGTGGTTACTCTTTAAAACAACTAAAGAGCATGTCTTAACATGAAACTTTGCTCCCAGCACCACGTAGTCCCCTCCCCAGCATGGTCAGAAGTGATTCCTGAGCAAGGAGTGGCCCATAAGCACCAGTTGGGGTGGCCCAAAGAAACAGAACAAAAAATTTTTAAAAAGTGATTAAAAAGAAATAAATTCCTGTTGGTACTAAAAGAAGAAAAAGAAAAAGAAAAGAAAAGAAACAATGCCATCACGTAAAAATGCAAAAAATTGTGCAATTATGGCAAAATGTTTTAACATACCTATTTAGTGGCCATGCAAGATTCTCGTGCTACCCGTGGTATATTCTATATGTCAAAAACAGTAACAATAGTGGGTCTCATTCCCCTGACTCTGAACTAGACAGGGACAAATGGAGACATTACTGGCGCCCACTCGAGCAAATCGAAGAGCAACAGGACAACAGTGATACAGTGATACAGTGATTTAGTGGCCACTACTTAGAACTGACAAGTTGAAAAATAAAGTTCAAGGAAATTGTTAGTTGCTCTGTCATAGAGCCAGAAGAGGCAGACAGTCTCAGCTTCATACCCTATAGCTTATGTTTTACTTACTGTAATTTGCTATGTAGACTGCATTTTCCCACGTTTTAGTTATTTCAAATGAGGCCATTTATATAAAAAATAAAGAGAGATATTGACAGGATAATAACTACTTTTGACAAAATGAACAAAGTTTGCAAAATATATTCCTATAACATATGACATCAGACACCAGAGAAACTTGCATAGCTTTGTTACTTGGGAATATGCTTACATAGAATACCTTTGGATAAATTTAAAAAGCTATCGAGATCACAAATATAATACTTATTATAAGAGAAGAGGGACTATATTCTTAAGATATAAAAGACTGCAAGTTGACTAACACTTTCTCCTATGCATGCACATTCCCCAAAGAATTGACCTATGACATAAATGAATACAAATTAAACCAAGTCACAGACCAGACTATGACCATTTATCAACCTCAATTATGGTTTGTCAAACAAGAAAGTGAGATGGCACTACATAACTATTAGACAAGTTCTGATTTATAAATATTATAGTTCTGACCTGATAGCTGTACATGGAGACAGGATAAAAAAGGAAAAACAGTAAACTCAATGAGAACTCATCACATTTTTCAGCAAATCATATGAGCTTGTCACAAAATAATTGGTCATGAAGTCATAAAAATGGATGAAACACACACAAAATTATGCATATGAAGATGTTCAATGATTTTTCTGCAGACATACCGAAAATAGTACATGCAACGTATTTACACTCAGCTAATAACAGAATATGCTGCTTTTAAAAACTTTTTTTAAACTCAAACTTTATTATGATTTAGTTCTACACTAGAATATTTTACTTTCATAGATTTTGTAGAAATGAAATTATATACTAATAATAACTTTAAAATTCTGTTTTCTTCATTGATAGAAATACCCAACCCACATACTACCTCTTTTTTAATATCAGAATTTTATTTTTATTTCATTCAGTAATATACCCAGCTAGGAGGTTGCTGGAATGTTTTAACATCGCAGAGATATGCAGTCATATTTTTCAGTGAAAAGTATGTAGATGTCTATGAGATATCCAAAGGGGCTCTTTTAAGGGAATTTATTCACTTATGAGGAAGATTCTATCTCCTTCTTTTTTGTTGCTAAATCAAGAGTATCTAGAGATCCACCTGGGTTAGTCAAACAAAAATGGAGAGCAGGATAGTGATACTCAGGGATCTGCTATAACAACCTGAACTACCTAACTTAAAGCCCCTTAGATTTTAGAAAGAATAAAATTTATTTTGCTGAAGATTTTGTTTTTTCTCAGTTGCTAGAGCTAAATCATACCCTAATTGATATACCCTCAAGATCATATGAAGCCAAAGTGCTTATTTTAAGCTTTTATTGGCCATTTTAAAAAAAGCGTTCGTCTGCCATTTTGCTTTTCTTGCTGAAATTTCATCAGGTATGAGCTTAGCAAATTGAAAGAATAGAAATCTGATTAACTGGAGATACTAGCTACTTTATTCCTCAATGTATCAAATTGTTTGTGTTCCATCACTGATTTCTTCACAGAAATCCAGAAACCAAGAAGTCAGTTTTTGAGTAGACTTTCTGGTTTCCTTCACCAGAAAGATTAATTTATCTACAAATATTTCTAATGCAGATTCTGAAGTTTGCACTGCTCCAGTTCATTAAATTTGAAGTCTAACTTAAAATGCATCACCACCAAGACATTTATCAAAATCTAGAGGTATATTAGAATTTTCTAAAGTCAACTTACTCAAACTTTCCATCTTTAGGGAAGGTCTTTTAAAAACTTGAAACTGGAAAGTTAACAGAAAAGTCCCCCATCTGGTTTTCACTGATGACCTTCACCAAATAGTCTACCCCAATTTTTCCTATGAGTTGAAAAATAAGACTACTTAAAAATCTTAATTGACGTTAATTAGTCTCAGACTTGATTTTTTGTCACATACATACCTCATAGATGGTGTTATATACTTAATCTTGTACCATATCAAGAAGCACATCTTATATGAGTTTCTCACTTTCAATAGCTCTAAGATATCAGAGAGTTTAATTCCCAGTAACATTTCACCTAATGACTTTGTTATCTGTTAATGACATTATCTGCATCTGTTATTTCATTAGAGCTTGTAAAGTGTCGTGTTCTTCAATTCTATTTATTCTATGTTTACTTCTGAAATTCTCTGCAGAACTACTTTCTCTTACACAACAATGCCATTTTGTTATTCTGAAAAATAGTGTATGCCATAAATCCAAGACAAATACTTAATTTTTCTTTTAATTATCAATTTTCAGAGTAATGAGCTGTGCTCTGGATCTGCTTGTTCTTAACCAACCTAAGAGACCCCAAGCACAGCATATTCATCATGGCATTGGCTTTTGCATATTAATAAGAGTTGAGGCACTGCACTAGTTTCTCTCTACATGATATGCTTCCTGGCTTTATTAAGCTTTTCTTTATGCTTCAGGAAGACGCAATGAAAAAATGAAAGGAACAATTCAAGGCCAGACTTAGTTAATGTTGCAAAACAAATGCATTTTGCTTCTCTCTTTATGTCTTGCATGGCTATACCCACTAATTTTAACTCTTAAAACATATTTAATGTACAATGTCAATAGGGATAAATCAGTTCCATCTTTTAGCGGAAGGACTGCCAACTCAGGTCCTTTGGAAACTGGACATGAGGGAATTACATTAAAGAAAATATCAGTTTATGAATAAAGTGACCACACAGAAGAATAAAACGCTTTAATTTTTACCACAATAAAATATTAAAGTTTTATTTTCTTCAAAGAGTGAAAAGTCTGTTCCAATATCTGGGGAAAAATCAGATATAACTGACAACAAAAGTTCTGGGAGAAAATTATTCAAGGAAAATGAGCATAATAGAATAGCGATGCATTTGGACATTTTGAGAGAATAAAAAAGCAATTGATGAGAGGCTTTGAGATGGATAATAAAAAAGAAAACATGGAAAGATCATTTTAAAACTAAATCAATTGTTATATTCCCTATACAACGAATAAAAAATTGCTCATAAAAGTAAAAGCAATAATAATCCCAAAGACATCTTTATTCAAGGGAGTACTGCTTGAAATGAACAATATTTAGAAGCAACAGAAGTGCCAAATGATAGAGCAGTGGATAAAAACAGATGTGAAATATAAACAAAGCTATTGGGAAATGCAAAATCTTAAATTTTGATCCAATATAGATCAAATTAATCTCTGAATTATAGTTTGTGTGTGTGTGTGTGTGATTGAAGAAGTAGAGGGCAAGTCAAGTTTCCCTTTTCTATGTTTTTGGATAGGCATCTCACCCCCTCTCAAATAATATTTAAATACTGATATGTTATCAAATATAAAATAACACTCAGGGTTTAATTAAAGCTCTAGACCTCCAGCTATTTCCTGTATTTCTTACCTCTTGATTCCAGACTAGCCTGAAACTTAAAAAAAAAATTAATCACCAGGAAAAAACAGGTATTTAGAAAATTTCATCCAGCAAAATGTATATAATATTATATGAAAATCAGTCAAAATGATTTTTTTTTTTTTTTTTTGGTTTTTGGGTCACACCTGGCGATGCACAGGGGTTACTCCTGGCTCTTCACTCAGGAATTACCCCTGGCGGTGCTCAGGGGACCATATGGGATGCTGGGATTCGAACCTGGGTCGGCCGCGTGCAAGGCAAACGCCCTACCCGCTGTGCTATCGCTCCAGCCCCCAAAATGATTTTTTACTTGAAAAAATAGTGAATAAAAGTTTGACTGTGGAAAAGGAGAAAGGTCCTTTCCAAAGCTGAGCGCAACAGTGCATGATGAAGCAGAGTCACTGTGACAAGCCTAGGCTCTGATTGACTCCAGATTTGCATCCATCTCAGTCCCTTATTATGCAACCTGGAAAAACTACTTGCCCTTGCTGCACATCTGTTTTTCAAAGCAGTGGTAACAGAGTCTCATGAAGTGGTGAGAATTACATGGATTGATCTTGTTAAAACAAGACAGCCTTTGGCAAAAATAGGTTCTAAATAAATATCGCTATGACCCTTGTGCCTAAATGTTGACATTTTTCCAAGATAGTCATATAAAGTTATTTTGGGATGTTTTATGACATTATTTTGAGGATACCACCAATCACTTCCTTAGTTGATCTGAACTTTGTGGAGGGTATATAAAATTGCTTTCTTAGATTATTTATCTGCAGTATTTTCTAACATTTTTTTTTAGTTGAATCAAAAGAGTTATATCGTTACAAAGTTGTTCGGATTGGGTGGTTCATTTTTTTTTTAAGGTCAGTTTTTCAGCATATCAGAACAATGACTCAATTTTAAAGTTTCATATATTTAATTAATTTCTTTTTAAAATTATTTTATTTTTATAAGATTCTAATTGGCATTAGAGACAATACAATGGCTGATGGCCACTTTGCCCTTTTCCTTTATAACAAAGAATTCTCCTAAGATAGTATGAGGTGCTTCTTTTAATTTATGTGTGTCAAGACTAAAAGGTTATTGTGTAATTAGAGGGAAACAAAAATCATATTACTTAAAATTATATTTTTATTTCTATTTTCATTGTTATATTGAAACAGAGAAGATTGGGTTGTTTTATACTTAATACTTTTGAATGACTTCTCACTACCTACATAACGTTCAAACTCCTTAACAAGCTCAATTCTCTAAATAATCTGCTCCAATATGCCCCTATAGTCACAGTCTACTCATTCCCTTGTTTAGATCCATTTTGTGTATTACAAACGTGCGATTCTAAGCTTTTCATATCTATCCTTAATAAGGTTCCCAAAATTGGAATATTATCTGCTTTTTTATCATGCCTTATGATTAGTTAATGTCTTCCTGGATTCCAGGCATAATTAATTATTTCTTTATTTGACCTTGTAATGACCTTGACTCATTTCAAGAACTATGCTGGGATTGTATTATGACCTCATATCAAATATCATCCCTCATATAGCATGCAATCAGAAATCAAAAAACTCTAGAGTCTACAAATAAAAATTTAACTGTGATCAGGAAAGGAACATTATATTTAGAATTATAACAGACTTTTTAAAAATATCTGAAGAATAGCAGTAAGAGTAGAAAGAATATTCCAATGAAATCATTGGCAAAAACACCCACGGCAGAAACATGTTATCAAGGTACCATAGCTAGAAAGCTAGGGTGAATGGAATGGAAAATTCATTGAGGAACCTGTGCTTGATGTAGCCTCCATAGAGGCTGCCTGTACTCAGTCATCTGAGTAGGGAGCCCTCCCTGATCCTTCAGTCTGTGAAGAGGATTGGCGTGTTGTGGACCTCCTTTTATCTGCTGACATATCCCACGCTCCACCGATCCCATTATCTATACTGACTGGCTACCTATCCCATGCCCGTATTTAAAGTGATTACTAAATTTATCTGGCACTCCATTCTTTTGTTCCTTCTATATCAAGCAGGGCATTTGCATGTTGCTGGCTTGGGTTCGATATCCAGTACCCCCTCTAGTCCCCTGAGCACTGCCAGGAGTGATCACTGAAGTCACAGACAAGAATAATCCCTGAGAACTTCCAGGAATAGTCCGAAAGTAAACAAACAAATAAACAAACAAAGATGTTCAAAGCTAACAGACATATGACTTAACTTTTAATTTTTTCTTAAGAGAAATTTCAAGTTCTCAATAGAGTCACAGCAAAGACAACTTTATAAGCATTATAATTACAGTTAAAATTTAATTATCTGACACTTGTTTCACTTACTCATTTAACAGATATTTATTATTTTCCAAAGGCTCATTAAAATGGCAAGTATTGCCATAATTGCTGCATATTTGTGACTTTTATGTATCTTATTTCCTTAACTTGGTCTACTAGTGTATTATGGAAAACAGTTTGCATATCTATTTTAGTTAGTTGATCTTCAAATGCATGTATATCAGATAATATCAGATATTAACTCCCATTTTATGATTTAGGATATTAGCATGTCCCAACTAAATATAGTGTGGTCACAGAAATGATAGATGGAGTTGCACACATTGTGAAGATATGTCCAAATCAAAGCACTTTATCATTTTGATAGAATCAGAACAAAACTTTCCATTCTGTTTTTGTGAAGTAGGTTACAGAGTAAAGCAAAAATGTAACCAGTCTCTCTCTGGTCTAAAATTAGTTTTTCTGTGTGTTTTTACTAACTGTCTTTGTTGGAGCATCTCTTTAACCATTCAGTACAAAAAGTCCCAAAGCTCAAGTCATCTAGGGCCAAGAAAGGATAGAGTTATGGCAAACAGGACTGTATTCCATTTGTGCTGATACTCTTATTTATTTCTATAAAAGGAGCCTGTTTGTTCACAAGCCGACGGCCCTCACCTAGATGTCCGAGAGTATTGTTTAGTGTCTCATAGTAAATTCAATTTTGTGTTCTCTGTGTTCCTTTTAATGGAGACTTATATGACTGTTGCCTGGTTACAAAAACTCCAACTTGTATTGCAGTAATTCATACTTCTGTCTCCATCTGTCAGGTCTTTATGTCCTTATAATATCAAACATTAAACCTATAATTTATGATTGTAGAAAAACTGAATTCTTTCCAAATAGAAATAGGAAAGATGGTAGTATCTTCCCTCCCTTTAACCCTCCCCCCACTAAATCACTGTTATACATTTAGTTGTCTTTGCGATTTGGGACAAAAAAATCATCTGCATTTTATTGTCAACCCAGAATCACATTGTTTCTTATGTTTTTGTGTTTAACTTCTCTTATGTTTTTAAAATAAATGACCTCTCTAAAATGAGATTCTTAAGAATTTTGATTTTTTTTAATTGAATCATCATGAGATGCAGATTACAAAGCTGTTTATGGTTGGGTTTCAGTTATACAGTGTTCCAACACCCATTTCTCCACTGGTGTGCATACCCCACCACCAATGTTTGCAGTTGCCCTGCCCCCTCAGACTGTCTCTATGTCAGGAACTTTCTCTCTCTATCTCTCTGTTTCTGTCTCTGTCTCTGTCTCTCTTTCCACCCCCACGCCTTTGGGGAATTATGCTTTGCAATACAGATAATGAAGACACTTAGAGGTTATCATGTTTGTTCCTTTACCTATTTTCAGCATGCAGTTCTTATTCAGATTGTTTCCAACTATCCTTGTCATAGAGAATTTTTAAATTCTTGTCAATAGAAGCTATAAAAATAACTCCTGAAAATGTATTTAAAACCTGAAAAAATATCTTCTTTTGCAAATTGTTGTAACTTCAATTCTTTTCCTCAGATTTGATTGTTATTTGTTCTTTTTAACAGAATAGACACTCAAAACAAAAAAAAGTACAAATATTATTCATGTTCTTTAGCAATAAATAGAAAACCCTTATGTTAGCATTCTGAATAAGCAAAGGGCAGTTCAATTACTGATACATATAATGACTTGTATCACTTGTATCACTTGTAGTCCCATTGATCTTCAATTTGCTCGAGCGGGCGCCAGTAACATCTCCATTTGTCCCTGTCACATGCTAGTGCAGCCCAACGATATCTGCTTGCTCCAGGAACAGGAAGAGCCTCAAATCATTCATTCAGGGATTTGACGAAGAAATCTGACCATTTAGGTGATGGGCGGCCACGAGGTCTTCTGATGTCCAGTGGAATCCAGTCAGTAACAGATCTAGTCCAGCGGTCGTCTCTGAATTGCATTACATGACCGGCCCATCTAATTTTTGATGCCTCGGCAAAAGAGACAGCATCCCTGATTTTTGACCGTTGATGGAGGTCAGAACTCCGGATACCTTCTTTCACATGAGTGAGACATGATATTCCCAGCATAGCTCTTTCAATTCCTCTTTGGGATACCCTAATAGCATTCTCATCCTGTTTGCGTAGGGCCCAGGTCTCTGAGGCATATGTTAGTGCAGGAAGAATGGTGGAATCAAAAAGATGTGCCCAGAGTCGGAGTTTCTTCATTCTCTTAACCACTTCTTCAACGCTCTTGAATGCATTCCACGCTGCTCTCTTCCTCCTGCGCAGTTCTGGCACCAAGTCATTCCTCATGTTGATTTCTCGACCCAGGTACACATAACTGCTGCATTCGGAGATCTTCATTCCATTGAGAGCAAATGGAGCTTCAGGGACCAGTTCATTTTTCATGAACATCGTCTTGTTGAGATTCAGCTGCAATCTGACCTTTCCACACGCGTGGTCGAAGTCGGCCAGCATTTGTACCGCTTGGCTAATGTTTGGTGTTATGAGAACGATGTCATCAGCGAAGCAGAGGTGGTGTAATTGCTGACCGTATATCATCACTCCCATTCCTTCCCATTCAAGTCATTGCATGATGTTCTCAAGGGCGGCACTGAAGAGTTTAGGTGAAATGGTATCACCCTGCCACACCCCTCTCTTTACATCAATGATCACTTCCTTGTAGAATCCTGGTGTTGAATCCACAATACAGCTCGAGGATTTTGATATACTGGGTGTGAACGATCTGTTTTGCCAGGGCTTCAATGACCGCCTCAGTCTCAACAGAATTGAAGGCCTTCTTTAAGTCGATAAACATTAGACAGAGCGGCATCTTGAACTCTCGCGAAACTTCATTGAGTTTGGTCACTGTGTGGATAGGGTCTATCATGCTGAATACCCTTCGGAACCTGGCTTGTTCGCATGGTTGTCCTTCATCTAGTGTTCTGCCTATTCTATTCTGGATGACACGAGTGAACAACTTGTAGACGACAGACAGCAGGCAGATTGGGCGATAGTTGCCAATGTCATGGATGTCTTCCTTCTTGTACAACAGAACGGTCCTACTGGTTTTCCACTGGGACAAAGACTTGCATTCAGACAGGTAGTGTGTGAAGAGTCAAGCCAGTGTATTGATGAGTACTGGTGGCAGATTCTTCAGGTATTTGGGTCTGACCTTGTCCAGACCAGGTACTGTATGCATTTTTACCAACGAAATGGCGTGTGGGATTTCAGAAGGGAGAACATTGGAAATGACATATCCATGCTGCAGAATTTGTTATGTGGGCAGGTGGATATGGCTGTCAAAGAGATCAGAGTAGAAGTCGTGAATAATCCTCTCCATTGCCTTTCTGTAAGATGTGATAGATCCATCTGGACATCGGAGGGCAGCCATCTTGGTCTTGTAGTTGGTGAAGGACAGGCGAGCATTGCGAATACTTTTCCCAGTTTCTGCTGAACTGGCCAACACTACTGCTCTTCTCTCTTTGAGGTCTTCCTTTATCGAATCTCTGAACAGCTTTATGAGCTCGGACGTTAGCTTTTGGTTGCCTGAGGCTCATGCCAAACCACACTGATGAATGAGCTCGCGAGTTTCCGAAGACAGGCATCAGTTTGTGGCTTTCTCACTCTCGGCATTCTTCATACACACAGACATGGACATGCTGATCCAGTCAATCGTATTCCTCATTGATGTTGTCAAGGATCGCATCTTTCCACGTTGTTGCAATAGTGCCAAAGAGCTCCCAGTTGGTGGTCATTGTGGGAGTTGCCTTCTTAGACTTAAATTTTGCAGACTTTTCTCCCCGCTCTGTGAAGTAGAATTTTGCATGAAGGAGACGGTGGTCCGATCCCGTTTGGAATTTTGGGACAACAGTGACATCGGTCAGGCAAAACCTTCAATTGAATATGATGTGGTCAATTTCATTGTGGAACTGTCCACCGGGAGACTCCCATGTCCAGCATTTAGATTTGGCTTTCTGGAACTGTGAGTTACCATGGATGGTCTTGGTCGACACGATGAATTCAGAGAGTCTCTCACCCTGATCATTCCATTCTAGGCCATGTGTCCCAATGTGGAGTTCTTCGGGCAACCTTCTCGGACCTATCTTGGCATTAAAATCACCAACAATGATCTTGTAGAAGGTGTGGTCTTCTTTATAGAGCTTCTCCAGTTCCATGTAGAACCTCTCAATTTCTTCTTCATTGTAGTTGGAAGTTGGCGCGTAGACGATGAAGATAAAAACTGCAGGCAGTGAGCCACATCTATTCAAGCCGACCCCCACTACATCCACTACCCAGCCTCTGCCATGCTCCAGGCTGCTCTCCGGACTGCCACACGACACACCATAAAACACTTAATACCCATTATTCGTGCACCATATTTGATAGGGTTCAAATTTGGTGTGAACCATGGTAACACCTCTAAGGGTGATTGGAGGCCACCCTAAAAGCCTCTGTCCCTCTTGGAGAGCCCGGCAAGCTACCGAGAGCATCCTGCCCGCATGGCAGAGCCTAGCAAGCTACCCGTCGGGTATTTGATATGCCAACAGTAACAACAATTGGCCTCATTCACCTGTCACCTAAAGAGCCCCGAAGAAAGATGAGCAAGGAGAGGCTGACAAAATCTCGGGATTAACTAGACTGCCAAAACGAAGAAAGACTAAAATTATTGTCTGTACTTTCAACGCATGGACGCTTGCATCAGAAGCATCCATCGAGGACCTGATGGTGCAAGCGCAGAAGACCAAGTATGACATCGTTGGTCTGACCAAAACGAGGAGATATCAATCACATCATGCCATTTTTGACACTGGAGAAGAGTTGTTTCTCGGAACATGCAACAACAGAGGCGTTGGTGACGTTGGTGTCCTTGTCAACACAAACTTGGCCATGAGCATTGATTCATTCGAATGCCTAACAACCCCGAATTGGACGATTATGCTTGAATTGATGTGGCTCACTGCCTGCAGTTTTCATAGAATGCCTACAGAGCTTATTTTCTTTTGTTGAGCTGCCATTTAAATAAATGTGTTTGCTTCTTTTTCTTTTCTGCGTTTTCCCTACAAATTTTATGTGGTTTGAGTGAAGAGAATGTTTTTTCCCCTCTGAGATTAATCATTTAGACATGATAAATAAATGAAAGCAATATATTTGGGAAATAATTAATATAGACTGATAAGGATTAAATTAAAAGACCCCAAAAGAAACTGAACAATACTTAATTAATTTTAAATAGCAACAGGTTGTGAATGCTCTATCTCCTCCTATCATTACATACAGAACACCTTAAACCTTGAAGGAATACACTGATTTTGGAAATTTATAAATTATTGATTCATTATTAATGTATTAAGCATATTGAGACCAGAATATGAGATGGCACCTACATCTTTCTAGAGGGATTTGTGGCTTTTCCTTGAAGGCTTGAAGTGTATTTTCTACGAATTAATCATCTCCTCGACTTTGAATACTTAGTTCTGACTTTTAATTCCAAATTATAAGTGGGGCCATTTCTATAAATTTTTAAAGAATGTATTTCTGCATCAATGGGATTTAGTACATTTTTATTTAATTTCATGTAACTAAATAGCATATTTGGAAGTGTACCTTCTCCTGATATATGAATTTAAATTTAGATATTATTCTGATTCTGTGTCTAGAACAGGGTGCAAGAGTGCAATTTATGGTCTTTCCCTAAAGGTAGTATGTAGCCAGTATCTAAGAGTCAAGTGAAACAGGGATCTGCCTCAGTGGTAGATCACTTGCATGTGTGGGCTCCTGGCTTTCATTCCCAGGACTGCTATGGGAAAAGAAAAAAGTGAAAAAATTGTCAAGGGAAATCAGTATAACAATGAAAAAGGAAAGCACTATTACCGTTTTTCAAAATCCAAATCAAATATTATTAGCTCAACAATGTTTTCTCTAATTCATTTCCAAAAATTCCAAAAAATATTTAAATGGTCTGAACATAGAATTTCTCATCTGTCATAAAAATGCTAAAAAAATTAAGCATTATATTCTATCTGCCTGTCCATTTGGATGTGCTCAGCTTCTGTCCCCAATTCCTTGACAATTATTTTCAGACCAACCTCATTCCTTACCCCTTGAACTCCATGTGACTGAACAGTCTTATTGTGCCACAGTGGTTTCACTAGCTTAGCCAGATTACTTATGTTTAGAGTGTAAAAATCCCCCTTCTGTAAATTTTTTAGATATTCTGAAAATTTTTTTGCTTCCTCCTTTGTAGTTCCACTTTTTATTTCTTGAAATGACATCACCTTATTCAAAATATATCTCCCATATCACTACTGCACCATTACACTCTAATATTCTGCATAAATGATATCTAATCAATGATTTCTATATCCCTGACCCTTAACACAGAAGCCAAAGAGGGACCATCAGGGTCTGATTACTTATGTGAAACAGATAGTTAAGTATCAAAAATAACTATGTATAAGTGCCTCTAATAAAACGATTGGGTAATTTTTGCTGCAATAACTTCTAATACCAGATTTCTGATTATCTACTAATGGAAAGAAAATCTGTGCTTCTTCAAGACAACTATTGATATAGAAGAAATGGGAGAATTCAATGCTTGCATTTGGAATACTTTATATGTATTTTATTTATTTGAATAAATATATGAGTAAGTATCCTGGGAAGCCTCAGCAATTTAATCTCTTAAATAGGTACAATAAACTCTGTACCTATTCAGGTTACCTCACAATGTAAATATACTGAGGCACTTCTGACTTATAAGTTGAATGCAGGTTTTGTCAAGGAATGAAGTACAGGACAGGAGCGATAGTACAGCAGCAGGCAAGGTGCTTGCCTTGCATGTAGCTATCTGAGTTTAATCTTGGTACCCCATAAAGTTCCCCCACATAAACAACCAGAAGTAATCCCTGGATACAGAGTCAAAAGTAAGTACCACCAGGTATGTCCCAAAAATGCAAAGAGGGCAAAAACAAAAGGAATGTTATGTATGCCCAATAAGAACAAGCACTGAACTAATCATGTACTCATTCTAAATTTTCACGTCGCACAATTTCTTGGCACATGGTTTATGATCAGTGTGTATTCATTTAATTAATTAAATGGAATAGTTTCAATCTAATTAGTACAAAAATATTTCTTGCATCTTAATTGTGCAAATATCTCCTACACTACTCCCTAAATTCTCTCTCTCTTCTGTGCCCTGTCAGTGCAGAGAACTCTATTTCAGCATACCTCTTCACTCAGGACATAAGTCCTTTTTCAGAATCATTTTCTATGTTGTTCCTCTTGAGATCAATTCAGCTCCCAAGGTCTGCATTTATGGTCCAAATTGAAATGTTTCTTTCTATTTTCCACTTTAGAATTTTCACTGAAATTGTAGCAAGCTGAATCTTATCACAAATTCAGAGAAGTCATCGTTTTTCTACTGGGTTTATGTCCTTGTGTGTGTTCATGAAGGCACTCTCCACTCTGTCTCTGTGTCAACCTCTGCTCCTCTGCTTCCATCTTTACACCTCCTGCTCTGATTCTCTTTCTGTCATCACATCACCTTCTCTGAATCTAAAGCCTCAAGTTCCATTTTTTAATCATTATTATTTTTTATTGAATCACCATGTCACTGTGAAATAAAATTACAAAGCTTTCATGTGTACATTTCCCACCACGAATATCTCCTCTGCCACCCACCCGTCTCCACCTTCCTCTCTGGTACAGGGACTTTCTTTTTCCTCTCTCTCTCTCTCTCTCTCTCTCTCTCTCTCTCTCTCTCTCTCTTTCCTCTCTCTCCCTTCTCCTCTGTCTCTGTATCTGTATCTGTCCATCTCTGCCTCTGTCTCTATGTCTCTCTCTCCCCTTTTGGGCATTATAGTCATCATGTTTGATCGTTTGCCCACTTCCAGCAACATCTCCAATCCGGAGCAATACCTTCCGACCATTATTGTCATAATGGTCCATTTTCTGTCCCAACTATCCTCTCCCCAAGCCCTTGTGGCAGGCTTCCAACCATGGACCATTCACCTTGACCCTTGTTTCTACCATTCTTGGGTGTTAGTCTCTTACTATACTTTGTTTCTTTTTTGTTTTTATATCCCACAAATGAGTGCAGTAATACCTGTCTATGCCTGTCCTTCTATGACTGTCCTTCTTCTCCCGACTTATTTAACATAGCATGATACTTTCCATTTCTATCCGTGTAAAGGAAAATTTCATGACTTTGTTTTTTTTTCTAACAGCTGTGTAGTATTCCATTGCGCAAATATATCATAGTTTCTTTAACCATTCATCTGTTCTTGGGTATTCAGATTGTTTCCAGATTCTGCCTATTATGAACATCCCTTTTCCCCACATCAGCACCAGCACTGGTTATTCCTATTCTTTTTGGTGTGTTCCAGTATTTGTGGAGTAAGGTGATATCTTATTGTTATTTTGATTTGCATCTCCCTGATGATTAGTGATGTAAAGCATTTTTTCATGTGCCTTTTGGCCATTTGAATTTCTTCTTGTTTTTTAGCTTTCTTTCTAGCTTAAAGAAACTATAATGCACCTCTTAAATTGCTTAAAGTATTAAAGAAAAATTTTTAAGAAAATTTCTGTTCATTTCTTCTCCCCATTTTTGATGGGGTTAGAGTGTTTTTAAAAAAAGTTTTACCAGTACCTTATATATATTGGATATTAACCCCTTATCTTGTGGGTATTGGGTAAATAATTTTCCCATTTTGTGGGCTGTCTCTGTATCTTGGTCATTGTT
This sequence comes from Sorex araneus, assembly GCF_027595985.1. NCBI lineage: Eukaryota > Metazoa > Chordata > Mammalia > Eulipotyphla > Soricidae > Sorex > Sorex araneus. The sequence goes on along the minus strand of NC_073313.1, from coordinate 230,913,118 downwards.
TCTTTTGATGTTCAGAAACTTCTTAGCTTATTGTAATCCCATTTGTTTATCTTTGCTTCCAATTGCTTGGTCAGTGGTGTTTCATCTTTAAAGATAAAAACTCCATTTCACGGGGTGCTTGCCAGGCTCTGCCATGAAGGGGGATACTCTTGGTAGCTTACTGGTCTCTCCTAGAGGGACAAAGGAATTGAACCTAGGTTGGCTGCATGCAAGGCAAACGCCTTACCCGCTGTGCTATTATTCCAGTCCATACATACTAAGAGTTAGTATATATTCTAGGACTTATATGTACTATACCAGGAGTTACTATATGTACTACAGTTATTATATATACTGCATTGCACTGTATCACTGTCATCCCATTGTTCATTGATTGGCTTGAGCGGGCACCAGTCACATCTCCATGGTGAGACTTGTGACTGTTTTTGACATATCCAATACGCCATAGGAAGCTTGCCAGGCTCTGCCATGCGGGCGGGATACTCTTGGTAGCTTGCCAGGCTCTCCAAGAGGGACAGAGGAATCAAACCCAGGTCGGCTGCGTGCAAGGCAAATGCCCTACCGCTGTGCTATCGCTCCAGTCTATACTTAAAAATAAAATATTAAATCTTCTTCTCTAAGCCAAATCTCCACATACTCTACTTTCCAAAAGTTCTTTCAGTTGATTGAAGGCAAATCAATTCAAATGCCTCCCGCCAGCAAAGGTCCTAGTGTAAATAGATATATTCAGAGCATCCAAGTTCATATCTGAATAAAAAGAAAACTGTGTTTCCTGCTGAAGCACCTCCCAAGAATCAGAGCCATCACCCAACTTATTTTTCCTGTTACCGATTTTTATCTGCACACCCCAGTCTCTCTGCATCTCTCCACCCGTTACACCATCCAGCCCCATTTGGAAGTGATCCGAGGACACAGAACTCTCTCTGACCTGGAGCATTTTATACTTCAGAGCTCGTCGTACTGAGATGCCCACCTGGTTCGGGTGGTTTTCCAGACCACTTAACCCTAAATTAGGGCTGATTTGACACAAGTGTGGTGTGTTTCAGAAAATCCCAGTTTGTTTTAGTACATCTACACAATGGAATACTATGCAGCTGTTAGGAGAGATGAAGTCATGAAATTTGCTTATAAATGGATAAACATGAGGGGCTGGAGCAGTAGCACAGTGGGTAGGGTGTTTGCCTTGTACATGCCAACCCAGGTTCGATTCCCAGCATCCCATATGGTCCCCTGAGCGCTGCCAGTGGTGATTTCTGAGTGAAGAGCCAGGAGTAACCCCTGTGCATTGCCGGGTGTGACCCAAAGGCAAATAAATAAATAAATAAATAAATAAATAAATAAATAAATAAATAAATAAATAAATGAAAAAAATAGATAAACATGGAGAGTATCATGCTAAGTGAAATGAGTCAGAAAGAGAGAGACAGACATAGAAGGACTGCACTCATTTGTAGAGTGTAGGGTAGCATCACATTAGGCTGACACCCAAGCACAGTAGATACAAGGGTCAGGAGGATTGCCCCATAGCTGGAAGCCTGCTTCATGAGCGGAGGGGAGAAGGCAGATGGAATAGAGAAGGGATTACTAAGAAAATCATGACTGGAGGAATCAGTCAGGATGGGAGATGTGTAAGGAAAGTAGATAATGGACCAAACATGATGACCTCTCAGTGTCTGTGTTGCAAGCCATAATGCCCAAAAGTAGAGAGAGTATGGGGAAAATTGTCTGCCATGGAGGCAGGGTGAGGGTGGGAAAGGGGGGATATACCCGAGATATTGGAGGTGGGGAATGTGCACCAGTGGAGGGATGGGTGTTTGATCATTGTGAGATTGTAACCCAAACATGAAAGCTTGTAACTATCTCACGGTGATTCAATAAAATTTAAAAATTAAAAAAAAACCTCCATTTTTATTAAGGATCTTTTCTATTAAACTGGGTCTACTCAGATAATCTAGGATGATTTTCTCCATTTTGATATTTTTAATTATATCCACAAAGTCACAGAGGACTGGGATATGAGCTTATTTGGAGAGGGGGCATTATTCGAACATATACTTCGATTCTGAACTGTGAATTGAAAAATAAATTGTGGTTTGCTGCTGTTAATAGGGTAAAATTATGTACAAATTAAAGGACATGGTTTTAACCAGGATTTTCAATCTGACATTGCTGGTGTGAGAGAGGAAAAGAAGGCAATTCTACTATTGTGTCTTGAAATCTAAGTTGAAGGCAAAAATGATATAAAGGATACAGTGCGGGTAAGGGTCATATTGATTATGAGAATGTGGCAGGCAGAAAGGCTGAAAGTCTCATTAAGATAAGAATTATTTGTTTGGGTGCCTCAAATAGACAGTGGATGAAAAGTTCAAAATATCAGTCATGTCCATTTATGTGGATAATGAAATCTGGACAGCTGATATGCAACATCAAAACACTTATTGGATGTAAGGGAATCATTTGAATTGTTCTGTTTGAGAAAACTGTAAAAAGAACAGATGACTAAATTAATGTAGCCTACAGAAGGAAAGCAAAAAAAATGGGGAAAAATCAATGGTTTATTATTCTAATCCTAACTTTTAAGCAAAGATAAAACAAAAAAATTTATGGACTGGAATGATAGTATAGCAAGTAGGGAACTCATACTGCATGTGGCTGACCCAGTTCTATTGTTAGCACCCCACCTGGTTCTCTGAGCCCCGCCAGAAGTGACCCCTGAGTACACAGTCATGAGTAATTTTGAGCACTGTCAAATATGATCTGCAATTGAAAACATATCAAAAAATTCAGAATACTCAGGAAAAAAATTAAAATTACTCTTGTATAAAATGTCTCTCAAGTATGTTCATGATCTGGATTTTCTATTATTCTAAGGTAAATTGTGTTCTCCCAAATTTATATTTTGAAACCCTGATCCCGGCACATAAAAATGTGGATGTATTTGAAAATTGGGCCTTGTAAGAGGTGGTTAAGTTAAAGCAAGGCAGATGGAGTGTGCTCTAATCCAATATGACTCGTGTTCTTACCAGAAGAGGTAATTTAGACACTCTAAAAAGAGAGTCACCAAGAATGTGTGTGCGCAAAGAAAGATCATGTGAGGACATAGGGGATAGGCAGCCATCAATCTCCAAGCCAAATAGAAAGGCCTTGAGAGAAACCAAGCCTGATACCTTGATCTTGGACTTCCCAGCCTCCAGAACTGTGAGGAAATTATTGTTGTTTAAGCCATCTGGTCTGGTATTTTGTTATGGAAACACTAGCAAACTAATGTACCTACTTTGTTTTAGAGATTATTATTTAGAAGTTGTTCCTAATTTTAACATTACTTTAGAACATTCTTTCTTCTGCAAAATTCTTTATCTTTAATGTTGAAGAATTTATTTGATCTTATTTTAACTTGATTTTTTTGAATCTTAGTGAAGTAGGCATGTTAAGTATTCATAAATATTGGTAAGAATTGGTAGTCTGATTCCCTTTGCACCCAAACTTTGCTTCAATTTACAATGAGTATTTTCATATATGAATACTCTCTTACAAAGTACTCAGCAGCAAAGACACGCATCAAGTCTTTTCCTTGGCTAAGCCTGAAAAAGTTTGAATACAAGCTGGCAGTAATTAAAGAACAACCTAGGAGTCCAAGTCCTTTTCTGCCTGCCTCTGCCATATGTCTTCCTCATGGCAAATGATTTTCCATTGGCAGACAGACAAAGTAGTTTTGTCATTTTTAAGTGGAAGGTGTTTCTGCTAAAAGATTCAGGAACCATAAGAAATAGAAGGAGAGTTTGTACAGTCCAGATGTAGCAAGACATGAAACAAGAAAACTAAGTACTTTATGAAAGACAGTTTGGCAAGATGATCCACATTCTGTTACAAAAACACATTATCGAGGTGATTTTTATCTATTTGTGAATATCATACTGGGATTTATAATTTTGTGTCCAATTCTTGGTCTTTATCTACCATCACATTAATTTATGAATATTTTCCTATTCTTCCTACTCTTGATTATAAAAATTACAAAACTCTTGGCTATGAAGAAATGTGTGGAGTTCTTGCATGGGGAAAATGTGTAAATTTGAAATACAACTGGATGAATGTTGGTGTTGTTTGTTTCCCATGTCAGCAAGATGACTCATCATTGGCAACAGAAGCCTTTGTAAGCATCTACACCTGGTACACTCTGTTGAAGCAGACCACCTGCACAGTCCCTTGAGAGCAAGCTCCACAGGATCCATCAAGCATCCCATGTCCTCTTGAACCTATGCAGAGATGTCCTTGTATCCATCAGCTACTGTAGCACATGGGATGTGAATGTTTTCATACAGAACATGTCTATATTCTATGATACTCCATTTGATGCTCAAGTATCTGTGCATAACAGTAGCTGTGTATAAACAGTAGTCCTGCCATGAATACCTTGCCGTTGCCAAAAACACATGGCAAGAGAAGAGCATGTGTTAGAATGCTCACAGCACAAGGGGTGTGTATATATACTCTTAAACAAACAACATAGTCAGAACCATAATCATAATTAGTACTCTTGCCTCCTTCACATTAGACTCTTCTATAGGGTGAGACAACAACTCATCTTAATGACTTGTTAAATCATGGAATTCAAACACCTCATTTTACAAACAAGATCTAAAGAAGACTTGGTTGAATGCCATGCTGATTTCTTCTTTTGTTGTAGTATTTTGGGTGAAGGGGTCCACAACCAGTAGTGCTCAGTGCTTACTACAGGCTCGGTGCTCAAAGGACCATATGTGCTGTTGGGGATCAAATTAGAGTTGGGCACATGCAAGGAAAGAAATTTACCCCCACAGTATCTCCAGAGATTTCTTCATATTTGATCAAAGACACTTGCTAAACATTCATAGTCTCTATGTCCCACAAATTTGATTCAGTGAGCATGGAATGGCCTAGGAATCAGCTTTTTAAAGTAATAATACTGGTGATTCGCTGCAGATAAAATCTACTGGGACCATTAATGGCAGGTTTCAGTCAACGTTCTCTTCATGCCAACAGACTACCTGTGGCTTCACAGCCTGAAGATCTCTTGTTAAGAATAGCTTCACAATAATATTTCTGCTCTAAATCAAAGGTCTTTGGAATGCATGTTGGGCCACATCTGCTAAAGCATAGCTCACAGGCAGTGAAAGAGTTTGTAATTATTTATTCAGAAATCAGAATAAAGATGTTTATAGTATATACTTTATTTAGAAAAGAATTAAATCATTTCATTGAAATAGTTCCATTTCCTGGAACATTGGATAAACTACATTAAAATGATTGCTTTTTACACTAGAGTTTTAAGTTATGTTAGAGTTAATAAATCTGGAGTTAAAAATGTTTCCCTTGATTTCTTCAAAGTCTCAGATTGAATCAATAGTCAGTGGTCAGCCACAATAGGAGGCATGTAGCAGGGAGAGGAAGTGAGTGTAAAACAATGAAAGGACACTAGTCCGAAAGTTAGATGTTACCACTGACCTCAGCGGTTCTAACAAGGTAGGTGACCTCACATCATTAAAACCCTTGAAATTTGGTCTCTAGAAGAGCCATACAACACAGCAGCATGATAATCTTTCAGGCCACATTTTTTTTACTATATTTTCAGAGATTTGATTTGATACATTGCCTCCTCAAGAACAAAGAAATTTGAGGATGCAATGATAGACTTGTTCTGGAGCATGTTTTCTGCTTCAGTCAGAAATCACTCTGTGTGTGTGCTAAATATTGTAAATGATCACTGTATCACTGTATCACTGTCATATGTTGTTCATCTATTTACTCAAGTGGGTACCAGTAACATCTCCATTGGTCCCAGCCCTGAGATTTTAGCAGCCTCTCCTTACTCGTCTTTCCCACCAATTGGAGGCTCTTTTTAGGATCAGGGGAATAAGACTGTTATTGTTACTTTATTTGGCATATCAAATACACCACAGGAGCTTGTCTGGCTCTTCCGTGTGGGCAGAATACTCTTGGTAGCTTGCCAGGCTCTCCAAGAAGAATATATAGATATAGATATAGATATAGATATAGATATAGATATAGATATAGATACATATATATATATACATACATATGTATGTATATATATGTGTGTGTGTGTATGTGTATTTCCCTTTATGATGATGTGTCCCCCAGAACAAGGTAATGTAAAATTTTGTGATCTTGGACTCTGGGCTCAATGGGACTTGGGAACAGAGATACTCTGCCTACTTCCTCCAATCTCTGGCAACCTGGAGGTCACACCCATAAACCATCTCCTGCCAGTACCAGATAATCTCCTCATCACCCACCATCCAGAACTCACGGTTGCTTCTCCCAGAGGGGAGCATAAAATGAGGCTCCCATAACCATGCCACCAGACTCTGCACCAGGGATTCCCCAGAGGATGGTGGGTGAGAGCCCTCCTCTCCCCAAGGGACCCAGCCCTGGCAGCTGACCTCCAAACTGTGAATGATATATTTTCATATATACAATGCATCTAAGAAGTGTTCACCAATTCCCCCTACCTTTCAGATGTGGATCCTTTCCCTCATCTTTATCAGTATATTACTGACATTCAACTTTGTATTAAGTTTATGGTTCTTGATAAGATTATTTGTTACACACATTTCAAAATGATTACCACAATGTAATAATTTCATAATCTCACTTAACCACTACATTTTCTGTTTATAACATTTAAGACCTACTCTTTCAACAAGTTTCTGCCATGCAACACTATCTTAATTATAGTTACTATGCTGTATATTATATTCCTAAAACTTACTCATAATTGCATGCATATCCTCTAGCTGACATCTCTCTATTTTCCCTACTCCCCATATTCTAGCAACCAGCATTATTCCGCATCTACTGTGTTTCAGTTAATTCAGCTTTTAAAGATGCCACATGTAATTGAAGGCTTATAGAATTTGTCTTTCTGTGTCTAAATTATCCACTTAACCTATTTTTCAAGATTCATTAATTTTACTGCAAATGATAATATTTCCTTCTTCTCACAACGAAATATCCATTGCATATATGTGTATGCCACATTTTATTTAACCATTCATCAATAGATGGGCACAATTTATTTTCTATCTTCTCTTCTGTGAATAGTGCTACAATGAAATTGAGACTGTTGGTACCAATTTAAAATTGATCTAATGCAGTGTTACTGGTCCATGACCAATTGTCAATCCACAGGCATTGCATTAGCAGGCTGAAGAGCTAAGAAAGATCAAGGTCTATATGCCTATTACCCAACATAACTGAAGGCAAGATTTTTTCCATGAGTTATTTGAGGTGGAGATTACTAAATATCCAGGGAGTGCTCAGGAGACACACTGGCAGTGCTCAAGGGATGATACATGTGTATGGGTGCCAGAAGAATATAACCCAGGGTTCCTGCATGCAGAGCATGTGTTCTATCTCTTTATTCAGCTCCCCAGGGCCTTTCCCAGTCTATAGTGGATGATACCAAATCCCACAATCTTATAAAACCACTTTTTGTCCATGAATATATATAAAATTGTTATTGTAGCAGGAGGGCAGATCTGATTGAGAGATATTTTATCTGGCCATGTTGCTGACATCACTCTCTTAATTTGTTCTTAGATTATCCACAACATAAGTTATTTCTAAGGCAATTCAAGGTGTGAAAAGTGTGATTATTGCTTCATTTAAACTTTATGCTCTTCCAAATTTCCTTGTCTCTTACTGTGATCGAATCTTAAATGAGATTTTCCTCACTTTTCTTTTTTAAAAAGAAAAAAAGTTATTACAATTTCCATTAGTGAAAAAGAAGCTGATAAGTATAAAAGTTTAATCATCTAAGTGACACACACAACAAATTAAAAAGTCAAGGTCAGTTTGAATATTCACTTAGACATGCAGAGAAAAATTCTAGATGCCATAATGATTAGAATGCTCATTTTATGATTAATTGACCAGGGGCTGTCTGAAAATCTCTATGCGACAGATACAATAAGAAAGTCAACTGAGTCACACCCAGGAATCACCTCAGACAACCATGTAAGCTCATCTACTGGCCTTGCTCCAGAGACTCAAATAAATCTCTAAAGAGATCAATATGCTGGAAAAAGTTTTTCCAGACACCCATGAATGTCTAAGATGTCTGGGGCACCTTAGAAGAACACAGATCAACCTGGTATCCACCCAAACACCCAAACAAAGCTCCAGCAGCCACTGACTCCCACATTCTAAAATCGCCACCAAGCCCGGTGCTGGACTCCACTCTAAAGGCCAAGTCTTACCCAGAAACTGATCAGCTGAAAAAAATCAGATATCCAAGTTTTGTGACTAAAATCTCCAGGCTTTACTTGAAGTCAGTATGGGATACCTTCTCCACTTCCTAGTACTTCTGGAAGCCCTGGCAGTCACACCCACACCCCAAAGCCACCACCCAGTTACAAATTTAACTCCAGATGTACAATACCCTTAACAATTCTGGATTTCCTGGAGTGATATTTTGATATCTACAACACCAATAAACCAGTAGTAACATACCAGATTGGATGAAATATAATGTAGAAGCAACCAATCTTGAGTAACAAAACATGATCACAGAATGCTTAACCTGTAAACAACATCTTAATACTATCTCATACTAGGACTTAATGTCTCCAGGGTGAGATAAAACAATTTACACTAATTTTCTTCTAAGGTAACATTTTTTATTATTCTGTTATCAAAATTATTAGTAACAAGTAAAATAAGTTATTGAGGGCCTGCTATGGGGGCAGGTAAGGGTTGGTTGGAACAATTAGAGATAATGGTGGAGAGAAGGTATAATTGTGTTAGAATTGATTTGCAATTTTGAAAGTGTATAACAAATCATTATTAACAACACTGTGAACCACAGTATTTATATAAAGTATAGGGGAAAAAGTTACATATGTAGACTTTACTTATTCCATGTAAGTTCCAAAACATATAAATATAGAATTGCTTTAAAAATTTAAAAGTTTGGGAGCTGGAGCAATAGTACAGTGGGTAAGGCATTTGCCTTGCATGTGGCCAACCGGGGTTCAATTCCCAGCATCCCATATGGTCCTCTGAGCACCTCCAGGGGTGATTCCTGAGTGCAGAGCCAGGAGTAATCCCTTGCCAGGTGTCACCCAAAAAGCAAAAAAAAAAAAAAAGTTTAAAAGTTTTATTAATGAGACATGATTGTTATCACAATTAGATACAATCTAAAATAAAATTTAATATAATAAAGTTTAGATATTCAAATTTCATATATGCAAATGATAATAAGAATTTTATTATATTATATTAAATAGTTTCAATTTTCTTATTTACATAGGTCAAAATCATATAGTAATATTGGCTCTTGATGATTTATTTTCTAGTCATTCTATTTGCCATTTTGTAAAATTTTGTTCTACAATAAGCAATATAAAGTAAATTTGCTATGCGCTTAAGGGGGCAGGTTGGAATTGGGAGAGAAACTGGAGATATTGGTGGAGGGAAGGCCACATTGGTGGTATTGGAATACTAAATGCTTGAATCAACTGTTTAATGAAAAACTTTAAAAAACTTTTAATTACTTATTAATTTTAATTAATTAATAAAAATTATTTTTTTAAAAAGAAAGTCAGCCTCCAGGGCCAGAGAGAGATAGCACAATGAGTAGGGTACTTGCCTTGCTTGCATGCCCCTGAACTGAGTTCGATTTCCCAAGACCCTATGTGATCCCTGAGTACAGAGCCAGGAGTAAGTTCTAAGCACTGCCAAGTATCAACAAAAAGTCAAAGTAAAAAAAAAATTTTTTTTAAAAGAAAGCCAACCTCCTGCAATCTTAAAGATATCTGATTGAGGTGTATATGAATATAATCAAGCAATGAATAAAGTCTACTTTATTCATTCAAGTTGTTGATAGTAACTGAGTGTGCATGATGAGTGCATATAGTGTTTTAGAGTCACCTCCCCATCCTCCCCAAGCACTCCAGCAGAGGAGGAAAGAGATAGGGGACTCACAGATAGATACAAAAATGGCCATTTAATGGAGAGCTGCTAGCATACTTATAGGATATCTGAAGAGATTTGAGGTATATAATTGCACATAGGTTTGATTGATCATTTACAGAGGTAAATGAAAGAAATGAAAGGTAAGAAATTGATAATTTCTTCAGCATTTTGGCTGAAGAAATTCTCTGGGGGGGTGATTAACATTAGGATATGCTCTTGTCTCCCAGGGACATCTATATTGATTTTATCTTTCCCTATGGTTGTACATATTAAACAATTAAGTTTACTTCTTATTAAAATTCATGCTTATTTGGATCAACACAGTAAGAGATATAGGTTCCAAAACGTAGTTCTCTGGGCTCTTGAGAGAGAGTAAGCAAGGCTTTTACCATAAATCCCAGACTAACTCCTCAGTTTGTTTAGCTTGTTCTTCCCCATGGAGGTCCTGTCTTTTAAGTCATAACAGCTCGCATCAAGACATCAAAGCATTTATGCTTTCTAGACTGTCCCATTCTGATGCCTGGGTAGCTTCATTAACTCATCCCAAGTCCATTCCAGTCCCCTCCTTTTGGGGATGTTAGGAACTTAAGCAACAGAAGCCTGAGTCAAGTAATTATGACAGATGAACAGGAGTAGATATATTTCAGAGGCAATCAACTCCCAAATATTAGGAGTACAGCATTAATGGTCTTTCTGTGCTTAAGCAAAGAACATTGCTCTATAGTAAAATATGCAAAAACTAGAGGGGAAATAGAAAAGCAGGTAATTCACTGAAAACACACGGTTCAGAATTACCAGAAAGTTTTGTCTTATAACTAACCAAGACTGACTTGGGGAATTGTGATAATGAGAGGTAAAACGCAAAGGAATGGTTAAAAATAAACTCAGGAGATTAGGGGTGATTGCAAGAACACAGTAAGCTTCTCTGAGAGGAGTAAAGGGGCAATTCACTGATGAAGTCCAAAACACTTAGGGTTAATATTAAATAACTGAGCACTAATTTAATTATGTAGTAACAACAACAATGTTTGCAGTATAAACAGGAATGTGTGCACAGCAGAGTTGCTTGCAACACTGGATTGCTACAATTTCTGAAATTTTGCAACCTTAATGTTAAACATAACTGAAGTCAAAATTAAATTATAGTTCAATAAATTAGATTACAAATAATGAAGACAAAAGTGATTATTTCTTAGTTGTTTACCACATTTTACTGTTACAAATATTTTTGAGATTATATCCAGGGTATCTACAAGACAGAAATACTACCAAAAAAGTGTGCATCTCTTTCCAATTTTTTTATTTAAAGGCATCTTAAAATCAGTTATGACAATAGTATTCACCATGATGATAGAATTCAGCAAATGTCAAGATTGATTTATTGTTGTGTTGATAATCCAGACAGGATTCATCAAACATTATCTTAAGAGGTTAAATAATAAGTGTATATAACTAGAAACTGAGAGTATCCCACCTGCACGGTAGAGCCTGGCAAGCAACCTGTGGTATAGTTGATCTGTCAAAAACAGTAACAACAAGTCCCACAATGGAGATGTTACTGTTGCCCCCTCGAGCAAATCAATGAACAACCAGACACAATGCTACAATACTACACTATAACTAGCAAGAATGATATTGTGGCCATATAATTCCTGTAACACAGTAAGAAAGCAGCTACAGATGATATGTAAATGAGTGGCACAACCATGTTTAATTAAAAACTTGTTTATAAAAATGGACCACCAGATTTGGTCCAAGGGATGTAATTTGTCAATTATACCTCTAGGCTTTAACAAAGTGAAGAAAAAAACATTTATGTTTACCAGATTTAAGGCATCCATAACATATCACCACTGTGTTATGAAGAGCATTGTAGCACTGTAGCAATGTAGTCCCATTGTTCATCAATTTGCTTGAGAGGGCACCAGTAACATCTCCATTGTGAGACTTGTTGTTACTGTTTTTGGCATATCGAATATGCCACGGGTAGCTTGCCACCAGGCTCTGCCGTGGTTATGAAGCACCAAAGAAAAAATCTTTTTTTTTTTTTTTATTATAGTTTATTTTTAATTAGTGAGTCAACGTGAGGGTACAGTTACAGATTTATACATTTTTGTGCTCATGTTTCTCCCTTACAAAGTTTGATAACCCATCCCTTCACCAGTGCCCATTCTCCACCACCAGTAAACCCAACATCCCACCCCCCCTTCCCAGTCCCGTCTCCCCCCACCCCACACTGCCACTATGGCAGGGTATTCCCTTTTGTTCTTTCTCTCTGATTAGGTGTTGTGGTTTGCAATAAAGGTGTTGAGTGGCCATTGCGTTCAGTCTCTAGTCTATATTTGGCCCGCATCATCTTTCCCCCACATGACCAACAACCACATTTTACTTGCTGTTCCCTTCTCTGAGTTGCCCAGGATGAGAGAACAGCCTCCAAGCCATGGTGACAACCTCCTGGTACTTATTTCTACTATTCTTGGGTGTTCGTCTTATAGTCTATTATTCTATATTCCACAGATGAGTGCAATCTTTCTATGTCTGTCTCTCTCTTTCTGACTCATTTCACTTAGCATGATACTTTCCATGTAGATCCACTTATATGCAAACGTCATGACCTCATTTTTTCTAACAGCTGCATAGTATTCCATTGTATATATGTACCAGAGTTTCTTCAACCAGTCATCTGTTCTAGGGCACTCGGGTTTTTTCCAGATTCTGGCTATTGTAAACAGTGCTGCGATGAACATATAAGTGCAGATGTCACTTCGACTATACTTTTTGGCTTTTCTGGGATATATTCCCAGCAGCGGTATTGCTGGGTCAAATGGGAGCTCAACCTCAAGTTTTTTGAGAATTGTCCATACTGTTTTCCAAAAGGGCTGAACTAGCCGGCATTCCCACCAGCAGTGTAGAAGGGTCCCTTTCTCCCCACATCCTCTCCAACAGCGGTTGCTTTTGTTCTTTTGGATGTGTGCTAGCCTCTGTGGTGTGAGGTGGTATCTCAAAGTTGTTTTGATCTGCATCTCTCTGATGATTAGTGATGTAGAGCACTTTTTCATGTGTCTTTTGGCCATTCGTATCTCTTCCTTGGTAAAGTTTCTGTTCATTTCTTCGCCCCATTTTTTGATGGGGTTGGATGTTTTCTTCTTGTAGAGTTCAACCAGTGCTTTATATACCCTTGATATCAACCCCTTATCTGATGTGTATTGTGTAAATATCCTTTCCCATTCTGTAGATAGTCTTTGTATTCTGGTCGCTGTTTCTTTTGCTGTGCAGAAGCTTTTTAGTTTAATGTAGTCCCATTTGTTGATCTCTGTTTTTACTAGATTGCTTAGTTCCGTGTCATCTTTGAAGATACCTTTATCTTCAATATCCTGGAGGGTTTTGCCTACCTTGTCTTCAATGTACCTTATGGTTTGTGGTCTGATGTTGAGGTCTTTAATCCATTTTGATCTGACTTTTGTGCATGGTGACAGATCGAGTTCTAAGCCCATTTTTTTGCATGTGGTTGTCCAGTTGTGCCAGCACCATTTGTTAAAGAGACTTTCCTTGCTCCACTTCACATCTCTTGCACCTTTATCAAAGATTAGATGATCATACCTTTGAGGTTGTGTGTGGGGATATTCCACCCTGTTCCATTGGTCTGCAGTTCTGCTTTTGTTCCAGTACCATGCTGTTTTAATTGTTACCGCTTTGTAGTAGAGTTTAAGGTTGGGAACGGTGATGCCTCCCATCATCTTTTTCCCAAGAATTGTTTTAGCTATCCGTGGGCGTTTATTGTTCCATATAAATTTCAGGATTGCTTGCTCCGCTTCTTTGAAGAATGCCATGGGTATCCCCATAGGGATCGCGTTAAATCTGTATAATGCTTTGGGGAGTATTGCCATTTTGACAATGTTGATTCTCCCTATCCAGAAAAAATCTTTTGTGAAATGAATATACTAGCTTTAACTTTCACCCTACTTTACAACATAAGAATAGCATAGACATTTATGTCATAGTTTACATATTAAAAAATTATGTATACATAGTATACATATAAAATTCTAAAATAATTTTGTAATTTTAGTATTTGGGTCAGATCTTAAAATTGGTGATATATAGTGACTTAAGAATTTTGACTCCTTTCCTGTTTTTTGCTTTAGGAGAGGTTTAGGGGCGCACACCTGGCAGTGCTCAGGGTTATTCCTGCTTGTGCTTAAGTGAGGGACTGAATGAGGTGCTAGAATCCAACCTGGATTGCAAGGCAAGGCTGGCAAGGCAAGTGTCTTATGACATCACCCCAACTCTCCAACTCTCCAGAGACGTCTTATGACATTCTTCATCTCTCCAACTTCTCTCTTTCCTTTCCTTTATATTTTTCCCACTATTAATATTTTATGTACTTGGTAGTGATGATGATCAGGGCCTTGAGGTGGGGGGATTATATATAGGGTATCTATAAAGTAGAACTACAACAAAAGTTGGTAAATCTCTTTGATTGACAAGAGCACATCAGGTAGAACTGGGAAGTGTGAGTGTGGCGCATCAAACCCAAGGTCTCACTCATTCTTGTGCTTTATTTCTTGAGCCATAACCTGAGTCTCTTTCTTATTTTAAATGCTATTATTTTAGAACACTTATTTCTAGTACTTTTTTGAGATTTTTGTGTATAAATTCGATGCTTTTATGTAGCTCTAACAGAAACTATAATTCAACCTGTCTTTATCCATAAGGAAGTTTGTAAGTGACAGGAAGTCTGATAGACTGAACAAGTATTAGCCCTGATATCATCTCCTGCTCTTGCTTCCTGCCATTTCACCGTCTGATTATGTGGATTCATACTTAGCTTGGATATGAGATGATGGCAGCATTCTGAACCACACAATATCATCAGGAGAAAATGAAAAACAATCAGAAAAGAGAAGATGCACTTTTCCCATAATCCCCAGTAAATCTCTTCTTGATGCCTATTGGCACAAGTTGGGTTATATGGCAATTTTGAACAGATCCAAGCAAGGTCAGTAGACTGACCCATATCCTTGCAACTTGAGTGGAATTAATATCCTCTAAGTCCTGTTAATTGAGTTGGGCAGGGTTAGGAACATCAATAAAATAGAAAGAAGAAAAGGTAAATAATGAAAGGTCACTAAAAATATCCACTGTTTACTTTCTATGAACTATTCTGTCAGGTCTTATTTTCTACATAGCTTGCATCTCAACTAAGAAGTCATTTGAAACCTTTACTAAAGAGTTGATCAAAAATTTTCAACTTGAAGAAAATAACCAAAAATAATTTTAGATATCCTAGCCATGAATTTGTAAATTTTAGCAAGCCCAAATTTGGAAAACAAACTAGATGTTTAATAATGACTGACATAAATATGGCACTGAAATATGAATGCATTTGACATGGAAATATTTTCTGGAAGCATTGTGTAGAAGAAATCACTTGTATCACTTGTAGTCCCATTGATCTTCGATTTGCTCGAGCGGATGCCAGCAACATCTCCATTTGTCCCTGTTGTGTGCTAGTGTAGCCCAGTGATATTGATATCTGCTCGCTCCAGGAACAGGAAGAGCCTCAAACCATTTATTCAGGGTTTTGATGAAGAAGTCTGACCATCTCCTTCGTGGGCGGCCACGCAGTCTTTTGACATCCTGTGGAATCCAATCGGTAACAGCTCTAGTCCATCGGTCGTCTCTGAATCGCATTACATGTTTGGTCCATCTGTTTTTTGATGCCTTGGCAAACGAGACCACATCCCTGATTCTTAACCGTTCAGAGATCGGAACTCTGGATTTCTTCTCTCACTTGAGTGAAACATGATGCTCCAAGCATAGCTCTTTCAATTCATCTTTGGGATACCCGAATAGTGTTCTCATCTTGTTTTCGTAGGGCCCAGGTCTCTGAGGCATATGTTAGTGCAGGAAGAACGGTGGATTCGAAAAGATGTGCCCAGCGCCGGAAGTTCTTTGTCCTCTTAGCCACTTCTTCGATGCTCTTGAAGGCATTCCATGCTGCTCTTCCTCCTGCGCAGTTCTGGCTCCAAGTCATTCCTCATGTTGAGTTCTCGACCAGGTACACATAGGTGTAGAAGAAATATCTTTCAAATTAAAGTTTTAGCACAAAATAATAAAACAAATACTGACATCGTTTTATTTATTTTAAAAGCTCAGTTATGTCTAGTATCTTGCCAGTCAAGCTAACCTAAGGGTGTGATGAAATTACTGAGAAGTTAGCTGAGGGGGAAAGTAAGGTGTTTTAAATGTTAGAAAAGTAGGTGTTAGAGAGAATTATGCTAATTAAGTACTGAAAAATAGCCCTCTGGTGAGGACTGAGAAACTCCATTTGTCTGTAAAGACATGGCTATAACAAGCTCTATGGCTCATTGATCAACATCTTCAATTTCATTTCCTAAGGACCGAAGTTCATAGTCCTTAATCAACTTCATCCAGCTATAACCAGTTGTGGTGCATTTCATTTTGTGTCTCCTAAGTAGGTGTAAAATTTTCTTTTATATATCATCCTGTACCTGCTTCAGTCAACTTCCAGCTGAGAACACAGAAATCACGCTAATATTTTAAATAAGAAATTTAAATGGGAGAATTGGATACACAGGAGACAAAAGAGCTAAAAAATCAAAAGAAGATGAAATGACAGATTAGCCAGAATTGGAAGGTCTACTTAGGATTTAGGCTTCAAGGACACATGAGAAGGTGGTGAGATCCATATTGACTAAGAGATTACACAGAAACTAAAGCAGTCCTTCAAGGCATAGAAGACTAATACCTGACTTCCCTTTCTCTTGGCCTCCTAATCTCTTCAAGGCTTCCCATTGGTAGTCCTAACCTCCATGAAAGCCATATTTTAAGGTAAGAAGAGGAAGCCTGACATGCTGTCTGTATCTATTGTCTCATTGTTTGTATACAGAGCAGAGGAGAGTGAATGCAAATAGGCCAAGATACCTCCCACAAAAAACCTGTAAATGAGGATGTCAACAATGATGCTCACAAATGTTCATTTACAAAAATATTTATAGAATTATAATGGGAGAAAAGTGTAGCAATTTGGGGGATTATAATAGTTTTATTCTGTTCCATTTAATTGTATATGTTTCTGATATTTTCAATGAGTATACATAACTACAATGAATTTTAAAATATTCTAATGTATTTTAAAGAAAAATTTTAAAGAAGAAAGTAATTACAAGCATTTGGCTAATAATTGCTGCTTTCATAAAAATTATATTACTACTTATGCCCATGTTGTCTGGAGGTCATGTGCAAAATCTAGTATTAAAAAATAAGATTCTTCAGAGTTAAATTCTTATGAGGACAAATACTTTGCTATGATTAGCTACTTCTCATAATTAGAGATAAATATGTTTTTGGCATATTACAACTTTGTTAATTGTTGGTACCCAAACATGTCTAAAGCACCTCCTAGGATGAATCAAAGGGTCTTAACCCAAGTCCTACTTTGACCAGTGGGTCCTGGGTTACATTGTTTCTTTTGTAATAACGATGGAGACATTTTGGATGGGGTTATTTTACTTTTTAGGATAAATACGTCAGAGAGTGTTCATTCTCTGATAAGTTAATGTTCTTGTTCTATATTCTTATCATGCCCTTTACCACATTCCACACTGCTTCACACTATCTTGGATTCAAGTTCCCTGAGAATTAGGTCTTATATACCCTTGTTCATCAGAGCATGCCTACTCAGTTCCTGAGAAAGAAAATAATTGTTTTTAATTTTCATAAAGTGACTATATTTTTGCATTAATTGTGCCAAGGATGCCAAACTAATACATTTTGCCTTAAAGTCAGTGATGGAAAAATATACTCTTTAATATCCACATCACTTTCATCATACATAGCAACACCTTCCAATTTGACAATAAAATTTTAAACCTGAACTAAAAAGTAAAAGAAAAAATTACTAACATAAATAAGGTCCAAACTGTAGCAAAAATCATATCAGAAAAATTAGAAGTATCTAGCTGGAGAAAAAATAAAATTTTAAGGGAAGTTAATTTAAAAGTTAGCATAAGCATTAGCAACAAACTGAAGGGGAGTGTGTTGGCTGGGACATAGAATTTTTAGATGATTGCACACATTTTGGCTGAGATTTATACACTTACTGATTTCAGAGTACTTGGAAGAAAAACATCAGTCTGTTATTACTAAAAAAATGAAGAAAAAACTGTAAGAAATGAGCTAAACTGCACAAGGTACTAATCTCAAATACCTAGAAATCTCCCTCATTTTCTAGTTAAGAATATTTGTTAAAGAAGGTGACTAATGAAATTGTATTTTTTTCTGATTCTCATGCTTCATCTATGCTCTCACTTCTCAAGTAAGGCAACGGTACACAGAAAGACATGATTTTTGTATTTCATGCTTTTTATTTTAAATGCATTTTATTGAGGTAACAGTGGTTTATAAGACTGTAACTGTTTCTAACTTTAAGGAATACAATGTTACTGTAACATATTCCCACCAAAGCACCAATAGATCTCTACTGGGACTCAGCCCTCCACCATTTGACAAATTCAGTTGTGTGGTCTGAGTCTAAGGGTTTATTTTTGTTGGACATTGCCTCTTCCTTTGCTTTGATTCTTTACATACCACATATGAATGAGATCATCTGGTATTTTTATTTCTCCTTCTGCCTTATTTCACTCAGCATAACCCACTCAAGTTCCAGTCCTGTTCTAACAAAAGGAAAGATGGCATCCTTTAAATAACTGAGTAGTATTCCATTGTGTAAACATACCACATCTGTATCTGTCACTGGAATTTTGTTATTTTCGTATCTTGTTTATTATATACAGCACTTCAGTGATAAAGGTCTGAATGTAATTTTTAATGAGTGATTTTGTGTTTTAGGAAAGATACCTAGGAACTTCTGAATTATAGACTGGTTATATATTTTAAATTTTTTTGATACATCTCAATTCTATCTTCCAGAGAGACTAAGGTAGGTCACATTCCCACAGTGGATGAGGGTTTCTTTTATTTAATATCCCGCCATTGCTTCTTCTTTTCTGATCCTTATGATAATCACTTTTATTAGCATAAGGTTATACCTCTTTATCATTTTCATCTGCACCTCCCTAATAATCAGTGACAAGAGCACTTTTTTCCATGTCCTTTACCATCTATATGCCTTCTTTGATGATTTTCCAGTTAATATCTTCTCCCAATTTTTATGGGATTGTTTGTATTTTGCTCTTGTTAAGTTTTTTGAGTTACTTATACATTTTGACCCTTTGTAAAATGTATGATGTCGAAATATATTCTTCCATTGTATCAGGTGTCTTTTTTTTTAACTTATGATCATTTCTTTAGCAGTGGAGAAACTTTTCAGTTTGATATAAATATGTTTGCTTATTTTTGCTTTTATTTTCTTTGCTAATTCAAATCACTAAAAATACTGCTAAAGTCAGTATAATGGAATGCATTTTGTGTCTTTACTTTGGGGGAGCTTAGGGGTTTGGGTCTAACATTTGAGTTTTAATCAACTTTCAGGTTATTTTTGTGCATATGAGATAGTGGTTTAATTTCATCATATGAATGGCTACCCTGTTTTCCCAGCACCATTTTCTAAGGAGGCTCTCTCTTCCCCATTTTATGCTCTTGGTTTTTTAGTCTACAAAAAAAAAAAAAAAATCGACTGCCCTATACCTGAGAGTTTACTTCTGGGAGCTCAATTCTATTAAAGAATGTTTGCTTAATTACAACACACAGTGCCTTTTGATTACTTGTGTCTTATAATAATTTAAAGTCAGGAAAGATAGTGTCTCCTTTGTTCTATATTTTTCAGGATTATTGTAGCTATTCAGGGGGATTTGTGGTTGTTTAAACATTTAAGTACGTTAATAATGTTAGTTCTATGTCTTTGAAAAGTGCCATTAGGATTTTGATAGGGATTTCACTAGATCTGTATAATACTTTAGGTAGCATGGTCACTGTAACAATGTTAATTCTTGCAATCATTGAATATGAAATACATTAACTTGAACCTTTCATTTATCCTAATAAATACAATATTTTATGTATATATATATCTTTTACTTCCTTGAAAAATCGATTACTCCCTGCGCTGTGAGGCCCTGCGAGAAACTGCGACCCCGCAAGGAAGATACTGGGGGCGTGGCCTGTATCTAGGTGGGCGTGGTCTCAAAGTGGGCGTGGCCTCCTGTCTGCCCAGCGCTGCTAACGGGGCCGCAGATATTATCTCCACAGATATTATCTTTGACCTTAGCACAATAAATACTGTCTATTTCTTTGAAAAACACTTTAATCATCTCAACCACCTATGCAAAATACCCATTAGCTTAGTCTAACTTTATAAAACCTATCAGTGAATAAGGGAAGCTTAGCACAAACAGAGCCCCTCCTTCCCACAACAAGAGGGAACAGGAATAAAGAACTACAAAACTCAGACTCTACACTTCCATATCAAGATGAAGAAGCAGCGAAAATCCCCTCCACCAAGACAGGGAGAAGAAAAGATTCCAGAAACATCATCAGAGGCTACTCACATCTATGACCTCTCAGATAAACAATTCAGAGAGGAAATCTGGAGAAGAGTCGACCTACTACAAGCAACCATGGAACAGACATCCAATAAGTTAAGGGAGGAGATGAATGAAGCAAGAAAATGCAGGAAGAAATGAGAGCAGAAATTTCAAACCTACGAACGGAAGTCACACAAATAAAGGAATCGGTAGATGAACTAAAAGTCTCATTAGATGCCCTCAACAGTAGAATGACTACAGCCAAAGACAGAATCAGCGATCTAGAAGATGAGCTACAGAAAGCTTATAGACAACAACAAATTATGGCCAAAGACCTCAAAATGGCTATAGAATGAATCAGAGCCCTGAGGGATGACTTCAAGAGGAACAACATTAGAATCATTGGAGTACCAGAACCACAGGGAAGTAACCCCAATGAAAAAAACACAGTCAAAGACATCATTGCTAAGAAATTCCCAGAGCTGGAGAAAGCAGGCATCCAGATACAAGGAGTCCGAAGAGTACCAGCAAAAAGAGACCCAAATAAAAAGACTCCAAGGCATATCATAGTCAGAATGACGGATGCTATGGATAGAGACACAATTCTGCAAGCAGCAAGGTCAAAGAAGGAAATCACATACAAAGGAGCACCCCTCAGATTTACAGCAGACCTGTCAGAGGAAACCCTCCGAGCCCGAAGACAATGGTGGGACATAGTGAAAAAACTCAAAGAAATGAATGCCTCGCCAAAAATACTCTATCCGGCTAAACTATCACTCAAACTTGAAGGAACCATACACTATTTCTCAGACAAACAACAGCTCAGGAACTTCATAGACTCAAAACCAAACTTGAAAGAAGGTCTAAAGGGGCTACTGTGAGACAAGTAGGAGCCCCATAAGAACAACAAATCCCACAGAAAGATGACACAAAACCCCATCACAATAATCTCTCTCAATGTCAACGGCCTAAATGCACCTATCAAGAGACACAGAGTGGCAAAATGGATCCGGAAATTAAACCCAACATTCTGTTGCCTGCAAGAAACTCACCTGAACAGAGTAAACATAGACTCAAAGTCAAAGGATGGAAAACAATCCTGCAAGCAAACAACCCCCTTAAAAAAGCTGGAGTGGCCATCCTGGTATCCGACAACATAGATTTCAGGATGAAAAAGATCAAAAGGGACAGCGAAGGTCATTTTCTGTTTATCAAGGCATATATACAACAGGAAGAAATCACACTCTTAAACGTATATGCTCCTAACGAACGACCGGTTAAATATTTAAAACAACTCCTAACAGACTTCAAAGAGGACATCACTAACAGCACAATTGTAGTCGGAGACTTCAATACGGCCTTATCGCCTCTAGATAGATCCACAAGAACATAACTCAACAAGGAAACACTGACTCTGAAAGAAGAAATTGAAGAGAGAGGCCTAATAGACCTATACAGGGCCTTACACCCCCAAAAGAAAGAATACACATTCTTTTCCAGTGCACACGGAACATTTTCTAAAATAGACCATGTACTGGGCCCCAGAACAGTGGGTCAGGAAGGAAATCAAGTAAGAAATCAAAAAATACTTAGAAACAAATGAGAATGAAGACACAAGCTGCCAAAACCTATGGGACGCAGCTAAAGCAGTGTTAAGGGGAAAATTTATAGCTCTCCAAGCATTCCTCAGGAAGGAAGAAAGGGCCCACATAGACAGCTTGACTTCACGACTCAAGACCTCAGAAAAGGACCAGAAAAAGGAACCCAAACCAGAACGAAGGAAAGAAATAATAAAAATTAGAGCAGAAATTAATGACATGGAAACCAAAAAGACAATCCGAAAGATCAATGAAACAAAGAGCTGGTTCTTCGAGAAAATAAATAATATTGACAAACGGCTAGCAAGACTCACAAAGAAAGAAAGAGAACCCTAATAAATCGAATCAGAAATGAAAAGGGAGACATCATAACAGAAACCAGTGAGATTCAAAAGATCATTAGAGACTACTTCAAAAGTCTATATGCCACAAAACAGGAGAACCTAAAAGAAATGGATGGATTTCTTGATTCCTACAATCTCCCAAGACTGAACAAAGAAGACTTGGAGTACCTGAATAGACCCATCAATGTTAAGGAAATTGAAACTGTAATCAAAAACCTCCCCCAAAACAAAAGCCCAGGCCCAGATGGTTTCACTGGCGAATTCTTCCAAACATTTAAAGAAGACCTGTTGCCTGTTTTCCTCAAACTTTTCCAGTAAATTGAAAAAACAGGAACTCTCCCAAACAGTTTCTATGAAGCACACATCTCCCTAATACCAAAAGCAAACAAAGACACCACTAAGAAAGAAAATTACAGACCAATATCCCTGGTGAACACAGATGCGAAGATCCTCAACAAAATACTAGCAAATAGGATCCAACAACTCATCAAAACGATCATACATCACGACCAAGTGGGATTCATCCGGGGGATGCAAGGACGGTTTAACATTCGGAAATCAATCAACATAATCCATCATATCAACAAAAGTAAAGATAAAAACCATATGATCATATCAATAGATGCAGAAAAAGCATTTGACAAGATCCAACATCCTTTCATGATGAAAACCCTCACCAAAATGGGGTTTGGAGGAACTTTCCTCAAGATAGTCGAAGCCATCTATCACAAGCCTACGGCAAGCATTATCCTCAACGGGGAGAAGCTAAGGGCCTTTCCTCTAAGATCAGGCACAAAACAAGGATGCCCACTCTCACCACTCCTCTTTAATATAGTACTGGAAGTACTTGCGATAGCTATTAGACAAGAAAAAGAGATTAAGGGCATCCAGATAGGAAAGGAAGAAATCAAACTCTTACTATTTGCACACGATATGATACTATATCTAGAGAAGCCCAAAGCCTCTACTAAGAAACTCTTAGAAACAATAGACTTATACAGTAAAGTTGCAGGCTACAAAATCAATACCCAAAAATCTATGGCCTTCATATATGCAAACAATGAGACAGAGGAAAGGGACATGAAAAAAGCAATCCCATTCACAATCGTGCCCCAGAAAATCAAGTACCTTGGAATTAGCTTAACCAAGGATATAAAAGACCTCTACAAAGAAAACTATAAAACGCTACTCCATGAAATAAAAGAGGACATGAGGAAATGGAAACATATACCCCGCTCGTGGATAGGGAGAATCAATGCTGTCAAAATGGCAATACTCCCCAAAGCATTATACAGATTCAACGCGATCCCTGTAAGGATACCCATGACATTCTTCAAAGAAATGGATCAAGCAATCCTAAAATTCATATGGAACAACAAATGTCCACGGATAGCTAAAACAATTCTTGGGAAAAAGACGATGGGAGGCATCACCCTCCCCAACCTCAAACTTTACTACAAAGCAGTAACAATTAAAACAGCATGGTAGTGGAACAAAGGCAAAGCCTCAGACCAATGGAACAGGGTGGAATATCCCTACACACACCCCAAATGTATGATCATCTAATCTTTGATAAGGGAGCAAGAGATGTGAAGTGGAGCAAGGAAAGCCTCTTTAACAAATGGTGCTGGCACAACTGGACAACCACATGCAAAAAAATGAGCTTAGACCTTGACCTGACACCATGCACAAAAGTCAGATCAAAATGGATTAAAGACCTCAACATTAGACCACAAACCATAAGGTACATTGAAGACAAGGTCGGCAAAACCCTCCACGATATTGATGATAAAGGTATCTTCAAAGGTGAGACAGAACTAAGCAATCTAGTAAAAACAGAGATCAACAAATGGGACTACATTAAACTAAAAAGCTTCCGCACCACAAAAGATACAGTGACCAGAATACAAAGACTATCCACAGAATGGGAAAGGATATTTACACAATACCCATCAGATAAGGGGTTGATATCAAGGGTATATAAAGCACTGGTTGAACTCTACAAGAAGAAAACATCTAACCTCATCAAAAAATGGGGCGAAGAAATGAACAGAAACTTTACCAAGGAAGAGATACGAATGGCCAAAAAGCACGTGAAAAAGTGCTCTACATCACTAATCATCAGAGAGATGCAGATCAAAACAACCATGAGATACCACCTCACACCACTGAGACTGGCACACGTCCAAAAGAACAAAAGCAACCACTGTTGGAGAGAATGTGGGGAGAAAGGGATCCTTCTACACTGCTGATGGGAATGCTGACTGGTTCAGCCCTTCTGGAAAACAATATGGACGATTCTCAAAAAACTAGAGGTTGAGCTTTCATTTGATCCAGCAATACCACTGCTGGGAATATATCCCAGAGAAGCAAAAAAGTATAGTCGAAACGACATCTGCACTTATATGTTCATTGCAGCACTGTTTACAATAGCCAGAATTTGGAAAAAACCTGAGTGCCCTAGAACAGATGACTGGCTGAAGAAACTTTGGTACGTCTATACAATGGAATACTATGCAGCTGTTAGAAAAAATGAGGTCATGAAGTTTGCATATAAATGGAACAGCATGGAAAGTATCATGCTAAGTGAAATGAGTCAGAAAGAGAGAGACAGACATAGGAAGATTGCGCTCATGTGTGGAATATAGAATAATAGACTATAAGACGAACACCCAAGAATAGTAGAAATAAGTACCAGGAGGCTGTCTCCGTGGCTTGGACACTGCTCCCTCATTCTGGGTAACTCAGAGAAGGGAACACCAAGTAAAATGTGGTCAGAGGTCATATGGGGGAAGGGTGACGAGTGCTGAATTTAGAGACTGAACAAAATGGCCACTCAACACCTTTACTGAAAACCACAACACCTAATCAGAGAGAGAGAACAAAAGGGAATACCCTGCCATAGTGGCAGTGTGGGGTGGGGGGAGATGGGACTTGGGAGGGTGGGAGGGAAGCTGGGTTTACTGGTGGTGGAGAATGGGCACGGGTGAACGGATGGGTTCTCGAACTTTGTATGGGGGAAACATGAGCACAAAAATGTATAAATCTGTAACTGTACCCCCACGGTGATTCACTATTAAAAAAAGAAAAAAAGAAAAAGAAAAATTGATTCCTAGTTACTTGATTCTTTCCAATGCAATTATAAATGTAATCTTTTAAGTTTCCTTTACCTTCTGGTTTGTGGTAGCAAATATGAATGAAGCAGCTTTTTTGCATATTTATTTTGCAGCCTGCAAGTTTATAAGTTTATTATTTCTAAAAAAATGGTAGGGTCTTTCGAGTTTTTTAGGGTGTTATCTTGTCATTTGAAAACGGTGATAGGGAGCATAGCAATTGTACAGTAATAGGAAGTTTGCCTTGCACATGGCTTACCAAGGTTTAATCAGCATCCCATATGGTCTCCTGAGAACCACCAGGAGAAATTCCTGACTACAGAACCAAGAGTAACCCCTGAGCATTTTCAGGTGTGACCCAAAAATCCAAAGCAAATAAAAGAAAAAGAGCAAATATGAAGCAAATAATGATAGATTAAACTCATTTTAATATGAGTCCATTTCAGTTTTTTTCTTGCCTAATTGCTGTGGCTAAAATTTCTGGTAACATGCTAAATAATAGTGGAAAAAAATGTAAAAGTCAAGTATTTCCTTTTAAAATATCTATCTCCACTTTTATAGCAACTTTCTACTTCCTAAATATAATATGGGTAGTTTGCTTTTATTTTCTATTCCTTATTAACTTAGTAATTATATTGTTCACTATGGTTATCTATTATGGGGACAACATTAAAAATCACTTCTTAACATTTTACAGAATTTTTCTCTTCTTTTTTATTTAATTTGTGAATTCATGTGTTTCCATAATACTTCCATACCTCCATTGCTTTGCAAAAATGAGTATCTGCTGAATTTACTCCAAGATACTTGACATATTCTGGAGAAAAGTCATGATAATTTTTTTCATAAGTCATCCATTGCGCTCTCTGCTGTGGAAAAATACACTCCATTCTTCTCAACTCTCCATTCCCAGATGATCCACTGGTCTTCCTGTTTGGTCTTGCTAATGTTGGAAGAAGGAAATAAGGTTTATTTCTACTCGTACAACCAAATAAAACATCGTGTCAAAAACAAACAAACAAAAAAAATTATGACTTCAGAGTAGAGTCTCAGTGGTGCTAGGAGAGATAAGGTGATTAAGTGATTCTGTTAGAAACAGTAGCACAAGTGGAAAAAATAACAAACCCAAGAATAGGCAACCAGGAGATAAGTTGATGGTTATAAAGTAAGCTGAGTTATAAAATTAAACAATTAGAGGTAGTAATGAGGAGCATGCTGCTGGACTGAGTCTCTGGATCAACACATATGTAAGGAATCCCTTCAATCCTAAGTCATCCATTAGCTCTGTCACCATAAGGCCTTGTGTAAGTTATGAGGGAAAGTATTGAGGTTTGCTATCTGGCCTTCGAGCCCTGCATTCATGAGTAGAGTAAGATTGGATATAAAATTTCTGATGCCAAGCTAGTGGAATAATATGTCTAGGAATTAATAGAGTTTTCCCCTTATCCTTTGTTTAAAGAACAAACAGGTATCTTTAAACAAATTAAGTATAAAAACATATGAAATTTTCTTTCTTTCTTTTATTTTTTATAAAAAAACATATAAAAATTTGGATATGGAGAGAACCTGGGAACATTAATGGAGGGAAATTGACACTAGCAGTGGGATAAATAATGCAATATTGTAGGTCTAAAAACTCAACAATTAATAACTTCTAAATAATGTTTCTTTAATTTAAAAAATTTAATTTGGCTAAGTCTTATTTCAAAGTAAAATGTCAGTATAGACTCACTCAAAGATTTTACAAAGAATCTATAGAACAAAAACTCTAGGCACTATAGGACATTTCAGACCAGTTAATTCTTTACTGTGGGGAAATAACTGGAGTACTGCAACATATTTAACAACATCCTTGGCCTCTATATACTAGATGGTAGTTGCAACAGTATTCCCTCACCAAATTGTGACAATCAAAAATGTCTCCAGATTCTGTCCAATCATCCTCAGGGAATGGAATTGCCTATTACTAAGAAAAAATGTTAGATTTAAAAAGAAAAAAAAAGCTGATCAAAGATTATTGAATTTTTGTTATCTATTAACTGGATGTGTAAGTAATTGGGTCCCTAGAAGTCCTAATTCCATTAAAGTGCCTCAGGAAAAAGGCTTAAGCATTTTATCAAGAGTGCTATTTTCTCCCCTGGAAGGAGAATGTGAATTATATCACACCAAAGTTCTGTCCTAGATTAGAGCAGATTTGGGACAATTTTCCTTTACAACCCTCATGAAGTACTTAATATTCATTATCCTCTCCCCAGGCACTTAGGCAACAACAATAAGAACCTTTGCTATGTGCTGTTCATGGAAAAAAGGAGATACAGCTTGAACAATTAAGGTACACAAGCTGCTAATTACTATGGCTAATACTATTATTAAATGCCCAGTAGGAGCAATCATGTAAAAGTTAAAGTACAAAAACTAGGCCTTACAGTGCAGGAACCCAGACCTCTTCAAAAACCAAATATGTAGCGTCCAAAGTTTGAGAATTTAGAGCATTTGAAGTGTGTGTGTGTGTGTGTGTGTGTGTGTGTGTGTGTATGGGGGGGGGACTATTAAACATGATCTTAGGAAAAAATAGGAATACAAAGATGTAATTAGACATGGGAAGTTATCTAAGAGGCTTAAGAAGGCCTGGTATCTACTCAAATGAACACTACTTTGTCATTGAGGTGAAATGCACTTTGGGACAAAATGGATGGATCTTGAAGCAACTGTGCCAAGTCGAAATAAGTAAGTACATGGGCAATACTTATCAGGTTGTTTACTCATGTGGAATATAAGCAACTAAAGTAAACAAACTGGAAAAAATTCAATATTAACTCCTAGAATTGGAGAAAAATATGCTATCTAACAGAGGGTGAAAAGGAGAGAAACAAGAGAAAAGAAAGAAAAGTATCTTTTTGCTGGTTGGGTGACAATGGAAATTGGTGATAAGAGTAGCAAAATTTACAGCTATAGTTGTGAAACTAATCCCGCAAATTCCATAATATTGAGGAATACAAATCAATGTAAAGGTAAAATTTAAAAGGGAAAATAATCAAAATAGACATCTCACAATTTTTTTACAAAAAGTTTTATCGAGTTATCATGAATTAGTTATTCATGATTGAATTTTAGGCATACAATGTTCCAATATCAATCCCTTCACCAGTGCCCATTTCCTTCTACCAATGTCCCCAGTTTCCCTCCATCCTCCAGTCTGCCTCTATCGCAGGCCCTACCTCCATTATTTATTTTGAGTGTGTGAATGTGGGGCTGAGAGCAAGTAAAATAGAGAAGAGAGTGGTATGACAATAATAGCTGGGAATGATCCTGCTAGATGGGATCTGAGGGTTAAAAGTAGATAAGGGATATTCTTGATAACCTTTCAATATCAATATTGCAAAGTATAATGCCCAAAAGGGAGAGAGAGAGAGACAAAGAGAGAAAGAGAGAGAGAGAGAGAGAGAGAAAGAGAGAGAGAGAGAAGAGAAGTGCCTGCCATAGAGGCAGGCAGGGGGTGGGGGGTAAAGGGTGATAGGAGAGAACCTGGGAACACTAGTGCTGGGAAATGTACACTGGTGGAGGGATGAGTGTTGGAATACTGTGTGACTGAAATCCAATCATGAACAGCTTTGTTATGCTCACAAATATATTTTAAAAGAAAAAGTGAAGGGAAAAGAAAAAAAGAAAAGTTTTCTATGCCCATTTTCATCACTTACTAAAACACAGATACAGGGATTGAATTGGGGTGTCGAATAGAAATTCCTAGATGCCAAGAACAACAAGGGCAGGAAGTCTAGAGAGTACTGTGACCAGTTTTTTGGTTTTCTTTTTAATGATGTAGGAGCACTGCTCAGCTATTGATTAAGCTGATTGATTTGGGCATGAGCTCGACATTACTTTTAAATTTTTTTTAATTTTATAAGTTATTTCACAAAGTTTGATTACATTCAATATTCAAACACCAGTCCCACCACCATTACACCTTCTTACCACCAAATTCGGGAGGTTTCCATCCCAAACCCCAATCCCTGTCCCAAAACACAACCAAAATAATATATTTCGTATTCGTTATGAAGAACTGCTGAACATGTTTACAAAAAAGTGTTCATATAGGAAACAGTGTGAAGATTGTTCTATTTTGGCAGGAGTCATTAAGATATTCTATAGGATATCACTAACATGTTGTTAAAGTTTGGGTTATATGAGCGTTGGTATATATATATATATATCTGAAAATATGTATATATGCATATATATTTCCCTCTATGATTTGTTGCCTACTATCTGAACCCCATCAAATGTGGTGTGGTAATTATAGAGAATGGGTAGGGAGTGTCTTATGATGTGCCCAGGGATATGTTTACTCATATGTGAGGCTCGGCCTGAGCATGTGGGGAGTGGCCTTGAACGTGGTGGTGGTTGGGTTGTGGAGGTTTGGGCTGCCAGAGATGGGTCCCTTAGGTCAGGGAGGGCTCTCACCTGCCCCCCTCTGGGGCGCCCCATGTGAAACCGCTTGGCTTGGAGTTTGGTGGCATGGTTATGGGGGCCTCATGCTATGCTCCTTTTCGGGAGAAGCAGCCGTTTGATCTAGACAGTGACTGATAATGAGATTATCTGGCAGGAGGTGGCTTATGGGCTTGAACTCTGGGTTGCCGGAGACTGGGGAAAGCATGCACAGGATCTCTGCTCCTGGTCCTGTTGAGCCCAGAGTCCATGGTCACAAAGTTCTGCATTACCTGGGTTCCATAGGACCACTCATGCGTGAGGCTCGGCGTGAATGCATGGGGAGCTGCCTTGAGCGTGGCGGTCATTCGGTTGTGGAGGTTTTTGGCTGCTGGAGCTGGGTACCTTGGGGCAGGGAGGGATCTCACCTGCCCTCTCTCTGGGGCGCCACTGTGAAGACAGTCTGGCATGGGGTCAGGACATTCTCTGGTGCTCTCTTTTTTAGGAGTTTTAGTTTATAGTCCCTGAGTCTTGGCCGTTGATGA
This sequence comes from Sorex araneus, assembly GCF_027595985.1. Taxonomy (NCBI): domain Eukaryota; kingdom Metazoa; phylum Chordata; class Mammalia; order Eulipotyphla; family Soricidae; genus Sorex; species Sorex araneus. The sequence continues at coordinate 230,882,607 of NC_073313.1, read as the reverse complement.
GATTACACGGTGCTGGTGCAGTTTTGGGTGTGACTGCCAAGCTACTGGAAAACTGGGGACCTGGTGGGAGGAAGCCCAGTCCCAATCCAAGCGGGCCTGGAGCTCTCAGTCATGAGTTTCCACCTACCTCTGTGCTACAGGCCCTAACCGTGTCTTTTGATCTCTTTTGAGATTTATGGGTCTCTGAAATAAGGCCAATAAATGAGCTTATATAGCTGAGCTGGAGGTGGTTTGTAGGTGTGTCTCCCACATACCTAACTTTCGGTGTTTAATTTCTTGGTAGACTTGGCCCCAAGTTGTTGGGGTCTGGCCAAAGGCACACAGCAGCAATTTTGGCGTATCTGGAAGCCTGAAGACACCATTAGGCTGCTGGTGTGCTCGCCCCACAGGTACAGGTTGACCTGCTGGGTGACCAGTTTTGAGGAGGAAGATGTCACTGAGCAAACAGAGTGACCCTCAACTCAAAGCTCAAATGATAGTCTAAGCTATGTTGGGAGAAGGGGTGATGAAGAGCTCGAACAAGACCCCAGACTGGGTAAGTCAGTGGCACAAGGCTCTGTGCATGGACTATGGTAAAAGCATGAGAGAACACATCCTCAATGGGCGACTTCCAGAAGATGCAAGGAGAGAGTCAAGAGAAAAGAAAGGGACTCAAGGAGCAAATGGGACTCAGAAAGTAAAAGGTTCTCATGCGGCTCTTCTTGGTAGGTTGGGTTTTTGTTTGCTTGTTTGTCTGGGGGATGTTTGCTTTTTGTTTTGTTTTGTTTTTGGTATGCTGGTTGGTTTGAAATCTCCAGTAGTCCGGTACCGGGGCTCAGGAACAACTATTGGCAATATTCAAGTAATTAAGTCCCACTGTTCACTATCAGATCCAAAGGATATGGTGTTTCTCAGGCACTGTGGTGCTCGGTGTGTGCCATGCCAGGAATCTCAAGGAAGGCTGGATGTGAAAGGATCCCATCCCTGGGCTTCTTGTGTCTTGAGGTCCTAATATTTTCAAACTATGACAAAAGCAAAAAAGTCCCTGGTATAATGATGCTAGAAAAATTATACTGACTCCTAGTTTTTCTATCCCCAAAAAATAGCTGTTAAAAAAACAGATGTATAAGCAGATAATTTGTAAGTAAAGATTAATTTAACATCCGCTTTTCAATTTTCACACTTCTTTGTCTTTAACATTGTCTTATGTTTCCAACTTGGTGTTAGAGCTACAGAAAATGTCTTAGTTGTGATTTAGCAGGAATTTAGTTGTGATTTTACTGCTTGTCCATTGGTAAAATGATTTGGGTGGAGGCTTAATTATTTTCATGAAATATCTTACTTTCTGCTTAATCATTTTAAAAATTTATAAGTTGAGGGGCCAGAGCGATAGCACAGCGGGTAGGGCGTTCGCCTTGCATGCGGCCGACCCGGGTTCGATCCCCTGCATCCCATATGGTCCCCCAAGCACCGCCAGGAGTAATTCCTGAGTGCAAAGTCAGGAGTAACCCCTGAGCATGGCTGGGTGTGATCCAAAAAAAAGCAAAAAAAAAACCCTTATAAGTTGATTTACAAAGTTGCTTATTAAGGGTTCTAAGCATATAATCCTTCAATTCCACTCCCTCCTAAACCCCATTGCTCCACCAGTGATCCCAGTTTCCCTCCTACCTTCCAACCTGACTTTTTTGACAGATATATTTCTAAAGACATTATAAAGTATTCTTAACAGATCATTAAATCAAAATTCTTTGATACAACTGAAAAAAATGTATCTCTGTCAGAATGTATATGCCATTTTTATTTTATTGAAGCAGTGTTCAATTTTTTTCAAATTGTTTTTGTTATTTGTGGAAATAATCATAGGATTTTCTACTTATTTCTCTTGAAATAATCAACTATATTTACTGACTTTTGGATGTTGAGACTGCATTATAGGAAAAAAGCTTCACTGGCTCATAATGTATTGTGTTGTTAAAGAAATGTTTTCTTTTTTCCTACTATTTTAGTTAGAAAATCATCTATGCTTTAAAATCAGAGACTCAGTTTTTATTAGAGGTAAAGTATGAATTTTGTCAGTTTTTATATCAATTTAGTTCGTAAAATGAATATTGAATTTTTTCATTCTAAACAAGGTTCTGGAAATATTTCAATACTATTAGAATTAACTGATCTTTAAAGTTTTAGCACATGCCTGTGTAAACCATCTGGGTTTCATAGTAAAATGCTCTTTGATTTCTCTCTTTCTCCATTAAATGATCTAATTAGACATTCCATGCATACTTAGAAAATTGTTTATACAGAATATTATCCAATTCAAATTTATTTGCAGAGAGCTGTGCAAAGTAGTCTTTTATACATTTCAAAGGCTTTTCTCTTTGAATTTCCATTTTATGTTCTCTAATTTGTGTACTTGTTTCCTCTTTTGTTTGTTTGGTCAATGGTTTTCCATTTTGTTGAATTTTCCCACTTACCAAACCAGTTTTTTAATTTGTCACATCTCCCTTTTGTTTTATTTTTTTATTAAATTCATATTCATATTTTTATCCTTCTAAATTTTTTGTTTTTATTTCCCTTGAAATTCTTTCGATTTTTCTGTCAAATGCATATTTTATTTGTATAGCTGTTTAATATTTTCTGTGTTCATGTTCTCATATATTAATTGCTATAGAGCATTCTAAAGGTCAAACCTGATTGAGGAATTAAGAAAAATCACAGATACATATGGGTGGGGCTGGTTGAATTGAACTACATTTGTAGCATTATGCAGCAGTCCTAAACATATATTAGTTTAATCGATTTATGTTTCTTAGCAGAAATTCTGTAAGTATATTTATGGAGATGGAGAGATAATACAGTGTGTTGGGTGCTGGTCTTGCCTGTGGTCACCCTGAGTTCGATTCTCAGCATCCCACATGTTATCTTGAGTACTGCAGAGGTAGGTGTAAGCCCTGAGCGTGACCAGTTGTGGCCCCAAATCCTCCAACATGGAAAATAAATTTTTATAAATATTTTTTAGTAAGGAAAGTAAATGTAGGGGTTGGAAAGACGGTATAGGGGTTAAGTCTCTTGTCTTGTGTGTAGCTAACCTCAGTTTGATCCCTGGCATCTCATGTGGTCCACAGAATACCACCAGAATTGATTGAGTAAAGCCAGGAGTAAGCCCTGAGCACAGCTGGGTGTGACTCAACCCCCTTCCTGCACACACCCCTACTCCACTCCCACCAAAAAGAAAGAGAAAATTAATAAAAATGCATAAATCAGTAAAAAATATTTAAATACATAATTATATGACCATGGAAAAAGATAAGAATATGAACATTATAGGTATTTGAAAATGCAAAAGACCTGGTGAATAATAAATACATACAGGACAAAAAAAGCCTTTTGAAACATTGCTGATAAAGATATTGACATGATCACAATTAAGATTATTATAAACATACAAAAATAAGTGTAAAGAGAAACCCCAAAGGGTCACTACTAAAACATTAAAAGCTAATAGATCAAAATTCTGTAAATTTATCTCTTTTCTTCTCTATACTCAAGAGAAAATAGTGGATAACAAAAATATATTTATCATATGATGAAATCCTCTTAAGGTCATACTCATCCTAACATATCCCAATAGATCACACTAACATATATTTCTATATTTTTCATTTTTCTCCCACTTATTTTCTATGTAGATTAAAATGATGAGAGAAGCTTATTTTTACCAGAGATGACAAGGTGCTTCGCAGAAACTGCTAAGAGTGACTGTTTTACTTTTTCCAAGAAAATCACTAAGATTTACAAGAAGTTAACAATGATAGTTATTTTTTAGACAAATATAAAATAGAAATAGCTACTTCTTTCATTTATCTAAAATGTGTTTAGAAATGTGCTAGGATTTCAAGAAAGATGTAATTTCACAATTTTCAACTAGTGTAGTAAAAGTACAAGGAATGTAGAGAAGCAACAAAAATATAATTGAAAGATCTGAAAAATAAAATTTAATAGGCAAAGTTAGAGGAAAGTATTGTTCAGCAAAGTAATTGAAGAGAAACTGAACAATCATTTTCACATGTATAAAAACCTCTTAGGCAGAAGAAGGAGGCCAGCTGTTTCCAATATCCATTAATGATGTAACCAGAAAGAGGGGGGAGGAGGGGAGAAGGAAATTGCTGCAGATGAGACATGGGGGACCTACAAAGACCCCAGTGGCAAGATTTGTCAAACACGGGATGAGTTACTAAGAGGCGTTGTGGGATTACTTCTTCATTCTCCTAAGGGGCACTTCCCTCATCTGTCTGGAATGGTTTAAATGCACTTGGGCCTCCAGAGAGGTGAACGCCTCGTGTGTGTGTGTGTGTGTGTGTGTGTGTGTGTGTGTGTGTGTGTGTGTGTGTGTGTGCTGTGTGTCTAAGACAAACTTGGACAAGGGTAAATTTAAAGCTAAAACAATTGCATTCCTTTCCATCACTCTCCACCCCAGTGTCCAATAATGGAATATTTACTGTAAAAGTTTATGAGGCACCATGGCAAAGATTGGCTCCAGCAGGCAATTTAACAAAGAGAATGGACCATGGAACAGCATAAACCTGGCTCCACTACACACAATTTCAACAAAGAAATTTCATTGTGTCCTATAAACCTAATTAAAATGTTTTTACTGGTTTCCAAAATAATTTGTTTTACTTTGGACCATTCTATTGATATAAGATCTTTAAAAAGGCCATAACGCAGCACCTTTTTTGCAGATGTCTTATTTTGAGACCACATTTTAGAAATAGTATTTTGCTTTTATTATGTATTTTAAAACTATTATTAAAATGATAAGAAGTGATCAAAGATTATTGTACAGCAATACTAAATAAGGATCAAGGATTTGCCACAAAACAATGTTTTAAACCTATATAAATCAGACTGTGCAATGAATAAAGAGCTAAGATTCCTTAAAGATAGCATGTTTTAATAAGCCTTAATTTATTTTTTTTAGTCTGGCAAGCTACCAAGAGTATCCCACCTGCATGGCAGAGCAAGACAAGCTACCCATGGCACATTTGATATGCCAAAAACAGTAACAACAAGTCTCACAATGAAGATGTTACTGGTGCCTGCTTAAGCAAATTGATGAACAATGAGACGACAATGCTACAGTGCATTTATTGTAAAGTGCATATAAAGTGAAATTTAACGTCATAATTATTTTAATTGTACATTTTAATTTACCATCTTAATTATTTTAATCAGTATGAATCATATGTACATGGTTATGCAAAAAAAAATTTGGTTTTGCAAAACTGAAACTGTACTTCCTGTTAAAATGTAATTCCTGGTATCCATCCCCCAACCCTGCATCTACTATTCTGTTTTCTACTTCTATGTGTTTAATCATTTAGATATTCATATGAATGGAATAATACAAAAATCTTTGTCCTTTTGTGAGTAGCTTCTTTTGTTTAGCTTAAACCCTTGAGCTTCATCCATGTTGTAACGTGGCAGATTTTCTTTTTTAAATGCTGAATAATATTTGATTGAATATTCTTATTAAAAATGTGTTCAACCACATTTAAAAATTTTATCTTAAGATAGACATTTGAATATGAGTACTAAATTTTGTAATGAAACACAAAATATTCTAAGAAATCTGACTATTACTATGTTATTGTTTCTCAATTCCAAACCCATCCTTCTGTACTTTCATACTAATAGGACTTAGACTAAATCTTTCTGTGTTGTTCACTGACTCCTATCAGACTTGTGAATAGTGGGTGCAAGAGCATAATAAACAGAAGATAGAAATAGGAACTTGTTCCTTCTTGTCCCATGTTGCTTTTTTGTGCAGTTATTGTTTTTGTCACCTCAGCACAGTTCCTCAACTTCCTGAGTAAGGTTTTTGGTGCTTTATAGAGCAACTTAATACAGTTTGTAGTTTTTCTAACATGCCAAAACCCGCCTCATTACACATGTGTTAAGGGTACCAATATTAGAGATGGCTCAACTGACTCCTTCCACAGACATCATTTTAATTTCTTCATGTCCTTCCTATAAGTTTCTTCCTTTTAGTAATCTCAAACATTTGCCTCCATCTGTAGTTAAGGGTAGTAATTTCTTCTGCAGTTGCTAACTCTGAGATAGATATATCAATATTCTCTTCTTGCTTACCTAGTTACCTAGCTAAAAACTTTATACACACTTGACAACTCTCAATATTAAATTCTTTTTTACATATTTACTCTTGAAAGGAGGATCAGAGATGGCCAAATGTTAGCATTCTCCTGACTGAGAAGAAAATACACCAAGACAAGTATTAATGAAAGGATCTTGCTTAAAGCCCTATCACACAGAGAAACTGCCATTATGAATCTGCACCAAGACACAGGAGGGGAATTTATGATGAATAACCCAGCACCAGTACCCTACCCCTGTAATTATTTTGTTAGGAAGCAAAAGAATATAAAATAAGGGGCTGGAGCGATAGCACAGCAGGTAGGGTGTTTGTCTTGCATGCAGCCAACCCAGGTTCAATTCCCAGCATCCCATATGGTCCCCCAAGCACTGCCAGGAGTAATTCCTGAGTGCATGAGCCAGGAGTAACCCATGTGCATCATCGGGTGTGACTCCAAAAGCAAAAAAAAGAAAAGAATATAAGATAGATACAATGTCAAAGTCAGTGGGTCAGTGAGTGGTATCATCTAGGCAGCCTCTCTTAATCTTGCCCAGAGATGTTATTGCAGATCATACTGATGCTCAAAATATTAAGTTAGAAAATATTATGAGTTTACTCTATGTAGCACACATAACCAATTTTGACTTTAAGTTGCTGCTGTTGCTGGGGACTATGTCGTGCTTTGCTTAGGTCCACTCAGTGCTGGAGAACAAACCTAGGGGTTCACACATGCAATACAAGTACTCTATGACTTGAGACATATCCTTGGTCCTTTGATTTCATTTTGGTCTGACATGAGATCCTTTAGTACTCTCTATTCTGTTCTATGCCACTGTCTGATTTTTATGTGAGAAACTAGAATTTTAAGAAATTTTCTATCATTATATTAATTTATTTTGTATTTATACCATTCATATATCTTTTTCAAAAATTTGTGTGCATTTAAAGAAACAGTCTCTTTTTTGAAAGTACAAAGAAACTAGATGTATCTTATGGTGATAGTATGCAAAAACTATTTGTACATCAGACTAGTTAGATTATAAGAGCCGTTCTAGAAAATAGTATTCCAGCAGGGCTTAATCTAAATAAAGTATGTATGACTTAACCATAGATATATATTCCATAGAAAATATCACACAGTCCAGAAGAATAATCACTAAAGCCTTGTAGTTCAGAAAATGAGCAATCTCAAAGTCCATAGCAGATAGCTAAACTCTAATTGATACATGTTAATGATTAGGTATTCTAAAAGGCATATATATATGTATGTATGTATCTGTTTACATATATACATACACTTTTGTAGTTAAGAAAGCATGTATACATATATATATAAAGCTACATAAACGTATGTACCTTACATTGTCTATATGTTGTTGCAGTTAGAATCATGCATCTGATGAGGTTACTATGACAGATGTACCTTTGTGACATGTGGAAAGTAGGAGGGAAGTTAAGACTAAGGTTCTGCTGCATTAGTAGTTTCTACTATCCAGTCTGCAGATGCCTGATTTTTTGCTACCTCAACCCATGATCCAGTTGGCCACCTGACAGAGCCAGGGCAGCTTAATTCTGGTATGAGTAGCCCCAAATCATAGTTCTTTAGAAGTCCTTATACTCTTAATTCTTGAGGGCTCAATCTTTAATAATTCTGTTAATTGCTTATTACTCTTGATAATCTAATTTTTGCTTAAAAGATAGAAGAATTTCTGTGTCCTGACTTAATCAAAACTATACATTATTTTTCATCTTGGAAAAGTTGTCTTAGACATAGCTGGCTAGGACCTAAGAACAATTTGTTTTTCCACAGCAGGGGAGACAAGTAAAAAGGGGGTGGACTCCTTCTTTCCCTAAAAATAAGACTTAAGTGTCTAGCATATTTCATGGTCAGTAAATCTAGTTTAAAACAAAGAAAGAAGCTTAAAAATAAACATGCAATGATATATCTATACACAAAGTGTTTATAAATATAATCTATTCATATCCCCAAGAACAAAATGACTTTATTTATACCAATATGCTTTGTGCAAGACTTGCAGGCACCTCGAACGAAACCTTGAACTGAGATCTGTTTATTTTTGTTTTGCTTTATCACTCACATTAAAACTGAATACTTGTTCTTTGTTTGCCCAGTTTTACTTTAGTTTATATGAAAGGAATGATGGAATTTGAAGAATCTTAAGTCAGCTTCTCAGATTCTCCTTCTGCAAAATCCACCACCTTGCTGATGTATTGAAGACATAATGTGGCCATATACTTAAAAAACATTTCCTCTCATCTCTTTCTGGCTAAAGTTAACATTTGACAGAGAAAAATGCTAGTTTTACAAAAGACCACCTTGTCCTATAGAAACAGACATTTCTGTTGGTCAATGTCATTGGACCAGCATCTGCCATTAAACTAGCAGAATCTAGTGAAGAGGCCAGTGCACAGGGAAATGAAGTGTCCACTGAATGGCTCTTATTCCCTAACCATTGTACATACCACCCAATGACCTCAAAGTCTAAGTTGTACTACCTAGTGTAACTCTGGGGACCAAAGATAGGTATCGCTTGCCTGTCACTATTGCTGCTGCCAGATATATATTCAAAAAAATAAATAAAAGAAGAAGAAAAATGTTTTCTCATTTCCCAGATTGAAAATGAAGCAATTTGAGAGCTGCCTCTAGATCCCACACCAGACTGAGCCTACCACCCACCCAAACAGAGCCCCAGCAGCCAAAAACTTCCACACTACAATCACTGCCATGGTCACAGCTGGAATTAACAGGCTCAGTATAAGCTTCATTCAGGAATGAATTGTTGAAAAACTCAGGTATGAGTTTTGTGATAGAAATCTCTAGGGTCTCATGAAGGTGGAGATGAGCTACCTCCCCTCATACCCCTGTTCTTCTGGGAGCCTGGCAGCCATACCCATGAACTATCTCTGGTATTATGTAAGCTCATTAACCAGTCATGATCCAGACACTCATAAATAAATCCCAAAAAAGTTTGTAGGATTACATTGGTTTATCCTTTCTGCCTTGCCACAGAGAGCTTATGTTTATTGGGTTGCACCCATTCACAGTGCTCCCATTCCTCTGTGTTTATCTATAACCTCTCTCTCTGTGCTCTGCTTCCCCAACCAGTCAATCATCTTTATCTCCTAATCAGACTCTATTAACTTGTAAATGCTGCTTTTCTCTTTTCCTTATGTCCTTTGAATAGTTTCAAATTTAAATTTAAAGCAATGTCTTTTCTATATAGACACAAGAAGACAGTTAATGCTATACTTTTGTAATTTGGGAGTTAATTGATTCCATATAATATTCACTCCTGGGCATCTGTTCTCTCGATTTAAGCTTCAGTTACCCTTACTTCCTAGCACTCCAAAAGCAGGGTCCCAGCAAGGGACTGGATGGACCCAGGGCAAGCTGTGAGCTACCCAGGCATCAAAAATGGGCCAGGCCAAAGCACCATAATACTTAACTATAAGTGCACGGTCATGGACAAATTCTGTCATGATCCAAAAGAGTAACAACTGTATTAGGATCCTGCTAGGGTTATAAAAGATTAATCTGCCCTAAGTACTGTAGTCTGAGATCTATAGCGAGATGTCCCAAGGAGAGCCACTCAACAAGCTTAATGTATCTTCACTGTGTCCATACAAAATAACTAATATTAAAAATAATTAAGATGTTAATTAAATGATTGTTGGACTAAGGAAAGGAGAAACATACCCTAGGTGGTATTTTGCCCTTGAGCAGAGGGCTTTCATACATTGATTGTGCTACTGAACCTGGGTCTCGTTGCTACCCCCAATTGCGGGGAGTTATGAGAGAGACAAAAGAGAGACAAGGCTGTGAGTAGGAGCACAGAGAAACAAGCAAGGGGGACAGGAAGAGACTGGAAATGGGATCTTAGTGAGATTGGAACAGGCATGTGGGGAGAATGTAATAAATGGCAATTGATCACCAATCAGCATCGGCCTCGTTTTCTCCTTCATCTACCCATGGCATCAGCCATCCCAGGTAGGGAAGCAGCATGAGACCACCAAATGCAGGTGGCAAGAGAAAGCCACAAGCTTCCGAGTCATTTAAGTGATTACACAAAGATCAACAAGCTGCAGAAATGACCTCAGACCCCAAAGTCACCCTTCAGTTAAAAATTTAATTCCAGTTCTATCACCCCATTCAAAATTCTAGAATTCCCGGAGCATTGCCACGAATCAAACATCTAAGGAAATCTTTCTTGATCATCTATAGCAAATTATTTATGACCAGCAATATTAAATGAATTATATAGAGCCTGTTATTGGGGCAGACTGGAGTGATAGCACAGCGGTAGGGCATTTGCCTTTCACACAGCCAACCCGTGTTTGATTCCTCCGCCCCCTCGGAGAGCCGAGCCCAGCAAGCTACCGAGAGTATGGCGCCTGCACGGCAGAGCCTGGCAAACTATCTGTGGCGTATTGGATATGCCAAAAACAATAACAATAAGTCTCACACTGAGAGATGTTACTGGCCCCTGCTCAAACAAATCGATGAGCAACAGAATGACAGTAACAGTGACAGTGACAGTTACTGGGGCAGACTTGGATGGAGGTTGAGAAAATTGGAAATAATGTGGGGGGAAGGTGCAATGGTGGAGGGGTTAGTGTTGGAATATTAAATATAATAAATCATTGTGAATAATTTTATTCTGTCTGTCTCTCTGTCATCCTGTTGCTCATCGATTTGTTCGAGCAGGCACCAGTAACGTCTCTCATTGAGAGACTTATTGTTACTGTTTTTGGCATATCCAATACACATGGGTAGCTTGCCAGGCTCTGTCACACGGGCTCGATATTCTCGGTAGCTTGCCAGGCTCTCTGAGAGAGGTGGAGGAATCGAACCGGGTCGGCCGCGTGAAAGGCTAATGCCCAACCGCTGTGCTATTGTTCCAGCCCGAATAATTTTATAAAAATAAAAATTAAAAAATTAAAAATTAAAAATATGAAACGGAAACAATTTAAGAGAAATATGTCTGGAAGGGAATGTGATAATATTAAACACAAAGAGCAGCTCTTATTTATTTTTTTAAAAAATTTATTTTGATTTTGGGATCACACTCTAGTATTAAGGGGTTCGTCTCTATTATTATTTTGTTAAATGCTGAAGTTAAAAACAAAAAATCTAGGTCTGAGTAGCCAACCCACTACTTAATGAGACATTCATCAAATCACTCAACATAGGTTTTTGTTGCTTCCCAGTTGAGGACCATTGCTTCTAGTCTAATCAGAACCTGGTCTTGAGTGACATAAAACATTGCATACAAAATTCTCCTCCAGAACTTGCCAAACAATTGTCAGGTGTTAGCATAGAAATATGTTATACTCTTTCATCCATGTGATGACTACCAACTTCCAAAAAACAGCATCTGCTCCAAAAACTGTTGTCAACAGACATTAACCATATTTTCTTCAGTAAATATTTATCAGGCATAAGTGTTTGTTGAATGACCATGTAGATGAATGAAGTGTTTGATCCAAGGGAACAGGATCAATTGAAGTTACAAAGTGAATGTGTAACTTACTGTTGCACTGAGCTGGAAGAAAGGGGAACAGATGCTTCCATATTTCATCCTCTGTATTTTTCACTAAAATAAAGCAACTAGATTGTAATCACTTTTGAAATCCCTCACAGGTATTTTACTTGGCTCCTTTGCTCTAGCTCCAATAACTTTCCACATTTTGGAACCTATGGTAATGGACAATAATGATATGTGGTGACAGTAATTAAATTATGAAGCATAGGAAATAGCGTGCTGTAGCTGCTTTCAGTGACTACAAAACACAGATCTTATATCCACTATGACATTAGAGCAGTTCAGTAATGGATGCTATGTAATACTCAGTGTCCTCCTAAGAGGCTCACTGATGCTGTTCCAAAGTCATTTTGCCAGTTTTGTGCATCTGTGTTAGTAGCTGCATAGCCCCCTAATGCATATACTTAGCAATTTCTGGGTCTGTGGGCAGCATTAAAACTTTGAATAATGGAAACAACTTCATAAGATATATATTGGAGATTTCTCATTTATTTTCTCTTTTTATATAGTATTAAGTTACATTCTTTTTTCCCCTATGAATGCCAACAGATTCCCAATGGACACTGAAATATGAATTCAATTGATTATTTTATATCAATCAGAAATCAGTTTTAAATTTAGTAAATTATAATAGTGCTTTTGGATATGTAATACTTAGGATCTTTTTGAATTTCTCTTATAAATTAGAGGAAAACTCTGAAGTTATGAAAAAATGTTGACTTCATCATCGCAAAGCAAATAATAATAGAAATAAAAAATATTGCCAAAGAAGAATCTTTGTGTTTCAGTGTGTACATAATGTACATAATATACAGTGTAGTACATAATGTACTGGTCAGGAAAATGTCCTCCTAAAGATTATTGAAATACATGTAGTTTTATAAGGATAGAACACACACATGACAAAAATAAAAACTTTTCCTAATAAATTCACCAATGTTTGGATATAAACTAAATTTTAAGCTTACCTTCCATAATAACATATTCCAAAGTCTCTTTTCAGGCTCAACAATTCAGAAATTCTTGTGGGGGAAATAAAACTATTTTACCAAATCCAACAGGTAGATTCTGATGCAGCAGTTTTCAAACTTTCTTAGACTTTCATTAGTCTAGAAATTCTTATGTTTAAGAAGTTTTTAAGAAGGCAATGTTAATGGTACCGGTCTTGGGGTTACATGTCAAAAACCTCTACTCTATAGAGTTTTTAAAATTCTTTTACCACTAAAAGCACTGGGCACACTAAAATAAACCTTATCAATTATTCAACTAACAATATTATTCACTGAAAAAAATCTTTTTGTTTATCTTTCTTTTCTTTTAAAGAAACAGTATGTCTGTAGACAGAAGCATAAAGACATTTCTTGTTATAGGAGAGCTATTTCAGTAGGATGCTTTCTTGGATGGCTGGTCTTAAAATGTCATGTAGGAAATCGTTTACTTTTTGGTGTTACATAGCTGATGCCTGTGAAGCTACTTTAAACTCAGGCTCATCACTTTCCAAAGGTAGTAGAAATGTTTATGGTAATGGACAATAATGATATGTGGTGACAGTAATTAAATTATGAAATTTATATCAGTAGGGATCTTATATCTTAAACAAAAAAATCTATCCTGTATAATTGGAATACAAGATAATTCCAGCATTGTTTTTCAAAATTCACACAGTGATTTCATGATAGAATAAGTTCTTAAGAGAAGCTAATAATAGGCTATCACTTTGCAAATTTTCAGAAAAGCACCATTTACTTTGGTGAAGATGGTGGTAGTTTTGTACCAGTAGACAGCTAAATTTCCAGGCACTGTTGATGCTATTGGTCTGGGGAACATATGTTAAAAGATAGCTTTGGTTGGTAAGTACACAATACTTATGTATTGCATTTTGAAATGTTATGTAGGAATGCCCATCACATCAATGTATACATAGATGTATTTAGCAGATTTTTATTTCTGACCCTTGGCTGATACTGTTTAAATTATAGATCTTGCCCTCAGTTCTGAAGAGAAAGCACAGATGGGGCAAAAGCAGATTTTATACATTTTAGGAAAATTACTTAACACTTGAGCAGTGATACCTTCTGGAGTGTCTTCCCAGTCATGGTCCTAGCTCTAAAGCTTCTGTCTTGACCCGAGAGGTAGTACAACGGGTAAGGTCTTGCATGTAGTCAACCCATAGTTGCTCTCCAGCGCTACATATGGTTCTTCAAAACCAAACTGGAGTGATCTCTGAGCATACAGACAAGGTTAGCCCTACACACCACTTGGTACAGCCCAAAAACAACACTCCCCCCAAATTTTTTTAAAATAAATCTGCTTACTTACCTGAGGGTGCAGACCTCTGAGGTCATATTCGTACCAGCTGATGTAAGCTCCAAGTCATGTACAGTTGCCTCCACTGGACTTCGTTCCCAGTAATCTTAGTTTTTCCATGATTTGGACAAATAATTTCATTGAGTGAAAGTCTGTCTACTCTCTTTCCCATATTGTCAGGTTCCAGTCCAAGGACTGGGTTTTAGGTATGAAAAATTCCACCATTAATCCCTTTGCCAGTGCCTACTTCCTTCCACCAATGTCCCTAGACCCTATCCTACTCCATTCCCTCAACTTCCTCTGTGCCAATCACTTTTTTATGTATTTTTTAAATTTAAATTTTATAGACATTTTGGTTTACAATACTGTCACTGATATTATACATATCTCTTATATTTCATTTCAGTGCCCCCACCTCCTCCAGGTTATCCAATGAGTATTTTTTTTCCTGAAAAGCAGACATTATCACTGTATCACTGCATCACTGTCATCCCATTGTTCATTGATTTGCTCAAATGGGTGCCAGTAACTTCTTCGTTCGTCTTTGTCTCATGCTACTGCATACTGGGGGCTCTTTCGTGGTCAAGGGAATGAGGACCGTCATTGTTATTGTTTTTGGCATATTTAGTTACGCCATGAGTACTTTGCCAGTCTCTGCCATCCAGGCGGGATACTCTCAGTAGCTTGCTGGGCTCTCCAAGAGGGACGAAGACTTTTGGGGTGACCTCTAATCGCCTTTATAGGTGTTCCCAGTCTACTGAATATAAGCTTTTGGTCCACTGGCGTGTTGTAACGATCTGCACAATGACAAACATTCATCTGCCTGCATTTCTAGGCAGCACCTGGGACATTTGCGGCCTCAGGTTGATCGCCTTGTGGTTGATGGAGTCTGTCCAGAGGTTGTTAAGCAGCTGGCAGAGCAGGATTGCTTAGCTGGGGCAGGCGGCGACACTGAGGCCGCTGCCGCCGTTTTATCCAAGCCTTGTCGACACCATATTGTTCAAATCTTGCAAAACAGCCAGCAATGTCCATCAGGAATCAGACAGTAGGTCAGACAAATTTGACAACCTCTGCTTTAGTTCTAGAGGTGATACTGGCTCTATTCAGAGGATAGTTTCTGGGGTCTCACCATCCTTTGTTATTTTATTAGCCTTGCTCATTGCCCTGTAAGTATTCCTTTCATTAATATTCATTTGTACCATCTGCTCAAACTCCTGCTGGAAGCCTGACATCTTCTGATAAATATTCCTATTACTAGTAATAATAGTATAGCAGGTCCTAGAACACATTTTCATTCAACATGATTTTTATAACATTGATTTAAAAAATTAATTCCTGCTAGGAATTATTTTATGTAGCATGTCAATGCTACACCATGTTCTATGCAGCTTTTCTAGGGGACCGGCCTTCCTTTCACTTCCCTTAGACATGCATGTCAGGCTAATTGCCCTGTCTAAATGGTTCCAGTGGCATGGGTGTGGATGTGTGTGATGTACCTACCCAAGATGGGTACCATATCCAGAGTTAGTCCTTATCGTATTCCCTTGGCTACTAGGATAGGTTTCAACTACCTCAGATCCTAAAAGGAAATGAGTGACTGGGAAAATGAATGATTGAGGAAATACAAAATCTGGTTAATCGTTTGTTTTGTACCTTTATTGAAAAGTTTGGTGATATTTTGGGGATTGGAAATAGGCCCTAGAAGTAAAACTTTTTTTATAACTAATCCTATGGTGAAATTTGTCTTATTATACACTATTTCACTTAAAATCAGAGTTTTCAAGAACCTAGTTATGATGCTAAGTTAGGATTTAGTGCTTTTGTTTAAGTAGGTTATAATTATACTTTGGCACTTGCAGCAAACATAACAACTGAAGTATGTTATTTTTTATGGGGGGATTAAAATTACAAATGATTTTTATTACTGCTAGATAAACACATAGATTTATATTCTTTCCTCCTGAACCTCGATTAAATATTCAAACTGAAAGTTTTTATAAGGTAAAAATTCATAAAACAAAGGCATGGAAGACAATAAAAGTAGAGATGGCTGGAATATTTAAAAGATTATCAGAGGGTGTCTAAATCCTCTGGGAGATCCAAGCCAAGCAGCTAAATCTTGTGGAATCACCAGTCCCTGCAACTAAAAGCTCTGGGGCACCCTTGGGAGGTAGTTGGGCAGATTACCCGCCCAGACAAAGTGCAGATAGCAGCACCCTCACCCCATCTCTACGATTTTCTGTGTCTATTAATTTTAATATGAACACTTTGTTATCAAATCAATTTTAATTTTACAGTTTCATTAAAAACTGTGACTTTCTACATTAAAATAAAAATTTAAAAAAATATTAACAGAGGATGGAGATACATTGACAAAATGGCACAGCATGGGAAGAGAGAGAAAGACTTAAGAAAAAGACTCCCTCACCTCACACACACCTTGAAACACCAAGTACTTAAAGTACCAGAGGGAGTGGTGACAGAGCTTGGAGACACTTCAGCCCTAATCAATATTCAGAATGAAAGCCTGTAAATGAGGTTTTCAAATCTCCATGTCTCCTCTCTTGCTTACCAGTATACTTTGCTCTCAAAAAAAAGAAAGGGCTCCAGTAAAATGAGTAGGTGTGTAACTCAGAGGGATTGTGTGGGAGTATGAAGGAGTTTCCACCCGCATTCCAAGCCAGCCTTTTCACTTGCTCTACTTGAAGAATTCTAGCAGCGGGAGTGATTGGAGAATTGTCATCTGGAAAAAATGATCTGTTCAGAGAGAAGATAATCAAGTTATTTTTAAATCCAACATAAGTCCAAACATGCATGTTCACTACACAGAGAAAGATTGACAAGCTTCATCCCATTGTGTGTTTTGCAAAAGATTTTTTGTCACACTTGGCTGGTCGTCCATTAAGTAACCCCCTTATAATCATAATCAAAAGATGTATATTTATACATATACGTATATATACACACACATACTATGTGTGTGTTTAAGAAGACATGATAGAGCTTACTCTTTACATGACACAGAACTAGTATAGTGTATTAGAGCCATAAAACCCTATCGTGCACATTAAGTGTTCTGAATTGAAGAAAAGTTTTGACAAAACATAAAAATAATTTTTTTAGTCTTATTGTTGTTTCATTTGTTTTTGTTTGTTTGGGGGTGACATCTAGCAATGTTTAGCAGAACAAATGTGGTATCCAGGATCGAACTGCTGTGGATCACATGCAAGGCAAGTGTCTTACTCTTGTACTATGTCTCTGGCCTAAAATGTTTTCAAATTTTATGCCCATTTAATACAATTATGGCTATTTGTAACACTTCAGATCATTACTGTCAATAAAAATTATGCAAAACTTTTAGTAATAATAATGACACAATTGATGAAATAAAATTGATGAAAATAATTTCTAGAATATATATACATGCATATATATTTAAAAGCATTACTTTAGACCAGAGGGATAGTTGCAGAAGGCAAGGCACTGATTTGAGTGTGACCTCCCAGGTTTAATCCTTGGAAGCACACATGCTCTCCAGAAATGACCACTGAGCACAGAGCCAAAAGGAAGCCAGAGCATAGTCAGGTGTGTTCCCCAATCTCTCTCAAAACCTAATTTATTTTATGAATTGTCTAGATACCTAATAGTTCCATAATACACCCAGACATAAGTTAGTTATAACAATTAACTTAAAACAACTATGATTTTATGTTGACTTTCAGACATATTAAAACTGGTTTACATAATAATAATAATAATAAATATTATTATTATTTTTATGCAAACCAGTTTTAATGGTTTATAATAAAAATTATTATAATTTTTATTATTTAATTGTTTATAATTTAATATTTTTATTAAATTATAATAAAAATAATTTATAATAAATTTATTATTATTATTATGTTTTTAAGTACATTTTGCCAAGGAAAGATTAGATCATTTGTTAGCTTTAAGTAAAATTTCAAAATAATTAAATATGTGGCAAATGGCTTTCATTTGTATTTTGTTTCAGATCTTGCAATATTAGAGGCAGGCTTGCATCATTAGACATTTAAGGAACACCTTGATAGAGAAAAGAAAGTAGAGTAATAAACCAAAACAGTTTATACCCAGAATATAAAACCAGAGTATATATTAATAAAATCTCTTTTTAAATTTTATATGACTAATAATTTTAGAGAACTACAAAAATTACATCTATAAAAATCAGATTTTTGTATTTATTATTGGAATTAATATAAGATGGATTTTATGGAAATAGAGAAAATTGAACATGAAAATTCAAAATATATGTCAGAAAAGCTAGTAAAAATGCAAAAAAATCAATAATTAGAAAAATTTGTTATTATATATTACCAAAATAATTACAAATAGATGAGCACATAAAATATTAAAACCACAATAAGATCACTATACACATATTGGATTAAATTTTTAAAATAGCAATATCAAATGCTGGTGAGGATATAGAAAAACTCTATCATTCTAACAGTGCTGGTGGAAGTGTAAATGCTATATCACTCAGCAAAAGTTTTACAATCTTTATAAAGCAAATATGAAATTACCATTTAATATAAAATAGTACTACTATGTTTACTCCAGAAATATGAAAAAATTTTGTCCTCACAAAAATGTTTATGTATATTTTCATACAGATTTATTCTTAATAACTAAATACTTGAAATAGCCTACATGTCTTTCCACAATTGAGTAGTTAAACAAACATGCTCTGGAATACTGCTCAGCCCTAAATGGAATAATCAATACACAAAACAATTTATGTGAATTTAGGGAAATACGCCATTTAAAAGAGCTAATTACAAAAAATTACATGCTATATAATTCTATTTATAGTATTTATAAAATAAGTCATACTTTTTTTAATGTCTTATGATTAATGTTAATTTCTGCTACAGCAACCCAATGCAGACTGGACTAATACCTAAATGCCTCAAAGTCTTAATCTAGTGGTTTTCACATTATATGTTATGAAACTCCCAAACTAAATGGAAGTCTTTGAAGTTGACCACTTTCTCTGGTACATAAGAATTGTTTTCCAATTTGTTTTACACACTGAGGCACAGTGTAAGTTGGTTTCTGCCATAATATGAATAGTAATGACAAGTTTGGAAGCCCAAATAAAGCAACAATCAAATAGAATTATATATAACATTAAATATACTTGAACTTCACTACCTTAAAGCAAAATAATCAAGCATACAATCCAAATTTACTAATATGGGGATCATTTGTTTACTGTTATTTTCTATAGCCTCCTTAGTGGACTTCAGCAAGTCTAGGGGCCACTCCCAGCCAACCAGGTCATACATTTTAATCTTAGTGATAAAGACTGTGTTTCTGCCCATGTCTTGCATTGCTGGGGAATACCAGGGCAATCCCAGTGATGCTCAGCAGTCTCCAGGGCTACCCCTTGCAATGCTTGGGAAGCATGTGGGCTGAGAATTACACTAAGGTTAGGCCACATAATTTGGAGATTATGGGTGGTTTTAGTTGTTTCTTTACCTGCATTACTATAGAGCAATGCATATAATAGTTAGGTTGCTATTCTTCTCAGGAAGGAAGACATAGCTCACTTTTGTACCTTATTTTTACCCATGAAACCTTAGAAACATATTAATAACTGAAGATATTTTCGCTAAAAATGGCAAAAATTCAACTCCAATAAGCTTAAGAGAAAAAAATAAATGTATTGACGTGTAGTTATGCAATTTCATAATAGATTTCAATACTGAAAAATAGAGGAACTCTGCCAATAGGTCTTAATCCCACCCCATTCTTCAGCTCTGTTTCCTCTGTGTTGAGTCTGTTCCAAGGCAAGTCCTCTACATATGGCATTGAATACCAAATTTATATCTACAGGCTTTGCTAACCCCTTAAAGTAATCACTCAATGAAATTCCACAGAAGTTCCAGATTAATTCTTATTGAACCAACTTAATTTGGCTCTTCAAATAGATAATTAAAAAGTTATTGTATTTGTTAGTATTAATACTATTGTAAATGCATTATAATTTTTCCCACTAGTTACAAACATGGGTGTTCCTTCCCTATCATGGAATAATAATTCTCATACAATTCAACATCATTCTGACACTAACCAGACATAGAATTAAGTTTAAAAGCTCAGTTCTACATTATGGTTCTTCCAATTCAGACATTGATTGCAAATCCAGGCTTTGTGATTTTTATCAACCCAGCTGAATTTGATCATAAGCCTCATGACCCCATCCCAAGAATATAATTAACTTATTAGAGCAGATCACCAAACTTAATGATTTCAATTACTAAGTCAAATTTATAATTGAGTTATAAAAATATATAACTTCAGAGTAACAAGATGAAAGAGAAGCATGGGTCAAGGTCTATATGAAGGACTACAGAAATTTCCTGTTTTCTGAGCTTGTCACATTTACTAAATCCCATATGCTCGACAATGTTGAGATTCTTTTGGATTATTATGGAATTATTTGGATTATTATTATTAAATTTCATTATGCAGGTATGGTTTATTGCAACACTAGTCATTGATTATTGATTTCATATCTACCACATCTTCCTTCATAAGAGGTAAGGAGGCTAGCAATCTCTTTTGCATTTACTCTTCAAATTCTATTTATAAACGACCACTGGCTTTATTTTCTGTTCCTATCTTTCTCAAGTTTAAAATCTTTAATCACCTGTCTAGTTCTCCTAAAAACCAGCCATCATCTTTAGTATAAGGCCCAAACTCAACATATAAATGTAGTAAGAGACTGTTGTTATTCTTAATTCCAAGGGTTTGAAGTTCTGAGGCAGAAATAGGAATGAACACCAAACTTACATTCCTTATTATAAATCATATTACCAGGGTTGGGAAAGCAAGTTAAGTGGGAGCAGACATGCCTGGCATGTGAGAGATGCTGAGTTCTCTGAGTATATGAGCACCATATTCCTTTGCAGAATTTCCAGTTCTGGCATCAATGTCATGCTAAAACTATCAAGTATCCAAGTATTGCTGAGAATCAACATTGCAGTCCCTAATTCCCTCCATTAAATACGACTGAATATATACTCTATTCAGAAAAAAAATCACAATAGCACGGGCATTTTCTATTTAAGTTGTTCTCTATATGTGACTTCAGGTCATCTATAAGTATTTCCTTAATCAACTACCTTCACTGGTTCTATTATATAATTTCCCAGTTACTGTCTACTGAAATATCCCCACCTCAGTACCTTTTTCTAAGGAATATCCTCCTTAAACCATACCTTACACACTAAAGATCTTTTGACATTGAAGAGCATTTCCTCTATCTATAAATATTATTTTCTCATGAAGTATGACAATGCAATCTAACATCTCTGACTCTTTATTTGTTTCCTTTGTGAGTCTTTTCTTTGTTCTCGATGTTAGTATTGCTCAACATTTTTTAATAAACCCTCACACCTCTCAAAAAACTCTCAGATGATTCTATACGTGTACACTGGCAATCTCTTTTGCATTTACTCTTCAAATTCTATTTATAAATGACCACTGGCTTTATTTTCTGTTCCTATCTTTCTCAAGTTTAAAAAAATTGGAAGAGGCTATTAATGTTCTTTCTCTTCTTTATGGGGACAGGGCTACAATGTTTTTTTCAGGTACCTTTACAGTCAGAGAGACTATGTGATGAATTGTAGACAGCAGAAAGGAAAAGGGACATATTTTGATTCAGTTCATAAACCCTCACATGCACAATACTCATTCTGTCAGGATATGAGAGAGTTCAGGGACCTAAAGAAAGTCTTGGATGGAAGAGAGGCTAAAGTATTTGTTGGAGTATATTCCACTCTACCAATTACACTGTACTTCTAAGAGAATGAGATGTAGGCTTTTATTGAGTCTGTTTAAGCAGCTAACATTATTCGCCTTAACTAGTATAGATATAATATCTAATTACTGTATAATTTTTTTCAAACTCAGCTTTATCAAAGACACTAAGCAAGTTTGTCATCTTCTTTCCTCTTCCTCATATTACCTAACTTTTCCAGGTTTGATATCTGTCAGTTATAAGATCAATAACTTAATCTTACAAAGGAAATTTGCCAGTCATAACTCCATCTATTCCATATAAGTCATAAATAAACACCTAGTAATCTCTTGAAATAATCTACTTTCCTTTAGTCCTCATAGCTACTACCTATGTTTCCAACATAATCAACTGGCTATATAAGTGCCGTGGCTTTCCGTGCTTGCATTATTATTTTTCTCCAATCTATTCCCCATATTGCAACCAGACTAGCCTTGGGAAAATCCAATATGACCATTTGACTTTTCTCTTACATTCTGAGGATGAACACAAATTTTCCTTAACATAACTTAAAAGACTATAAAATCTGTTCCTTGCAACTTACTGGCATACTCTTCTGAAACCGGATATTCTGTCTTATAGAACAATTTTACATTCTGAAATGGATTTCAAATTCTATAGTTCTCTTAGCTACTTTCCACTACTAATGGTGTTGTCAGTGATGAAGTGGCATCATCTAAATTCTGTACCGTTTTATTTCTACAGGTATAAACTTGCATTCAATCAACAGTCCAAGAATTTTACAAATTAAATTTAGTTAGATAAAACAAAAGTTAAATGATGTTAATATCTGTTACAAAGATATGCACAAAGAGTGGCTTAAATAACAAATATTTACTTCCCATTGTTGTAACAGTTGTGGGTTGTTTCAGGTTGGCAGGGCAATTGTTCTTATATAGACATTTACAGATTCTAGTCCCTTTCCTCATGCTTTTGCTCTACTCTTGGGTTTAGAGTCACATGCATCATAAAAAAAAACTGGATCATTTTGGGGGGACCTACGCATTGGGGAAGGAGAACAGAACATGGAAAGTCAGAAAACACAGAGGAGATAAAGAACATAAAATATGTAGTAGTTATAATTACACCAGAAAAACAGAATGAGTAGTGTAAAAAACTAAGCACACCGAAGGGCATGTGCACTCTCGGGCTTTCTGGGCAGCTCTGTCTCATCGCCCGCGTTTGGTGTTCTGGAAACACTGTGTATGGGCTGGATTGGGATGGCCGTTGGCCAAGGACAGGCAAAGGAAGAATGAGGACCAAGCAGGTTGCTGATTAGTTACCGTTTATTTAGTCTTCCATCTTTCTCATCTCCTGCACTCCTAGCTCCATCCTCTCTCTGGAGCTACTGCTGCCCTTTCTTGTCTCTCTCCTCCCTGACCTCTAGGCTACCCACCACCAGGTAGCAAAATCAACGTAAGAAAGCCCTTCCTGAGGGCCATCAGGTTCAAAGGGAACACATCTAAGGGCATTCTGTCTGCAGGCATAATACCTCTAAAGGTTTTTCTCCTTTTCTTGGTCTAAGAACGTATTCAAATCTTGATACTAGTCATTTATGTACGGACTTAGCAAGAGATACATTGAGTCTTGCAAGGCAGCTGTCCTGGCAACATCTTGCCAAAGACTCAGACTATAGCACTCAGGCCAGATTAATCATTCCTAACCATTACTAGCAGGGCCCAAATCTAGTTATCAGTGTTTGGATCATGACAGCATTTGTCCATGACCAAGCTCTTAACTTATAATTAAGCATTAGGCACTTTGGCCAGGCCCATCTCAATGCCAGAGTAGCACACAACTCACCGCTTGCCCTGGGTCCTTCCCATCCCTTGTCGGGACCCTGCTTTTGGTTGTGCTAGGAAGTAAGGGCACTGAGGCTTAGGTTGAGAGAACAGATGCCCAGGAGGCAAATATCATGTAGAGTCAAATGACTCCCTGGTTACAAAAGCATAGCATTTGCTACAGTCTTCCTGTGTCCATACAAAAGGACATGGCTCTGAATAAACTATGCAAAGGACTCAAAGAGAAGAGAAAAACAATATATACAAGTCAACAGAACACAAAGAAATAAGTTACAAATAAACACACAGTACGGAGCACTGTGAAGGGAGTAACCCAATAAACCTAAACTACCTGAGGCTATGTTATCCTACAGAGTAGGATGAAATATCTGTTTGAATATGTAATACAAAGAGTCAGTTTATAAAATTATGGGCATGTAAAAAGACTTTATTCTAAGGGGAGTAACAGAGCAAATACGAAATCTGCAGGAAGTGGTCTTTGGTAGTCTTGAAACCCTTAGGCAGAACTGAAATATTAGTTTTCAGGTAGAATTTCTTCTTCATCAAAGAAAATCTGCTCTTGAATATTATCAAGTGATTGAATAAATTCCATCTTGGAGACCATATGTTTTACTAAAGATAAACTACAAACTTACGGTCAATCAATGAATAAGAAACTTTTGCAGCAGTGCCTATTAAATTGTTAAAGAATATTTATAGTGTTTTAATGAATAATTGGGCACTAAAGTCTAGTCAAGTTGACACAGATGAACTATCATAGGGGAGAACAAAACAATGGATATCATCTGTTGTGTTGAAATCTAGGTGAAATGATTACATTCACTTCCACTCACTTTCATGATAAGATGTTAGTCAGAATTACACCTAACTATCAGGTAGACTGGAAAATGCAGTCTAGTCTAGTAATCAGGATCAAAAGCAAACTAGACTTATTAATAAGTAATAGTCTCCACCAAAGCAATGGTCACTTTTTAAAAAATGAATCTCATATAAAAATCTGCTTCTCAATATCTGCCCATTTGAGAATGCACTCTTTCCAGATTCTTATTTGTACCTAAAGATCTTAATGGAAGCACTGACACAGATTGGCTTATGTATGCCACAGACAGGACAAGATGATTTCCTTTGTATTCTATATACTAAACAGTCTATAATATTATTAACTCTCTATCACCTATACTAAAGTAAACTATAGAGAGCTTGTGTTTCTAAGAATTGACACGAGAATAAAGATATTGGAATATTTTATTTAAGTCAGGGAGTTTGGGCCATGAAACTGTAATATTCTTGCCTTTAGTATGTGTCCATAAGTGTAAGATAACCCTGGGACTAAAGATGGTAGGAAGAGACACATTTCAGTCCCGTTGGCAGATTTATATCACTTCAATCATTCACTGCTTTTTTGAATCTATAGAAATGACCATAAAATAAAACTTCTTCTGGCACTATTCCATTTGTTTTCTTATCAATCTCACTATTCTTAAAACCATATTAGTATGCAAAAAAGAGGGAAAAAATAATATAAGATAGAAAAGAGTGCAAGTCTTTGCTTTCCTTCCTGTTCTGACTTCTCTAAATACAACATTCCCAACATTGCTTAGATTAAAGGGATTAGATAACTAGGGTTTCTGTGAGATATCAGTGTTGTCCTATCAATACATATTCCTAAAACATTAGATGTGATTGTAGATTGTGATTACTATTGGAATATAGGTCCCACTGTGAAAATAAGGTGAGAGGTAATGAAGAATCCAAATAACTTATGTGTTTGTATAAAAAAATTTACAAATATGTGATATCACAGATGAAGATAAGAACAAAGTTAGAACTCATTCTAATAAAATGCTTTGCATTTTTATAAAAATGTTCTCCTCCCACCATGTCTGTCTCCAGATTTTTCTAGCAATATTACTGAAACAAACTAAGAGATGGAAGTGTAAAAAGGAAGCTGTTATAGCAGTTAGATGAGAAAAATATTTTATTTTTAAAAAAACGGGGGCATCCAGACAGAAAAGGAAGAAATCACGTTGTCACTCTTTGCAGACAACCTGATACTATACTTAGGAAATCCTAAAGATCCAACAAAAAAGCTCCTAGAAATAATAGATTTGTATAGTAAGGTGGCAAGTTACAAAATCAATACCCAAAAGTCCATTGCTTTCCTATATTGAAATAATTAAAGAGAACAAAGTGATATTTTTTAAAAAATCCTATTCACAATCGTGCCTTGGAAAATCAAGTACCTTGGAATAAACTTAATGAAAGAGGTAAAGGACCTGTACAAAGAAAACTACAAAACACTACTTCAAGAAATGAAAGAAGACACTAGGAAATAGAGACACATCCTCTGCTCATGGATTGGGAGGATTAACACTGTCAAAATAGTAATACTCTCTAAAGAACACATTTAGGGACTGGAGTGATAGCACAGCAGGTAGGACGTTTGCCTTGCACATGGCCAACCTGGGTTCTATCCCCAGCATCCTATATGGTCCCCCAAGCACTTCCAGGAGTGGTTCCTGAGTGCAGAGCCAGGAGTAACCCCTGACCACCACCGGTATGACCCAAAAAAGCAAAAAAAAAAAAAAGAATACATATTCAGTGTAACCCATATAAGGATACCCATGACATTTTTCAAAGAAATAGATCAAATATATTAAATTCATATGAAAAACACACCTCCACAATTAACTGAAGGAATCCTTGGAAAAAAGAAGATGGGAGGTACCACCTTCCCCAACTTCAAACTGTACTACAAAGTGGTAGTAATTAAAGCAGCATGGTACTAAGGAAGGAAGAAAAAGAGAGAGAAAGAGAAGAGAGAGAGAGAGAAAGGAAGAGAGAAAGAAAGAAAGAGAGAGAGAGAGAGAAAGAAAGAAGAAGAAAGAAAGAAAGAAAGAAGAAAGAAAGAAAGAAAGAAAGAAAGAAAGAAAGAAAGAAAGAAAGAAAGAAAGAAGGAAGGAAGGAAGGAAGGAAGGAAGGAAGGAAGGAAGGAAGGAAGGAAGGAAGGAAGAAGGAAGGAAAGAAAGAAAGAAAGAAAGAAAGAAAGAAAGAAAGAAAGAAAGAAAGAAAGAAAGAAAGAAAGAAAGAAAGAAAGAAAGAAAGAAAGAGAGAAAGAGAGAGAAAGAGAGAGAAAGAAAGAAAGAAAGAAAGAAAGAAAGAAAGAAAGAAAGAAAGAAAGAAAGAAAGAAAGAAAGAAAGAAAGAAAGAAAGAAAGAAAGAGAGAGAGAGAAGGAAAGAAAGAAAGAGAGAGAGAAAGAAAGAAAAAGAAAGAAAGAAAGAAAGAAAGAAAGAAAGAAAGAAAGAAAGAAAGAAAGAAAGAAAGAAAGAAAGAAAGAAAGAGAGAGAGAAAGAAAAAGAGAAAGAAAGAAAGAAAGAAAGAAAGAAAGAAAGAAAGAAAGAAAGAAAGAAAGAAAGAAAGAAAGAAAGAAAGAAAGAAAGAAAGAAAGAAAGAAAGAAAGAAAGAAAGAGAGAAAGAAAGAGAGAAAGAGAAAGAGAGAAAGAGAGAAAGAGAGAAAGAGAGAAAGAAAAGAAAGAAAGAAAGAAAGAAAGAAAGAAAGAAAGAAAGAAAGAAAGAAAGAAAGAAAGAAAGAAAGAAAGAAAGAAAGAAAGAAAGAAAGAAAGAAAGAAAGAAAGAAAGAAAGAGAGAAAGAGAGAAAGAGGAGGAGGTGAAGGAGGAGGAGGAGAACAATACGGGCACTCTTCAAAAAGCTAGATGTTGAGCTTCCATAGACCCAGCAATACCAGTTTTGAGAATTACTTAGGGGTCCAAAAACACACTTCAGAAAAGCCAACACTCCTATTGCAGCATCACTCACAATAGCCAGAATCTGGAAATAACCCAAGTGCTAGAGAACAGACAACTTGAAAAAGAAACTATGATAATATACATATTGGAATACTACATAGTTGTTAGAAAAAATGAAGTCATGAAATTTGCTTATAAATGGATGGATATGGAGAATACCATGCTAGTGAAATGAATTAGAAGGAGATTGATTGCACTCATTTGTGGAATATAAAGAAAGAGTATGAGACTGTTATCCATGGACAGTAGAAATAAGGTCCAGAAGGTCTGGTCACAGTTGAAAGCTTTCCAGGAGTGGTGGGCAGAGGGCAGTTAGGATAGAAAACGGACCACTATGACAATGATAGTTGGAAATGATCACTCTAGACAAGAACGGAGTGCTGAGGAGAGAGAAAAGTGCCTGCCATAGAAGCAGAAGCAGAAGCAGACTAGGGGGTGGTGGTAGAGGAAGGGAAGCTGGGGACAGTGGTGGTGGGAAACATACACTGATAAAGGGATGAGTGTTGTAACATTGCATGACTGAAACCCAACCTTGAACAACTTTGTAACTGTGTATCTCATGGTGATTTAATATTTTTTTAAAAAGCAGGCTGATAAGAAAGCATTAAGAACAATAAAACATCTATTCTAGGACTAATGAACAGCTGATATTGTGAGCTGTAGAGTGAATTTCTCATAGACACAGAGTTAAATCTTCAGGAATGCTTCATTTTGAGTCAAGTATTGTGTTAAGAAGTTTATGCAAATGAATAGAATCGGTTTTCCAGAAGACAATTCTGTGAACTAAGCATGTTTTGCCCCAGTTTTTTAATATGAAAATTAGGGTCAGAGATATAGTACAGAGGGAGGATACTAGCATTGCATACACTGACCTGGGTTCAGTCTCTAGCACTCCAGATGGTTCCTGGAACATGTCAGGAGTCATCCCTGAGCTGAGAAACAGGGTTTAACCCTGTGTAGCACCACGTGTGGCTCCAAAACAAAGATAAAAAAATCAAATAACAAAATTAATGTTCAGGTAGTTTATTATCTTGTCCAAGTTCAAATAACAATCCTGGCAAAGACATTACTATCTCAGGGATACAAACCCATACACATACATGCATAATGACAATTTCAAAGGAAAGTCCACAGATTTTTAGAAAATTATTTATATTGTATTATATATTATATTATATTATTGCTATGTAATAATACATTACATAGCAATAATATATTATATTATTACATAGCAATAATGCAATATAATATAGATCATTTTCTATTATTGCTGGAGCAATAGCACAGCAGGTAGGGCATTTGCCTTGCATGCAGCTGACCTGGGTTCGATTCCTCTGTTTTTCTCAGAGAGCCGGGCAAGCTATCGAGAGTATCCCGCCCTCACGGCAGAGTCTGGTAAGCTACCCCGTGGTGTATTTGATATGCCAAAAACAGTAACAACAAGTCTCACAACAGAGATGTTTCTGGTGCCCGCTCAAGCAAATCAATGAACAACGGGATGAAAGTGCTACAGTGCTACAGATTCATATTATTAAAGATGTGAGAAAAACAATATGAATCACAAAAGATTTTAATCACATATTTTCTAAAGACACCAAACTAACTGGGCAAGTAGAGAGCTAGATCAGTGAGTCAGAGGACAAATGAAATGGAAGACAAAAGAATAAGGTTTTTTATTACCACTGGTGGTTAAAAATGAATCTGAATTTAATCTTATGGAAAAAAATTCTAACACATACTCAGAATAAGTGAATCTTAAATTATACTTATAATAGATTTACCTAGAGGCCCAAGATATTAAAAATAAAATGTTACTTATCTGTGATATTTTTATCCCCTATGTTAAATACATCCTTCAAACTTTTGGTCTAAAATAGTATAATTATCTCTTTCCAAATGACTCAAATCTATATTATAGTTATGCTTCAAGACTTAGCTCACATGGTATCTCATCTACAAAAACAATTTTGAAAGCACCAAACAATGTTCTTTTCCTTATTAGTATACTCTTTGCATGCTAATTTATTTTTTACACATATGTGAATCATATGTACATGGTGCCTCATCCATAGTAGATACTCAATAATATTTTATACTAGAATGAAATGAAGTAAAGAGTGAAAAATGCCCAAAGGCAACAGAAACTGGGAACTTGTCTTCAGTAGGAAGTTTGCTAAGGAGGTGAAGAGGAAGTGTGAGAGACACTGGGACAGTGGTGGAAAGAAGTAGACACACAGATGAAGAGTGTGATGTTGGAATAGTTCATATATGAAATACTAATAATAGTTTGAGGCTGAAAGAATAGCACAGTAAATAGGGTGTTTGCCTTGCATGCGGCCAACAAGAGTTCAACTCCTCCATCCATCCCTCTCAGAGGGTCCAGCAAACTACTGAGAGTATCCCGCCCACATGGCAGAGTCTGGCAAGCTAACTGTGGTGTATTTGATATGCCAAAAACAGTAACAACAAGTCTCACAATGGAGAGGTTACTGGTGCCCTCATTGAGCAAATCGATGAGCAATGGGATGACAGTGATATAGTGAATAATAGTCTATAAACCACAGTGCCCAAACTTGTTCCATAAAAAAAAATAATAAATAGAGAGTTAAAGCAAGGAAAAGAATATTTATTGAGTCCTGGAGAACTGAGATTTTGTTGGACAACCATAAAGAAAATAATTATCTTTGCTCACAGTCATGAAGAATATTAATAGCAATGCTATCACTGATTACATTAATTGAGTCTTTATATGTACCAGGTCATCCTCTCTAAATAGTAGCCTTTATTCTTTTCATTTTAATAGATAAGTATATTCAGAAATGGAGACTAAGCAACAAGCTCAAAGTTATAGTAAATGATGAAGCCACCATTTAAACCTTAGTGATTCAAGTTTAAGTCTAACATTCATAGCCATGTCAGAGGAACTCCTAAATTCCAGAATGCCAAGAATGATAAATTAGTGCGTTCAAAGTATATCAAGGATGGTAAATACTTCATATTTTTGAGGAAATTTTATTAAACAGGTGAGAAATGAAAGGCACCTAAGAGAGAACATGCATTTCTCCAGTGAGATAACTTTATTATGTAAAAGAAAGGAATCACATGTGCCAAGTTGAGATATTTTTCTCACATCCAGAGTGAAATACATCCGAAAATGGTATTTAGAGAAGTGATGCTGGGATTTGTCTTGAATGATGACAAGAGATTTTCTAAATTGCTATTGGATTGGGAGCATTGAAGAAAAACAAACAAACCCACGTAAGATGAAAAACTTTCTAACTGCAGATATCTGAATGTTCATGTATATTCTGTGTGTGAAAGGTATTTAGTGAAAGGAAGTGAAGATTGAGGTGCGTTATGAGTGATTGGCTAGTTGTAAAAGATACCTCTTTTTCATTTTCATTTAAAATAAAGATCTATAGGGCTAGAGAGATAGTACAGTGGGTAAGGTGCTTGCTTTTCATGAAGCAGATCCAAATTAGATCCCAAAAAAACCCAAATAAAATAAGATAAAGAACTACATATTAAGTACTTACTACATGCTGGCACAAAGCAGTTTCTAAGAGTCTGAAACTCTGTGTCAAACATACCTGAGGGAGACAGACAATAAAGATATCTTTATTGTGCCATGCTGTAATAAAAGCTAAGAAAGAAAATAAACCAGTCTAAGAAATGTGATGAGCTAGGGTAATAACATCATAGATCTTAAGTAAGAGAGATTAGTATTTTCGTAAGCAGGACAAATTTGCCAATGATTTTAAGCAGGGACAAGATCCAATAAGATTTCTTGTTAGAAAGCCAGTTTGGGCATGGTACAGAGAGAGAGACAGCAAGGCAAAGAGAGGACCAGAGAACTGAAGCTAACTAGAGGCAAAGACCACTTAGAAAACTAATACAATAATCCAGATGAAAACATTATGTGGTGGACTCAATGACAGCAGAATAGAGTGTACTTTTGAATAATGATTGTCTCTGAATGGAACCTAGAATGCTGAGAAAATCTCTCTAGTAACTTGGACCTGAGCAAGTACAGGCCTGCCAAAAGCCAGAGGATATTGAAAAAGCTGACAGATGAAAACCATGTATTTACTTTTCAGGCTCCAGTATCAATAGAAACATGAAAGATCAGAGAGAGAACCTAAGCCACGTCTTACTTCCCGAAGCAAGCACTACAAGAAAAGCACAGATCTTGAAGTAAACTTGCAGCAGGGATACTGTCCAATGGCTTCATAATCGTGGAAGAAAATGGAATATAAAATATTTTAAATCCCTTTCATTGTCCTTCTCTTTGTTATTATTGATATGGCTGTTGTGATATCCAGTAGTCACAATAGATCCTCAAACACATTTCAGTCAGTCAGGTGAAATGCTCTCCAGGGCTCATACATCAGACTGTGATGCTTGTATCCTTCTTCAGTGCTCAATGAGGATTGTACCACTTTAATTGAAGAGCTTGAGATGCAGTTCTCACTAAGGCTTACTGTGGTATTCACCCCTGCATCTGTCAGAAGTTGCACTTTCTGGCTGTGGTGCTTGTGCATCTTTTTAGTTCAGTTGTTCTACAATGTTTGCAGCCCTTTTTTGTAGTACTCACAGGTACCTGCATATTGTTTCTGGCTGGAAATCTCTCCTATGCTGAGACTCACAGACAGCAGAGCTAGCAGTCTCAAAGAAAAGAAATTCCAAAACTGTGCTTAGTGTATATGGAGATAGCAGGAATTAAATTCCTGGCCATATGCTTGCAATACAGGAATACTAAGCCACCAGGCTATGCCTCCATGCCACCCTCTGATAAAGAAATCTTTTTTTTTTAAAGGATTATTTTTATTTTTTATTTTTTTGGTTTTTGGGTCACACCCGGCGATGCACAGGGGTTACTCCTGGCTCTTCACTCAGTAATTACCCCTGGCAGTGCTCAGGGGACCATATGGGATGCTGGGATTAAAACCCGGGTCGGCCGCGTGCAAGGCAAACACCCTACCCGCTGTGCTCTCTCCAGCCCCAGTGATAAAGAAATCTTATGGTTTCTAATTCCACCTCCTCAAAATCACAACAGCATTTCAAACTTGGTTCCCCATTAGTATGTGTGCAATTCACACATGATGGTCAGTGTAGGATTACATAGCCTCAGGTCGTTTAGGTTTATTGGGCTACTCTTGTCACAGTGCTCCCATTCCTCTGTGTTTATTTGTAGCTTCTTAGTGTTCTGTTGATTTGTATATATTGTTTTTCTCTTCTCCTTGAGTCCTTTACATAGTTTATTCAGAGCCAGGTCCTTTTTGTATGGACACAGGAAGACTTAGCAAATGTTATGCTTTAGTAATCTGGGAGTCATTTGACTCTACATGATATTTTCCTCCTGGGCATCTGTTCTCTCAACCTAAGCCTCAGTGCCCTTACTTCCTAGCACCACCAAAAGCAGAGTCCCGACGAGGAACGAGAAGGACCCAGGGCAAGCGGTGAGTTGTGTGCTACCCTGGCATCGAGATGGGCCTGGCCAAAGTGCCTAATGCTTAATTATAAGTTAAGAGCTTGATCATGGACAAATGTTGTCATGATCCAAACAATGATAACTAGATTTGGGCCCTGCTAGTAACAGTTAGAAATGATTAATCTGGCCTGAGTGCTGTAGTCTGAGTCTGTGGCAAGATGTTGCCAGGACAGCTGTCTTGCAAGCCTCAATGTATCTCTTGCTATGTCCATACAAAAATAACTAGTATTAAGATGTTAATGAATGCTTGGATTAAAGAAAGGAAAAAAACACCTTAAGTGTCAGGAAGGGCTTTCTTATGATGATTTTGCTACCTGGCTGTGTGTAGCCTAAGGGCAAGGGGGAGAGAGAAAGAGGGAGGAGAGAGACAAGAGAATCCAGAGAAGCTGTAGTAGATCTAGAGAGAGGACGGAGCTGGGAGTGTGGGAGAGGAGAAAGATGGAAGATTGAATAAACAGTAACTAATCAGCAACCAGCTTGGTCCTCGTTCTTCCTTTGCCTGTCCTTGGCCAATAGCCGTCCTGATCCAGCCCATACATAGCGGTTCCAGAGCACCGAATGCGGGCAGTGAGACAGAGCCGCCTGGAGAGCCCTCGAATGCACACGCCCTTCAGCATGCTTTAGTTTTTTTCAGGTCAGGACTTACAAAAATAGTGATATTAGGTCAAAGTGGCAGAGATAAGCAAGGATTAGTACCTTGGCAGTGGGAAAGACAGAGGGCAGAGGTGATGCAGTAAGCAAACTTAACTAGGAGGGTCTGGGATGTGTCTGATTTGGCCTGGTTTGCCTAGTCTTTGGGGTTTAAAAAATTGAAATTTAACAGTCTACATTTTACCATAGATAAAGGAAGCAGGGTGTGGGGGCGGAGAGGGGCGTTTAGGACAATGTCACCTTATGGATACTGAAAGGCAGGAACCCTCTTTGATGTTCTCTATAATACACAGGCCCATTAATAAGATTTGTAATAGATTTTTGGCATTAAACTAGATTTTTTCTAAGAAAATAACAACATGCCACAGATACTGATGGCTGAACAATTTTATAGTGATTAGTAGGGTAATCAATGGAATTCTCATACCAAATTCAAAGATTACTCTTACAAGAAAATTATATTTAAATAACATTGCATTACAACAATTATGTAAGTTTCATGTATAGATCAACATATGTATGTACTAACAAAATAATATATTTTAATATTTTAAATTTTAAAACAGTAAATTATTTGAAAATAACTATTAGTAAACTATAATATTATGGATAACAATTAATATTATCATAGTCCCTCTCCATGATTTCTGACTTTATGAATCCTCATTTTTCTGGTAAGTTTCTCTAAATAACAACCTAGAGAAAGCTATCACATAGTAAAATTCCAGGTGTGTAATACATTTCTGTGTGCCATGAAGTACCAAGACTGGTGGCTCCGGGGTTAAACTCCTGCTTTTTAGACAGGACATGTTTTATGACTATGGCCTGTTTGCTGCAATATCCTTCCCACATCACTTAAACTGGAACAATGAATAAGACAATAAATGCTTGTCAGGTGGGAAGGTTATTTAAAAACCCTGGGAAGCTGCTTTGTGGTCTCAAGTGGCCATTTTGGCAGCTGAGAACCCATTTAGAACTAGAGATGCCTTCAGTATGCCAGTGATTATGGTTTTAGAGAGCTAAAGAAAGCCCTAGCCAGGCAGAGAGGAAGGAATTCTGGCCACTTGCCTCGCACAAGAGGCAGAGAGATAGGAGAGCTTTCAAAATGTTCCTTGAACCCAGGTTCTCCAGGAAGGACAGATGAATGGGGTCCCTGTCAGTGCTCTGCAACCACAAGATGAAAAATTGTGTACAAGCTTGATTTCCACAGACTCACAAGGACATAGGAAGAACAAGCAATGTGTGTTAGAGGGCAGGGGAGTGAAATTAAAGAGTTACAAAAAGTTGGAACTGAACATACTTTGAAGTTCTCCCTCATGTCATATAAAAGTCTGAAAGCCCTAAATAATAGAGTCCAGAAAACTCTTTGATTCCCCTGCTCATGGTTAGGAGAATCAACATTGTCAAAATGGCAATACTCCCAAAAGCATTGTACAGATTCAACGCGATCCCTATAAGGATACCCATGACATTCTTCAAAGAAATGGATCAAGCAATCCTGAAATTCATATGGAACAACAAACGCCCACGGATTGCTAAAACAATTGTTGGGAAAAAGATGATAGGAGGCATCACCCTCCCCAACCTCAAACTTTACTATAAAGCGGTAATAATAAAAACAGCATGGTACTGGAACAAAGGCAGAGCCTCAGACCAATGGAACAGGGTGGAATATCCCTACGCACAACCCCAAATGTATGACCATCTAATGTTTGATAAAGGAGCAAGAAATGTGAAATGGAGCAAGGAAAGCCTTTTTAACAAATGGTGCTGGCACAACTGGACAACCACATGCAAAAGAATGGGCTTAGAACTCAACCTGACACCATGCACAAAAATCAGATAAAAATGGATTAAGGACCTCAACATCAGACCACAAACCATAAGGTACATTGAAGACAAGGTTGGAAAAACCCTCCACGATATTGAAGCTAACTGTTTCTTCAAAGATGACATGCAACTGACCAACAAGAGGAAACAGAGATAAACAAATGGGACTACATTAAACTAAGAAGCTTCTACACCACAAAAGATACAGTGACCAGAATACAAAAACATTCTACAGAATGGGAAAGGATATTCACCCAATACCCATCCAATAAGGGGTTGATATCAAGGGTATATAAGGCACTGGTTGAACTCTACAAGAAGAAAACATCCAACCTCATCAGAAAATGGGGCGAAGAAATGAACAGAAACTTTCCCAAGGAAGAGATACAAATGGCCAAAAGGCACATGAAAAAGTGCTCTACATCACTAATCATCAGGGAGATGCAGATCAAAACAACCATGAGATACCACCTCACACCACAGAGACTGGCACACATCCAAAAGAACAAAAGCAACCGCTGTTGGAGAGGATGTGGGGAGAAAGGGACCCTTCTACACTGCTGGTGGGAATGTCGATGGGTTCAGCCCTTCTGGAAAACAATATGGACGCTTCTCGGAAAATTAGAAATTGAGCTCCCATTTGACCCAGCATTACCACTACTGGGAATATACCCCGGAGAAGCAAAAAAGTATAGTCAAAATGACATCTGCACTTATATGTTCATCGCGGCACTGTTTACAATAGCCAGAATCTGGAAAAAAAAAACCGAGTGCCCGAGAACAGATGACTGGTTAAAGAAACTATGGTACATCTATACAATGGAATACTATGCAGCAGTTAAAAAAAATGAAGTCATGACCTTTGCATATAAGTGGATCAACATGGAAAGTATCATGCTAAGTGAAATGAGTCAGAAAGAGAGAGACAGACATAGAAAGATTGCACTCATCTGTGGAATATAAACTAACAGAATAGGAGACTAATATCCAAGAACAGTAGAAATAAGTACCAGTAGCTTGGCTCTATGGCTTTGAAGCTGGTCTCACATGCTGGGGAAAAAGGCAGCTCAGATAGAGAAGGGAACACCAAGTAAAATATGGTTGGAGATCCCGCCCGGGAAGGGAGATGTGTGCTTAAAGTAGACTAGAGACTGAACACAATGGCCACTAATACTCCTATTGCAAACCACAACACCTAATTGGAGTGAGAGAGATCAAAAGGGAGTACCTGCAACAGAATTGGGGGTGTGGGGGAGAGATGGGATTCGGGGGGGGAAGGATACTGGGTTTATTGGTGATGGAGAATGGGCACTGGTGGAGGGATGTGTTTGTGAACATTGTATGAGGGAAAAACAAATTCTAACATGTGTGAATCTGTATCTGTACCCTCATGGTAATTCACTAATTAAAGAATAAAATAAATTTAAAAAAAGAAAACTCTTTGATTAATGCATCATGCATTCAACAAATATTTGATTAGATATTAGCAAAGGGAGGAGGACAGACAATAAAGTAGTGAATGAATATGATATTGAAAGAATAGGAAAAAAAAGAAAGAATAGGGACTTGGTAGTCTGGTAACTGTCATTGTTGTGATTCCCTTTGCCATACAGGAATGCTATCCTGAACCTGCCTAGCAATTATTGCTTCAAACTCTGAAGTCTTAATACACGATTAAGCATCCTGTTTCATGACTGACCCTTACACATTGGACTTGATCACATAGTAACTCCTTGCTACTCTTTTTTTTTTTTTGCTTTTTGGGTCACACCCAGCGATGCTCAGGGGTTACTCCTGGCTTTGCACTCAGGAATTACTCCTGGCGGTGCTTGGGGGACCATATGGGATGCCGGGGATCGAACCCGGGTTGGTGGCCGCGTGCAAGTCAAACGCCCTACCAGCTGTGCTATCGCTCCGCCCCCCTCCTTGCTACTCTTAATGGGTCCAGTACTTAGTGACCAAGGCCACAGCCACTGCCTGGTCATCCTTAAGGACATGACTGTATATAAGTTTGGAATGATGTTGCCACACAAAGAAACTCCCAGGTCCTACCATCATCTCAATTTTTAAAGGTGACTGTTTCTTGATGGTCTACTCTGTTTGTAGAGCCAGCAGACCCATTTTCTAAGAAAATCCAGGCTAATCCATATTGATTATATAGAAACACACAAACCAGTCATTCCATTTAAATGGCTGAAGGTAAGGACGGAGGCTAAGGGTAAAGAAAGAGTTCAGCCTCCAGGAGCCAAGATTGGTTCCTTTACCTGAGATTGAGGATGGGGATTGGAAAGAGATTATTGAGTTCACAGAAAGGAGAAAAAATGTTTTTATTTTCCTTTTTCTAATAGCTCACTCTTATTGCACAGGATATTTGAAGTTGGAGAATTTTGTATTCTAGTCCTTTGGGGAAAATCATTCTGAAGTCTTGTAGTGTATATAAATTGTTTCTTGCACTAAAATGGTGAACAAATAGGTTAGAAGAAAGATTTCAAGGTAAAAAGTTCATAGAAAAAGGATTTTCCTAATTTATAGTCCAGCTTTCTCCTGAAGTGAACAGTATTTCAATTCACATCAGGATAACTAATAGGTCTACAAAAGCAATATTTTTTAACAAAGGTGATACTTAAAATTGCCTACTGCATTAAGAAGCAAAATATACTACCCAGCATAATATTGCCCTATTGTCAATTTACTATATTCATTCTTTAAAAAAATAAAAGAACACCATAAAACTCAGGAATTGCAAAACTAAATACAATTCGGCTAAACATGAAAGGAGGTTTTAAATGATTAAAGATCAAATCTCTAAGTAGATAGATTAAAAAGTACCTATTTGAAGCAGTAACATTTAACAAAAACGTAGCAATTTTGAAATAGTTCATTTCTAGATGTATCATCATTCAGCCACAGACTCTTGTAACACAAATAGAGTGAGAACAAAATAATGTGGGAATTATGAAGACAGTTATATTAGGAGGAAATACATACATGGGGAAATAACTGAGCCTGGAATCAGATATGGTGCTTGATCTGGGTGACTAGACAAATCAGTGGATCAAAGACTTCTCTCCTCATGACTTGGAAGATAAGAACTAGATGCTTCCAGAGACATGTGGAAAATATGTACAATCCCTTTTCAAACAATTTTATACAAATGTTAATTCCATAGCTATTATTGTCGTCAAAGTCAAACTTCTATGGTTAGATATTGACCTATATAGGAAAGGGGATTATACTGTAAGAATTTAAAATATTCAGTGTTAAAATGGTGTGTATGTGTGTATGTGTGTGTGTGTGTGTGCGTACATGTGTATGTGTCTGTGTGTGTCGGGTTAACAAGTCATAAGAGAATAATGGTTTGAAAGCAATATTTTCAAGAAATATTATAAAAGAAACTATTTGGGCAGTATTTTTCCCAAGTTACCTCAGTTTTCTTTACATTTTTAGTACTTTAAACTGTTGTTATAAACACTTTCAAACATAATACAAAAGTAGAAAAAAATATAGAATGGGTTCCTATGTAGCCATAATTCAGATTCATACTGAACAATGGGTTAGAGTGATAGGGCAACAGGTAGAGTGTTCGTCTTGCATGCGGCCTACCCAGATTCGATTCCTCCACCCCTATCGGAGAGCCCGACAATCTACCAAGAGTATCTTGCCCGCAAGACAGAGCCTGGCAAGCTACCCATGGTGTATTCAATATGCCAAAAACAGTAACAACAAGTCTCACAATGGAGATGTTACTACTGGTGTCCGCTCGAGCAAATTAATGAGCAATGGTATGACAGTGACAGTGACAGAAACAGTGACTTTTTTTGGTAAGTTTCTCTAAATAACAATCTACAGAGAGCTATCACATAGTAAAACACCAGGTGTGTAATACATTTCTGTGTGCTATGAAGTACCAAGACTGTACTAGATGACATATTGTTATTTAAGAGTTTCATTTGGTGTGTTGGATATATAATAGTATTTCCTTCTAGTCTGCAGAATTTCATCTTAAAGATCTGCTATGATATTCATAAGAGTTTATTTAATGGGTAATTTTCCTTTACTTTTGCTGCTCTTAAGAGGATATCATTAACTTTGGTTCACATGTTAGTCATTATGTGTTTTGATGTTCTTCTGGTTGGGTTTTGTTCTGTTGGACCTCTTTGAGTTTCCTGAATATGGGTTTATGGCTTTTTTATACTTCACTGGTAGAATTGAAAAGTTACAGCAAATGCCCAAAAGTAGAGAAATAATACGGGGGAAATTGTCTGCCATAGAGGCAGGGGGAGGGTCAGAATGGGGGTGGTGCTGGGGACATTGGTGATGGAAAATGTGCACTGGTGGAGGGATGGTTGTTCGATCTTTGGATGACTGAAACTCAAACATGAAAGGTTTGTAACTGTATCTCATGGTGACTCAATAAAAAGAAATAAAAGAAAAGTTACAGTAAAAACCTGCCCCTGGCACAATCTTGCCGCACTCAGCAGTGAAGAATCATGGCAAACAGGCACACAACTCTGGAGAATTCTCCGGACCCCAGACCAAGCCGATAACACCGGGGTGCCCCAGTTGGAGCAGGTGCAGTCTCCCCTCCTTCTCCAGATGGAATCCTTACAACCATCAGCTTCTACAAACATAGCTCCAGTATGTGGGGACCAGGACAATTTCTACAAACTGCAGCCACATAAGCGACCTTTCCTGATATACAAACAAACAAACAAACAAACAAACAAAAACAAACGCTCAGGAATGGCTCCTCTGCCCCTGAATGGCCATGATCCCAGAGGCACACAAACCAATCTCAGAACGCAGCAGCTGCTGGCAGAAATGCTCTGGGACTATGAACTAAGCTACAGAACCCCGTGCCAGCCCTGGAGGGGAAGGGTTTTTGTCCCTCATCCTTTTCCCCTTTGCGGCAGCATGGCGACCACCACCTTTCAGAACCAATTGGACAGAGAGGAGTTTGCAGTGATGGGACACAAGGGAAATCTAGTGATGGGGGGAGGGGGGAATGGAACTGTCCCCACCCAAACGAGACCCCAAGCAGCCGCCCATGAATGGCTCCTCCCCTCCTGAATGGCCATGATTCCAAGGCACACAAACTCAATCTAATCTCAGAATGCAGTGGTTGCTGGCAGAAATACCTCTGGACTTAATTACTAAAATACCAGAATTCCAAAACCACGCGACTGCTGTCACAGCTGTGTGACATCATATACTCTTCATTATCAGCAAGAGAAAATAAATTATCTAATGATGCCTTTTTGGCAGGTCTGATTGTTGGGGGAAAATTCCAAATAATAATAGTGGGTTTTCTGTCTAAAATTGAATGCAATCAAAGTAAAGAGAGAGTAAACTGAAAATTATCATCCATACAGGCAGGGTGGGGAGTGGGAGGGGGATATACTGGGGTTCTTGGTGGTAGAACATGTGCACTGGTGAAAAAATGAGTATTTGATCATTGTGTGACTGAGAGTTAAACCTGAAAGCTTTGTAACTGTTCTCACAGTGATTCAATTAAAAAAATCTTTAAAGGCAGCAAAGCCTAACATAATTATTATCTGTCATTTTGTAGAAAAATTTAATGACAAATACATTACCAAAAATCTGCACACAATTGTTTTAGCAGCTTTATGCATACTTGACAAGAGAACTGGAAATAGCATTTTCTCTCAAGCCGGTGTTCTTTCTTGAACATGGAGTCTCACTTGCTTGTTTTGTGTCTCCTTCTTCCTTTCTCCTTCCAGTCTGTGTTCTCCCTTGAACATGTATCTTCCTATGTCTCTCTGCTTGCTTACTTATTTGCTTTTTCTAACTCATATTCTCTTTCCCCCCCTTCTCCCCAACATCTTTCTATGTAAGTTTGCTTCAATAAAAACTATCGTGCTTTGCTGAAAAAAAAAAGTGAATAGAACTCAAACATCCTCCAGTGCAAATGAATAAACAACAGCAGTAAACCCATCACTGTATCACTGTATCACTGTGTCACTGTCATCCAGTTGTTCATTGATTTACTCGAGCAGGTGCCAGTAAGGTCTCCATTCATCCCAGCCCTGAGATTTTAGTAGCCTCTCCTTACTCATTTCTCCCAATGACTGTAGGTTATTTCAGGGTCAGGGGAATGAGACCTGTTATTATTAATATATTTGGCATATTGAATATGCCAGGGGAGCTTCTCAGGCTCTTCTGTGTGGGTAGGATACTCTTAGTAGCATGCCGGGCTCTCTGAAATTATATATATATATATATATATAT
Organism: Sorex araneus; assembly: GCF_027595985.1. Taxonomy (NCBI): domain Eukaryota; kingdom Metazoa; phylum Chordata; class Mammalia; order Eulipotyphla; family Soricidae; genus Sorex; species Sorex araneus. The sequence continues at coordinate 230,840,923 of NC_073313.1, read as the reverse complement.
ATATATATATAAAATTTCCCTTTATGATGATGTGTCTTGCGGCTGCTTTGTGGCCACACAGTCCAGGAATATGTTCGCTCATGCATGAGGCTTGGCCCAAGCATGTGGAAAGCGGCCTGGAGCATGGCAGCAGTGGGGTAGTGGAGGTCGGCTGCCAGGGCTGGGTCCCTTGGGGTGAGGAGGGCTCTCACCCACTGCCCTCTGGGGCACCTCTGGTGCGGAGTCCAGTGGCATGATTATGGGGGCCTCATTTTATGCTCCCTTCTGTGAGAAGCAGCCATGAGTTCTGGAGGGTGGCCAATGAGGAGAGAAAAAATAGTGAATAGAACTCAAACACCCTCCAGTGTGAATGAATAAACAAACAGCAGTAAACCCATAGAAAGTAATTTTACTCGACAATAAAAAGGATGTGGATAATTGGTTTGTGCAACAACATAAATATATCCCAAAATAATGTGTGAATGGAAAAGCCAGACAAAATGCGAAGGATCACACAAAAAATACTCCAATAACATGAAAATTATAAAAGTAATATATACTATGTAAATTATAAAGAAGATTGAAGTCCATAATGACAAAGTGAAAATCAATTGTAAACTGGTGCTGAGGGAGGAACAGGTAGGAGGGGTTATAAATGGACTAAAAGGAGCTGGGGATGGTGAATACATCTGGTATCTTATCTGTGATGATGGTTCATGAATATTTATCTATATTTGTAAAGCATCTTAAATGGGTACTTGGTGGTATGTCAGTTATGTCTTGATAAAGCTATTAAAATTCCAGACTTGAGGCCCAGAGAACTACTACAGAAGTAAGGCACTTGCCTTGCACACAGCAGACCTTAATTTGATTCATAGCTCTCCAAACTGTCCCCTGAAACTGCCAGAAGTAATCCCTGAGTGCAGAGCCAGTAGCAAGCCCTGAGTACAGCAGAATATGTCCCAAAAAACAACAAAATTTTACTTAAAAAAATCTAGACCTGCTTGAGTCTAATGTCCAGACATATAATAATGGTATATCTCCCCTTTCATTTTCAATTTTTGAAAAGCACCTACTACTGCCTCCAGGATGCAGTAATAACCCACAGACTTTCATTTATCAATTCTCTAATCTTGGATACAAAACTAATTCACCGTATTACTGTATCACTGCTGTCCCGTTGTTCATCGATTTGTTCGAGCAGGCGCCAGTAACATCTCCCCCCGTCCCTGTCATGTTCAGGGTCAGGGGAGTGAGACCCATTATTGTTACTGTTTTTGGCATATTGAATATGCCATGGGTAGCTTGCCAGGCTCTGCCATGCGAGATTCTGCACAAAGCTAGTTAGGAGAACAAAATTGCCTCTCCACAGGATTCTTCTGCCATCCTCAAAGTCAGTGCCACCAACCTCCCATAAATGTGACTGCAGTGTTTGCCTCCTATCTAGCTCCAGCTGCTCTATTTGACAGCAGTGACTATCTTGCCTGGCCCTCAGAAGCCCTGAGAGGTGTAGGAACTTGTAGTCTTTTTGTTTTGTTTTGTTTTTGAGTCACACCCTGTTTTTTTTCTATTTGCTCCTGACTCTATGTTCAGGGATCACTTATGGTGGGTCTTAGGTAACCATATCATCTGCTAGAAATAAAACCCACATTGGCCACATGCAAGACAAGAGCCTTATCCACTATACTATCTCTCTGGCCCCAGCACCTCTATTCTTAAGTCATGAGTCTAGAGATATACAGACAAGCTTAAAATTAATAATACATGTCACAGGGTGGAATTTCTGACAATTGAAACTGAGTTGTAGTACACAACCATATGAAAGGAAAGGAAAAGAAGCAAGATTAGGCAGTGATAAACAAACCATGATGGAGGTCTAGCAAAGCTTTGCCCTCCTGAAAAGGTATTCCAATGTAGATGTCCTAAGAGGTATCATCAGATCCAGGTAGCTCGTGACTTAGACAGCTGTCTCACTCAGACATTTGATGAAGAAAGGCTGGCCAGGGAACAGAGTGACATTAGCTAAGCTCATCTCCACAGCTAAGGTTGATCCCAAAGAAGCTAGTGACCCTTGTTGTATCTAGTGCTGGGGTAACTAACTTAGTTCTACGTGTTGACTAAGTAATACTTGAATAAGTTTTAAAGAGAACTTTGAGGGTATCATGTGGACCTGGAGATCAAATCTGGGGTTTCCACATGCAAAGCATACACTTTGAACCATCTCCCAAGACCTAAAATTAATTTTTTGTAAAATAAAAATCAATGTGACAAATGTAAAAGTAGTCTGATCACCATTTTTCTATGTAAGAAACAAAGCATGAAAAAAATTTTAATTATAAAAAGATCAATCTCACCAATTTTTATTTTTGTACCTTCTATGCTGCTCAAGTTCTAGAAAATTTATCACATAGTAAAAGATAATTGTTAGTGGTAAATTTAAGATCAAGATAATAATTAAAGAATAAAAACATGTGCCTGATTCAATGGAAACTATACATGTATAAATATATACGTCAATTATGAGTATGTTTGACTGTTTAGATGACGTCTGATATGTGTAAAGCAGTGAGAAACTGGAAGAAGATAATGAGGCAACCAGTAGAAACTAAAAATCCAATTTGTGGTGCTCTGATCTTAAAATGAGTGTGACAACCACAGCAGGAGGAGCGTGGGCTACCAGCTCTATGATTAACATGAAGAAAATTTCAGAAAATAGTTGCTGCAGTAGTAAGATTTTGCCAAGCACTGATAGCTAAAAGTTAATATGCTACAGGATCAAGAATAGAAACAAGTGGCTAACAGTTGGTATTTCTCAAAAATGAACTGCCAAGAGTGAGTTTTATTAATCAAATGATAATGTTTTATTATTGAGTGCTATTGTTTTTAGAGTAGTAATGAATTGGAAATCACAAAATTTTAAAAACATTGATTTATGAAAATAAAATTATTTTCTTTCAATGATGAAAAAAAGCTACTAAAGTTCCATGGAAATTAAATCAGGGAACAAGTGCTAGGATTAAAATAAGTGAAAAAAAAATTGGCCTCTGGTGACTTCTCTTCTCTTAATTTGTCTCTTACAAGGCTCACAGAGAACATCAGGCCCTGACATCACATATGGCTTCTCTTTCTCTTGGCATCCCCCTCATTCAGCCTTCTCTGTGCAGATCAGTTCTCAAGTATAGGTCCCTTCCAATGCATCCTGCATGTGATGCTTATCCTTGAGGATCTTAATGGATAATGTACAGGAGAGAGCTATGTGTACTAGCCTCCTGGAGGCATATAGATGTATTTCTCTATTTTGCATATGGATTTTTTTTAATGTCAGCATGTTGTGGGAGAAACCTTGTTTGTTGGGTCACATCTGGTGTTGTTTGGACCTCAGTGGACTATATGGGGTACTAAAGATCAAATCCAGATCAGCCCTGGGCAAGGTAAGTATTCTAACCCTATGGTACTATCATTTTTGTCCCCTGGAAAAACATTTTTAAGGCTGTTTAGGGGTCTTCCAAGGATTCTCAAGTTATACAATGTTAGAATTAAAATAGCCTAGGTTTTATCCTTAGCTAAAATCACATATAGTTAGGCCTCTCTCATTTTCTCTCATCTTGATGACAGTATTTTCTTTCCATGACTTGCTTCCTGTCTTATTATTCAATTTTCTCTGAAAATATGAAATAAGTTAATATGTGTAGTACAGGTTTTTTATAATTTATCATTTAGTACAGGTTTTTTAATAATTTATCATTTACTGCTCCTTTTTAACCAAGAAATTTTTATACAACCTAGAGTATATAGATACAGAAAATAGGCATGTAAATCAGATTTTTACTAATAATAAACCATAAATTAGTTTATTCTAAAATAAATTTTTAAAAGATACATAACCCTTTATAAAGTTGTGAACCACAGTTTAAGGCCCTAGATATAGTGCAAAAAAATAATAAAACATGGATCTCAGTCTTGACATTTCTACTTCTGTGAGGTTTTTTTCACAAATTACTTTAACTTCTTTAAAGATCTGACTCATCTATGAAAATTTTGGAGAATTTGGGAAAATTTAGGAGAACGTGCCTTGCCTGCGTCCAACCCAGGTTTAATCCCCAACACTCCATATGAGCACTGCCAGAAGTGGTCCCTGGCTACCATCATGTGCCCCCACACCCCCGACAGAAGAAAAGCAAAAGACATCTGTACTCCTATATTTATTGCAGCACTATTCACAATTGCTAATACCTGGAAACAATCCAGGTGTCCAAAAATAGATGACTGGAGAAAGAAACTGTGATACACATGCACAATGGGATACTACTTGGCTAAAAGAAAAGATTATATCATGTAATTTTCTGCTACGTGGATAGTTCTGGAGGCTAATATGCTGAATAACTTATGAGAGGGACAGGCACAGAATGATCTCTCTCATGTGGGACACAAAGGAATACAGTAGGGGAATAACAAATGCCAAAAGGCAACAGAAACAGAATCGGTCTTCAGTAGAAAGCTTCCCTCTTGCTTCAGGGGAGGAGGATGGGTGGGGGTACTATATAGGATGGGAGAGCTACTGGGTCAATGGTTGAGATAAGCAGACACAGTGGTGAAGGGTGTGGTGCTGGAGTATTTTATGCATGAAACCCTGCTATTGCAAAACCCTGGTATTGCAGACCATGATGCCTGAAATAAAAAATTTCAAATAGAACCCCAAAAAATAAATATTTAAGAAAAAAATTAAAATTTTTAATTTTTTTTTAAAAATTATTACTGAATCACCTTGAGGTACAACATCTAAGAGATATCTATCTGAAAAACAAGTCATTATAGGCCAATGTATACACAGTTACAATGCATAGTAGGAAGATGTAGGGAGTCTAGTTCAAGAAGAAATATAAAGGGATAAGAGTGTAGGCCAAGAACTTAGTTACTAAAATACTAAATTACAGAAACCCAAAACTGAGAGGCCGCTAAGTGTGGTCACTCGACCTCATACCTCTTCATCCTCAGCAATGGAAAACAAATTATCTAATGCTTCCTTTTCAGCAGGTCTGACTTTAGGGGAGAGACTCTCCAAACAAGAATAGTGAGTTTTGTTGAAATATTGTATGCAATCAAAGTGAAAGTAAAGTGAAATTTATTAGTTACACATGCGGGGGGGGGGGGCTTAGGGTGGGGGGGCTAGGGGCGTGGGGGGGTTTGGGGTGTGAGGGGGCGGGGTGGAGCTATACTGGGATTCCTGGTGGTGGAATATGAGCACTGGTGAAGGGATGGGTATTCAAGCATTGTATAACTGAGATTTAAACCTGAAAACTTTGTAACTTTCCACATGGTGATTCAATTAAAAATTTAAAAAAAAAAAAGAGTGTAGGCCAAGAGCTATAATGGAAGAGAGACTGGAAATATATTGAAATGCAAGTGAAATAAAACTGATGAAAGTATCACAATATGTAGAGACAATATTTATTTGTCTGGTTTCTAGATAACCAAACATAAAAATTCTCTTAAAAATAGATTGATTTTTAAACCTTTTTATTTTTAAAACTTTTAAAAGGTATCATTTTAAATCAGTGGAACCGAGACACAAAGAACACACATAGCTGAACTCTACCAGGTCAACAATTAGCTGCTGAAATTCCCTCTAAATACTAAAGTGAGTAACCTAACTATAGCTACCAGTTTGTGAAAAATCATATTGTTGATTTTGCCTCATTGTCTTTCATGCCATGTCAGATTCAGATTTTTGCACTTACCAAAGGCAATCCCTTCTTCTCTATCTTTCTTATCTCCTAACAAACACTTGTCTGTATACAGTGGATCTTCCTTCTGGGGACAGTACAGATTCTTTTTTATCCTCCAATACCTGTGAATTATTACTTATATTTCAAGAAGTAAAAAACACCACTTGTGTTTCATGTTCAGATCTATTGTGCAAGAAGCTTGCAATTATCTTGCATTCTCAATAAGTTTCTCTTTGTCAGTAGAGAATTGTTTCTCATTTTCTTTGTGGGCTTTTCCCCTCAAAACCCTTGTTACTAGCTGAAAATATACACAGTTTTCTTAACAACTCGGCAGGAAACAAATCACTTTCACCCTAGATAGCCAATTTCTCCAACCAAAGTTCAGTCATATATTTTTATGACTGGACAGCACATATAATACCAAGAAATAATACATATTTCCAATAACTATTTTAATGAAAAAATATTTATACTATAAATTAAGTAAATTGATTACACCAATATTGAAGTTTATGATACTAACAGACAAAATTACTACACCCGATTACCACCAAAGTGCCTCATGACTCATCACCACTTGTTCTAATTTAACCTCTGGTTCAATAAATTAATTGGTTTTATTTAGGAATATGATAGAGGAGAGAATGTGGGAAAGTTACATAAAGTAAAGGAAGAGTAATTACACTATCCAAGCTGGGGGGAGGGAGTAACTCCAGAATGGATTACACCAATCAATTTTAATTGTTTTGTTCATCACTTGTGGATTTTGAGGAACACACCCAACAGTGCCCAGGGCTTACTCCTGGCTCCATGCTTAGGGATCACGTCTGACAGTTCTCAAGTCCCTTTTGGTGCCAGGAATTGAACCTGGGTTGGCCACATGCAAGGCTAGCAACTTATTCACTGAACTTTTTTTTCCAGCCCAGTGCCAATCGATTCTTATTGAACCTACATGCATAAGCGCAAAGAAAAGCTTTTTATAGTACTATATGTGCAATAGCCTTAGTAGCAAAACGTTTCTTTAACTTCTATCTCTTGATTGGAATCCATCAAATACTCTAGAAATATTGCTTAGAATCTGCTTTTGTCTTCCAGGGATTCCCCAAAAGCTGATCCTCAGTCAGTCATTCTCACCTACTCCCTCCATTCTGAAAATATCTACTCACAAAAGATAGAAGTTATAGTTTCCTCAGAAGATAACTATTATCTTCAATTTCAGAGCACCATGGGTTAAACCATGTCTCTTCAAATATAACATAGAGGGGGCCAGGAATAATTCTTGAGTTCAGAGCCAGGAGTAACCCCTGTGCATTGTCTGGTGTGGAACCCTTCCAGAAAAATAAAGATCTAGAGATAAATTATCCCAGATCTATTGTTGGACTTTAATCCAATGCCTTCTCTTTAATAGGAATGTCATGAAAATTTGAGACAAATACACAGTTATAACACAGAAAATCTGGACTGTTAAAATGGAGACAGAGATTTGAGTGAAGAATAGAATGGAGTTCTGTAGCTCCAAGATATAGAAAGCCAAAAACTGGGCAAGAGATATAGTACAGCTGGTACAGAGTGCTCACAGATAGTACTGGGTGCTTGTCTTGCACACAACCAATCTGGCATCCTATATGGTACCCCATGCCAGCCAGGAGTGGTTCCTTGAGTGCAGTGTCAGGAATAAATCCTGAGCACCAAAAGGTGTAGCCCCAAAACAAACCAAACAAAATAAAAGAAAGCCATAAATTATTGAAACCTTTATTTTTAAACTGTAGCACAAAGAACCAAAAGAGAGTAAAATAGTTTTCCTTAAATCATCCAGTTTTTCAATCTTTGCTATCACATTATTAGGAAACTGGGACACAAAGTAGTAATCGGACTAAATGTGAACTGTAGGATAACATAGACTCACGTAGTTTAGGTTTATTGGGTTACTCCCGTTACAGTGCTCCTATTCCTCTTTGCTTATTTGTAGCTTCTTTCTTAGTGTTCTGTTGACTTGTAAATAATGTTTTTCTCTTCTCCTTGAGTCCTTTGCATAGTTTATTCAGAGCAAGTCCTTTTTGTATGGACACAGGAAGACTTAACAAATGTTATGCTTTTGTAAGCTGGGAGTCATTTGACTCTACATGATGTTTTCCTCCAGGGCATCTGTTCTCTTGACCTAAGCCTCAGCTGCCCTTACTTCCTAGCACCCCCAAAGCACGGTCCCGACGTGGGACAAGAAGGACCCAGGGCAAGCGGTGAGTTGTGTGCTACCCTGGCATCGAGATGGGCCTGGCCAAAGTGCCTAATGCTTAACTATAAGTTAAGAGCTTGATCATGGACAAATGCTGTCATGATCCAAACAGTGATACTAGATTTGGACCCTGCTAGGGTGAGGAAAGACTAATCTGGCCTGAGCGCTGTAGTCTGAGATGAGGTGACCCCCGGAGAGCAATTCTAAAAGTTTTATGCATCTCTTGCTATGCCCATACAAAATGATTAATATTGTGAATGCTTATATGTTTGTTGGACGGAGAGGAGAAACACAACCTTGGGATTTCATCCTTGGATGGGCCCTGCTGAAAGCGTATCTGTCCTAGACAATAGGTGTTCTGCTAGTGTTATTGAACTTTTTGTGCCTAGCATTTTATTTTATGGTTAAAATCTGTTCTAAACAAAAAGGGGGGAGATGTTGGAATATTTCCCCTTTTCCAGCTGCCTTCTGGAGTTTTGTCACAGAAACCTAGCTGATCTTTGACCCACAGATCTAAGGTGCTAGCCTAGTCTTTGGGATGTAAATTTCAGGTGCTGTCTAGTTTGTAGTTGACATGTAGATTTCTTGCTGCAGCCCAGCCTGGTCTTTGGGATGTAAATCCAAGTGCTTTCAGCCCAAAGAAGGCTTCAGCTTTGGTTTTGGTTTTGTATCTTGTTTCCAGGGGCAGATCCACAGGGCCAGATCCACCAGAGAGATCAGGGAGAGACAGGTAGGAGGAGAGAGAGAAGCCAGAGAGAAGCAGTTGAGAGTAGATCCAGAGAGAGGCCAGAGCTGGGAGTGAGGGAGATGAGAAAGTTTGAAGATTGAATAAACGGTAACTAATCAGCAACCAGCTTGGTCCTCGTTCTTCCTTCGCCTGTCCTTGACCACCGGCCGTCCCGATCCAGTCCACACACTCCCGATCCAGAGCACCGAACGTGGGCGGTGAGGCACAGCCGCCCGGAGAGCCCGCGAGTGCACTCGCCCCTCGGCGTGCTTTAGTTTTTTACAGTGAACAACATGAACAAGCCCATATTTCACATCTTACCATGCTCTTGCTACCAAATCCCTGATTATCAGATATTGGACTGCTTTATGTTGATGAAGATAGTGAAATAGGAAAAAGAATATCTGGGGTTGGAGATCTAGTATAGCAGGTAGGGTACTTGCCTTACACAGAGGCCAACCTGGGTTTAATGCCTGGAATATGATCCCCCAAGCACCACTAGGAGTGAGTCTTGAATGCAGAACCATGTGTAAGCCCTGAATATCCCTGAGTTTGGTACAAAAAATAAACCACATTTTTTTGTAAAAAAAAGAAAAAATACGCCTTCTCAAGATGGAGTCCCGGTGACACTGAGCTTCTACTAACATGGCTCCGGTATTTGGGACTGGGACCATTTCTCCAAACCGCGTGGGGGCACTGGAACTGGGAGGCTCCATCCCTGCTTCCAGCCTGCCCCTGCCCCCGGAAGTCACGCCCTCAACGCCACCCCTCGCACCATCTTGTCATAGCAACCAGCAGTGAAGAATCTGGGCCAGCAGGCACCACAAGCCGGAGAATGCTCCAGACCCCAGACCGAGCCAACAACACCAGGGTGTCAGACAGAGAAGGTGCAGCCACCTCGCCTTCTCCATGTGGAGTTCAGGGGACACTGAGCTTCTACTAACATGACTCCAGTCTGTGGGACTGGGACTATTTCTCCAAACTGTGTGGCAGTGTAAGCGGCAACCTTTCCTGATATATAAAAAGCCACTCAGGAACGGCTACGCCACCCCTGAGTGGCCATTATCCCAGAAGCACAGAAACCAATCTCGGAATGCAGCGGCTGCTGGCAGATATACTCATGGACTGTGAACTAAGCCACAGCTCTGTGCAGGGAGGGGGAAGGGTTTTTGTCCCTCGGCCTTTTCCCCTTTGTGGCAGCATGGCAACTGCCACCTTTCAGAGCCAACTGGACAGAGAAGTAGGAGCTTGCAGTGATGGGACACATGGGGAATCTCACGATGTGGGGGTCGGGGCAGAACTGGCCCTGTTCCCCACCCAGATGAAACCCCGAGTGGCTGCCCATGAATAGCTCCACTGCTCCTGAACAGCCATGATTCCAGAGGCAGACAAATCAACCTCAGAATGCAGTGACTGCTGGCAGAAATACCTCTGGGCTTAACTACTAAAATACCAGAATCCCAAAACTGGGTAGCCCCTTTCTCGACATTGCAACATCATATGCTCTTTGTTATCAGCACTAGAAAACATATGATCTAATGATGCCATTTCAACAGGTCTTAATGTTTGGAGAGAGGGGAAAACTCCAAATAATAATAGTGGGTTTCTGTTGAAAATTAAATGTAATCAAAGTATAGAGAGAGTGAAGTGAAAATCATTGGCCACACGAGCAGAGGTACGTGGAGGGGGAGTATGCTGGGGTTCTTGGTGGTGGAACATGTGCACTGGTGAAGGAATGAGTGTTTGATCATTGTATGACTGAGACTTGATCCTGAAAACCCTGTAATTGTTCTCATGGTGATTCAATTAAAAAAAAAAAAAGAGAGAGGGGGAAAAAAAATCCTACCTTTTCCTATGAATCAGCAAAGTTTGTTCTAAGCAAACAGCATGTATTAAATGCATTGAATGGAAAAAAAAGAAAAAATAACATAAACTTTAGAGTTAGATTTTGTGTTACAAATGTGACTGAGTCGTGATGCCTCAATTTCCTTTTTCTTTGAATGTTTGGAAGAATTCGCCAGTGAATTCGTCTGGACCTGGGCTTTTGTTTTTGGGGAGACTTTTGATTACAGTTTCGATTTCCTTGATATTTATGGGCCTATTCAGGTATTTCACGTCTTCTTGGCTCAGTCTTGGGAGATTGTAGGAGTCAAGGAATTCATCCATTTCTTTTAGGTTCTCTTGTTTTGTGGCATACAGACTTTCAAAGTAGTCTCTGTTGATCCTTTGAATCTCCTTGGTTTCTGTTGTGATGTCCCCCTTTTCATTTCTGATTCTGTTTATTAGGGTTTTCTCTCTTTCTTTCTTTGTGAGTCTTGCTAGTGGTTTATCAATCTTATTTATTTTCTAGAAGAACCAGCTTTTTGTTTCATTGATCTTATGGATTGTTTTTCGGGTTTCCATATCGTTAATTTCTGCTCTAAGTTTTATTATTTCTTTCCTTCGATCTGGTTTGGGTTCCTTTTGCTGGTCCTCTTCTAAGATCTTGAGCTGCGAAGTCAAGCTATCTATATAGGCCCTTTCTTCCTTTCTGAGGAAGGCTTGCAGAGCTATAAATTTTCCCCTTAACACAGCTTTAGCTGCGTCCCATAGGTTTTGGTAGCTTGTGTCTTCATTCTCATTTGTTTCTAGGTATCTCTTGATTTCTTCCTTGATTTCCTCCGTGACCCACTCATTGTTCAATAATGAGTTGTTTAATTTCCAAGTGTTTGATTTGGTTCTCTGAGTCTTTGTGTGATTAACTTCCATCTTCAGTGCATCATGGTCTGAGAAGACTTGTTGCCAGTTCTCCTCAAGCTTTTCCAGGAAATCGAAAAGACAGGAACCCTTCCAAACAGTTTCTATGAGGCACATATCTCCCTAATACCAAAAGCAAACAAAGACACCACTAACAAAGAAAACTATAGACCAATATCCTTGATGAATACCGATGCGAAGATTCTCAACAAAATACTAGCAAATAGAATCCAACAACTCATCAAAAAGATCATACACCATGACCAAGTGGGATTCATCCCAGGGATGCAAGGTTGGTTTAACATTCGGAAATCAATCAACATAATCCATCACATCAACAAAAGTAAAGATAAAAACCATATGATCATATCAAGAGATGCAGAGAAAGCATTTGACAAGATCCAACACCCATTCATGATAAAAACTCTCACCAAAATGGGTTTTGGAGGAACTTTTCTCAAGATAGTCAAAGCCATCTACCATGAACCTATGGCAAGCATTATCATCAATGGAGAAAAACTAAGGGCTTTTCCTCTAAGATCGGGGACAAGACAAGGATGTCCACTCTCACCACTTCTCTTTAATATAGTACTGGAACTATTAGCAATAGCCATCAGGCAAGAAAAAGATATTAAGGAGATTGAGATTGGAAAGGAAGAAATCAAGCTCTCACTATTCGCAGACGATATGATACTATACCTAGAGAAACCTAAAAGCTCTAGTAAGAAACTCTTAGAAACAATTGACCTATACAGTAAAGTCGCAGGCTATAAAATCAATACCCAAAAATCCATGGCCTTCCTATATGCAAACAATGAGACAGAGGAAAGGGACATGAAAAAAGCAATCCCGTTCACAATTGTGCCCCAGAAAATCAAATACCTTGGAATCAGCTTAACTAAAGAAGTAAAGGACCTCTACAAAGAAAACTATAAAACGCTACTTCATGAAATAAAATAAAAGAGGGCATGAAGAAATGGAAAAATACCCCTGCTCATGGATAGGGAGAATAAACATTGTCAAAATGGCAATACTCCCAAAAGATTTAAAAGATTTTACAGATTTAACGCAATCCCTATAGGGATACCCATGGCATTCTTCAAAGAAACGGAGCAAGCAATCCTGAAATTTATATGGAACAATAAACGCCCACGGACAGCTAAAACAATTCTTGGGAAAAAGATGATGGGAGGCATCACCCTCCCCAACCTTAAACTCTACTACAAAGCGGTAACAATTAAAACAGCATGGTACTGGAACAAAAGCAGAACTGCAGACCAATGGAACAGGGTGGAATATCCCCACACACAACCTAAAATGTATGATCATCTAATCTTTGATAAAGGTGCAAGAGATGTGAAGTGGAGCAAGGAAAGCCTCTTTAACAAATGGTGCTGGCACAACTGGACAACCACATGCAAAAAAATGGGCTTAGAACTCGATCTGACACCATGCACAAAAGCCAGATCAAAATGGATTAAAGACCTCAACATCAGACCACAAACCATAAGGTACATTGAAGACAAGGTCGGCAAAACCCTCCAGGATATTGAAGATAAAGGTATCTTCAAAGATGACACGGAACTAAGCAATCTAGTCAAAACAGAGATCAACAAATGGGACTACATTAAACTAAAAAGCTTCTGCACCGCAAAAGATACAGTGACCAGAATACAAAGACTATCTACAGAATGGGAAAGGATATTTACACAATACCCATCAGATAAGGGGTTGATATCAAGGGTATATAAAGCACTGGTTGAACTCTACAAGAAGAAAACATCCAACCCCATCCAAAAATGGGGCGAAGAAATGAACAGAAACTTTACCAAGGAAGAGATACGAATGGCCAAAAGACACATGAAAAAGTGCTCTACATCACTAATCATCAGAGAGATGCAGATCAAAACAACCATGAGATACCACCTCACACCACAGAGGCTAGCACACATCCAAAAGAACAAAAGCAACCACTGTTGGAGAGGATGTGGGGAGAAAGGGACCATTCTACACTGCTGGTGGGAATGTCGGATAGTTCAGCCCTTTTGGAAAACAATATGGACGATTCTCAAAAAACTAGAGGTTGAGCTCCCATTTGACCCAGCAATACCACTGCTGGGATTATATCCCAGAAAAGCCAAAAAGTATAGTCGAAATGACATCTGCACTTATATGTTCATCGCAGCACTATTTACAATAGCCAGAATCTGGAAAAAACCCGAGTGCCCTAGAACAGATGACTGGTTGAAGAAACTCTGGTACTTCTATACAATGGAATACTATGCAGCTGTTAGAAAGAATGAGGTCATGACATTTGCATATAAGTGGATCAGCATGGAAAGTATCATGCTAAGTGAAATGAGTCAGAAAGAGAGAGACAGACATAGAAAGATTGCACTCATCTGTGGAATATAGAATAATAGACTATAAGACTAACACCCAAGAATAGTAGAAATACCAGGAGGTTGTCACCATGGCTTGGAGGCTGTTCTCTCATTCTGGGCAACTCAGAGAAGGGAACACCAAGTAAAATGTGGTTGGAGGTCTTGTGGGGGAAAGATGATGCGGGCCGAATATAGACTAGAGACTGAACACAATGGCCACTCAGCACCTTTGTTGCAAACCACAACACCTAATCAGAGAGAGAGAACAAAAGGGAATACCCTGCCATAGTGGCAGTGTGGGGTGGGGGGAGACGGGACTGGGGAGGGGGAGAGGGATGTTGGGTTTACTGGTGGTGGAGAATGGGCACTGGTGAAGGGATGGGTTATCAAACTTTGTAAGGGAGAAACATGAGCACAAAAATGTATAAATCTGTAACTGTACCCTCATGTTGACTCACTAATTAAAAATAAACTATTAATTAAAAAAAATTTCCTTTTTCTGTAGAAGGGAAGTAGTACCATACTACTAATGAAATGATTCTCAGCATTTAGTAAGATATTTTACATATTACATATTACAAAAAAATCAGAAATATTTTAAAACATCTAGTATATCTTGATTAACACTGGAAAGTAGACCCATATATCTGAGTGATATAATGCAAAATGAAATATTTCCTCTGTCAAATGGAGTACTAGTCATATTCAGGGTAATCAAACTAATCATCTTTTTCCACCTGGAGTTTTTTTAAATAAGTGCCATGCTAAACTAGATTCTAGAGAGGGGTAAGATGGGGAAGCTCTGCAAATTTTTAGAATTTTCTCATAACATAATCTTATGATTATATGTATCATATAATATAGTATATATTATATAATACATTATATAATTACACAATATATTATATAAATAAATTATATATTATATCATAAATAATTATATAACATATATAACCACAAACTGCCCCCAGCGCCCTGTACTCCCACCAACGGCCAACATCCAGAGACTATAAGACCAAGCTCCCGGACATCTAATAACCTTGTTCTTTCTCTTGGAGAACCTGACAAGCTGCCAAGAGTCTATTGCCCGCATGGGAGAGCCCGGCAAGCTCCCAAGAGTATCCTGCCCACACGGCAGAGCCTGGCAAGCTACCCACGGCTTATTCAATATCCAAAAAACAGTAATGATAGGTCTTATTCTCCCTACCCTGAAAGAGCATCCAATCGTTGGGAAAGACGAGTAAGGAGAGGCTGCTAAAATCTCGGGACTGAGTAATAGAGATGTTACTGGTGCCCACTCAAGTAAATCGATAGACAACGAGATGACAGTGACAGATAATCTTACAGGTTTATTTTAATTTTTAAATTTTATTTTTATAAAGTCATTCACAGTAATGGATTATATTCAATATTTCAGCACCAATCCCACGACCATTACACCTTCCCACCACCATTATTTCAAAGTGTCCCACCACCACTCAAGCCTACCCTACAGGCAGATGCAAGATAATTTATTTTGTCTTCCTTATTATGAATAGTATAAGATGTCTGTAAGGATCTATCTCACAGTGATTCAACAAAATAGTAAAAAACATAGTATGAGATATGGCTGCAGAAGGGAATATGTGCTCCTGGGATTCTGAAATTTAAAATAATTGGGGTCCAGAGCCATTTCTACCACAAGCTCCTCAATTTCTAGATTAATTTGTGAGTCTCTGGATCATGGTCATTAATGCACTTAAATGGCACCTGAAGGCACTTCGTGGGCATAATAGCTAGAACCCCAGAAGGGAAGGGGCGGCCCAATCCCAATACCTTGAGGCCTGACATTTTCAGTCACTAGTCCCACATACCTGGATTTTTCAGTGGATTTATTCTCTTGCATGAGGAGCCCAGGATGGGCCTGTGAAGATTGACCATGAGGGTGGTGTCAATTGGTTTCAGGGCAGTCAGGTCATCATATAGTTTTACATATTTATTTTGTTTTCATTGAATTAACTGAGTGTATTTTATATCTCTAATAAATTATTTTCCTCATGCAAAATCATAGAAAATATAATAAAATAATTATGACCTAGACAGAGAAAAGCAAATCATATACCAAACTGTGACCCTTGCTAACATCCTTAATAGCACAGATGCTTGGTAGAAAAGGTGCCACTGATTATAATTTCATCTCCATTAAAATGTTCACCATCAAGATGGCTGAGAATAAGTCCTTCTGCTTTAGTCCTCAGCAAGAATGAAGAATAGCTGTGCATTATACATAATGCCTACTCTTTGTTATTTGTTGTTGAAGTGTGTGCACAAGTATTTGTATATATGTTCCAGTTAGCAGTGTCTAATTTGTTATTTTCCATACTCATTTTCCTTCCTCTGCCTAGTTATACAAAAATTTTTGAACACAGTATCATAAAGCTCTTTAACCTCTTTAACATAATACATATTTTATTTCCTTGGTGAAGAGGCATCAAGTACCTTTCCATTCCAAGTGTATATAACAAGTTATTTATGTAGTCACAAAGTGTATCCAAAAATAAATATTAAGAAGATAACTGAATCTTGAATATAGAGCAATCTTCTTAAAGAGAAAAGCTAGCAGTGTCCTTGGTGATAGAATTTCTTGTTGCCATGGGAATGTATCCAAAGATTCTATGACATTTTAAGGGAGCACATGAGCTAAATGGGAAAAAATGATGATATATATATATATATATATGCACACACACGCACACACACTAACCCTTTGTTTTTATAGTTACCTGGAAAACTCTACAGAGAGGGAAAAGGCAGGATGAAAGGGATATTCTTTCTGTTGTATGACTCAAGTACCACAAGATTTTTTTCAAACTATTCTTAGCTTGAATCAAACTGAAAAATAGAAAAATTAGATAATAATTGATCACCTAAATTTTATTTTTTTTGAGGGGCACACCCAATAGTGTTTGTTCTTATCCTGACTCTGCATTCAGGGATCATTTGTTTTCTATTGCTGGTTATGAAGAGCATATGATGTCAAGGCCACGTGATTTTTGGATTTCTGATATTTTAGTAATAAGTCTGGAGGGATTTCTGCCCAAAGCCGCTGGATTCCGAGATTGGTTTGTGTGCTTCTAGGATCATGGCCGTTCAAGAGCCAGAGGAGCCGTTCATGGGCAGCGACTCTGGGCTTCATCTGGGTGGGAAGAGGAGCTAGTTCCACCCCCCATCCCATGAGGCCCCAGTCTTGTCACTGCAGTCTCATACCTGGCTGTCCAATAGGCACTGAAAAGGAGGCAGCCACCATGCTGCCAGAGGGAAAAGGCGGAAAGGACAAACACCTATCACCACCCGGGGTGGTACGGTGCCATAGTTTAATGCTCAGTCCAGATGTATTTCGCCAAAAGCCACTGGGTTCTGAGATTGGTTTGTGTGCCTCTGGGATCATGGTCGTTTGAGGGCGGGGAGAGGACAGATTGGATTTTGAGGCTGCTGGCACTTAGCCATAAGGACAATCTCTGCCTCCCATCCTATAATTGGCCTCGTGATGAAGTTAGAGACAGGTCTCAGCCAGAATGGCAGAGCAGCAGTCAGGTCAGGAAGGACCTGTGCTGTGGCCCGTAATTGGCACAGGTCAGGTATAGAGATGCTTTGACATGGCCATAGGGAAGGAGCTCTGTCTTCTGTACCAGAATAAGCCTAGTGAGTACAGCTGGAGTCTGACCTCACCTGAAATAGTGGAGCAATGAGTAGGACAGTCTGATCGCTTAAATTTTAAGAGCATCAAACCCTATAGTATAATATGTGGGTAAAGAACCTCATCTAAGACATGGTATTCTGCCTTTTGTGACATAATGAATAAAACTTGAGTTTATTGTGAGCTGGAAAAATAGTATAGCAGGCCTTTCCTTGCATGTGGCTGACCCAAATTCAATCCCTGGCATCCCATATCTCCTAGCCCACGAGGAGTGATTTCTGAACACGGAGCCAGGGATAAGCTTTGAACACCACTTGGTGCAGCCCCAAAACAAACAGCAACAACAATAAAAAAACTTATTGAAGTGATTGTGTAAAGGGAAATAAAGAGGTGAAATAATTGTTAGTGTGGAATATGAATGGCAGGAATTGTGTATCCCTACTGTAATTCCTCTAATTATAACAAATTAATTCAATTTTAATAAGTTCCTACAATGTGCTAGGTATGGCTTTTATTTAGTTCTCTCTACAAGCTTATGAGTTGCATTCTATTATCTTTCACACTTTGGAGATATTGAAGCTTTATTTTCTATAAGGCTAATCAATTTTATTTCAAAGCCTATACTCATTGCACCACATTGCTTCTCCTTGTCAAAATAATTTTAAGGATTGTTTATTTAACTGTCTCCTCCACTGACTATATGCAGGCAGAAAAAATGTTTTTTATCACCAAAATTCTTAGGATTATTCAATGCCTGCTATATTACAGTTGTTTAATAAACTATGATTGTATCAATTAATGTTTCCAATAATCAGTTTAGATATTATTTGGTGTAAAGATGTTTAATGGCTTTCATTAAGTAACTGCATATCATTTTTCAGATATTGGGGTTCTTCTAGTGGTTCCAGCCTAACTGGGGTAACAACTTCCCTCACCACTTCCCCAGCAGACTGCAGCAGCCTTACTGCCTTCTAACATCAATCACTTTTTATAATTTTGGATCTCGTCAGATCATTTTATAGTGTAAGCCATGGCTGTAAGTGTTTTTTTGTAGAGTTTTTACTTGGAAATTCTTAATCTTTGGAGACACCTACCTAAACTTTGCCAGAAAAACTTCCCAATGCACTCCATCCCCACGCCATCCCCACACATGCTCTGCAGATCGTCATTCCCTCTTCTATGCAACTACAGTGTTGTGCATATGAGTTTGCTGCATTATTATTACACCATTATAACTTTCTTTACTAATAGTTTTATTTCCTTGTTAGACTATCAATTAAATATTCATGTCCTTATATACTTTTACTTTGGAATCAGGATGTATCTTTTAGTTTAATAGCTTATGCTAGTATTGAATTGACAGAATTTTATAAATTTAAATTTGTGAGTTGCATGCAAAATAGTGCATCTTATAATTTATTGTCCTTAGTATCACGAATCATGAAATCCCGTTAATCACCGATTTCTCGGGCGGACTCAGTAACCTCTCATTTCGTCCTTTCCCTGAGATCTTAGAAGTCTATCTCGACTTGGCCCTCCCAAGGATATCGCACTGTGGGCTCTTTCAAGGTCTGGGGAATGAGATACAGCTAGTTACTGGATTTAGCATATGAATACACCATGGGAAGTTTGCAAGGCTGTCCCATGTGGGCAGGAAACTCTCAGAAGATTGCCAGTTTCTCCCAGAGGGAAAAGTAGGCTATAAGATATCGTCCTTAGTATAATGAAATATAATAGCTAGTAATATTGTACAGGGTCTCAATAAAATGTGTTCAATTATTTATGTTAAATAACTCTACTAACATATTATTATATCTAATATATTATTATATTTCATTAATATTTTAATGTCATTAAACTTAAGCTTTGATCCAAGGGCACAGGCATAGAACAGTGCTTGCCTTGCAAGCAGAAGGCTGGTGAAGCCTCAAGTTCAATTCTTGGTACCACCCCACCCCACATGCCCAAGTGCCATTTCCATGACAGTGCTCTTTGGGGTTACTGCTGCTATAACCAAGTGTGTGATCTCCAGGAAAACAACCAAGTCTGGGTCACCCTCAGTCATCATAGGAACAGCAACAAAGGAAATGGAAAGGTATTTTTCCCAAATGAACCAAAAAAGACTGGCTCAGGGTTGTGAATATTTTTTCTGTTCTAATGAATTATTATCATTCTGTCTCTGAGAACTTTTCATAAGAGCTTGTTATTCACTTTATCACACATTTTTTCCAGAGTCATCTGGAAACCCACAGCTAACTCTTACATCCCAGTTAAAATAAATTACATAGTCAATGTTAGCCATTATTCTAAGAGATGAAGTCTGGAAACAGGAAGAGGAGATAATATTATTTTGATTAAATAAACACAAACAACACCAGCTACATTGCTGTAGAATGGGTTGCCCACTATATTAAACTCAGATCTGAAGAAAGCAGTAATGTTTTCATAAAGAGAAGATACAGAGCAACAGTAGACGAAATAGGAAGTTCATTTTAAAATGGAGGATGATTGAACATGAAAAATATCCCAGGGAAGATGAAAAAAATTCTGGAATGAAATATTTCATAAAAATTCAGACTTTTAGGGCCAGAGAGATAATATAAGGATTATAGGACTATACTTGTACTACTTGGCCCCAATTCAATCCCTGACACTGTACTTGGTTCCCGAGGCATCTCTAGGCTAGGAGTGATCCCTGAACACTGATGGTTGTTCCTCTCAAAATATGTCAATGATTTTTCAATAACTAAAATTTTCCATTAATTTTACTTTATTATGCTATATCAGTTGCTATATAATATTCATACAATATATATTATGGGGTACTTCCTATGTGCCAGGCACAGTACTTAAAAGTCCCAGGATTCTGATGGTGAATAAGACAGTTAAGTTTCCTCATTTCCTCATAGTGTTCACTTTTACTTGAAGATGGGCTGATAACAAATAAATAAAAACCAACAAAAGACCCCAAAGATATAAAACTGTTATGGACTAATGGACTAAGTAAAATCTGAGAATCCTATCTCAGATTATGTTGTATGGATAACTTTTCTGAAAATATGATACTTGAGACCAAAGGGAGGAAAGGAGAAGATGAGAATGGCAGAGAAATGGAGAGAAGGAAAGGGAAAGGGAGAGAGAGAGAGAGAAAGAGAGAGAGAGAGTCTACAACAGAAATGATCAAGTCCACATGAAGAATAAATGTAATGTATTTTGAGGCTGAAATGTTGAGGAAGGACAGTGTTTAGTCAACTCAACTGATAAAACAAATACCACAGAATGGGTGAATTAAACAGCAGTTATTTCTTTCTCATTCTTTGGAAGATCAAAAGTCTAACTACTATTCTGTTGATGTCAATGTTTTTTTATTGGCTCTGTTAGTTATTTTAAATATTTTGATGGTCCATTATAAAGTGCACAAAAGTTTAGGAATGTGGGTTGTCCATGGTATGTATATCCATTGATCGTTAAGAAATGACTGTCCCTATACTTTATGAACTATTTTAACTTGAAGTCTATGTTGTCTGATGTAAGTTTGGCCATCATGAATGTTTTTTTTAATTGAATCACCATGAGATATAGTTACAAAACTTGCACGTTTGAGTTTCAGTCATACAATGATTGAACACCCATCCCTCTACCAGTGCACATTTTCCACCAACAATGTGCCTGTGTAAAAACACAAAAAAGAAATGGGAAAAGAGGTGAGGAGGAGACTGCACCAGGCACAGGGCACAGGGCAGCGGCGCTGTCTCTCCCGCCGCCCGGGTTCGGTAGTCTCCAGCCACTTTCCCCACCCAGGGGAGGTTGATGGCGATGATGAGGCATGCAAAGGAAGGAACGGAGCCAAGCTGGTTGGTCTCAATTGCAGTTTATTCCAATTTCCTCTTTATACTCCTGTGCAGTTCTGGCACCAAGTCGTTCCTCATGTTGAGTTCTCGACCCAGGTACACATAGCTGCTGCATTCGGAGATGTTCATTCCTTTGAGAGCAAATGGAACATCAGGGACTAGTCTTGAGACTGAAGTGGTCATCGAAGCCCTTGCCAAACAAGGCATTCAAACTCAATACATCAAGATCCTCCGAGCTGTATTACGGATTCACCACCAGGATCTCACCATTCTACAAAGAAGGGATCATTAACGTAAAGAGAGGCGTTTGGCAGGGCGACACCATTTCACCAAAACTCTTCAGTGCCACCCTCGAGAACTGTGAAGACTGGAATGGGAAGGAATAGGAGTGAAGATAGACAGTCGGCAACCACACCACCTCCGCTTCGCTGATGACATCATTCTCATAACACCAAACATTAGCCAAGCAGCACAAATGCTGGCTGACTTCAACCGCGAGTGTGGAAAGGTCAGACTGCAGCTGAATTTCACCAAAACAATGCTCATGAAAAACGAACTAGTCGCTTTTAACATTAAGTGACATTATTGATATAGAATATTTTGCCATAATTCTGTAGAAATTACAGAACACAGCTATATCTATGTTAAGAACATTCATGGCTGTTCCCTCAACCAGTGCCCATTCTCCTCCACCAATGATCCCACTATCCATCTTACCACCCCCACCCCATCCCCCACCACCCCACCTGTATGACTGAAATGCAAACATGAAAGTTCATAAGTCTGTAACTGTACCTCACAGTATTTCACTAACGAAACATTTTTTTAAAAAAAAGATTAAAAAGTAAAAATAAAAAGAACGTTCATGGCAATACAATCACTTATTAGGAAGGATGAATAGGCCCACATAAATAACAGCACAGCTTAACAGCTAGAAAAAGACCAATAAAATGAACCCAAAATAAGCAGAAGGATGTAAATAATAAAACTTATAGCATAATTAATGAAATTAAAATTAAAAACATTCAAAGAATCAACAAAACTAAGAGCTGGTTATCTGACAAACCATTAACAAGGGTCACTGATAGTTTTTTAGAAACTCCTAGAAAACTATAAGAAGTGAAATATAACACACCACTATAAATTGAATAGAAATTAAAAAATCATCAGGGACTAACTGAATATTTTTTTGCTATTAAAATGGAGAATGTGGGGCTGGAGCGATAGCACAGCGGGGAGGGCGTTTGCCTTGCACTCGGCCGACCTGGGTTCGATTCCCAGCATCCCATATGGTCCCCTGAGCACCGCCAGGAGTGGTTCCTGAGTGCTGAGCCAGGAGTAACCCCTGTGCATCGCCAGGTGTGACCCAAAAAGCAATAAAATAAAATAAAACAATTTTATAAAAAAAAATGGAGAATGTAGAAGAAATGGGTAGTTGTTTATTTTACTCTATAGCCTTTAAAGGTTGAATCAATAGAAAATGTAGCACCTAACCAGGTTAATTATTATGAAGAATATCAAAACAGTGATCAAAATTCTCACCCCAAACAAAAGCCCAGGCCTAGAAATGTTACTACTGAATTCTTGCAACCTATAAAGAGATCTACTCCCAATCCTTTGCAGGCTTTTTCAGAAAATCAAAGAAACAGGAACTCTCCCATTTTTTCTAAGGCAAACATTACTCCAATACAAAAAGAAGGCAGAAATATTACTAAAAATGAAAACTATACACCTGTATCTCTTATGAATATAGATGCAAAGACCCTCACAAAATATTATCCAACCAAATATAACACTATGTCAAAAAGATCACACTGCATGCCCAAATAAGATTCATCCTGGGGATGCAAGTATGGTTTAATATAAGCAAATCAATCATATAAGGAAAAATTAGTATATCGTAATATAATATACCATATCAGTACAAGGAAAAATACAAATCATATTATCATATCAGCACATGCAGAGAAAGAATTTTACAAGATCCAACACACATTCATGATAAAAATGCTCAAGAAAATGGGGGTTGAAGAAAATTTCCTCAACAAAGTTAAAGCCAGATTAGAGAGATAGTACAGTAGTAGAATGCTTATCTTGCACTTGGCTGACACGGGTTTGATCTCGGGCACCCCAAATGAGCCCCTGATCCCTGCCAGAACTTATCCCTTAGCACAGAACCAGGATTAAACCCTGGGCACCACCAAGTGTGACCTCCGAACAATCTAGAAAAAAATAAAACATTCAAACAAAAATAGTTAAATACTTTTACTACAGATGGTATGCTGAGGTTTTGGCTTAACCTCCTGGGGAGGTGGCAGTACTTAGTAGGAGGGAAAAAGACTGGGGGAGGAGCAGGTGGTATGGGGGCTGGGGATTGAGAAATCAAGTCTTCCACATGATCATTTGACTTTAAACTTCTCCCAGTTTTAATGGCAGATAATATTGCCGGCATATTTATGACTATAAAGAAATTAAAACACTATTTTGCAACAAAGAGGTATTGCCACATTATAGTTCTTCGCACATGCCTTGAGGAAATAAATCCATCTCTTAATCACCAAATAAAAAATGAAATACTTAAATTCATTCTACCCATAAAGTATAGTTTTTGTGATTATTCCAGAAACATTTAAAGAATGACAAAATTAATTCACAGTATTTTTCTTGCTCAGAAATTTATTTTAAATCTATGCAAAAAAATAGAGTAAACTCTGATACTTCTAACAAATGTAAAAATTTAAAACATTATCTTACAATTTTATTTTAAAATAGCAGAATCATAATTTCTTAAAGTGAAATGTTTAAAGTTTTCCTCATACCTAAATTTAACTTGGGGAAATAAATTTATAGTAAAGAAATCCATTATGATATTTCCGAAGGAAGAAAGAAGAAAATAAACTTTCTAATTTGGTGACTGCTAAAATGTTCAATTTGTGTGTAAAAACCCTGTGTTTTAGCAATGGATGGAAGCACTGAGAAACATCTGGCTCCAAAGCCTGACTTCTCTCAGCAAGTCAAAAATAATTAACCGAGTAAAAAGTGTGAATGTCACAATGGTTTCAAAATTAAGTGAAGATAAGTACAAGACTAAAAGTGGATTTGATTTATCTGGCGACAGAACAGATGCAGTTTTGGTTGATTTATATTTACAGTGGACAGTGGGTAAGATTTCAATTCTTTCCAGAAAATATTATAGTTTCTTCACACACTGACTGAAAAATCAGGTACTAGAGGAACTTAATGAACAACTTGTGAAAAATCAGAAAATAATTCATAATAAGGTAGGGAAGCTGCAGGAATTCTGCCATGAAAAAAGATAGAACTCAGGAGGTGAAGCTGTAATTGAGAGTCTGACCTTTTCCCATGTCTCCCAATTGCTTTCCCCAAAATAATAACTTTCTTCATTGCTTCTCTAAACTGTAACTTTACCCAAATATGATGACAAGGAAGCTAGAATATTACAGATTGCATAAGTAAGTCAGACCTTACCTAAGTAGTGTTTCTACATTCTACTAGTCCTACATTCCTTGTAAAGTTGTATTTAATGACAGAAAATCATAATACATGGTATTTCAGGTACGGATGTAATGAGGAAAAGCATTATGCACAAAATTTAAAGTATGAAATTTCCAGCTTGCAAGAATTATATCCTGAGTAGTCATATTATTTCCCTGGTATGTGCTTACTACAGAAATAAAACAGATATAAAAAAGAACACTAAGAATATAGGATATTAATAGTAGATATTGAGCAGAACTTTTAATCATTGATGTTGCAATGCTCTTGAGCTTTTATATTTGAATAGAAATCTATTTTAATTCAAGTGTGTTTGATTACTTTCTTTAAAGATAAGGAGTGTGATACAATATATCCTATTGGTATCCTTTTCTGTGTCTACAGATTGTTTTACCAAGGAAGTAATTTTAAATTCTTTGTTGAGAAGTGCTGAAAGCTGTGGTTACATAAATAAAAGACATATAAAAATGACTCTTAAGCAATGACTAGTAAACTATTGTTAATGTTTGTTTTAGAAACCCTTAAATATAAATAATTATGCATCATATTTTATAGACTTCACAGAAGATATGACAATATTGGATATTTGGAAATTGACAATTAGAGACACAAGAAGTCAATATAGTAAAACTCAAATATACCAATCTCCAAATAAAATACATCATCTATATAAGTACTCATAGACCAGGGAAACAGTGCAGGGCTAAGGGGACATGTTTTGTATGAGTACAAATCTTTTCAATTGAATCTTATTCAATTCCCAGCACCTAAGCATAGCAGGGTGCAGACCCAAAGGCTCCTAAGCACTGTGAGCTGAGGACTTATTTGGAGACCCCTGTATTCTTCTGAGTGTAGCTTGTATGTATCCCAAGTACTTCAGTGGTGGTCCCCAACACTGCTAGACCCAAGCATCATTGTGTACTCAGACTTTAATATTGAAGTGGCTTGGTTGGCCAACTATCACTGGGGATAACATTAGGAGTGGACCCCAAGTCACTTTTGGAGGTCCAAAGGGAGATCAATTTATGTGAAAATTAATTTATATAAAGATAAATATTAATGCATAATCTAAAATATTGTATAATTAGATTTAGAACTGTGGAAAATTTTATAGTTTAGGAAAAATGTGGAGACCAAACATTAATTTAATGTTTGGCCCCCTTGGATCCTAAGGCCCTCAGGATCCAAGTAACAATGGTCACCATTATGGTGACACATGAAAAAATTTTCAACACTGCATCCCTGAAATTCAAGAAGTTTCCTTACACCTAAGTTTAAATTAACTATGAGTTAAACCGAAATATACTTTAGATGACTTACTATTTTAGTTTTCTTTATTTAGTTGTAAAGATACTACTAAAATAGTTAGGAAACAAAAAGTCACCAAATTTAAAGCCTTATACAACAGCTCTATGGCCACTGATACAAAAATATACCTTCATTTTCTGGTAGTCAAGTGAAGATTATAAATCATGTCATAAAGGATTAAAATGATGCAATAAAACAATAAAACACTATATCCATCAGAAATAAAAGTAATAAAACAAAACAAAATCACTCTTTTTAAAAAATATATTCTTTTATTTTGTCATGATGAGTTACAAAGTTATTATTAGGTTTCGGGTGTAGAATATTCCAGCCCCAATCCCTTCCCGGTGTCCACTGTCCTTCTTCAATGCTTCACTAGTATCCACTTCCCTGCACTAATGTCCCCCACCCATTTCCTTCCTACCCACCAGCCTACCTCTGTGACAGGTGCTGCTTTATAACTTTGGCACTGTGATTTACAATACTGTTGCTGATAAAGTTTCATGCAAAATAGTCTACCACCTTTCAATCTGCCAAAACCTACCAACTAAACAATTCTCTCCACCATTGCAGTGTTCTCTTCCCAGACTATCCCCATTTTTCCCCAGCCCCCCCCTCCAGACTATCCCTATTTTTGTACAGGCCTTCCCAACACCTGGGGTATGCTTTCTATTGAAAACCAGTCTTCAGGGTCTTTGTACTAATTTCTTTGAGTACTTGTATCCCACTATGATGATTCTTTATATCCTGCATATTTGATAGATTATTTTGTGTTGGTCTCTCTCCCTGTAATTTCACTCAGCAGGATACCCTCCAGATCCTTCCAAATAGCAGCAAATTGCATGATTTTATCTTTTCTTATGGCTGAGTAATATTTCAATGTGTGTATGTACTGTAGTTTCTTTAATCAATCATCTATTCTTGGAAACTTGGTTTCCAGATTTTGCTATTGTGGATAGTGCTACAATGAACAGGGTAGTGCAGGTGTCTTTTCTCCATTGCATTTTTGGGCCATCAGGGTATATTCCAAGAAGTTAAATTGCTGTGTCAAATGGAAACCCAATTTCTAGTTGTTTGAGAAGTGCCCCTGTTGTTTTCCAGAAAATCTGGACCAGCTGAAATTCCCACCAGCAGTGAATAAGGGTCCCTGTTTTGCTGCATCCACACTAATACTGGTTGTTCATGTTCTTGGTGATGTGCACCATTCATTGTGTTTCTGAGGAGGCATCTCATTGTTGTTTTCTTTTGCATTTCCTTGATGAAAACCATTCCTTTTATAATCACAGTTTTCTTACTGTTCGAATTACCAGATCACTAAATAAGTAACATCAAGTCCTACTGCTTAAAATCAAATCTTTAAAGTTTCATATACATGTTAAGTGTCTAAAGAACATTTACGCTAAAGTGAGAGAATAAACTAAGATTAAATTCAGACTATTTATTTAAAAAGACTTTGGATGCAATGATTAAATGTTAAAATATATTTGTCAGGGAGTCAAGTTGAATTGGAAGGAAACCTGGGCTTACGAGGTGGTAGGACTAAAGCCGGGAACACTGTATGCCTGAAATCCTATTGTAAACAACTTTGTAAATCTTAATATCTAAAGAAAGAAAATTTACTGGCCTTCTTCTTTCTCCTCCACCATCCCAGATGAGGCTCTCCTCTGGCTGATACCACTGGGCCGATTCCGAAGGGGAGGGAGAGCTTCAATGGGAGGAGGAGCCCCTCCCTTCTGTGTGTGTCCCAACAACCTCCTAACCTGCATCATATTAAGGGCCCACCCCACAGCTCCTTCCTGACTGTCTGCTTGCTGCTCCATCATCCCAGGTGAGGGTCACCACTGGCTTATAGGAATGGGCCTATCTGAAGTAGAAGGCAGAACTCCAGTAGGAGGAAGAACTTCTCCCTCTTGGGTGGTTCCCAGTGGCCTCCACACCTGACCTGTATAATATTAATGACCCACAGCACAGCTCTGGAAGCAATATGATAGATCTACTTAACAAATGAAGTGCTGCTCATGGTTATTCTTTCAGTTACTCTGTGAGGACAGGCAGAGAAGACAAATAGCAACCTCTAGCCAATCTCTCACTGCCTTCCCAGGGGGTTAACTACAAAACTCATCCCCAGCACAAGAAGGACACTAGAAAGCCAATGGGGAAAACATTCAAAAACCCACCAAGCTCAATTAGTGAAAAAATTGTCACCAAAGACATAAAAAACACAAGAAAATCTTCATATAGTGTCTTTGATGACATTATTTTAAGGATGTTCAATGAGTTCAAAGAAAACATAGGACAGGTAATCAGCAAAGCACAAGAAAGTATACTCTTATACTTTAAATGAAAAAGCTATTATACTCAGAAATGACAGAAATGAAGAACATGGTGGTTATATTTTAAAAAGTCAATAGAAGTTCTTAACAGCAGAATAACAGGAGCTGAGCAAACAATTAAGGGAAAAAAATGAAAAGGAGAAAACTGCTAAGAAACAGCAAAAAGTGAAAAATAGCCTGAAAAAAAAATGAACAGCATACTGAAGAACTATGGATGGGTTCAAGAAAAGCAATGTAAGGATAAATGGAATCCCTGAAGAACTGGAAGGCAAATGTGAATAAACAATAGTTAAAGAAATCATCGATAAAAATCTACTCTGTTATAAATTAGGCTTCTTTCTTTCTTTGCCCATTTGGCAGGTATATAACAAATTTATTTCATATTGCTTGGTCTAAAAAATTTAAAAATAATGGCAATAAGAATGATTAGAAAATGAATAAATAAAAGTTAATGTGCAATGATTGCTGTTTATGTTTAACCTTTCTTAATCTAGTCGAGGACAATTATATTCTAATTAGTGAGTGCCATATTCAGTGTCACATGATGAAAAACTCCTCCTGTTCTTTAAGGAAGCTCCTTTAGTGCTCCTTGTAAAACTGGTTTCAAAGATATGAATTCCCTAAGCTGTTGCCTATCTATGAAGCTCTGTACAGTTCTTTCTAATCTGAATAATATTCCAGCTAGAGACAATATTCTTAGTGAGGTATTTAGTTCATTGTACTATACTTTTCCATATTCTTCTGACTCATAGAGTCTCATTTGATAGATCTACTGTACATCTTATAGGCTTTCCTTGTATGTAAGTTCCTGTTTTGAGCTCACTACTTTCAATATCTATCTTTGGACTTTGTCATTTTGAGTATAATTTATCTCAGAATTTTTCTAATTGGGAAGTGATGATTACTGCAATATGCTCAAGAACCAAATAAAATTTAATGTAATGTTTTAGATCCCAGAGCTGAAAACTTAGTTATGTAAATGAAAATAGGTAGTATGCTTTATTGTTTTAAATGACTTAACTTTCCTTATCTACACAGATTAAAATCATATAGTGCAATTATTCACTACAAATTGAATTTTGCTTATTTTATATTTTGAGAATTCCACTTGTCATTTCTCTCAGTTTTTTTGGAACAAGCAACATAAAATAAACTTTTTATATGCTTGCCCTGGGAGCATACTGGGGGATGTCGGGGACCCTGAGGACACTGGTGATGGGACAGGTGTTGCAACACCACACTGTTTTCAATAGCCACAATATGGAAAAAACCAGAGTGCCCAAAAACAGATGACTGGTTAAAGAAACTCTAGTATATCTACACAATGGAATACTACGTAGCTGTCAGAAAACGTGAAGTCATGAAATTTGCATATAAGTGGATCAACATGGAAAGTATCATGCTAAGTGAAATGAGTCAGAAAGAAAGAGACAGACATAGAAAGATTGCACTCATATGTGGAATATAAAGTAGCTGAGAGGTATAAGCTTACAATGATGCAATTTCTGGCAGATATTTCTCTGGACTTAGTTACTAAAATACTAAAATACAGAAATCCAAACCCGTGCGGCTGCTAGTGTGGCCTCTCGACCTCATATCTCTTCATTCTCAGCAATGGAAAACAAATTATCAAATGCTTACTTTTCAGCAGGTCGACTTTAGGGGAGAGAAACTCCAAATCAATAATAGTGAGTTTTTTGTTGAAATATTGAATGTAATCAAAGTAAAGTGAAAGTAAAGTAAAATTTTCCAGTTACACATGCGGGGTGGGGGGCTGGGGAGGTGAGGGGGAAGGGGGAGGTATACTGTGATTCTTGGTGGTGGAATATGTGCACTGGTGAAGGGATGGGTGTTCGAGCATTGTTTAATTGAGACTTAAACCTGAAAGCTCTGTAACTTTCCACATGGTGATTCAATAAAAGAATAAATTAAAAATAAAAAATAATAATAAATGTCAGTGGGTAGGGTTATAAAGTTTAATATATTTGCTTACAAATTAAAAATAATTAAAACTACCTCAAAATTATTCACTTGAGACAACACCATGTTTTTAAGACATTTATTGAGGTATAATTCCACACAATAAACAATGCATATTAAAGGTATCTAATCTAAGTTTTGACATATTTGCATCATGTAAAACAATAATCAAGCTAATGAACATAGATATATAACCAAGGCATGATCTTCGGCCACTTTGTAACATCACCCACCTTGAGCTCTGTTCAGATAAGTGCTAACCTGTCACTATCTGTGAGTTTGCATTTCCAAACATTTTAGTGTGTACTTTTTGCCAGACCTCATATACCAATTATTTTATTTTATTCATTATTTTGATGTTTGACAGGTTAGTGTCTTTAAAGGAACTTGGGAACTCTGGTGAAGGGAAGTTGTGATTGGTGCTGGAACATTGCCTGAAACTTTGCAAATCATGGTGTCTTAACAAAACTAAAAAAATTTAACAAAAAAATGTAGATTTTATAGTCCTATCAATAGTTTTTATATTCTCTTGTCATCATTTCAATATCCTTGAAATCTGTATTTGTGTTGCCATTCTCATTTTTGATATTGTTTATTTGTGTTATCTTTTTCTTCATCCATATGGCTATTGGTTTATTTGCTTTACTGATATTCCCCAAAAATCAGTCATGGGTTTTATTGATTTTTCTCTATTGTTTTCTACCTCATTACTTTCTGTTCTTACCTTTATTTCCTTTTTTCTATATTGAATTTTTTTCTTCAAATTAGTTAAATGGAAACTGAGATTTTTAGTTTGAAAAATTTTGTGTTTTGTTTCGCTATAAGTATCAAGTGCTATAAATTTTCCTGTGTAACATTTCAGTGTCATCTAACAAATTTTGATAACTTGTCATTCATAAAATACTTTCTAATTTTCAGTTTTCCCTTCTTTTACCAACGAGTTATTTTTAAAGTGTTTCATCTAGTTCTTAAATACATGGAAATTTTCCCCAAATCTTTCTATATTAATAGAATTTAATTCTCTGGTAGTCAGAGACAATATTTTATATAATTTTTATCTTTTTTAATTTATTGAGGCATTTTATGACAAAAATAATCTGGTGAATATAACATATTCTTGAAAATTAATTTTATTTTGTTGTTTAGTGGAGTTCCAGAAAATCAGTGAGCAATGGGACAACAGTGCTACATGCTTCAGTGCTCCAGTGCAGTTTAGTGGAGTGTTCTACAAAACTCAATTATATGATGGTGATATATCACATTTAAATCTCCTATACCTATAATCCAAGGCAGAGCCTGGCAAGCTCCCCGTGGCATATTCAATATGACAAAAACAGTAACAAGTCTCACAATCGAGACATTACTGGTGCCTGCTCTAGCAAATCGATGAACAATGGGTCGACAGTGCTATACCTATAATCATTTTCTAGCAAGCTTATCAATTATTGAGAAAGATGTATTGAAAACTCTTGACTACAACTGCATGACTAAATATTTGCCTGGGAATTCTATTTGTTTTTCTTTCACATATATTGAAAAGCTGTTATCAGTTGTATCAACATTAGGGATTGTTACATCTTCTTAATGAAATGACCATAATTATTATGAAATTATCTTCTTTATCCCAGATATTTTTCATTGCTCTCTAATGTACCTTTCTGCAATCAAGATAACAGGAATAAATATTGCTAGCACAATACATTATTTGAAATCTGCTTTTAGATAGTATATGTTTATTATCTTTATGCTGTCTAATAATGTGTGCCTTTTAATTATATTTTTATATATTTTAATTCAGTTTGATCACTGATATGATTGACCTTTGAGACAATCATACTATTTAAAAGATTTTTCTAGGGCCAGAGAGATAATATAATGGGCACTTGCCTTGCAAGTAACTGAGCTAGATTTGATTCCCCACATCCCATACAGTCTCCTGAACCTGTCAGGGCTGATCTCTGAGTGAAAAGCCAGGAGTAAGTTCTGAGAACTACCAGATGTGTCCCCACCAAAATATTTTTCCCATCTCTTCTTCTTTCATATTTCCCAATTTAAGCCTTCCTTGAGATTATTTTTATGATTTAATTTTATCCCCTTTTATAATTTATTTGTTTATACTATTGTTTTGTTTTTTATTAAAAGTTTAGCATGTGAAATGCAATCTGTTTAATTTATCACAATCTGCTTTACAGAAAATTATATCACTTTATATAGTATTAGATCCTTTCTCACCTAACATTGCTTATATATTTCACATTGCTTTATTATTTTTGTCTAAACATTAGCCTTTTTAGGTTTAAATCACACACTTTCTTAAAATATTTGCTTTTGCTGTCACTGTTTCTAGTTTCCTCTGTGTCTTTGTATAAATTCATATTTTCATTTGGTTTCATTTTCTTCAGCCTGGTAAAACTCTGTAGAGAATCTAGCTAAACTATTCTATAATAATTTTGTCTTGGCGCACATATTATGTGACCAAATGGCCTAAAGTTGCCTTGAACTGACCTTAATGTCTCTTCAGTGTGCATGCTCAAGATCTCAACATGCCCAATAATACATGACTCTACTGACCGCCTTGTGATTGACAATCTTCCTACTCCACACGGCCTTATCCATTAGAGACACTACACCAAGGCTTTCCAGAATGTGTGTTTTGTTTGAATTGACGGATCTAATTTTAACCTAAAATACCCCAAGTATTTTACCCAGAGACCCTAATATAGGACCTGGCCCTACCACTGCTCTCTTTTTCTGTCTGCCTGCATACTTCCTTGACCTCCCTCAGTTAATCAATCCAGGTTTAATATGTATTTCTTCTAGACAATACATATATTGTATTAGACTTCTCTACTTCAATTTACTTGAGATCACCAAACACCATCAAACACCTAGGGCCTCTACCCAACAAATAATAATTAAACAGTTATAACTTTCTTGAACATTTCTTGTATTGAGGTATAAAGGTGAAATTTTTTTCCATTTTTGAAATTTTGTATATGACCTATTCTGAATCAACTTTCACTGGGTATAGAATTCTAGTTTTTGCTTTTCTTCTGCTGCCTTAGAGAAAATTACTCGTTTGGAATTATGTTCATGGTAAACCATCATTAAAGGTATTATATATCACAGAACCTCAGTCAACAAAAACCAATTTGAAATATTTAAAAAATATTCATCCTTTATCATCTTACTTGCATGGATTGTACTGAAGAATCTACTGTCTGTTACCTACATGTATACCTGTATTGCTTCACTGTGTATATTTAAGAATTTTTTCATTTTAACTAATTTTGAAATGTCAGATTTTGATGTGGGCTGGAGCAATAGCACAGTGGGTAGGGCGTTTGCCTTGCACATGGACGACCCAGGTTTGATTCCTCCATCATTCTTGGAGAGCCCGGCTAGCTACCGAGAGTTTCCTGCCTGCATGGCAGAGCCTGGCAAGCTACCTGTGGCGTATTCAATATGCCAAAAACAGTAACAACAAGTCTCACAATGAAGATGTTACTGGTGACCGCTCAAGCAAATCGATGAACAATGGGATGACAGTGACAGTGACAGAATTTGATGTGTCTTGGTTGTTTGATATACCATGTTTCATGTATCTGGTTTTGTTTCTCATTTTAGTTTCATCTTGTTTTGCTTTATTTTTTTAAATTTCTTAGATCTATGGGCTTATTGTTTTCATTAAAATGAGTTTTTCAGTCATTATTTCCTCAAATATATTTATTCCCCTCCCATTGGCTCCAATTCTATATATATTATGCTTTTTGGAGGAGTTATTTAATTATTCACCATACTCAGTTCATTATACAAATTTTCTTTTCTTTGTTTTTATAGGCTTCACTGATAAGTTATATTGGCCATAAAATTTACACTTTCCAACTGCACAATAGATTTCATACATAGTTTCATGACACTACCATCTAATTATGGAACATTTTCATATCTCACAAAAGAAACTCATACCTTCTAGCAGATACTCCCTATACCACCTTCTCCCAGGCCCTGGTAATCACTAATACACTTTCTGTCTCCAAGTATTTACCTATTATTGAAACTATGCAAATGAAATCATGTATTTTCTTTGTGCCTAGAATCCTTAACTTGAATTAATATCTATTCATTGTTGTAGTTAATTCATATTATAGCATATCAATATTTTATTTTCATTATTGAATAATTCATTATATAGGTAAGTTATATTTTTGTTTATTCTTACATAAGTTGATGAGACTTTGGGTTATTTACATTTGGGAATATTTGACTAATGTTATTATAAACATTTTTATGTAAGTTTTTATTTGTACATATATTTTAATTTTTATTGAACATATATATCTAAGAGCAGAATTTCTGGTAACTTTAAAATTTTGATAAGGTCGAGTGGCCGCACTAGTGGCTGCACGGTTTTGGATTTCCTTATTTTAGTATTTAAGTAACTAAGTCCAAAGAAATATCTGCCAGAAATTGCATCATTGCAAGCTTGTACCTCTCAGCTACTTACATTCCACATATGAGTGCAATCTTTCTATGTCTGTCTCTTTCTTTCTGACTCATTTCACTCAGCATGATACTTTCCATGTTGATCCACTCATATGCAAAGGTCATGACTTCGTGTTTTCTGACAGCTACATAGTATTACATTGTGTAGACATACCAGAGTTTCTATAACCAGCCATCTGTCTTTGGGCACTCTGTCTTTTTCCAGATTGTGGCTATTGTAAACAGTGCTGCAATGAACATAGAAATGCAGATGCCATCTCTACTATACCTTTTTGCCTCTCTGGGATATATTCCCAGGAGTGGTATTGCTGGGTCAAATGGAAGCTCAATTTCTAATTTTTTGAGAATTGTCCATATTGTTTTCCAAAAGGGCTGGACCAGTCGGCATTCCCACCAGCAATGACGGAGAGTCCCTTTCTCCTCACATCCATGCCAACACCGGTTGCTTTTGTTTTTTGGGATGTGGGCCAGTCTCTGTGGTGTGAGACGATATCTCATTATTGTTTTGATCTGCATCTCCCTGATGATTAGTGATGTTGAACATTTTCTCATGTGCCTTTCAGCCATTTGGATTTCTTCTTTGTGAAAGTTTCTGTTCATTTCATCACCCCATTTTTTGATCGGGTTGGCAGTTTTCTTCTTGTGGAGTTCAAACAGTGCATTGTATATCCTTGATATCAACCCTTTATCAGATAGGTACTTCGTAAATATCTTTTCCCATTCTGTAGATTTTCTTTGTATTTTGGTCACTGTTTCTTTTGAGGTGCAGAAATTTCTTAGTTTGAGATAGTCCCATTTATTTATCTCTGTTTTCACTTCCTTGGCCAGTGGTGTGTCACCTTTGAAGATACCATTGACTTCAATGTCGTAGAGGGCTTTGCCAACCTTGTCTTCAATGTACCTTAGGGATTCTGGTCTGATGTTGAGGTCTTTAATCCATTTTGATCTGACTTTTGTATATGGTGATAGGTGGAGGTCTAAGCCCATTTTTTTGCATGTAGCTTTTGCCAGCACAGATTGTTAAACATGCTTTCCTTACACCACTTCACATTTCTTGCTCCCTTATCAAAGATTAGATGATCGTATATTTGGGGGTGTGTGTCAGACCTCATATCTCTTCATTCTCAGCAATGGAAAATAAATTATCAAATGCTTACTTTTCAGCAGGTCCGACTTTAGGGAGGAGAAACTCCAAACAATAATAGGGAGTTTTTTTGTTGAAATATTGAATGTAATCAAAGTAAAGTGAAAGTAAAGTGAAATTTATCAGTTACACAGGTGGGGTGGGGGCTGGGAAGGTAGGGGGAGGGGGGAGGTATACTGTGATTCTTTGTGGTGTAATATGTGCACTGGTGAAGGGATGGGTTTTCGAGCATTGTATGACTGAGACTTAAACCTGAAAGCTTTGTAACTTTCCACATGGTGATTCAATAAAAGAATAAATAAATTAAAAATAAATAAACAAATTGATTTCCAAAACAACAACGTCTTTTTACATTTCTGCCAATAGTATTTCTTCACATCCCATTTCTTTTCCAATATTTATATGCATTATATATCTCTGTGTGCATATATATCTGTGTATGGAATGTTATAAATATATATTCTCACTTGAAGGAAATGGTATCTCATTTCTAAGTTAAATTTTCCTGATGGATAATGAGTTGAACATCTTTTCATGCTCAGGAACATCTGTACAACTTTGGAAACATATCTATTCAGATCTGACCACTTTTTTAAAATTTGGATGTCTTTATATTATGTTCTAGTAGTTCCTCATATATTCTATATATCAGCCCCTTACATGTGATATAATTTGCAAAACTATTCTGTGGTTCATCTTTTTACTTGTGATGATGTTATTTGAAATCCACAAGATTTTAATTTTAACAAAGCCCTATCTTATTTATCTTTGTCACTTCTTTTTTAGTGCCATCATTAAGTTTCATAACTTTAGCCCAAATAAAAATAATATCTCTCCTATATAATTTTTAAGAATTTCATCATATATAAAAATGGTGAGTGTAACACTGAAAATTTAATTCTTCAGCAGAATCTACCAAAATATAAACATCATTGATAATGTTTGAATTAGAAAATTCTCTGAAATTAGGAATGAGAGAGATAGTCACTAATGCTAATTTTATTAAATATTGTGCTGATGATTTAAACCAGTATACCACAATAAAACAAATATATATTTGCATTTGACATGACTGTATTTACAAAATCCCAAATAAATAATTAAATTAACAATGAGTTTGGAAAATGCACTTTATATATGACCATCACAAAATAATTTATTTTCTTATATATTACACATAATTGATTTAAAATTTAAAAATTTTGTTATCTCTTAATAAATCTAGTAAAAGATGTGTAAGATCTTCACAGAAAATCTTTTAGGAAAAATAAAATAATATGTATGTAAATGGAGAGATACACCATGTGAAAGAATTGGAATACTCAATAATATAAATATGACAGAATTCCCCAAACGGATACTTTCAATATCATATCAGTCAATATTCCAGCAGGTCTCTGATAGAAATTTACAAGCTCATTTTAAATTTTATGTGAAATGCAGAAAAAATGTTGAATAAGTATAACAGTAGGTCTATATTCTGATATCAAAACATCAGAAAGCAATAATAATTCAAAAATGTAGTAATGTATCTAGGACCAATTGAATTATATAGGGATTTCAGAATAATGGCACATACATATATGGGAATTCTGTTTTTGATAAAACTAGTAATATAAAGCCACTAGTTTTATATTACAGTTACATATTATAAAACTGGAAAAGACAGTTTTTACAATAAATGAGTTAGGTCATGGAAAATCTATATTTGGAAAAAATAAAATTGAACTTCTTACACAAAAATTAACTGTAGGGGGAATTATAAATTAAAATGTGAAAATAAACAAAAATACTACCAGCAGGTAATAATAGAAAAGTAATAAAATCTACCTACCTGTGTGTGGTATGCAAAGATGTCTTAACATTATAAAAATCACAATTTAGATTATAAAAGAGATCTAAATAACAAAATATATTATCAATGTAAATAAGCACAGACTAAGATCTTATTTAAAACTGCCTCTCAAAATTAAATAATAGAAAAATAAAATTTACCACCACTTCATATAAAAATGATCAGAAAACAGAATGTTTGTAGGATTATTTATAGTAAATCTCAGTAGACAGAATCTGATAGGAATTTTTATCCTATGATAGTAGCAAAATTAAAATTTAAAAAGTAAAATTTAGTCTTATCCAAGATTTGAGCACTCTCATAAACTTGTAGTGAGGATTTAAACTGAACGTATTTTCTAGATACTCTTTAGTAATATCTTTCAAAAACCGTAAAAGTCATATGTACCTCTGACCAAATTCTAGAAACTTATTCTTAAAAAAAATTTCACTTTGCAAAAATGTTTATCATTGAAAAGGCGTATGTGACAAGAAAGAAAAAGATGAAGTCTAATAATAGAAAATTGGTTAAACATAATATAAGATAGTATGCAATTATTATGCGCAATGATTTGTACCAAAACACCCACAGGGACGGATGAAACATAAATGAGTTAAGATGATCTTTGTTAAGCTGGAAGATACAATTTTCCCCTTTTGGATGGCTAGCTCCTAGTAAATGATGCCAAGTAAGAAGTGTGAGTATATGAGGAGGGGACTGAAAGGGTGGGGAATATTTTCAGAACACACAACATTTTATTAGAATCATAAAATTGATTTTTAACGTTTAATCACCGATTTATCTTGGTTTTTGTTTTTGTTTTGGGGCTATACCTAGAAGTGCTCTGCACTCAGGATTCACTCACTTCTTGCAGTATTCGGGGATCATATGGGATTACGGGGATCTAACGAGGGTTGGCCAAATGCAAGGCAAGCTCCTCAACTGGCTGTACTATCACCCAGGCCCTAATCACTTGATTTCTAAAAGTTCTCTATCATTTAAAATGTTTTAAAAATTATTCAGTGGCATAAAAGCACACAATTTGTAGACTAGAAATGATTCATAATCTGAGCATGCCAATGTACATATTCATTGACATATAAACCTAATAAAGGCTGTTTTATTGGTGTAAAAGTTCTGTTATAACAGTTTATATAACATAGTCTTGTTTTTGTTAAAAATGAAAGCATATATATAAACTCAATCCTGTTAAAAGGGACATAAATCTAAATATTCATCATGAGTAATTCATATTTTATAACTATTTTTGCATTTCTATATTGATCATTAAATTTTTTATCAGGAAATGTGATAAGCTTTTTTATTTGTGTATATAAAGGAAAGTGTGAATAATTAAGTTTAAATTAAATTAAAAACAAAAACCACTGAGTAAAGATTGAAAAAGCCATTTCTACTATGTATGTGACTTCCTGTTTTTTTTGTCTATAAAATGTCAATGACATTTCATCAATAAACTTCATCTAAAAATTTTTTGGCGATGTGAAAATTAGCAATCCAAAATAGAATCTCATATCTCCTTCATTACCTTCTGAGCATCACAAAAAGTAGGCAGAACAGTACATTTGCTACTGTAATTCAAGTCTAGAAAAAAGACAGATACTAGTTAGAAAATAAATTATGTAAAAAGTGTTTGGTTTTGTTATTCTATTTGAAGGTTAATACCATTATAAGGAGCTCCCCCCGCACCCACCCCCCGCAACCTCTCCACTCTGAATACCCCAAGCGCTATCTGGCAACAGTACCCTGTGTAAAGGAGCAGAAAATGGCCGGTACCTATGGCCAGACATTTCTTCACTAGATGAGGAGAAATCCAAATTACATTTTAAAAAGACTTACTCATCCCATTATCAGAAAGAAGCCAAATGGTGTAAAGTGAAGAATTAATTACTATTCATTAATACAGTGAAATGATTGAATATTCCTGACCCTTCATAATGTAAAAGACCTCATCAAATAACACATGAAACCTAAAATCACACGGACGTGTTGCAAAAGTGAAAATGATACGACTACACAGCCTGTGAAGTGCAATGCCTGGGAAAGAGCTAGGCTGTGCCACTGTCCTGGCTTCTCGGGGTGAGTGCCTTCACTCTGACTCCTGAGAAACAAGCACTGAACACTAGTTTCACTTTCACCTTTTTGCCAGATGAGCTAAGCTCTTCGTACTTCGTTCGGTTCACAAAAACTGCTACTAAAGTCTTTAGTAATTAAAGTGCCATAAGACAAACTTCTAAAAAGCAGAGGAAACCTATGTTGAGGTAGGTCCTCAGTATGAGGAGCTCCAGGAAGAATAAAATAAACTATGGCAGTCATTTTATAAGAGTGGGTTTGAATCTCCAGTAAATAATGGAATAAATATTATTTATCTTTTCTTCCCATTTCCTTTTATCAGAAGTAAAGGTATTGATTTTTCCAAGGGAAGTTTAGGGAGATGAAACAATCCTCAGGTGAGGTCAAATAGTTGGTATAGGTAAGATGACCTTTCCCTTTGTCATCATAAGGGACTGAAAGATCTGAATTCTGTGTTCCTTCCACCATGCAAATTAATAATCACAAAGGATACTACCATTGGAAATCTACCTTAAAATAAGCTCACTTACCTCCCCCAAGTGTGGTACCAGTCTTAAATTCAAGAAGTAATTGTCATACCCTTTAAGATATTCTTATATAATACCTTTTATTATCATTTATTTTTCAATTAATTTACAATAAAAGAGAATAATGAAAGCATTGTTTCATATCTTTACTCTCATTTATGTGCAATATGAACACAATAGTGTTAAGAA
The DNA here is from genome assembly GCF_027595985.1 of Sorex araneus. Classification (NCBI taxonomy): domain Eukaryota; kingdom Metazoa; phylum Chordata; class Mammalia; order Eulipotyphla; family Soricidae; genus Sorex; species Sorex araneus. The sequence continues at coordinate 230,800,183 of NC_073313.1, read as the reverse complement.
GTCAGAAATAACATGGTAGCTATAGAAGATGTACATATTTGCAAAATTTCAGCAATTACCTTCTGTAGGATCCCACAAATTAGCACATTTGTTAATCAAATCAATTAGAAGCTTTTCAAAATAAAAGCAATGCTTTAAATAAATATATTTTGTAACCATAGAACATTTGACTCTGCTGAAAGAAACAAACATATTACACTCAAATACTTTAGGAAATACTAGGGCAAAAATGATCGAGATGTAGTAACATATGCATCTAATTAGCATTTGATTTTGTCCTGTCTTTGTTAAGTTATATCATTAATATCTTAAATCATGAAGATTTTACATTACCCATTTAATTTTATCAGGTCAGTGTGATATGGCATTGTTTGTACATCTTTAAATTTTTAGTACTCTTAATTAAATTCCAAAAAGACAAAGCTTCCTAGCTGCACAAGTTGTGTTGAAGAAGATAAATGGATGCTATACTTCCAGCTGGAAGAATCAGAACATCCTATACGTCTTAACTTTGAGATTTAAGAATCAAATATTATTGTTAAATCAAAAATTTAACTACAATAGAGCTTTTGCTCTGTTTAGAGTACCACGTAGCTGAGAATAAACTTATTTTTTTATCAGCTGTTCCACTGAATTCATATCTGTTCAGTAACTACAAAATACTTTCTAAAGTGATTTGAATTAATAAATATTTTAAATAATTCACTAAATTCTTAAAGAAAAGCCTTTATTGGTAGTCCAAGATTATGTATTTATCTCTCATTCATTTTTATTTCTATATTTCTTAGGAATTTTTATAATCTATATTTAGTCTACCAAAACATTTATATACTGGTAAATTTGGCTCCTGTAATAATAAGCTATGTTAAGATCTCTAAAATGCCAGAGGTGGAGAAGTAAAATTAAACACAGCAAAGGTTACATTAAGTGCTCCTTAGACTTTCAGCTTAACTAATTTATCCCCAAATGATAAAATAATAACTTACTAGGTGAATAATGCAACACAGAGTAGATTTTAACAACACACACGTACACACAGTCTCTCAATTTATTTTCTCTCTGCTGCTCTTTCTTTCACATGCACACACATGCACACACGCGCCTTCATCCACAACCTTACTTAGTTGCTTACACACATTTCTGAATTTAAAACACTACTACTAAATATTTTAATTTAGATAAATTAACTGCATTAAAATACTGACATTGTGAAAATATCTGTTTATGTCCAGCACCCTGTAGAGGGAGGGCATCATTTTGTGAACTTCTAAAAATGCTTAAAGAAAGAAAATCAGAAAGAAAACTCAGAGTCCTTATCAAGAAGGGCACTGTCACAGCTTTCCATTCTCCTCGCCGCTTTCCTTCTCTTCAATGGCTTCGAGGCTGCGTTTGCTCTTGGCCTCAGCACCGCTGGGGGCTTTAGTCAGTCCACAGGACAAGCATGCCAGCTGGATCTGCTTTATGTTTTCTATGGCTTCATTCTTGGCATTCTTCAGCAGATCTCCCTGTCCCTACAAACAGGCAAAAATATACACCAGAAGAAGTTATGTGCCAGGCATATTCTGGGAGACATCACTCTAAACCCTTAGTATTCTTGACGCAGTGAGGAAACAGATGCAGATCTGAAAGAGCACTTTTTGAAGATCTAGTTCAGGATACTTTTCTAATATTGTCAAGAGAATTTCCCCTTTAAATTAAGAGTCTCAGACTTTGTCGTTGTCAATAGCCCAGTGGTTGTCAGTAGCCCCTTAAGATCCTGTAGTAGGGAACCACTTCTGGGAACTCTCCTTGAATATCCTCAGGACAGTCAGTCCCTCTGTCATCACAGCCTAAGACTTTGCACCTTGCTAAAAAGTACCTGGGAATGCTTCGTTACAAATCCCCTTAGCTAGATGAAAACTGACAACCCACTGCAACCCAAGTTTAGAAACCCAATGAAGAGAGCCAGAGAGATAGTAAAGAGTTAAGAAGCTTGTCTTGCATGCAGACTACCCTGGTTAGATCCCTGCATCACATATCGTTTCCCAAGCAATGCCAGGAGTGACCTCTGAGAATAGAACGAAGAATAACCCCTAAGCATATTCAGGTATTTCTCCAAATCTTCCCCCCTCAAAAATATATTCCAAAGGAAGTAGAACAACAAAAGGACAAAGAACCCATATGAATAGAGTAGAAGTCCAATTAATGTGTTGATAAAAGTAACATCTAGTAATATAATATAAACTGATATATTAATCTGTTAAAAATTTGGATATGTGAGTTTGTGACTGAAGTCTCCAGGCTTTCTTGGAGTTGGAATGGGCTACCTCACCCCACTTCTCAATATTCCTGGAAGCACTAGCAGTCGTCCCCACAAACCAACTCCAGCACCACCATGTAAGCTCTTTTATGGGCCCTGCTTCAAAGACCAATAAATAAATATTTAAAGAGATCAAAAATCTAAATTAATCTCAGACCTGCACAAGGTTGAACAGACAGGGGTAACTCGAATAGGGGATGGGGTGGGGGTGAATCAGCTTGATGCCCGCCCAAGCAGAGCCTCCAGTAGCTGCTAGCTTCCACAGATCAAAATCTCCAACAAGCCCCCAGCCAGACACCACCATCTCTGAACAAACCTTACCGAGTTATAATCTGCTGAAAATTCTGGTATGAGGGTTTTGTGATTGAAATCTCCAGGTTTTCTTGGGTCTGGATGGGCTACCCCTACCCCACCCCCCTGTACTTCTGGAAGTCTCAGCAGTCATGTCCACACCCCAAAGCTGTCACCTAGTTATAAAAGCTACTCCAGCCTTACGTTCTGGATAAAAATAACTGCATGCCCTGAACAAGCAAGATGACCTCTTAGTACCTGTATTGCAAACCATAACACACAAAAGGAGAGAGAAGGGTCAGGGGTGGGGGTGAGAGGCATCTGTCATAGAGGCAGGCTGGGGGTGTTGGGGAATGGTGGGAGGGAGACGGGGACATTGGTGGTGGGAGGTGTGCATTGTGCAGATCATTGTGTGACAGAAACCCAATCATGAACAGCTTTGTAATGGTCTGTCTCATGGATATTCAATAAAAATAAATTTTAAAAAGGACATAGAAGCTATATCAATAGAGTAGAAACCCAATTATTGATTGACAAAATTAACATCAAGTAATATACTACATAACAAACTGTTAATACAAAATTAATAGCATTGTTACAGAAACGCAGGGGATTATATGCACATACAGAATTTGAATGAATTCAAAAGAATCTAGTATTTATGATTAAACTAATAGTGCTAGGAAAGCAAAATAGACTCTGGAGCCATAGTAGCAAGGTCAGAATTTATTCATCCAACTTATTTTTTTTTCACTAAAATAAATGATCTGGAACTTTTTTATATTCTCAGACTAAAATCTATAGGAAAAATTATTTTGATAAGATTCAGTAACCCACTTGCAATTTTAGAACTTGTGAAACCATGAATCAGATTTTAAAAAGCTGTGGTTTTTCAAATAAAAACATAAAAATTTTTAATTAAAAATACTTGCCCATTTTATACTATGTAAAAATATCTAAACACTTGTATCAACCTTTAATCAAATAGAGAAGTTAAATTAGAACTTGACTAATTTTTTTTGAAAAGTGAACATACCCTGAATTAACTCACTAGTGGAACGGGCATTTGGATATAGGTTTGGACATTATATAGATTGCATAGCCTGGCTCTCTCAAGAAGCTCAGCCTCCCAGACCTCCCCTCCCCAACTCCGGTAGTTCCAGAAGCCCAGGAAGCCACACTCATATCCCCAAACCGCCAAAATGTAAACTCATCCATCAGCCCAGCTTTACAGACTCACAATCAAATCTCAAGAGAGATCAAGCAAGACACAGGAGTTCATGAGTACATCGGTCTCTGGGCTGAAAACTCTGGGGTACCCTCAGGAGGGGACAGGCCAAGTCGCTGCCTACTGAAACCCCAGCAGCTGCATTCATATCCCGACAGCTGCTGTCATGCCGATTACCTGATGCCACTGCCTCATGACTAAGCTCTGTAGAGATGCCAAACTGTGGAAAATTCCAGATATATCCAGCTTCAGGCTAAGAACTCTGGGGTCTCCTCAGAGTCGGATCAGACCACATTCCCCAGCCCCCCACACTTTCCAACAGAAGCCACACCCACATTTCAGAACTCTGCCATGAAAATTTATGGCCCAGTTACATACCCTGCAGTTTCTGGAGCAATGCCTTCAAATTCTACAATTCTGACATTCTAGTAGGAGAATACCAAATTAGATGGGAAAAGAACATGAAAGCCCTGGAAGCAAAAACATTTAACACAAAAGGCTCAACTAGCAACAAATAGCTTCGTAAACCTCAGACAGGAACTAAATAACTCCATTGTGAGATATAACAATTTTCACACATTTTCTTTTACCAGCGTATTTTTTGATAATTTCATTAGCCATTTAGTTGTAGTAAAAACTGTAAAACAAATTATTTTGTGCCTGCTAAGGGGGCTAACTTTGGGGGTGACTGGAAAAAATGGGAAAACGGTGGAGAGAAGGTCACTGGTGATAGTATTAGTGTTGGAATATTGAATGCCTGCAACAAATGTATCATGGACAACTTTTTAAAGCACAGTGTTTAAATACAGAGACAAAAGAAAAGCTAAGCCTTATGAAGTTATTGAGCTGGCGTAAGGTCACCAGCAGTTCAAAACGAGTAGTTAAACTTGGACTAAGTTTACCTGTCTCTTGGTTCAGTGCTGTACACCACATCTGCACTTATCTTTTAGTTTAAGACCAAAAACAAGATATTGCACACTATCAGACAGACATGGATTTTCTAAGGTAAATTAGTCATTGAGCCTTGAGATGAATACTCATTCAATCCGAATTGGAGAATTCAATTCTTTAGTAAGAAAACTCATTGTCATCATCATAATACATGTGAAGTTTAGTACAGGCACTCTTTCTTGTGCTTTGCCCATGTTATTTATCCAATTATCACAAAATAACTCTGATACAGACACTTTCCCAATTCTCTTCTCCAAGTGAAAAACTTAAAGGCTCAAAGTCACCACCTTTCCCTGAATCCAATAGCAGCTAAACTATAGACTTGGAGTTTAAGTTAAATTTAGTAATTGTCTTCAGAGCATCTCTTCAAGGCAAATCATGTGCTCTCTGCAAGAACATTAAGGCCTCCTATTCATTGTTCTCTATGAAAACAACTCAGATGAAAGGAAACTCATGGTCCATGTGACACAAGCTGAACTTAGAGATGGGATCTACACAGTCAGGAAGAAATGTGTGCCAAGAACACACTGGCAGGGACCAAAGTCGGCCTGTCTTAGATTTGCTTTTAGCTCTACCAACTTTGCTTGGGTCATTTATTTTCTTTCCTATAAAAAATAATGAAAATATCCCTCTTCTTTCCTCACAATTCTGAATATAAAAGAAAACATGTTGAACACTGTGATTAAAATAATACTAAAGATATGATGTTATTAGGTGACTTAAAAACAATTAACATAGTCTATACTAAATATAATATACTACAGTAGTAAAAATCTTGTTAATATGTATGTAAATTTCATTAACTTATTTAAAGTGAATCCACAAAATGAGTACTTTCTATTCTTTCTGATAATAAAAAGATTCCTTTCTTAGGAAAATAATAAAGGGGATATTATTGAAGAGATTATGCTCACACTCATTTTCAGATTATTACTTTTTAGTGCTCAATTTTCCCTTAGTTTTTAAAATTTCATCAAGAACCTTCAAAGCATAACAAAAGCAAAATTGGCATCTTGCCTTATTGCAAGAAAACAGTGAAACATGCAAAACTGCCATGCTTGATACTGTAAATGTATAATGTTCTCACATATCTTTTCCTATGTAACTGTTTCCTATAACAGTTTATGAAATTCATCTAATCAATCAGTCATAATGTCATCTCATCCATTCTGAGAGATGGAAGCCAAGCCTAAATGCCAGACAGTGCTGGTTCTGGTAAATAGAAGTCAGTCTCTAGAAAACAATGGCCAATTGGAGAAAACAGTGTCAGTGAACAAAAATACAAATACATCATCTCCTGATAACCAAGGAGACAACATGTCCTGGCTGCATTTCACACACATTTCACAGGGAAAAATAGAAAAATAAAACTGTCAAGGAATAGAAGAAAAGATGAAAGACCAAGAGAAAGAGTTTACCCCCAAACACACAGATTTGTTTTCTATGTTTTAAAAGCAGCTGGAATTTCTACTATTTGTAAAGGAGCTAGAATTTCGGCTCTGTTGTTCAGACTTTATTCCTTGAATCAAGACTCTATTCCTTGATTAAGGGTTCAGAAGCAGGAAAGACTTATTACGGCAAAATAATAGAGATTATGAACACCATCCTGACATTCTTGCTTATTACGACCTTTACCTGAGTTACATGCCCTTAATCAATGACCTCTTCTCTGCCACACGCCCCTCTTAAGCTTCCCATGATAAGCTTATTTATGCAAGATCTCCTCCCTCAAAACATCTCTGACTTGACTGTTATTTCCCACAACACATATTAGATATTCATAAAAGTTAAACTATTTAAAGGGATTGGTGTGTAATACATTTTTAAACAGTACTGTGAAGTCTGTTTTTAAAGAATATGCTTATAAATTCTCTCCAAACTAGTATTGAGAACGAGAAAGGATGAAGCCTAGGAGAACTCATTCTTTTCGGCAGCACATAAACTAAAATACCTCAGGAATACTAAAATAAATCTGGAGTTATTATAAATGCAAAACTAATGTACAATTTGACCACTGAACACTCAACTTAAAAGACATGTCAAGCTATTGCCAAGGTTCAACATACTAGCAATACCATGTGAATTCATTGATGGCTCTCAGAAGACTTCAGGAAAAAAAAAAGAAGGATGGCTCTAACCCAAAGTAGAGCAGTAGGAGCATCTCAAATATACCGACGCTTGTAGGTCAAGAAGACCATCAAAAATCTTCAAAGGCAAAACCATTAAGTCAGTCTTCAGTTACGTGCTTTCCAAATATAAAAGTCTATGCAAATTCTAACACAATTAGCAAATAACACAAAAAACATATAAAATCGGGTCTGGGGCAATAGCACATTGGGTAGGGATTTTGCCTTGCACGTGGCTGACCCAGGTTCGATCCCCAGCATCCCATATGGTCCCCTGAGCACCGCCAGGAGTAATTCCTGAGTGCAGAGCCAGGAGTAACCCTGTACATCTACAGTGTGACCCAAATAGAAAAAAAAAACACATGAGAAATCATAGGAGAAAACAATAGAGACCTGGAATCTAAAAATTTGGTATGATTAAGGGTGCTTCTGAAAACAGACATTTAACATTTTCAAATGCTTAAACTGAGTTAAATTTCAATAAAAATATATTATTTTAGAAATCAATAAATAGCTGATGCAGTTTGGATTGTAAATTGGACTGCTGAACAATAACATCAGAATTTTTATTACCACTAATACATTTATTCCCAATCATAAAATATCACAATTACTAAGCTGAAGCAAGTATTGAGAAAATGTAACATATTAAGTGTAAATCAGTTTGAACATATTAATTCATTATGTCATAACCATAAAAGAAGCTGGTATGATAAATGTAATTTATCTATTAGTTATATATTTTACAACCTATCAAAGTCATTTAGAATTCTTTTTATTTTTAAAGAAATGCAGTCTCAGGGACTGAAGCAATAGCATAGCAGGTAGGGCATTGGTCTTGCAACGCAGCTGACCCAGGTTCAATTCTCAACATCCCATAGGCCCCTGAGCACCTCCAGGAGTAATTCCTGAGTGCAGAGCCAGGAGTAACCCTGTGCACAGCCGAGTGTGACCCAAAAAGCAAAAAGAAAAAGAGAAAGAAAGAAAGAAAGAAAGAAAGAAAGAAAGAAAGAAAGAAAGAAAGAAAGAAAGAAAGAAAGAAAGAAAGAAAGAAGGAAGGAAGGAAGGAAGGAAGGAAGGAAGGAAGGAAGGAAGGAAGGAAGGAAGGAAGGAAGGAAGGAAGGAAGGAAGGAGAGAGAAAGGAATAAAGAAAGAGAGAAAGGAATAAAGAGAGAGAGAGAGAAAGAAAGAGAGAAAGGAATAAAGAGAGAGAGAAAGAAAGAAAGAAAGAAAGAAAGAAAGAAAGAAAGAAAGAAAGAAAGAAAGAAAGAAAGAAAGAAAGAAAGAAAGAAAGAAAGAAAGAAAGAAAGAAAGAAAGAAAGAAAGAAAGAAAGAAAGAAAGAAAGACAGGCAGTTTCATGGGTCAAGAAACTAGAGACATGATTTGCATGTAGAAGGCCCATATTTAAGAACCATAGGGTATGCCCTCCCCCTGAAAATTGCGGGGAAAAATGCAATTTCCCCACACTTTTTGAAAATAGTATTGGCTATCATCTGACAGTGTAACTCACAAAAGACATCTGTGGCTCCTTCATACTCTTTTTTCCCATGAACTACACTATCTCTTGAGCTACTGGTGCTCAAAGAGCAGGAGGATATCATAACAAGTGTCTTGTCACATGTGAAGGAAATGCGTGGGTTGTCTGAGCACACCACAAATATTTAAAGTAGCTAATGGAGGCTCTGGGAATGGAGAGACCCTCACAAATACACAATTGCACACATAAACAAATTCAGCTCTGTATCAAAGCAGGCTTCTATGGGTATTTTTCCACACACTTAGATGGTGACTGATTTTACATGAGCACTTACAACTACAGGCAAAATCACCTCTAAAAGACTGCAGTATAAGTTAGTCACAGACACCAGGGCAGCCCCAGCAGTAATTCATCTGCTCCAGTTACCTGGTGATAGGTAATTCACCTCTCACTGTTTTCCTAGCTCCAAAACCAACCTTTGGGGAAATATCTGCATTATTTTAAAAGGTGGATGTTTTTCTATAATGAAATAGAAACAGCAACATTACAATGCCCTTTACTTGAGAAATTAAAACAGCAGATACAAAATGTGTTGTCATACAGATGTGTATTGTTAGCTGTTATATATCTGGAATATTGGTGAAATGATGCAAAGATGGCTTGGGATTCTCACTCTTCAGAGTAAAAGCCTACCTAAGTAGACAATGTTTATAGGGTGTTAATGAAAGTCAGGGGAATAAAGCTATAGGGGAATAAAGCTACACATAACAATTAAGTACAAAATACCTTAACTGCACAAAATAGAAATTTCTGTCAAATTAGTTGCAACACTCAGATTTTCTAGTTTGCAACAAAACTTGCCAACGAAATATTTTAGTCCCATTTTATTCACCACTTAAAAATTTTAATTTTGATTCATGAAACCTAAAAATATAGCTAGAGAATATATTTAATATTAAGAGTATTCACTTACATATTTTTATATTACTCCTATAAGAGAACTCAAAACAAAGAAACACTGCTTTTTCAATTATTGAGTGCATAATTTAATTCAATATTTTATTGCATAGAAATGGTATATTCACTGGACATGTTTGATAAAAATCATTATATATTATAATTTTCTATAAAGCTTAGTTTTCTTAAATTAGATTTGTGATAGATTTATTTTAGTATATTTTATTTTATTTTTAATTTCTTTGTTTTATAGAGTAGTTCACAATGGGCTGGAGTGATAGCACAGTGGGTAGGGTGTTTGCCTTGAATGTGGCAGGTGCGGGTTTGATTCCTCCCCCCTTCTCGGAGAGCCCGACAAGCTACCAAGAGTATCTCACCACAGGGCAGAGCCTGGCAAGCTATTTATGGTGTATTCAATACACCAAAAAGAGTAGCAACAAGTCTCACAATGGAGACATTACTGGTGCCCGCTCGAGCAAATCGATGAGCAACGGGATGACAGTGATACAGTGATACAGTTCACAATATTTGATTATATTCAATATTCAAACACCAATCCCATCACCATTACACCTTCCCATTATCATATTTTGTATGTTTCCATCCCAAAACCAAAACCCTGCCCCAAAGCAGAACAGAAATAATGTATTTTGTATTTTTGGTTATGAAAAACTGCTGAAAATGCTGCGATTTAGTATATTTTATATCTATTTAATACAAGTATTCTGTTTCTGAATGCTGTGAATGAAATATTCTGTCACTGTATCACTATTATCCCATTGCTCATCGATTTATTCGAGCAAGCACCAGTAACATCTCCATCGTGAGACTTGTGGTTACTGTTTTTGGCATATCCAATATGCCACGGGTAGTTTGCCAAGCTCTGCCCTTCAGGCGAGATACTCTTGCCCTAGCTTGCCAGGCTCTCCGAGAGGGATGGAGGAATCAAACCCAGGTCAGCTGCGTGCAAGGCAGACACCTACCCACTGTGCTATCGCTCCAGCCTGAATGAAATATTAACAAATATTTTTAATACCAGAGAATCTAGTTCTGAAGGAAAAATAATTTTGAAAATATAGAAGATATTTTAAAAATATTTTTTCTTTGTTGGCCTCCAAAGCAATGTCCAGGAAACTGGAGGCTACTTCCAGTAGTGCTTGGTCCAGAAGTGCAGCCCTGAGGATTCAGTATTAAGGCCCCATAATATAGTGCTATGGCATCCTGTCATGTTATGGACCACTGCAGTCACACCACGCTCTGCTTAGTATCCCCAGTGCTATACCTGATGGTGCTTAGGGGTCCATATGATGGGATTCAGTGTCTAGTGTGTGTCTCAGTGCTTCGTGGATACACGGCATATGCTTCAGACCTTTGAGCTATATCCCTGTCAACTGAAAGACATTTTAAGAATAACTTGATGGGAGCTTAGAGATATTTCAGGGATTAAAGTATTTTCCTTGCACATGGCCAACCTTAAATTGATCCCCAGCAAGGTATTAGTTCTCCTAAACATTTCCAGGAGTGACCTCTAAGCATAGAGCACAGTAGGAAACCCTAATTACCACTGTGTCTGTCCCAAACCACCCCAAAATTATTGTAAAACATTTAAAAATAAAATATGATGGAATATTTGATAAAAAATAACCATACACAAATGCCTAAAATATTAATATTATTTACTAAGTTACTCCAATTTGCATTTTGGAGTTAGTCAGGCAAAACTTAAGAAAGTTTTGCAGGACATGGAGCAATTCTTGATTATACTGCATCATCCTGCACAATCCAGGATATCCTGTACTCAAGGCTGCTTCCACTAAATGTCAGAGTCCCTCCAATTACTTCCATAATTTCCCCACACACCATCTATGGGCAGTACTGTATCCACTGAGAAATGCTAAGCTAGCAAGAAACAATGGTGAGCATAGAGGTCCTTCCTGCCCCCAGAGTACATAAAATTTGTTAAAGATACGGGTTCTAATAAATAAAACAAACACAGTTATATCTAAATAACTTTAAATTGTGCTCTCCATTATAAGGAAAGGTATGTGATTCCATGAGAGCACAAACTGAAGGAAATCAAGAAATACTTCACTGATAAAATAACAACTGAACAATTTGAATGATTACATTCTCACTTCTCTTTTTGGCATTTTACAATCAGTGAAATATGATATAGAGGTCTTTTAAAGCAATTTTGAGACCTGGGCTTACTTTTACTCTCAAAGATACCTATATAGATAGTTTGGGCGGGGGGGGGGGGTGTTCTAGAAGCTACTGTTTCCAAGGTACTGCACCAAAATTGCCTAATGGATCCCATTTTCCTTATACTTGCACTAGCTAATTTAAGTTTGCTCTTTTGAAATTATTCATTTACAACTGAAAATAGACCACAATTCAATCAACTATCATTTAGTGACAGCATCATTTCGTCTGCAATTATTTCAATTATTTCAACATCAGAAAGAAAGCCATAATGATTTCTTGACTTTAGAGATGAAAAACATGAACTCAAGAAAGCTCACTAGCTAAAGCTTAAAGTTGTCTAATTAGTCAGTGTCACACTGGAAATAAACACGAAGAACAATAAACAGCGATTTTTCCCCAAGTCCATAAATGCTTTTTCTTCACTATAACAATTTTTGCATTTAGAAATATCATGATGCTTTACACATGTCCTCCAAAAGGTTTTATAAATATAAAACAAAAAATAGTTGAAGAAGTATGTTTTGTAAGAAGAAAAACACTTCTTTTGTTCTTTTTCACTTGGGGTCACATTCAGCAGTAGTCAGGGCTGACTCCTGGCTTTGTGCTAAGGGATGAAATCTACCATTGTTCTGTCATTGTTCAGAGGACCATATTAGGTGTCATGTATTGAACCCAGGTCAGCAACAGCATCCTACCAGCAATTGTTACATCCTACCTGTTGCAATTGCTCCAGCCACTCAAAAAGAAAAAATCTGATAGAACTCTCTGAATATATCAGACACAAATAATATCTTTTAGATGATACTTTAACATAAGATTTTTCCCTTCTTCCTTGGTACAGTTTGTGAGTATTGAATTATTTTTATCTGAGTCAAATTTTTCATACAACTGAAATTCAAAAACATGGTAGAGGACTATGAACAGGGAAAGAGCAAAGATGATGATTAGTTTTCATGTTGAAGATGTAATCACAAAAATTCTAATGATATCTGACCCAAAAAATGATGAAAAACACATTCATTACCAACATGTATCAAATAATATCAGTTTAAGATAGCCTGGATACTTACTCTTTAAAGTACCCAGGAGCATAGCTAGATAGTACAGTCTTGCCTTGTATGCGGATGAACCAGGTTTAATCCCTGGCACCCTATCTGGTCCCCTGGGCTCCACCAACAATTATCCCTGAGCACAGAGTCAGGGGTAAGCTCTAAACACTACTGGGTATGAACCTGCTCCCCCCAAAATATTAAAAACCAAAGTATCCAGGAGCTCCTAAATACCTACCACATTAGACAGCTACCCAAGATGGCAATATACAGAAACTGAGGAAAAGAGCCAGAATTTCAGGAATAATTAAAGAACTTGGATTCTAGGGATTCTGTGTTTCTCTCCTGTTTCAACAATTTGTATTATAATTTATTGTAACAATATTGCTATTATACTGTTGAATTTATTGTTCCCTTGCTGTCATACTGCTTAGGAGAAAATTCTGGTTCCAACACTTAGTTTTTGACCTTGGGCAAGATCATTCAGCAACTCCATTTCCTCGTCCACAGAGTGGTTAGATCAATATATCCATTTTGTGGAATTAAGAGAGATTATACATATAAGTAATTTAAATCTGTGCAGTAAGAGAGGTAGAAAAGATGGTAAGGTACTTGCCTTGCATACAGCACACCACATTTCAACAATGATACCACATATGATCCCCAAGCACAGCAAGGATTGAGCACTGAGCACAGAGCCAGGAGTGAGCCCAAGTATCACCAGGTATGACTCAAAATAACAAAACCACCAAAATGCACTTTACATACCAATTCATAGCTGTCTTTATGGAGTTGATAAGGAAAATAATTGCTTCATAAAACCTAACTCAGTCAATTATGAGTTAGAAGTTGTTGTGGTATTTTTGTTGTCAACACTGCCCACGGCAAAAAGTAAAGAGAGGCTGATGTCCTTGAATCCTGGCATTAAAAACACTGGCAAAGGGGCCAGAGAAATAATACGGTGGATAAAGCATGTGCCTTGAATATGGTCATTTCCTGTTCAATTCCCAGCATCACATATGGCCCCCCTAACACTTCCAGGAGTGACCTCTGATCAGAGCCAAAGTAACTCTGAGCTCTAAGTCCTGACAAATTTAAGCAATGACTGACTTTAGAGTGACAAAGTCAAATGATTTTTATTTTTATTTTAAAATCAGAAAATTATAATACTTCAGGAAACCAAAAATTCACTAACAAACAGCATTGACAGTGTTATAGGTGTCTACTATACTCTATCATATAAAATGTGAGAAAACAAAAACCATTTTTAAACTTGGTTTCAAAGTTGGAGAAGTGGGACGGATAAACTATTACTGAGAACAAATTTCACAATTGGTCATCTTAGTAGTATCAAAGATAGACTAATAATAAAAGGAGTAACAATTGTATTGGTGTGATATCTTTCTCTCAGGAAGTCTAGAATGTTTTCTCTTCATTTCTCAAAAACTTATTTTCTTATTTGTGATTTAGAGGTTACAACATTGCTCAGTGTAAAACACTGAAGCTGCTGCTTGCTAATGGATTAAAAAAAATTTAAACAGCTGTTTCATTTAAACCATATGAGAAAGTAAAAATGAACTGAAATCATATGTCACCAAAAGAAATTAATGATAAACATTATCTTCTGTGACAGACTCATTATATTACTGAAGATACCATAAGATAGATTCCTGGGAGGGTGCTACTTCTAAGAAGCCATCTGTCTGCTTTGGGCAAATGACTGCACGCCTAATCCACTTACACAAAATGTCAACAAAATTGCTTCAACACCAGTAAGCTGAGTAAAAGAAAATCCTCAGATAAACTTTAAAAATATGGTTCAAGTGCAGGAAGCTTTATGAATTTAGGTTTGCGTAATGGTATTGGTAGACTGAGAATTCTCCTGCAGTCATTTTGACAAAGAAACTATTCAATAAAACAATAAGAGGTCACTGCTTGTTAATTCCCCTGATGTCTGCTCTTTCCTTCCCATTACTGTGATCATATGCCTCTGTGTCAATAGACCTAATAAGAAAAGACAAAAGATTAATATTAACCTTTAGCAAGTTGACAAAGGTAATTAATTTCGAATCTCAGTGAAAACATTCAAAGAATTTAAAGCATCAGCAAACACACACACATACACACAAAACTCAATATTTCAAGTTAACTTTCCTTGGATAACAAATGATCATATAATCTGAATTAATACAACTGTCATTAGTTCCATAAGTTAAACACAGAAGTGTCTTCCACAGAAACCTCTAGACATGTTATGCTATAACTCTGTCAAAAACATCACTTACAGTGGTTTGAAATATGTAGACTGTTCTAAATCCCAGAGCAAAGACTGTAGAGACAGTTGCTAATATTAGGAGGAGGTTTTAAATATGCATTCTGAGGGCTGAAGAGATAACTAAACAGGCTGAATACACATTTGACACATAAGAGGCCTGAGTCTGTGGCAACACCTCATAGTCCTCTAAGCACAGAGCTAAGAACAGTCCCCAGGATCTCCAGGTGTGGCTTCCAATAAAAAAATAGTAATAATAATTACATTTTAAAATAAATAAAATGTACGATGGTTTTTGATTGCTAAGTTTTCCTGTAAAAATTACTTATTGTGTTGTTTAAAATATTGACATCATGAGCCACCCAAAATATAAACCTGAGGAAAGGTCAGAACATGCCTGTAGGAACAAATAACAATGGTAACAACTGGAATGAACTTATTACCAAATGGCTTCAATGAATGAACTGCCTCCATAGTGCTACAGATTTCAGTAAAGTAAAATGGTTTTGCTGGACATCTAGTCCTGAGTTTCACAACACCAGAATACCATTTTCTATCTCCTGAGTCCATGGCCTTGAGCCCAGTGGCAGCTATACCGTCTTGCTCTATATATGCCCTCTTGCCAAGGTCTTTTATTCTTGATTCTCTACAAAATCATAATGCTTAAATAGGCTCAAATTGTTTTCTTTGGAAATATATCATCATGTGTGTAGGGACAGTCCATTCAATGATCCCGGGGGCACTCATTTACACTGACATAACATTTCAGTGTCATTTGTGGCCAAATAGCTCTTAGCAAGACATTGTTAGGAGGCAATTATCTTATACTTCACATCTATTGAATCTCTTTTTAAAAATTATAACTGACAAACAGAATTATTTTATTTTAGTGGTACAACACAAAATCTTCTTTTTTTTCTCTCTTTCCTTCTATTTTTTTTTTTGATTAATGACACTGAGCCGACTTCAAATGAAATGTGTCACTTCTTACATCATCAAATTATGGAGAAGCCAATTCAATTTACTCCACAGAGAGTTCTTGGAGATTTTATCAATAATGAGATGTTCGTTGTTGGTTCCACAAATCCATCAGGGCATTCTGTTACTCCAAGGAAATGTCACAATGTGTTTTCCCTAATCTGAGATTAGTTCAACTTTCAGAGCCCAGACTCAAGCCATGCACATTAAGCAATCAAGTACACGTTTTCCTTCAGTTCTTCATGTTCACCTGAAAAAATTTTCCCTATATAAAGTTGAAATAATATCATCTATATATTCAAATTGTTCATATTGTATCATTTTGGCTTAATCAATTATCACCATATATGGATCTATGTACATACTTCACCCCAAATATCTTAGTAAGCATTCATGAAAATAAGGACAGTCTAAAAACCCCAAATATTATGAGTACTCAGTGAAATCAATATTCTTTCAGTAAACTTGTCTCCAATGTAATATATATTCACCTTCCTCCAAATATCTTTTGAAGTTTTTTTCAATATTCAGAATCTAATCAAAATTCACATTTTATTAGCATCTTTGAAATTCAGTTATGTGAAGTCAGAGTAAAAGCAAGATTGAGACATGTGCATGGAGAAACTCATTAGTGAGTTCACAGTAAGTCCCACTTCCTGGAAAGATGAACATTTCTATGACTTCAATAGTGTACACTTGATGGAGTATATTAAATCAACACATAATTTTCACAACATTCCTGCAGAATGTCGAGTACGGTTGCTCTTACATTCTTATGTTAAGACAACTATGCAAATAAATATGTATATGAAAAATTACTATATATTCCTCAAAACCATTCCATTTTGTAAGTGTTGTATTGCTGCTTCCCAAAATGTTTTTCCTGTCAAGGCCTCAAGTTACTTTCCAAAATAGATGACTGTGAAAATCAACCAATAAGAAACTAATAGTAGAAAACATTGGTATTTAAGCCAACATAATTTTAGTAGTTGATAGTTTTTAGACTTTGTAGCTGCAGCAATAAAGGCCTTATTTTTTAAAATTTTACATTGAGATTGGGTTGAAAACCCAGAATACCAATTTGACAAGTCTGTGTGACTCTGTCCGTGTGCAGGGACTCTGTTAAAGGAAATAGCCACAGGCTGATCTAAATTAGGATAGCCCTCCTTTGTACTATAACACTACTTCTGTGGTCAAAACTGGTTAAACTGTCCACACATAGGCCAAGGGTGTCCACTGCCCCCAAACTACCTTACTCCAAACAGCAAGGGTCATAGTCAAGCCCATCAAGTTGCCTCCCTCAGGAAGTATACCTGAGAAATTCAGAGTTTGAGTCACCAACAGAAGTCACTGCCAGAACACATGCAGAGGAAAGGAACTCAACTCTTTTTCTTCTGCTAAAGCAACAACACTGGGGTGAAAAATTCACACTCCTGTGAGAAAAAGAGAGCACAATCTCCAAAACATTTGACTTGTCACACTCTTCTAGTAAGATTCTGTGAGGCTGCACATTTTCCCAGAAATAGAATTTATTACAGTGTTACAAGTGGCCCCTCCCTGTAACTCAGGTATAGTTAGAATTCGCTGTAAATGAAAAATGACAGACTTGTTACAATTTTAATATAACCATTTGGGCAAAATGAGGTTTCCACTATGTCTTTGTTCCGCTAAGTCTCTCTAAGCTTCTTGTAGAGAAAGTCAGAATCTGTCAAAAGGATAAAAAGGTCGTGGGTGCTTTCTGCAGTGGGAGGAATGATTAGCAAATTATGAATCAGCAAAATGACCTTATGAAAATCACTAACTTCTGCAGGCTTCAGTTTCTATCTCTATTAAACATGAGGATTGAAAGAGAAGTTCTTTGAGTTATAGACTGGATCTATTATTTATTCATTAGGATTCATGCTGTGAAATTCATCATTTAATATTAAACAAGAAACACTAGAAAAATTAAAGCATTCAAAGAACAAGAAGAAGACACAAGGAACTCATGGCAAAAACACCAATTCTGTTGAGAAGTGGGGGTGGCAGGGCAAGTAAAGCTAAGTTGAGAATTTGGTAGCTGAGTGAACAGCTAACATGCAAAAGACACACATTTGCAACAGAAGGGACAGCCATATGACTGATAAGCATTATAACACCATCCTTGTCACAGAGGAACTAGAAAAAGTGATGTGGCCAGGGTGCTTCAGGAAAAAGGAATGTGATAGCAGCAAAGCTATAGAGGAAGATCCCCTAGGGCTTCACTAGGGAGTTTAGAAAGCAGGTCTTGGAAAGATGGTGAAAGGGCCAGGACCAAATTTATGTTTAGGAAGGTCATCTCAGCTACTGTGTTGTAGAGGAAAGTGGGGGTAGGGTGTGTGAGAGAAGAAGGATTTTTCACTGATTAACTAACAAAAGTAGAGAATCAAGGCAAGGTTTGTTTTGTAGGCTGGCCCAGCAATACTTGATATTTTATTAGAGCTGAATGTGAAGGTAAACTTAAGGATAATGGCCAGGATTCTTGTTTGGATGGCTGAGTGATTATTCATTCATTGAGTTGAGGAGACACCAAACATAGAGCTGACCATAGGCAAGAGATGTGGATGGAGTTGAGAGACTGCCATAGTAGGATTCCTGTGGGCAGGAAGGAGGAAAAGATGGGGGAATGAGGTCATCTAGGGATAAGGAAAGAAACTGGATCAAAGATAGGCATTTTGCACTGAACATCAGAGATAAAGAGTTAACTTAAAAATCCTTTGCATGTGCTGTATGATCCAGGGAGAAAGCAGAGTAGAGAACCCCCAGGAACATCAACATTGCAGACGGGGAGGAAAGGAAGGGTAATCTGAAAACTCTTGATAAGAAAGTGCCAGTGATGTAGGAGGGAGGTCAAGACTCAGAAACCGAGGAAAGCAATGCTGTGAGAAGGAGCAGCAACTGGAGAACGTACTCAAAGAGACAATTATTTTGTGACAAGAAGGTGACTGGTGACCTTGGTGAGAAAGATTTAATAGCATGTCAGGGGGAGAAGACAGATTAAAGTTGGCTAAGGAGTGCGTGGGAGGTAAGGAAGTAGATACAGCAAGTGTAAACAACCTTGTGAAAAAGTTTGGCTGTGTAGGAAGGAGAAAGTAAAAGAAAGGAGAAAAACTGGAGGGGAGTTGAGAGACTTTGACAAAAGCCTTTCTGTGTGTATAAACAAAGTTAGGCTGGACCAAGAATTAAGAACACTAAAGAGATGTTATGTGAAAAATGATAACTAAAAGCCTCTACTCAGAACTGATAGTTCAGCTCACTTCATTTGCAAATTCAGCTCACAACATTGGCATGGTTGCCTGAATCATTTTTCTCTTTGTTTCAGAATTTAACTTGATTTGTATTCTCCCTTTATTGGTGTGAAGTGGGGAATGATTTATCATATAAATAATATAAATTTTATTAATTTGCAAATATTAGTCAAACTACCAAAAAACAGTGGAAAACACAAGCGGTTCATATGATCTTGCATTTATGACCCTACTTCCAGAAAGGGAATTCCCATATCGTCCACCAGGTGGCTCTGCCGTTTGGGGCCTTAGGGAGTTTTCTATCTGTCCACAAAAAGCATGCTCTCCCAAAGTTGTCAATGATAAAATAACATAACATGAGGCTGACACCCAAGGACAGTAGATACAAGGGCCAGAAAGACTGCTCCATAGCTGGAAGCCTGCCTCATGAGCAGAGGGAAGAAAGCAGCTGAAATAGAGAAGGGATCACTAAGAAAATGATGACTGGAGGAATCGGTTGGGATGGGAGATGTGTGCTGAAAGTAGATAATGGGCCAAACATGATAAACTCTCAGTATCTGTATTCCAAACCATAATGCCCAAAAGTAGAGAGAAAGTATGGGGAATATTGTCTGACATGGAGGCCGGGGGAGTCGTGGAAAAGGGGGGTATACTGGGGATATTGGTGGTGGGGAATGTGCACTGGTGGAGGGATGGGTTTTTGATTATTGTGTGATTATAACCCAAGCATGAAAGCTTGTAAGCTTGTAACTATCTCACAGTGATTCAATAAAATAAAAAATAAATTAAAAAATAAAAATAAAAAAATAAGACCCCTTGGTTTAGTTCTCTGTATCCATGGAGAGTTGTATCTCAGTCAGAACAAGATTGCAAAGAAGTTCTAAAATTTAAAGTTAGTAAAATTGTTACCATGTTGCTATCTTGTAAGCAAAAGCATTTAAGTTACTGTACTCAGAAAAGAAAACTGTATGGAAATTTCCATGTAAAATATATTAGCAAAATTTTAAATAATCACATCTCTTCAAGGAAAAATAATCTAGTTACCTGTCCTCACACTTTTCTGAAAGGAGTAAAAATAGCTACAAACAAAATGCTAACTAAAATGTTCAATGAAGTTTGCTTTGTATAACTAAAAAGTATTTTTAAAAAACTGTTCATGCATATTCAATGTGTAAGGATGTCTATTTATGCCACTGTTTGGAAAAATTTACTATATATAACTTAACCCAAAATGATATAAATCTCTCCAGTTAAAGTAATTTTTTGATAGTTATAAGACATAAAGTTCTACTTGATAAGGGTTATGACAGCACAGAGGAATGTATGAACACCTAATAATTTATAAAACTCACGTTCAAAAATGTGTAATAAGGATGGTACATGAGCTAAAGAATTGCAAGTGCCTACTTCATAGTCACTTCCCTTTTCCCTTTTCCCATTCTCCTGTACCTGAAACATCCTCTCACCAATCTTTGCAGGAAACTGTCCCAACAATCATTTTCTCTTATTATATGTGCACAATGAATATTAGCTCCTTAGCTTCGGGATCCAAATGGAAATGAGAAAAATAGGAATGATTCCCTTAACAGTTTCTTGTGATGTCCTCATGGCCACAGCAGCAAAGAGCTTATCCTTACATTTTTCCAGCTTTACATATTTTCTCAGGAACTTGGAAAATATATATCCAAAAGATTATCATGACATCCAGTAGAAAGTGGAAACTAATACCTAAAGTGATGAAAGCTAACAGTAACATGTGGTAAACATGTTACCTCAAACTCAATAATAAATAGAAGGAAAGTAAGGCATTACTGAAAAACAATTAATAAACATGAGAAAAACAACTTCACAAAAGGGAAATTTGAAAATTTTAAAAATTGTACAGGATTTTAAAACTTTGTTAAAAATTGTAAATACAGGATTTTAAAACTTTGTTACATTAGAGACTTGAAAATATTCTGCTAATGAAAATAGTTGTCCATATTTGTTCATTTCAGATGATGATGTTTTTGTGCTGCTTAAGAAAAATGATGTACTGTCTATTTGGAGGACACACACTTAAATATTCTATCAGCTACCAGCAAGATCCCATAGGCCACTCTTCCTTGAACTTTCCATATTTATGTGTATGAACAGTCAGACTGACACTTGCCAGAGGATATTCTTGTTCTAGAGAGAAATCAATGGATCCTGGCAGCCTACTCTGCTCCCTTCAAAGGGTGACCTTTAGGTGTGGCAAAGAAAGCATATTCCCCACTATGACATATTTTTTTAATCCTCAGCGTCAAGTTACATATTTGAATGTAGTTTCCCACTAATGTCAAGTTCAACGGTATCAAAACATTACAGATTACTTTTTTCTCTACCCACATATTTTTTTTCTTTTTTTCCCTTTGCACTTGAAAAAATAGAGATTGGCTATACTTAAGTGGAGATTAGTTCTCTCAGTTGTGGAAAATCCAAACATTGCTATACTATTTAAAAATAACAGTCTCCAACACTCCTCATATCTATAAACCACAGGATGTTTATTTAATATAGTTAGATATTTTTAAATAAAAGGAAAAATACAGACAACCCCTAAGGAAAAATCACTCTTAAATATTTTTTTTTAAATCACTCAGTATACAAAATCTCAATATCCATAATACCAAGAGGAAAAGGAAATCTCTCTGATTTAAGAATCAAGCCCTATCCTTATTCCTCATTTTGAAGCCCAGACTAAGATGAGATTTTCACTGTGGCCTGGAGCCAGTAGTGAACTATTTTGGTAGATACATATATATGTTTATATATATATATGTATATATATATATCTTTCGTTCCCCACGGATTTATTAGCTAAGGATTTTCTTATTTTACTTTATAATTCTGGCATAACTCTGTAGCCCAGAGAGGGTTGACCAAAGACATTTTTGTAAATATGGAAATGGTCCCTATACCTATTATCTAGTACGGTTATCACCAGCCATAGGAAGCCACCAAGAACTTAAAATGTGACTAATGCTATTGAGAAAATTGAATATATAATTCCATTTCAGTTTAATTATTTTTATTTAATAAACTCCAGTCAAGAAACTTGTTCACACTTGACAACAGTGATTCAAAAGTGTCACAGTCCTTAGTAATATAGAGAATTATGTCCAGTTAATTTTCATTCTCTGCAGGCTTTTTCCTAACAATGCCCTTGCCACAGTTACTGTTAGATAACAGGAGTTGTTAGATAACTCATTATGGCCTGCAGGTTTGAACATCTTCATCTCCCTCAAGAGCACTCTCTTCTTGAGTGCAAAGACTGCCTCCGGCTGTGTTAAATCCCACACAAAGCTCCGGAAAGCAGTCAGAGGAAAGAAATTGAGGACCACTGAATATGTGTTTATCTCCATCTAGCATTTCCCAGAACAACTGCCATCCATCCTACCAAAATATCATTTTCTGATTTTTATTTTTGGCTTTTGAGTCACACATGGCAGGGCTCAGGGATCACTCTTGGTAGTAATTGGGTGGGAGGAGACCATATAGGGTATTGGGGATTGAAATCAGTTCGGCTTTGAGAAAGGTAAGCATCCTACTCCTTGTATTCGCTCCCTGGTCCATCATTTTTCTGATTTCTAATCTTGATCAGGAAGAGTCAGTTCCCTCCAAAACTAGCCCATCTTTTAATATACTGTTCCATGCCTTGCAGTCAGGTCCTTTTTTATAAAGCCTTTTTTGAAAAATAAGACTGACAATGATGCTAGCAGGATTTTCAATGTCAAGTGGAGAGAGTACAAGTATATACCAGGGAAGCAGAAGCCAATGGATTCATAATGAATAGATCTGGTGGGAAATGTGAGTCGATGGAATTTTTCTCCTCAGTAACACTACTGAGACAGTCCTGTCTTCCCATATGAAGAACAACTCATGTGGCCAGAGAGATAACACAGGGTTTAAACAACACTGGGTATGCTGACCTCTTTAAAAAAAAAAAAAAAACAGAAAACTTGTGTGAACTTAGGGACCCCACGGCACATTAAAATATATCATGGTTAATTTATATTTAATCAATGATCAATAGAAAATTATTTGGGCATGGTGTTCCTAATTGGTTTTATATTAGAAAACTTCATTAAATTTAGCCTTCAATCTCTTTTCTTGGGTCACTTCTATGAATTGAAACTTTGTGTCCCTCCAAAATTCATTTGTTGAAGTCTCACTCTACAATATGATGGCATTTGGTGATGAAGACTTTGGAAGGTAAGTAGATCTGGAAGAGCTCCTGGTGTCCACACTGTATCTGGGAACTCAAAGAGACCTAGAAATTCAAGCTCATATTCTACCATGTGAGGAAACCAACCAGAAGCCTGTCACAAGTGTTATATTTTGAAACCCTGATTTCTGACAACATATTCTCCAAAATTGTGAGAAATAAGTATCTGTTGTTAAAACCATTAAGTCTATGAAAGTTTATTTTTAATCAGGAGTTATATCACCCTCGGATCTTACAAGGGGCCACAGGGAAAATTCTGCATAAATGAGGGTTATGGCACAAAAGTAGGGGATGAACTGGTAGGACAGGAGGACACAGTAAGAGAAAAAGGTCAGAAGGGGTGCCGGAATCAGAAACGTTGGTCTGTAATGTACTTCTGTTAACAGTCCATAATGCTGAATATAATGTGTGCATTTGCTACAACTTCCAAAGCAAAGTAGTATAGATTAGATGGATTTTACTGTGTAACAAAGAGAGGCTAGAAATCCATTAGCAAGTTGTTTGAAGCATTAGTTGTTTTGTTTTGTTTTCTGAACTTCTTTCTTGGCTTGCAGACAGCCATCTTCTTCCTCTTTTCTCACAGGACCTACCCTTTCTGTTTACCTGTGTTTAATCTCCTCTCCTGTTAAGGACTCCAGTTGTACTGAATTAGAGCCCACTCTCATGACCTAATTTTGACTAAGTTACCTCTGTAAAGACCCTTACTCCAAATATAGGTATGTTCTGAAATGCTGGGATCAGGAATTCAATATACCAAGGGTTGGAGTGGAGTTTATAAGCTAAAACAAAATAATTACCCCTCTCCTGATGCTCCAAACTGTGTCTCACATTTGTCATCCAAACCCAACTATACTAGTAACTGGTAATTGGCATAATTTTCCAGGTGTACTAAGAATGACAAACCCTTTTCTCTCAATTTGAAGACCTGACTTTTGCAGCCATAAATTGGTAAACTTAGAATTTTAATTATTATAGAGTGTGTTTTTACTAGCATTACTGTGTTTTTCCAACCTTGTATATGAAATTAGCTTGTAATAGGTGGGAAATAAGTGTATATTATCACACTATAATTAAGGACTCTAAGTTCAGACTCTCTAAGTGACTATAACAAAAATGAGTTAAGATTATAGCTCTTCCACACTCAGCACCTAGGTGACCTTAGAGCGTAACTATCACCAAACATTTCTGCTACTCAGTTTTCTGTTGTATAAATCAGAGATATTTAAATTACCTACATCATAAGGTTGCTGTTTAAATTAAAGTCTTTCATCGTGTGAAGAATTTGGATTACCTAGAAAAGAATAAACATTTCATAACTATTATCTATTATTTATTATTGTTGTTAAAATTTGTTCTGAAATAAGATAAATATTGGGGGAGCTAAGGATATCATAAAGAGGTAAAAGTGCCTGTCTTGCATATGTAAAGACTCAAGTTTTACCTTTGGAGCTGCTTTGGTCAAAGGAATGTCAGGGTGGCACTGGTGGTCCATAGCACCACTGGTCTTGAGCTCTACCACATTACTAGGTCCTAGATTTGAACCTGCAATCTGAGTATCACCACAAATGGCCCCAGGCCTTCCTTCTGAGCACTGCTTCAGAGACCCCACAAAATACCCGAAATAGAATGCAATTAATCCCCAAAAGTCAAATCTTGGATTTTAATTTTATAGCATAAACTCTGATTCTGATTTTCTTTAAAATATAGCATTTCTTTCCATGCACACAAGTTGTTTTACCAATTCTCTAAACTGTTGGATAAAAAAAAGAGAAGAAAAATTTTCCAAAAGTGTAATAGCTGGGACCAAAGAGAAAATGCTTGTCTGTTTGGGGCATAAAAAAAGAAAAAGAAAAATCTAGGAAGGAAAGCTAATTCTTAAGACATTTTTATATATTTGATGCATGCACTGCTGATATGATGCATGCACTGCTGATAAATACTTCAAAAGTGACTGTGATAAAAATGGCATGATTCACAAAGGAAGAAATGCAAAGATAAAAGTGTGTGTATATATGTATATATATAAACATTTTATATGCAATTTTTATATACTCATAAAAATTCCAAAGTTTTCAGTTATCTTATGAGCAAACAAAAGCAGTATTACTTGTTTTAAGATTTCATATTAATGGAGGGGTTTCCCAATTGTGCTCAGGGGCTGCAGGGGCTACTTCTAACCATACCATCTTAGTAGTGCTGGCCTGATAGTTCAGTGCTCAGGTCCAGAGATGAGTAGTTCCTACCCAGTGGTGCTGGAGCGACCACAGCCAGCCCTATGGTCCTCTTGTCACTGGGGCAAGTTTAAATATTCTTTTCTAGGTTTAGATTCAAATTATTTAAGTGAAAATCATTAATCTCATACAATATGCTGTTTTTTACTGTCATAATGAAAAATGAAACAAGAGCACTAGCAGTAAAGGATGAAGAACTGGATCAGCACAGAATTGGATACAACATATGCTCAGCATATTTATGTACCTGTGTCTTCACTGCCCTTCCACTCTATGCATGGGTAAAAAGTGATCAGAGGGAGTTAAAACCTATGTGGAAAGTTATACAGCTTTATTCATAACCCTAAAAACAGTCACAAGTTGCATGACAAAAGATGAGATAAATAAGGTAGTTGCTGAGCAACTGAGAGAGAAAAAAAATCTAAACCCAAACTATCTTCTGTTGTATGTGGATGCCTGTCTGTGTACTAGGAAAGCATGGTGGGAAAAAGTTAGCTGAGTAGGAGTTTACCAGGGAAAATGAAATTCCCCAGAATAAGAAAGAAGAAAACAAAGAACAAAATATAAACCCCATGAGAAAATAGGGTCAAAGAGAATCACAGACATGTGAAGTTTTCTCCAGTGGCATGTTAGTATCAAATAGTGACTACACGGAACGCTGGGACTATTGATGCTATAAACGGAAAAGAGTTTACATCCAGCTCCACTGTTTACTAGTTATTTAATCTTTAACAAATTGCTTAGCTTCTGGAATCCTTTTTTCTCTGTGTAAGTTCAGCATCAATATGAGAAGTCCCTTGAAGACGCATAATATGAGGAAAAAAGACATTAAGAATAAAGCATTATTGGGCTGGAGCGATAGCACAGTGGGCAGGGCATTTGCCTTGCAAACAGCCAAATCAGGTTCAATTCCCTGCATCCCACTTGGTCCCCTGAGCACTGCCAGGAGTAATTCCTGAGTGCATGAGCCAAAAGTAACCCCTGTACAATGCCAGATGTGACTAATAAAGAAAAAAAATAAAGAATAAAGCATTATCAAATAGTGAATGAAGGGGAGACACACACACACACACACAAAAAAAAATAGAGGATACTTGGGAGAAATGAAGTCCCTAATGAAGAAGAGAACAGGGGAAGTATCCTTAGAAAAACAGTAAGAATTTTACTAGTTTTGAGAATGAGAAGGAAGTGATTGAATGTCTAAGCGAGTAAAGAACATAAGGCAGGGGACTGGAGCGATAGCACAGAGGGTAGGGCATTTGCCTTGCACACAGCCTACTCGGGTTCGATTCCCAGAATCCCATATGGTCGCCGGAGTCACCGCCAAAAGTTAATTCCTGAGTGCATGAGCCAGGAGTAACCCCTGTGCACCGCTAGATGTGACCCAAAAAGCAAAAATAAAAAAAGAATATAAGGCAGGTATTACATGTATGAAGGCGTGGAATTCTGAAATTGCCTGTTATGTTCCAGGAACCATGAGATCATGAGAATGTGGGAGCATGAAATTTGGAGGCAAAGAGCTAACAAAGGCCTTAGAAGACCTTCTGTCCAATAAAGAACTTGGAATTACCTCATCTAATTGAGTGGGGGAATAAAGAATCAAAACTTTCACTCAAATAATATTTTCAGTTATTAAAATAGTTTATTGGTTTTATTTTAAATTTCCTCAAATGAATTTTAGTGTATTTTGGTTTGGGTATTTTTTTAGGGGAGGTATCATACTTGGTGGTGCTCAAGTCTTTCTCCTGACTCTGTGCTCAGGGATAATTCCAGGCAATACTCAGGGGACCGACCATATGAGGTGCCAGGGATCAAACCTGGGTTAGCACATACAAGGCAAATAACCTATCTGCTATACTATCTCTCCAGCCATGAATCTAAGTTTATTTCAAAGTTTATTCAAAGATTAGAAAGAATTTTAATAATATTTTCTCTCAAGAAAAGTGCATTAGACTCTCTGCGCCTAAAGACTTTGATTCCAGAGACCTAACACATTCGGGCATCCAGCGCAGCTTCTTTTAGCAATGCACTGGGACTATGAACTGGGCTACAACTCCATGCTGCCTGGGGGTGGATCTTTCCTCCCCATCCTGTCTCCCTGCATGGAAAATGGCGGCGGCAGCAATGTCCACATGGCAGGAGCCATCTTCTAAGACTCCTAACCCAGAGGTATACGATTTTTACACTTGGGGCTCCTAGGGACTCATGGGAAGTGGGTGTAACCAGCATGCCCTCAGCCCAGATAAATTTAGAGCTGCTGAGAATGAAATGGGCCCTCTGCGCCTAAAGACTTTGATTCCAGAGACTTCTTACAGCAATGCACTGGGACTGTGAGCTGGGCTATGCAATTTCTGGCAGAATTTTCCCTGGACTTTATACAGAAATCCGCGTGACTTAACATCTATAATTGTCAGCAATGTGAAACAGTTCCTTTTTAACAGGTCTGACTTGTGGGGGGGGGACTCCAAATAATAACAGTAAGTTTTTGTTGAAATATTGAAAGTTATTAAAGTAGCAGCCATTTCTCTGGACTGTGAACTAAGCAACAACCCCACGCTGGCCGAGGAGAGGAAATATCCCTCTTTCCCGGTTGTTTCCCATTTTCAGGGAGAAATGCGGCGTGGCGTCCACCATACTATGAGGCGCGGGAAGGGGGATGAGGGGAAAAAAAAAGGAAAAGGAAAAAAAGAGAGTTATGTACTTGGAGCAGTGGAGCTACATATCTCTTCATTCTCGGCAATGGAAAACTAATTATCAAATGCTTCCTTGGTAGTAGGGCTGTCTTTCTTGGGAGGAAACTCCAACAACAATAGTGAGTTTGTGTTGAAATATGGAACGTAATCAAGGTAAAGAGAAAATGAAGTGAAATTCATCAGTTATACAGTTGGGGGTGGGAGGCGGGGGCGGGGGGTATACTGGGGTTTTTGGTGGTGGAATATGGGCACTGGTGAAGGGATGGGTGTTTGAATATTGTATAACGGAGACATAAACCTGAGAACTTTGTAACTTTCCACATGGTGATTCAATAAAAATTTTTTAAAAAAGAAAAAATAAAGAAGAGTGCATGAGATTTAAAAAGAGGATTGGGAATTATTTTTAAATTCTTTCTGTTTCTGTCATATGAAATTATACAAACTGAATCAACCATACTTGATTGTAAAAACCATAAAACTTATGGTCTAGCTAAACTACAAATGAAATTTTCTTCATGGAATATATAGAAGATTGAGTGGTTGAGCTTCTCTGCTATACTTCAATTTGCAGATAAATGGCACCTCACAGGAAGATACACAAAAGACTTTTCAATATAAACCTAGTAGTGAAAAATCACTATATCAAACAAAAATTATAATTAGCATATAGGTAAATATTTTAAAACATTCCCCATAACTTCTTGAAAAACAAAAATGACTAAAGACACAAATATGCTTAGATTGACAACGTCATGACAAATCCAGAGAGTACCATTTATACAGGCTCAAAAACATTGTTACCATGTGTTAATACATGGTGAGTTGGCTAATTCAGGCAGGGATCTGATTACTAAAACTTATTACAATATTTTGGTCCATAAGAAATATATGTGTGTGCATTATATGTATGATCATCTTTCATCTGGTTGTTGGTGTACAATAAAATGCTGGTCTACTGCTGGTGGGAATGCCCTTTAGGAGAATATGGACACTTTTCAAAAAATTAGAAACTGAGCTCCCATTTGACCCAGCAATACTACTATTGGAATATATCCTGGAGAAGCAAAAAAGTATAGTCTCTGCACTCAAATGTTCATTAGCAGCACTGTGTACAATAGGCAGAATCTGGAAAAAGAAAAAACGAGTACCCAAGAACAGATGACTGGTTAAAGAAACTTTGGTACATCTACACAATGGAGTACTATGCAACTGTTAGAAAAGATGAAGTCATGACCTTTGCACATAAGTGGATCAACATGGAAAGTATCATGCTAAGTGAAATGAGTCATAAAGAGAGAGACAGACATAGAAAGATTGCACTCATCTGTGGAATATAAAGTAACATAGGGAGACTAGTACCCAAGAATAGTTGGGTAAGTACCAGGAGGTTTGCTCCATGGCCTGGAAGCTGGCCTCACATGCTAGAGGAAAAGGCAGCTCAGATAGAGAAGGGAACACAGGTAAAGTGTGGTTCAAGGACCCACTGGGGATGGGAGATGCACGCTGAAAGTAGACTATAGATCAAATACGATGGCCACTCAATACCTCTATTATAAACCACAAAACCCAAAAGGAGAAAGAGAACAAAAGGGAATGCCCTGCCACAGAGGTGGGGTGGGGTGAGGAGAATGGGGTGGAGGGTGGAAGGGATACTGGGATCATCAGTGGTGGAGAATGGCAACTATTGGAGGGCTGGGTACTTGAGCATTATATGACTGAAACACAAGCGCAAAAAGTTATAAGTGTAACTGTACACTCAGTAATTCACTAATGAAAACTTTAACTAAAAAAATATAAAAGACAAATAAAATAAATTAAAAAAAAATAAGATGTTGATCTAGACTCTAGAGAGAAATTTTCTAGAGAGTAAGTTTCCTGAGTATTGTGAGGTCCTCTAATCAAACCTGGCAAGAGAATTGTGGGAACCTCTATGATTTATATCCAGTGGGTCAAAAGCACAGGTATCATCCTGAGCTTCCAAATGGCATCTGAAGAAACTGGTCCAGGGAGGCTGCTCTCTCTCTTTGCCATCCGATGCTATTTCTAGGCAGTGTCAGACTTCAAAGTCTGCCATTTTGTTGGAAAAAAGAAATTATACTGGTATAAAAATGTCTAATCTGGAATTACAGGAAGAACATTTTTGTTAAACTGATATTTAACTTCAGTTTCATAAAAAGTTTCATGTATAGCTGGAGATATAGTCCAGCAGGTAGACCATCTGCCTTGCACACAGCTGAACAGTGCTCAATCCCTGGTACTGCACCTGGTCCTTCAAATCCTGCCAGGAGTGATCCCTGAGCACAGAGCCAGAATTAAGCTATGAGCACCACAGAGTGTGTCCAAAAACAAACAAAAAAGTTTCATGTAAGTAAGGATCAAGGTCCAGCTGTATTCAAGTCTCTTTTGTAAAAACTCTTCTGGATATCTTTGACAAAGAAGGCAAAGGAAATGACTTTCCCAAGGGCAGTTATTTAAAGAATAAGAACAGCAGTAATCAAGTCACTATTTGCCCCCTCTGTCCCTTACCAAAGAGGAAGTTCTAGCACAAAAATCATACTTTCGAAGACAAACTCAATGAACTTAGCAGAAATGACTTTTGTCTAAGTGAATTGTTATTTAAGAAAATACTTTTTATAACTCAGAAGTAGAATTTTACACAGGAAGTAAGTACTTGTAACTATTATATTGTTATAGATTTTTATGTTTCATCAGAACAATTGAGAATAGCTTTAGATATAAATAAAAACTCAGATGATGTGATTTCTTCAATACTATTACTATTATATAGTTGTGTATTATTGCAGTTACAAGAAATAGATTTAATAAATGGATTGCTTAATATGAGAACCAAGGGAATATGTTATCACACACATAAACTAGCTCATGCTTTCTCTCTCTTTCTTCTCTCTCTCTCTTTCACACACACAAACACACACACACACACACACACACAAGAGATATATATGTGATTGTTCCTTTTAATGACATTCTTCCTCTCCCAGGCAAAAAATGTATTATGGATAAAACAGAACAGGAAGCTGCTGACTTTTCCCTCTCCGGTTTCAGATTATATGAAAACATTCTATGGGCTGACTCAGAGGGTACACAATATACATTGTTAATAATCCCTACTCTCATTTATTCATATTTAGTATTAGGACACAGTTACTATTTTCATAGGCAGCATTAACACTCTGCTTCAATTTTAGTCACACTGCTTTCCTGCTTAATATGAAATACACAATAAGCCAAAGATCCTGCAACAGGTATATTAAGCATTAAGAATCACCTAGAAGATAGAAGAATGATAAAGTGATATACAACTAGCAAAAGTTTCACCATCAAATAAAGTTTCTATCTTCTACAGTGTCTATATGATTATTCTATCAAATATTCAAGTGTTTGCATTCATTCAGTTTCAAAAATGGGAACTGGTTCAATAATGAACCATTAGTGCACATTAGTAACTCTCTAAATAAATAAAAGTTTCATCTCTATTTAAAAGAAAAAGTGAATCTAAATTTAGGAAAAGATAAAAATAATCAGTGAGACAAACCCACATTTCTGACCCAAGAAAATTAGAATGAAGAGCTTAGGCTCAGGCCATACTTCTGGAGTATTACTGCCACTGTCACTGTCATCCCGCTGCTCATCAATTTGTTCGAGCGGGCACCAGTAATATCTCTCATTGAGAGACTTATTGTTACTATTTTTGGCATATCCAGTATGCATGGGTAGCTTGCCAGGCTCTGCCGTGTGGGCTCAATACTCTCGATAGCTTGCCAGGCTCTCTGAGAGGGGTAGAGGAATCGAACTCGGGTCAGCCGCTTGAAAGGCGAACGCCCAACCGCTGTATATTTATGATAAATACATCTCAAAAAATTTCAACTTTACAAAACTATGTTTGTGAGTAACTGATCTAAAACTTTTGAAGAAGTCCAAGAGATGGGGACAGAGGAATAGCACAGTGTTTGCCTTGCACACGGCCGACCCGGATTTGATCTCCAGCATCCCCTGAGCACCACCAGGAATGATTCCAAATACAGAGTCAGGAGAATCCCCTGAGCACCACCAGGAATGATTCTGAATACAGAGTCAAGAGTAACACCTGAGCATCATTGGGTATGATAAAAAAAAAGAGAAAAAAATGTCCAAGAGATTAATATGCTTTAGTCAAAAGAATATACAAACCAATTTTATTCTAGTTGTTCTATAATGCCACCTGCTCAGTAGCAGATGATTGAGAGATGTAGAATATTCTAGCTGATTAAGAGATGCCATAGGGAGACCTGAATTTCAATCTTTTTATCCTGAATTATACTTTAAAGCAATTTAAGAACTTCCCATCCCTGAGTCTACTGACTCAAAAGACTAATTGCTTTAAGAACTTCCATCTATGAGTCCACTGACTCAAAAGACCACCGAGAATTGGGGCTGAAGTGACAGTACAGCTTGTAGGGGACTTGTCTTGCACTGGTTGACCAGAGTTTGAGCCTTATCACCCCATATGGCTCCCCCAAGGAGTGATCCCCAAGTGCAGAGTCAGGAGTAAGCCCTGAGTACTTCTAGGTGTGACCCCAGCCCCCAAAAGAGTCCACTGAGAATAGTATCT
Organism: Sorex araneus; assembly: GCF_027595985.1. NCBI lineage: Eukaryota > Metazoa > Chordata > Mammalia > Eulipotyphla > Soricidae > Sorex > Sorex araneus. The sequence continues at coordinate 230,767,298 of NC_073313.1, read as the reverse complement.
TTTAAATAAACATTCGAAGAGTTTGCCTATTTTTAGAACACATAGCTTTGTCCTGGCAGATTTACAAAGTAAATCATGAAAGTCCTAGTCTTTTTACTCATACTGAAAAAGCTCAAAAGATACCTACATTCTGGGGCCAAAGAATAGTATAGTTGGTCTGGTGCTTGCCTTGCACCATTGAAGTTTGATCCCCAGCATCAAATATGGTTTGCTCCCTGAGCCCCTCCAGAAATGAGTTCTGAACACAGAGCCAGGAGTGAGCACTATAAATTGTGATACAGGTGGTGTCCCACCCTCTGCCAAAAAAAGAGAAAAATACCCATTTCTTATTTGTCCCTGAAGATAAGCTGTCTATGCCAAAGCCTTGATAACCTGTATATTAATTTATCCACAAAACAAAAACCTAAGACTTAATTCTGAGTCAGATTTCTGCAGTGGAGAGCCTTTTGCTTCTAAGATTTAGCTTTTCTCAAAGCATTAATATAATAATTATAATAATAACTCTGCCTTGACTTAGTCAAATAGCTTTCTCAATAATTTTATATAGATGTTTAAATTAACCTTAACTTTCTTTTAAGAGGATGGTTAAGTAGTTTTGGCCATACTCAGCTGTGTTCAGAGTCTGCTCCTAGCTCTGTGCTTAGGGTTCACTCATATTGGTGCCCAGGGCATCATATGTGTTGATCTATCCCCCCAGAGATAGATCCAGAGTTGGTCATATGCATGGCAAATGCCTTAATCTCTATACTACCTCTATGCTCACTCTAACTTAATATTTCTTAACCCAAAGAATTTATTTTTCAAAATAATTCAAAAAGTTATGAATATAGTTCTTAAAATAAAAATTAACTTTTGCTTATTCTTCTTTAATAATTAAGTTTTCAAAACTTAATTATTCAAAACTTTTTACAAAAGTTTAAAGTATCAACAGTATATGGGAAATGATTGAAAATACAAAAAAATTGAAGAACTGGAAAATGGGGAAAGATATCATCACCCACTGGTGTATGAGTATGTGATTTCAGAAATGTAGCTTTGGACACATCAGATTTACTTGAAATAGGAGAAGTATAATTAAATTAGAAGCAAACATCATTTGATTTGAGGGATATTGCCTACTGCCTATCAAGACCTTTAGAATGTGACTTTTTTTTTTATTGAATCACCATGTGGAAAGTTACAAAGCTTTCAGGCTTAAGTCTCAGTTACACAATGCTTGAACACCCATCCCTTCACCAGTGCACATATTCCACCACCAAGAACCACAGTAAACCTCACCTCCACCCCCCAGCCCCCCACCCCACCTGTGTAGCTGATAAATTTCACTTTACTTTCTATTTACTTTGATTACATTCAAACAAAAAACTCACTATTATTGTTTGGAGTCCCCCTCCCAGAATCAGATCTGCTGGAAAGGAAGCAGAGAATGTGACTTTTAAAATACATAATTTCATTATTCTTAACCTAAATTATCATTAACTTATTTGCAATTACACATTTTATACATGCTTGTGTATATATGTGTATATAAACACCATGAATATATACATATATACCATGTATATATAATACCTTGTGTATATATATGCCATTTATATATGTGTGTATATGTATATATATGTTATATATATATACACATACCATGTATATCTATATAATATTTTATATATAAAAATTGGTATAGGTAAGTATTAAGCTTTATTTCATCTCTGCAGTCCTGGAAAATGGAATGGTTAAGAACTCCTATTTTGGGGGCCAGAGAGATATATAGCAGGTAGGGTATTGGCCTTACACACGGCTAACCTGGGTTCGATCTTGGGCCTTCCATATGGTCCCCTGAGTTCAAAGGCAGGAGTAAGCCCTGAGCACAACACACACACACACACACACACACACACACACACACACACATACACACACACGAGTTCAGGAATGATATCAATAGTGAATATATATACTTTCATGGGTGAAGTCTTGGGTTTGATCCCAGCACCACAAAACAAAAAGAAGAGAAAAGAAAAGAAAAAGAAGTCTGCTTGTCCTTTAAATCTCAAGAAATGGCTTACTGTGAATAACCAGAAGCCTCCATAGGAATTAGCTAAAACTCACTGATGACTCCTATTAACCAATCCAAAGTTAGGAAAATATATTCCAAATGCCCTTCAGAAATCATTAGCTAACTGTTTGTCCCACTACCTAATATAGATTAAAGTCTTGCTTTCTCTCTTTGGTCAAACTTTAAGCTTCTCTTCTTCAAGTTGTTGAATTTTGACACTCTTCTCCTCACCCACATTTGAGTCAGCAAACAACCTCTTCTACATGACCTCCCAGGAAGACAACACCCAGAATTGCCCTCCATATCGCAACCATCTTTCAAATAAAATATCTTCTATATATCCAGAGAAGTGAGTTCATTTTGCTATGATTTGGGTTAAGAATGAAAAACTAGGGGCTGGAGTAATAGCACATAGGGTAGGGCGTTTGCTTTACACACAGCCAACCTAGATTCGATTCCCAGCATCCCTTGAGCCCCTCAGGAGTAATTCATGAGTGCAGAGCCAGGAATAACCCCTGTGCATCTCCGGGTGTGACCCAAAAAGCAAAACAAACAAACAAACAAACAAAGAAAAACAAACTAGACAAATGAAACTGGAGCAATATCTCAAAGGCAGAGCTTCCTACTTTTATGAGGGAGCCCTACCTTCAATTTCCAGCATCAAATGTGGCCCCTCAGAAAGAGAAAAATAAAATCAAATAAACGTATTCTGTTTTCTTCCCTGAAAAACAAGAAGATAAGTTTGTCTGGAAATCTGAGAAGGGCTATATGAAATTAGAAATACTTTTTTAAACTGGTGTTTATTTCAACATGTGTCATTGTAAAAAAAAATAAAATAAGTAACACAAAGTTAAGACATCAATCTTACCTTAGCTAAAACTCACCTTAAACTTAGACTGTGTCTAAATCAGAAAATTTTTCTCTAAACTTTTCCTGTGAGAAAAGTAAGACCTTCTGTAACCTCACAATTGGAGCCAAATCTACTTGTCTATAATGCATCTATCTATTCATTAGGATTCTACCCCTTTTGAATTATTAAGAATCATTATAAAATGAAGCTTTAATCTGAATTTAAATATTTATATATGTATATATATATATGAGACACTAAATTTAGTTCTGCTGCAGAGAAAGTAAAGTGGTGTGTGCTTCCATAATCATGTCAACAGCCTGGCTTTTATCTCTTCTAGACTCCTGGTAGCACAGCTGGAAAGCAGCCACCCAAGGCAAAAATATGGACACCACATTCATCTGATTTGCCCCATCTTGTTGGATACAAGCTGTTTAGAGTTACGTTTTATATTTTTAGACTTGTGAGTCTTTTATTATTATAGCCATATCAACTATACATTAAAAATAAATTATCCTTTTTTCTAATATAAATGCAACCAATACTTTCTGTTATATAATTCATTTTCACTCTGAATAATTTCAGTCTTAAGTTACAGAAATCTCTCAAAAACAAACGCTCTGGTCCCCTCCCCGCCCCCTGCCCACCGCGGCTCGGGGCTTCTCCTGAAGCCCCTGCCTGGCACCTCTCCGCCGCCGCCGTCGGATCCTGACCAATCTCCATCCTGCAGGTAAACAGGCAATCCCTTGGAGAGCCTGCCTCAGCGCGGAGAAGTCCCCTCCCCGCCCCCTGCCCACCGCGGCTCGGGGCTTCTCCTGAAGCCCCTGCCTGGCACCTCTCCGCCGCCGCCGTCGGATCCTGACCAATCTCCATCCTGCAGGTAAACAGGCAATCCCTTGGAGAGCCTGCCTCAGCGCGGAGAAGTCCCCTCCCCGCCCCCTGCCCACCGCGGCTCGGGGCTTCTCCTGAAGCCCCTGCCTGGCACCTCTCCGCCGCCGCCGTCGGATCCTGACCAATCTCCATCCTGCAGGTAAACAGGCAATCCCTTGGAGAGCCTGCCTCAGCGCGGAGAAGTCCCCTCCCCGCCCCCTGCCCACCGCGGCTCGGGGCTTCTCCTGAAGCCCCTGCCTGGCACCTCTCCGCCGCCGCCGTCGGATCCTGACCAATCTCCATCCTGCAGGTAAACAGGCAATCCCTTGGAGAGCCTGCCTCAGCGCGGAGAAGTCCCCTCCCCGCCCCCTGCCCACCGCGGCTCGGGGCTTCTCCTGAAGCCCCTGCCTGGCACCTCTCCGCCGCCGCCGTCGGATCCTGACCAATCTCCATCCTGCAGGTAAACAGGCAATCCCTTGGAGAGCCTGCCTCAGCGCGGAGAAGTCCCCTCCCCGCCCCCTGCCCACCGCGGCTCAGGGCTTCTCCTGAAGCCCCTGCCTGGCACCTCTCCGCCGCCGCCGTCGGATCCTGACCAATCCCCACTCTGCTGTTTAGGGGCGTGTCCTCATCTCAGGGGGCGTGGCCTAAAAAGTGGGCGTGGCCTGTTTCCGGAGCGGCGGCCGCTGACACGGCCGCAGTTATTATTTTTTTTTTTTTTTTTTTTTTTACCATTCCATGCCTTCTCCTTTGGCCACAATTGATAGAATTCATTCCTTTTAAGAACTCCCTGAGGCCCTCCCTTTCCCCCACTTCCCGCTGCCGTCTTTGTCTCCCGAGTTTCTGAAGTCACTGCCTGCTCGCCCGGCGCACCCCGTCTCCCCAACCGGCTTGTAACTGCGCACGTCGCCCCCATCAACAGGAAGACACTGGGGGCGTGGCCTGTGTCTTAGTGGGCGTGGTCTAAAGTGGGCGTGGCCTCCTCTCAGAGCGGCCAACGCTAATGCGGCCGCACTTATTCTTTGCTACCTCAGCTCAATCCGTACTGTGTATTCCTTTGAAAACTCACTTTTGCGATCTCAAACATTTACGCAAAATACCCATTAGCTTAGGCTGACACTATAAAACCTATCAGTGAATAAGGGAAGTTTAGCACAATCGGAGCCCCTTCTTCCCACAAAAAGGAAGAGGAATAAATAACTACAAGCTTCCAACTCTGCACTTCCGTGAAAATATGAAGAAACAGCGAAAATCCCCTCCACCAAGAGAGGGAGAAGAAAAGATACTAGAAACCTCAAAAGAGGCTCCCAACATCTACGACCTCTCAGATAAACAATTCAGAGAGGAAATATGGAGGAGAGTCGACCTACTCCAAGCAACTATGGAACAGACATCCAATAAATTAAGGGAGGAGATGAATCAAGCGCTGGAACGGTCTACCAAGAAAATACACGAAGAAATGAGAGCAGAAATGAGAGCAGAAATTTCAAACCTTCGAACCGAAGTCTCACAAATAAAGCAATCGGTAGATGAAATAAAAATATCACTAGATGCCCTCAACAGCAGAATGACTACAGCCGAAGACAGAATCAGCGAGCTTGAGGATGAGCTGCAGAAAACTTACAGACAGCAACAAATAATGGCCAAAGACCTCAAAATGGCTATAGAGCGAATCAGAGCCCTGGGGGATGACTTCAAGAGGAACAACATAAGAATCATTGGAGTACCAGAACCACAGGGAAGTAACCCCAATGAAAAAAACATAGTCAAAGACATCATCACTAAGAAATTCCCAGAGCTGGAGAAGGCAGGCGTCCAGATACAAGAAGTCCGAAGAGTGCCAGCAAAAAGAGACCCAAATAAAAAGACTCCGAGGCATATCATAGTCAGAATGGCGGATGCTGTAGATAGAGACACAATTCTACAAGTAGCAAGGTCAAAGAGGGAAATCACATACAAAGGAGCACCCCTCAGATTTACGGCCGATCTGTCAGAAGAAACCCTCCGAGCCCGAAGACAATGGTGGGACATAGTGAAAAAACTCAACGAAATGAATGCCTCACCAAGAATACTTTATCCAGCTAAACTCTCACTCAAACTCGAAGGAACCATACACTATTTCTCGGATAAACAACAGCTCAGGAACTTCATAGACTCAAAACCAATCTTGAAAGAAGGTCTAAACGGGCTACTGTAAGACAAGGAGGAGCCCCATAAGAACAACAAATCCCACAGAAAGATGACACAAAACCACATCACAATAATCTCTCTCAATGTCAATGGCCTAAATGCACCTATCAAAAGACACAGAGTGGCTAAATGGATCCGGAAATTAAACCCAACATTCTGTTGCCTGCAAGAAACACACCTGAACAAACAGAGTAAACATAGACTCAAAGTCAAAGGATGGAAAACAATCCTCCAAGCAAACAACCCCCTTAAAAAAGCTGGAGTGGCCATCCTGGTATCCGACAACATAGATTTCAGGATGAAAAAGATCAAAAGGGACAGCGAAGGTCATTTTCTGTTTATCAAGGGATATGTACAACAGGAAGAAATCACACTCTTAAACGTATATGCTCCTAACGAACGACCGGCTAAATATTTAAAACGACTCCTAACAGACTTCAAAGAGGACATCACTAACAGCACAATTGTAGTCGGAGACTTCAATACGGCCTTATCGCCTCTAGATAGATCCACAAGAACAAAACTCAACAAGGAAACACTGACTCTGAAAGAAGAAATTGAAGAGAGAGGCCTAATAGACCTATACAGGGCCTTACACCCCAAAAAGAAAGAATACACATTCTTTTCCAGTGCACATGGAACATTTTCAAAAATAGACCATGTACTGGGCCCCAGAACATACCTCAATAGAATCGGAAAAATAGAAATTGTATCAACCATCTTTTCAGACCACGATGCGCTGAAGATAGAAGCTAACCACCCACAAATACGGAAAATCAAATCAAACACCTGGAAATTAAACAATTCCATGTTGAACAATGAGTGGGTCAAGAAGGAAATCAAGGAAGAAATCAAAAGATACTTAGAAACAAATGAGAATGAAGACACGAGCTACCAAAACCTATGGGACGCCGCTAAAGCCGTGTTAAGGGGAAAATTTATAGCTCTCCAAGCATTCCTCAGGAAGGAAGAAAGGACCCACATAGATAGCTTGACTTCACGACTCAAGACCCTAGAAAAGGACCAGAGAAAGGACCCCAAACCAGACCGAAGGAAAGAAATAATAAAAATTAGAGCAGAAATTAATGACATCGAAACCAAAAAAACAATCCGAAAGATCAATGAAACAAAGAGTTGGTTCTTTGAGAAAATAAATAAGATTGATAAACCGCTAGCAAGTCTCACAAAGAAAGAAAGAGAGAAAACTCTAATAAATCGAATCAGAAATGAAAAGGGGGACATCATAACAGAAACCAGTGAGATTCAAAAGATCATTAGAGACTACTTTGAAAGTCTTTATGCCACAAAAAAGGAGAACCTAAAAGAAATGGATGGATTCCTTGATTCCTATAATCTCCCAACACTGAAGAAAGAAGACCTGGAATACCTGAATAGACCCATCAATGTTAAGGAAATTGAAACGGTAATCAAAAACCTCCCCAAAAACAAAAGCCCAGGCCCAGATGGTTTCACTGGCGAATTCTTCCAAACATTTAAAGAAGACTTATTGCCTGTTTTCCTCAAACTTTTCCAGGAAATTGAAAAAACAGGAACTCTCCCAAACAGTTTCTATGAAGCACATATCTCCCTAATACCAAAAGCAAACAAAGACACCACTAAGAAAGAAAATTACAGACCAATTTCCCTGATGAACACCGATGCGAAGATCCTCAACAAAATACTAGCAAATAGGATCCAACAACTCATCAAAAAGATCATACATCACGACCAAGTGGGATTCATCCCAGGGATGCAAGGATGGTTTAACATTCGGAAATCAATCAACATAATCCAGCATATCAACAAAAGTAAAGATAAAAACCATATGATCATATCAATAGATGCAGAAAAAGCATTTGACAAGATCCAACATCCTTTCATGATGAAAACCCTCGCCAAAATGGGGTTTGGAGGAACTTTCCTCAAGATAGTCGAAGCCATCTATCACAAGCCTACGGCAAGCATTATCCTCAACGGGGAAAAACTAAGGGCCTTTCCTCTGAGATCAGGCACAAGACAAGGATGCCCACTCTCACCACTCCTCTTCAATATAGTACTGGAAGTACTTGCGATAGCTATTAGACAAGAAAAAGAGATTAAGGGCATCCAGATAGGAAGGGAAGAAATCAAACTCTCACTATTTGCAGACGACATGATACTATATCTAGAGAAGCCTAAAACCTCTACTAAGAAACTCTTAGAAACAATAGACTTATACAGTAAAGTTGCAGGCTACAAAATCAGTACCCAAAAATCCATGGCCTTCATATATGCAAACAATGAGGCAGAGGAAAGGGATATGAAAAAAGCAATCCCATTCACAATCATGCCCCAGAAAATCAGGTACCTCGGAATCAGCTTAACCAAGGAAGTAAAAGACCTTTACAAAGAAAACTACATAACGCTACTCCATGAAATCAAAGAGGACATGAGGAAATGGAAACATATACCCTGCTCGTGGATAGGGAGAATCAATGTTGTCAAAATGGCAATACTCCCTAAAGCATTATACAGATTCAATGCGATCCCTATAAGTATACCCATGACATTCTTCAAAGAAATGGATCAAGCAATCCTAAAATTCATATGGAATAACAAACGTCCAAGGATAGCTAAAACAATTCTTGGGAAAAAGATGATGGGAGGCATCACCATCCCCAACCTCAAACTTTACTACAAAGCAGTAACAATTAAAACAGCATGGTACTGGAACAAAGGCAGAGCCGTAGACCAATGGAACAGGGTGGAATATCCCTACACACAACCCCAAATGTATGACCATCTAATCTTTGATAAGGGAGCAAGAGATGTGAAGTGGAGCAAGGAAAGCCTCTTTAACAAATGGTGCTGGCACAACTGGACAACCACATGCAAAAAAATGGGTTTAGACCTTGACCTGACACCATGCACAAAAGTCAGATCAAAATGGATTAAAGACCTCAACATTAGACCACAAACCATAAGGTACATTGAAGACAAGGTCGGCGAAACCCTCCACGATATTGAAGATAAAGGTATCTTCAAAGGTGGCACGGAACTAAGCAATCTAGTAAAAACAGAGATCAACAAATGGGACTACATTAAACTAAAAAGCTTCTGCACCGCAAGAGATACAGTGACCAGAATCCAAAGACTATCCACAGAATGGGAAAGGATATTTACACAATACCCATCAGATAAGGGGTTGATATCAATGGTATATAAAGCACTGGTTGAACTCTACAAGAAGAAAACATCCAACCCCATCAAAAAATGGGGCGAAGAAATGAACAGAAACTTTACCAAGGAAGAAATACGAATGGCCAAAAGGCACATGAAAAAGTGCTCTGCATCACTAATCATCAGAGAGATGCAGATCAAAACAACTTTGAGATACCACCTCACACCACAGAGACTAGCACACATCCAAAAGAACAAAAGCAACCGCTGTTGGAGAGGATGTGGGGAGAAAGGGACCCTTCCTCACTGCTGGTGGGAATGCCGACTGGTTCAGCCCTTCTGGAAAACAATTTGGACGACACTCAAAAAATTAGATATTGAATTCCCATTTGACCCAGCAATACCACTGCTGGGAATATATCCCAGAGAGGCAAAAAAGTACAATCGAAACAACATCTGCACATGTATGTTCATCGCAGCACTGTTTACAATAGCCAGAATCTGGAAAAAACCCGAATGCCCCAGAACGGATGACTGGTTGAGGAAACTTTGGTACATCTATACAATGGAATACTATGCAGCTGTTAGAAAAAAGGAGGTCAAGAATTTTGTAGTCAAGTGGATGGGCATGAAAAGTTTCATGCTGAGTGAAATGAGTCAGAAAGAGAGAGACAGACATAGAAAGATTGCACTCATCTATGGTATATAGAATAACAGAGTGGGAGACTAACACCCAAGAACTGTAGAAATAAGTACCAGGAGGTTGACTCCATGGCTTCGAGGCTGGCCTCACGTTCCGGGGAAAGGTCAACTCAGAGAAGCGATCACCAACTACATTGTAGTCGAAGGCCATGTGGGGGAAGGGAGTTGCGGGCTGAATGAGGGCTAGAGACTGAGCACAGCGGCCACTCAACACCTTTATTGCAAACCACACAGCTAATTAGAGAGAGAAAACAGAAGGGAATGCCTTGCCACAGTGGCAGGGTGGGGTGGGGGGGAGATGGGATTGGGGAGGGTGGGAGGGACACTGGGTTTACGGGTGGTGGAGAATGGGCACTGGTGAAGGGATGGGTTCCCAAACTTTGTATGAGGGAAGTATGAGCACAAAAGTGTATAAATCTGTAACTGTACCCTCACGGTGAATCTCTAATTAAAAATAAATAAATTTAAAAAAAAACGCTCTGAAATCCACCTCTGCAACTACAAGCTGTCAACTAAATTTTATGGATACACAAGGACATGGAACTTTGCTGCAGATTATTTTTCAGAAGGTGAGTGATTACATTCACAAGTAATTAGAAAAATGACTCAGGACCAGATTTGATATAGCAACAAATTAGCCATGATGCTGATGAGTGCTAATTAAATGAGCAAGGCAGACATTTCAGAACTCCCCAGACCAAGTGGAGGAGGTCCAGCACATCTTTATTTTGATATGTTTCTTTTCACTGACAGTCCTTTCAGATTGTTTTGGCAACCACACTCAAGTATCAAAATACAAGGCAGGGTTTTAGAATGCATGAAAGGCTAAATTTACTCTTTGCTTAACTGGTACTTCCTTATGGAAGATTTCCCTGACCTTTCCTATTAGGTCAAATCCTGTAACACCATGCACCCTCTCCTTCAGAGCACTCACCACACAGAAATTTTTATTATATGTCTGCCTTCACTTCAACACCGTAAGCTCCATGAGAGCAGGGAACCATGTGTTAATTCTCCACCACATTCCCAGGTACAAAACTGATAGTCACTAATGTACTAATATATGATTTCACACACAACCAACGCTTGCTAATTTATATATTTAGAAGGTTCTTTTATACATTTTATCTTACTTTCTTCTGAGGTAGAAATAAATCAACGTTTTTGTTTGGGGAACAACACACACCCATTGGTGCCTCAGGATGTACTACTCTGCACTGAGGGTTTATTCCTGGAAGGCTCAGGGAAACATGTGGTGCTCAGGATCAAACCCGGATCAGCCATGTGCAAGGTAAGTGCCTTACAGACTGTACTGTCTAGTCTCGAAATAAGCTTTTTTCTTTAAGATAAGAGAGAAAGTGTCCTTATTCTGCATGAATCAATCAAAAATGATAGGGTTCTAAAATTATGTCCAGGAGTACTTTTTCAAATACCTAGTCAAATCATATATCTATTAAAATTAGCATATAAAATCACAGGAATAGAGGTATTTCCTTATAAGATTTTTCATTTTATCACTGTCACTGTCATCCTTGAGCATGACATTTTCTTACTCTCTTTCTTCCTTCCTATTTCTTTACTTCCTTCCTTCCTTTCTTTCTTTCTATCTATATTTCTTCTTTCTCCCTTTCTTTCTCTTTTTCTTGTTCCTTCCTTATCTATATTTCTTCTTTCTCCCTTTATTTTTGATTTGCTCAAGTGGGCACCAGTAACATCTCCATTGTGAGACGTGTTACTGTTTTTGGCATATCGAATACGCCTAACAATATACTTGTCAATAGAACTGACACATGATATTCGTTGCTTTTCTAAAACTTATCCATCCACTTCTCTCCCCTTCTTTCTGGGGATAAATGACAAGGCATTGTAAGGCAGCTGGCTGAAAGTATTGATGGACTAGGGCTTGCTAGGCTGAGTAAGACTAAACTGGCTATTGCAAGAATTAGACCCTGAATGTTGGCATCATCACTATTTTGCCCTTCTCAGTGACAATCTCCAAACATTTCAGCATGATGAATACCACAAAGGCTTGCAAAAGTTCAAACATTTCAGCATGACAAATATAACCAATGCTTTCAAAAATTCAAAAAGAATCATTTTTAAAAACTTTAAATAGACAAAAATATAATGCTTTTCAAAATGAAATAAAAATTAAACAAATATAGAGGAGCCAGAGTGATATTACAGCAGTTCGAGTGCCAGGATCTGTCTTTGGCGTCACATCTGGCCTCCCAGAAACAACAGCAACAAAATGTAGCCTAGCAAAAACACGGGCTAGATCAATACAAAATATCTCTTTCACTGGCTTTTAGGCACAATTTAAGAACAGAAAACTTCTTTAGGTTGATTGGTGAGTTTTTTGAGCAGATAGACACATAACTAAGCTGAACAGATAGGTAAACAGACAAAAAAAAGTATGCTTTGTGGTAGTAATTAATAACACTGTAAATTCTTACAGCTACAACAAAACTGTGAATTTTAATATACTGCAACCTATACATTCAGAAGAAAGCTTCTATATATTATTAACCAATTTAATCATCATAATCTTTTTAATTTTCACTTCAGAAAACCCTCACAAAATAAAAGAAAAGGTAAAGTAACATTTTGCTTGTAAAATTTCCCAATTGGAAAACAATATTGTTAAGATGACAATGCTGCCAGAAGCAATCTACGGTTTCAGCACAATCCTTATCAAGATCCCAGTCATGCTTCTGTACAAATAGAAAAACACACACCCTAAAATTTATGTATCATTTCAAAAACCAATGAATACCAAAAGTATTTTTAAAGGAATAAATAACACTGTGAGATTCAGAATACTAATCTTAAAACTTACTACAAAGTTATAGTAATCAAGATAGTGATGTTTTTTCTTAAAGTAGTGTATCCTTATATACAGAAGTGGTAAAGAATAGGGATCCCAGAAAAGAATACTTGCATGTATGCTCAAATTTTTTTGACAAGTGTAAAGATGTCATTCATTAGGGGAAAAACAGCCTTTTCAGTGAAAGTACTGGAAAGCTGGACAGACACATGTGAAAATGTGAAGTTGAACTCTTTCCTAACATCCGCAAAATAAGAAAACAGAATAGACCAAAGACCAAACTTCAAGGTCAGATACCATAAAACTCTTAGAAGAAAAGATACATAAAAATATTTCAAGAACATGTTAGGGACATGGGCCAGAGCAATAGTAGAGTGGATAGGGTGCTAAGTTTGCACATGGCCAACCCAAGTTCAATCCTCAGCATCTAATGTGGTTCCCTCAGCACTGTCAGGAGTGATTTCTGAGTGCAGAGTCAGGAGTAACCTCTGACCATCACCGGATGTGGCCCCAAAACAAACAAAAAACAAACAAAACGAACATTTTGGGCCCAGAAACATAGTACAACAGGGAAGGCACTTGCCTAACCCACAGCAGACACGCAAATAGGTCCCTGGCACCACATATGGTACCCCTTAGTCCTGTCAGGAGTGATCCCTGAGCACAGAGCCAGGAGTGTAAGCCTGGGAGCACAACTGGATATGGCAAGAAAGGAGAAGGAAGGAAGGAAGGAAGGAAGGAAGGAAGGAAGGAAGGAAGGAAGGAAGGAAGGAAGGAAGGAAGGAAGGAAGGAAGGAAGAGAGGGAGGGAGGGAGGGAGGAAGGAAGGAAGGAAGGAAGGAAGGAAGGAAGGAAGGAAGGAAGGAAGGAAGGAAGGAAGGAAGGAAGGAAGGAAGGAAGGAAGGAAGAATTTTAAAACTCTGTACATCAAAAGATAAAAAGACAAACCCAGAAAGAGATAAAATATTTTCAGAATATGTATTTCAATGGTGCAGCTGATATAAAAAAGTATGATGGGTCCTAAAAAATTATCATATTACCAAGTTACCTGAAAATTACCTATTCAGTTAATCTGAATTAGAACAAATCTAAAAGAACTGAAATGAGGAACTCAGTGAGATATCCCCATACCCATATTTATAGTAGCATTGTTTACAAAAGCTAAAATATGGAAGTACCCATGTGCCTATCAAAAGATATGCAAAATGTGACTTTTACATACAATCCAGTATCATTCAGCCTTTTTGTCAAAGCTTATAAATTTTCAGGAAGTGAATTCTGACAAATTTTACAACATGTATAATCCTTGAGGCTATTACATTAAGTAAAATAATACAGTTATATAAAGATAAATACTGTATAATTTCATTTGTGTAAGGTATTAGAGTGGTCAAAATGTGTATTTTAACACAATAAAGATTACTGGGGAAAAATTTCCAGCCAGATGATAAGTATAAGCCAGTCAGTTGGAAAGATAAGTCAAAAATAGAGAAGACAGCAGTGGAAAGGCTCACAGTAGGAGACTCTGTAAAGAATAGAAACTGAGTATAGTAAGATTTTCAAAGTGTAATAGACTAATTAAAAAATATATGATGGGTGAAATGAAATAAAAAAGAATATATATATATATATATATATATATATATATATATATATATATGTCCTTTCTCTATCCCAGCTATCTTCTCCCCCCATTCATGAGGCAGGCTCCCAACCATTGAGCAATTGAGGGGATCACTAAGTCAATCAGTGATGGTTGGAGGGACTGCTTGGGATGGGAGAGTGTGCTGAAAGTAGGTAAAGGACCAAACATGATGGCCTCTCAGTATATGCATTGCTAATCATAATGCCCCAAAAGACAGAGTAAGAATGAAATTGTCTAGCATAGAAGCGGGGGGGGGGGGGTTGGGGGGGGTGGAAGGAGGGATACTGGGGATATTGGTGGTGAAAAATGTGCACTGGTGAAGAGATGGATGTTCAATCATTTTATGACTGAAACTCAATCATGAAAGCTTTGGAATTATATCTCATGGAAATTCAATTAAAAAAAATAATAAATTTTGGATTGGTTAAAAGTCAAAAAAAAGAATATACAAATGTACACTAAGTTTAATAATAAAAGATCAAAAATTTTATTCAGAGTAATGTAGTTTATCCACATAAAGAACTGAAAACATAGAATCATTAAATGGGAAGATCTCCAACAACTATATTGTCTATTCCAATCTTCAGGTGAGAAACCCTGGCCCAGAAAGATAATTTTTTAAAAACAGTATTTAGATTTCTAGACTCATGGTACAATATCCTTTGGTACTAAACTCTTAAACACAATAGGATATTCTAAGTTAAGACAGAAGGCAATTACAGCCTAATTTGATATTTTGTGTGCACCATTAAAAAGTATTTTCCATAGGTTTATCGGGATTAAGGGTGTTGCTTCTCAAGATTTGCCAATGTTGCTTTTCATGAGGTTTCATTCTTAGTAAACTTATGAATTTGTTTAGGGACTAAAACTTCATTTCTAAATCAGCCTTAGATTTGTTATTTAAAGAAAAAAATTAAAAACTGCTTCTGCTAGAGCAGTTTTGGAGATAGTGGACTTATTGGAGGTCCTGAAAATTCCAGCTTGTGTCTATAGAGGGTTAAAGAACTAATACATGGGCCAATGAGTGAACCCAGTGCTCAGACACATGCTGTGGCTGTGCAGGGACCCAAATTCTACCCCAGTACATTGCACAGAACCCAGGGGCTACTGGATATGTCCCTGGAGGCCCCCAGCTCCACCACGCACCACTGTATCATTAAGCCCTAGCACTGAATCATTTGATCTGCTGGCTAAATATTACTAGAAGCGGTCCCCAGACCTCCTGAGCACTCCTTGGGAAGCTCTCACTTCTCCTCACTTCCTCGCCACCCCCCACCCCAGTAAAGAAAATGCAAAAAAAAAAAAGTCATACCAAAAAAGCAGTGTGACCTTTGCAAATTTTGATAGAGGAATTGCTTATAAACTTCCACTACATGGAAAGCATTGACCTTGACCACACAAACCCTGAAGGCCAGTTCAGTAGTCACTTCTTTCCTTCTTTAGCAGAACCTTGTTATTAAAAAACTCATTGCTGCAGTCTAGCCACTCTCTGTTGCTTAGGTTTCCACCACTGTGCTCTATCCTGGTCTCCCTCTTTGTCTCTGCCAACTTTCTTTTTTTAAAAAACTTTTTATTAGAGAATCACTGTGATGTACAGTTACAAACTTATGAACTTTTGTGTTTGCATTTCACTCATACAGTGATCGTTTACCCATCCCTCAACCAGTGCCCATTCACCTCCACCAATGATCCCAGTATCCCTCCCACCACCCCTACCCCATCCCCACCACCCCACCCTGCCTCTGTGGCAGGGCATTCCCTTTTGTTCTCTCTCCTTTTGGGTGTTGTAGCTTGCAATAGAGGTATTGAGTGGCCTTCATGTTCGGTCTATAGTCTATTTTCAGATCACATATTCCAACCCAAATGGGTCCTCCCAACATCCTCTACTTGGTGTTCCCTTCTCCATCTGAGCTGCCTTTTCCCCCAGCATGTGAGGCCAGTTGTCCAAAAACAGATGACTGGTTAAAGAAACTTGGTACATCTACACAATGGAATACTCTGCCTACTTTTTAAAACCCTGATTGGCTTTTTCTCTCTCTCCCTTTCTACACAGAAAGGTGATATTTGCTTTATAGAGATTCAATAAGTGCAGGAAACAGAAACCAGATTCCTTATTCATTAAGTGTTCTTACGGCAGGTTGGCAGAAAATGATCAAATTCATTCACAGCATCGCTAAGAATGGTTACTGTAAGATATAGCTTGTTCAGTTAAAGACAGTTCATTCCCCTATCGAAACAAGAGTAGAGATAACAAAAGTAAAAATTGTTTCCAATATCTATGATATATGGCAGAGTTTCTTGCCCCCACACCTGGCTGTCTTCACTGAGGCCCCTCGGAGAGGGGCAGATTGAGGTTCCCTCCCTGCCACAAGCAGAGCCCTGGCAGCCGAAGATCTCCAGAACCCAGTCACAGCCATTCTCAAAGGCCACTCTCCACACGCTTGGATAAGCCTCATGCATGAAGAAACTGGCAGAGGAACCCAGATGTGCAGGACCCGGGGCTGAGATCTCCAAGCCTGCTCTGATTGGGACTAGGCCCCCTCCACCCAGATACCCCATTTTCCAGTAGCTAGGTGGTCACACCCAGAAATTCACCCCCACTGCAGTGTAATCCCATCAATTTCCAACATCCAGAGACTATAAAAACAAAGCCTCTGGAAGCAATTATCTAGTTCTACGTCTCGGAGAACCCAGCAAGCTACCAAGAGTATTCTGCCTGCACAGCAGAGCCTGGCAAGCTCCCTGTGGCATATTCAATATGCCAAAAAACAGTATCAATGATGGGTCTCATTCCCCTGACCCTAAAAGAGCCTCCAATGCTGCACCGTTGGGAAGGATGAGTAAATATAGGCTGCTAAAATCTCAGGGCTAGGATGAATGGAGACATGACTGGTCCCCGCTCAAGCAAACCGATGATCAACGGGGATGACAGTGACTGTGATACAGTGACATGATAAAATATTTGGAGCTGTTTACCTTACATTCAGCTAACCCAGGTTTAAGCCTCAGCACTCCGTATGGTCCCCTGAGCACCACCAAGAGTAAGCCTTGAGCAAAGAGCCAGGAGAAATCCCCAAGTACTGCTGGACATGGCCCCCACAAAAATAAACAAAGAAAAAATAACTAGAATTAAATAGTGAAGAGAGAAAACTGAACTAATCTGTGCTGGATCCACAGGGTGGGTCCAGGGTCTGGTTTTCTGCTTTGGTATTTCTGGTTTTTTGTTGTTGTTGTTTTGCTTTCATAATCTCATTGATATCTGTCCAGGGACATAATTGCATCCATTCACTCAGGGACGATGAGGCCTTAGGGAGCTGATTCATGCTAACCAAGCTCATAGAAGATGGACTGATAAAAACTGAGGAAGTTAACTGACTCATATATAAAAATAAATGTAACTGCTAGGCAGATGGGACTAGTTATATCACTTGATTAACTCACTATATTTACACCAGAAAAGTATACTTGGGAAGCAGAATCCAGCCATAGAGTTGCTTAGGAAATGTCTCAGAACAAGGAGAATTGGGGTTCTCAGTCTATGCTCTCACAACGTACCTTTCTGCACTACCTCTCTGACTTTAGTGCCAAGGCAGTAGAATATTTGTGCTATTTCATAAGCATGAGAAATAGTAGTTGGACAGGATCCCAACCCCCTTGGTTTAAGTAATATAATAAAAAGTAATCAATAAAAGTAAAAAATAAAAGTAATATAATAAAAAACAAAGCACCCAGTATAATGATGATACATAGAAAATTAGCTGTTCCCACAACTATAGTTATTATGATACTATACATGCTCCTGAAATGATGGATCAGAATGGGCTGAAATCATCATAATTTATCACCTCAATGCCAATGGGGAGGTGACTTCACCTCTTTAGCCTCAGTTTTCCCTTAGCAGTAACTCTACATAGTTATATAAAAATTACTTATGATGTTGTGTGAAAATCATAACTTATTAGTGTACACACTGAATGTTCAGTATAAAAAATAAGATAATCCATAACAAAGCACTTTTATTTGGTAAGCATCACTTTATGTATTAACTCTCACTCTAATGTGAGGAGTTGGGGAAACTGCCATTGGTAGATTCTTCTTTCTGTCTGTTTAGGGGCCACACCTGACAGTGTTCAGGACTTACTCCTGCCTCTGTACTCAGGGATCACTCCTGGCAGGACTTGTGAGACCATTTATGGTTCCAAGGAAGGAACCCAGATCAGCCATGTGCAAGGCAAGCACTCTATCTACAGTACTATATCTCCAGCCCTCAAATAAAGTAATAATGATCAGTAAAAAATAATTTTAAAATTATCTTAAATTCTTAAATTGATTTTTAAAGATAATGTAACACTATTCCATGCCATAAACCACCAAGTCCTTGAGGATAAATTTCTCATTTTATCGGTTCTTCCTTACTTGTTGGAAATCATATTGTAGTTAATTATTTTTAGCTATATGAAACTACATTTTCAATAATTGTCAGTCAATCCACACCCCCTCATTTTAGATAGTGGAAAGCATATGTGTAAGAAAATGTAGTAGTCAATGAAGTGTTTTACAAGTATAAATTATCTATAACCCACTAATTCAGTGATTATGTCTTATTATGGTAGTTACTACTAATTTAATCAGTTATAGGCCAATGGGCATTAATTTCAGAAAACCTATGGCAAATAATTTACTGGAAGAATTTAAGAAGCTCTAGGAAGCTTTAGGAAGGTTGGAGAATAAATCGATCAGTAACTACATGCTCCAGATCCAAGTGACAAGAACAGATGAAGAGACTTAGAAAAGAGGATCTTCTCAGAGATACCACAGAAATACACAGCCTCTGACAAGGGTAATCATCTCTTTTTCTTTTAGCTAAAAATTCAAAATTCTAGGAGATCATTTTTCAGCACTTGGAAAAGCACTTGAAAAATGTTCATGTGGGCAAAGTTTCTACCAAATAGAGTATAAGAGAAAGAAAATATTAGGAGCTTGGAAAAGTTTACTATTTGTTGGATATCATTGGTTTGTCCTTTCCCCCTTGCCACAAGGAGCTTAGGTTTATCAGTCACACCCATCAAAGTGCTCCCAAGTCACTCCCATTCCTTTGTTTATCTGTAACCACTTCTACCAATTTTTCTGCTCTTCCTCTAATCAAACTCTGTTAATTGGTAAGGTCAGAACTTCCTAGGACACTGAATATTATAACATTGCCTTTCTCTCCTCTTTATGCCTTTTGAATAATTTACTTTAAAGCTATGTCTTTTTTGTATAGACACAAGAAGACAATATTATGTTTTTATAACTTAAGACTTAATTGGCCTCGAATATTATTCCTTCCCAGGCATCTGCTTTCTCCGCTTAAGCCTCAGCTGCCCTCAGTTCCTAGCACCCCAAAGTAGGGTCCCCGACGTGGGACGGGAAGTATCCAGGGCAAGCGGTGAGTTATGTGCTACCCTGGCATCGAGATGGGCCTGGCCAAAGTGCCTAATTCTTAACTATAAGTTAAGAGCTTGATCATAGACAAATGCTGTCATGATCCAATAGTAATTATGAGACTGGGACCCTGCCAGGGATAGGAAAGACTGATCTGGCCTGAGCACTGTAGTCTGAGATTGAGATGGCCCCAGGAGAGCAATTCTATAAGCTTTAATGCATCTCTTATTGTGTCCATACAAAATGATTAATATTATGAATTCTTATATGTTTGCTGGCTGAGGAGACTCTGCCCTTGGGTGGATCCTCCTGCTGAAAGAGAATTAAGTCCTAGGAGAAGCATCCCCTGAGGGAAAAGAACCTTACCCTATTGCTGACCACACCTATGGGTATGCCCCAACCCCCTCATGCTGGGGAGATTTAACTAGGCTGTAAGAGTGGGTTGGAGGGCCAGATCCACAGGGCCAGATCCACGGGGGCCAGATCCACAGATCGAGAGAGAGACTGAGAGCCGGGAGAGAGGCAAAGAGAGAGAGAGAGAATGAAGTAGGATGGGGGAGGAAGAAGCAGGAGGAGAATCAGAGGAGAATGGAGATGAGATCGGAATAAACTGCGGTGAGACCAACATCTTGGCTCCGTTCCGTTCCTTCACCTGCCTCGCCACCCGCGCTCGCCTCTCTTTTTATATTTGTGTTTTACACAACTATTTTTGTTTAAATTCTAAGGTCTCAAGCTACATGTTCCTTAACCATAAATCAATTGTATTTCAAAATATCAGCACTGGAGCTGGAGAAGAGGTACAAGAGGTAAGGCATGTGCCTTAATGCACCAATCAAAGTTCAATCCTCAGCACTGCATAGTGATCCCCAACTACCACCAGGAGTCACTCTTGAGCAAAGAGCTAGGAACAGGCTTTAAGTACCACTGGGTGTGACCCCAAATCCCATCCCCAAATCTGTGTTCAAATGATTGTTTAAATGATTTATTGATTCATACAGAATTTTCTAGGTCTCTTCTAGTAAACAGCTTCTACTACTAAAACAAATTTTACACAAAGCAACCTCAAATATAACAAATAAGCTTAAGCTAGAATTAGCAAATAGAAAAAAACTTAGTTCCTTTAATAGTTATCATTACCTGTCAAAGAAATGGACAAAAACTGATAGCATACAAATATATATGCATATATAGATATATATACATTATATGTGATACTATGTATATATATGTATGTATAATATACGTAGTCTATTTTGAATGCTTTGATTCACTTTTTATTGTTATTTAATTCTCAAAAATAGCTGGTAGACACTCTCAGACAGATTTATATACAACATGAGGCAATCTGCACAAAATCTGTGTTCTTTCCCCCTGCACAAGCTGCCTAGATTTGATTGCATGCCTGGACTGAATTTTACAGGAGGCAGAAGAACAGTCATGGCTAGAACTACCACGTGAGTTAAAATCTCAGCTGTACCATTTGTAAACTGAAGTCAAGAGATTTAAACCTTCCAACCCTCAACTTCTGTGAAAAAGAGTCCTAACAAGGTCAATATAAGTTGTGTCAGGGTAATATAGTTGCTGCAAAGAAGAGGAAACATTTAAACTATTTAGCCACCAGTACATGTCATGTCATTTTGCCAGATAATTGGGTCACTATTAGTAATATATCTGTCTCCCCTTGTACACTGAGTCCAAAGTATTATGCTACATATTTATATCCATAGCATCTTTCTCCTGTATTGACACATGTACAAGTCTACATAAATATCTGCTCAGTGAGTACCATTTGTTTCAGGGTTCACACAACTGTTATGTTATACTCTAGTTTCTAAAAGATCTCCTTTGTATTTACATGACAGCTCATCCCGGACCATTAAACAAATGATGTCTTTGCTCCTCACCCGCCCCAGAGAATTTCTTGACGTCAAAGTCAGTATTCCTCTTATTCTCCATGAATTCCCACTGCCTGTCACAGCCCAAGATACAGCAGGAACTTGACAAATATCTGAGGCCTGAAGTACATAAACACTGGCGTAGTTCACAGTTCATCTAGCGCTTTCACATAAACATGTGAGGAGCAGACTGAAGGGTTACTCTGTTGTCAGTCTCTCCCCAGTTCAAACATTAGCTTCACTATTCCCTAGCTGAGAGAGTTCAGGTATTACATAGCAGTTTTCAAAGCCTTCATTTACTTACCTGTAAAATGAGAACAATGAGATTTGAATTGTTGTACAAGAATGCTAATTTTTAGAAAATTTGCAATATAAGTATTGCAAATACTTGTATTTGCATACATAGTATTGCATACATACATATACAAAGAATACATAGTATTCTTTAAGTATCAGCAATTAATTTTGTTTTTTTAAATTTATTGGTTTTTTATTAATGAATCATCTGAGGGTACAGTTACAGATTTACATATTTTCATGCTTGTTCAGTCATACAATGCTCGAGTACCCATCCCTCCACCAGTGCCCATTCTCCTCCACCAATGACCCCAGAATACCTCCCACCCTCCTCCTGTCCCCATCCACCCCACCCCGCCTCTGTGGCAGGGCATTCCCTTTTAATCTCTATCTCCTTTTGGGTGTTTCAGTTTGCAATGGAGGAATTGGGTGCCCATCATGTTCAATCTATAGTCTGCTTTCAGCACGCCTCTCCCATCCTGAGCAGGTCCTCCAACCACACTTTAGTTGGTCTATCTGAGCTGCCTTTTCCCCCAGCATGTGAGGCTGGCTTCCAAGCCATGGAGCAAACCTCCTGGTACTTTTTTCTACCATTCTTGGGTGTTAGTCTCCCATTCTGTTGTTTTATATCCTGCAGATGAGTACAATTCTTCTATGTCTGTCTCTCCTTCTGATTCATTTCACTTAGCATGATACTTTCCATGCTGGTCCACTTACATGCAAATTTCATAACCTCATCTTTTCTGACAGGTCAGCAATTAATTTTGTCTGTGGTCATTTGTCTTCCCCCATACTATCAAGAAAAAAAATATTCTCACTGCCTAAAAAAGTTATTGTTATCATGAAAGAAAAGATGAAAAGAGTCAGAGAAATAGTGCAGGGTTAATGGACTAGTGATGCCTGTAACAAATCCAGTTCAATCCCCAGCATTATCTATTGTCTCCCAGCACCACCAGGAGTGATCCCTAAGCAGAGAGGCAGGATTAACCCTGAGCACAGCTCAGTGTGGCCCAAATACAAAGAACAAACAAGCATAAACAAAATATAAAAAGATACGTACTTATTCGAAAACTCTAAGACTAATTTGTGAGCCATAATCTCTAGAAACTGGCTGCAAGGTATTTGCAAAAAGTATAGAAATTACAAACTGAAATTGTTCTTAAAATAATGCTAAATGGAGCAGATATTCTGTATATAAGATGCTTCAAAATCACTTATTTTAGAACATTTGTATTAAGTCACTGTAAATTAGGAAGTTATTCATGATTGGGTTTCAGAAATATAATGTTTCAATACCAATCCTTTCACCCATGTCTGCTTCCTTCTACTAATACCTACCGCCCCTCTCCCCTCCCAAACCCTGCCTTTTGCCGACTACCCACTCACCTCCCTCCAAGGGAGGGACTTTTTTGCTTTTATAAATTTTGACACTGTGGTTTACAGTATGGTTGCCAATAGGGTTTCATGCATAACACTTTACTCCCTCTAGTTTCAACCCCCTCTAGTCCTTCCACCTGAACACTTCCCATTCCATTATTGTAGTGGTCCCTTCTCTATCCACTCCCCGCAACACAAGTCACATGCTTCCTACTGAAGACCTGTTCTCATGGTCTTTGTTCCTGTTGCCTCTGGGTACCAAGTCACTCCTATTGGATACTTTTCCAACATTTGGCATTATCCTTCCACAAAGAAAAAGAGCCATCTTAACTTGAGGAGCAGTGTTCTTGTGAGTAAAATACAAAAACAAACAAACAAAACAACAACGCATCAATCAGGCACTAAAATTGGATCATGCTGTCCTCAGCTTTCACTCTCAGTCTCAAAACCCTGCTACAGCAAAACTGTTTCAGTTCCAGGCTGCACGCTCTATTACTAAAAGCATGAACCTGGTTAACAGGCAACACATTTAAACATTCAAATCTCTTGTTTTCAACAGCTAGTACTTCTCTATTCATTGAAGATAAGAGGGGGAAAGAAGCAAAGGGCACTTGGGGATTTAATATACCTTCAATACGGTTATGTTCCATGCAAAGCTCTCTGTTGCCTTGTTGAGTTTTCTTCCTTTTAGGCCTTCTTTTGCCCCCAGGTTATGAAGTTCCTCATGGAACTCCATCCCTTTGAAAAGAGAACACACAAGATGTCAGTATAATTTTTACTGTGCATTTTATTATAAAATTATTTTATGAAAAAGAAAATTTCTCTTACTCATCATTTCTCTCATAACTTTAAAAATGCTAAATTCTCTTTCTTAATCTGTTCTTTGCATCAAATGATTATTTCTAGTGAAAAACTAGCATAATAGTCACCAATGAATTAGGCAAAATTATATTTTAACAAATGAGAAGCCATAAACACATGAGAAGTTAAGAAATAAACTCTTCCAATAGTTGAAATACATCATGTTTAACCTCTGCCTGGTTTTTAGATAAAATGGTATAATGTGTGAAGTCTAACCATATGTGATGTGTGCACATTTCTTTTTTCCTTTATAAAATATACAAAGATCTTGAAAATATTCCCTGGAGACTACATAGATAACAGTAATTAGCCAAGGTTGGGTAAAATTTAAATAGTTTGTAAAAATAGCATTCCTGGATACACTGAAATGTTTCAGATTTGGAAATGGCCTGAAAGTTATTTTTTAACTAAACCATTTTCTCAAATTTAAATACTACTTTAAAAAGTATCCATCATCTGCTTCTTCAGCCTTTGTCTTAGCACTTCAGGGATAGGAATCACACTTTCTGGGCAACAATTTCCATCTTTGAAATGCTATGCCTGATACTGAGTCAAAAGTGTCTCTTTCTGGAACTCCTACCCCTAGTATTATCTAGATCCAAGCCAATAAGGTCTCTTCTCCACAGGAGACACTTTAAATGTTTAAATAAAGATATTTAATACAGTATATAGATTATTACCGTCTGAATATTATATTAGGTTTCTATTGTTTCTCCATTAAGAATGACACCCAGAGAGATATTACAATAAGTAGGGTGTTCACTTACGTAGTAGATCCAGGTTTGATCTATGGTACTCAAGCACCACCAGAGGAAATTCTTGAACACAGAGCCAGGAGTAAGCCCTAGGTACTGTTATGTGTGGTCCAAAAACAAAAGAGATGTTGTGGGGATGGAGGGATAAGTACAGTAAGGCACTTGTACAGCTACACTTGTATGTAGCTGACCCAGATTCAATCCTCAGTGTTGCATATAATAGTAATAACAGAGTAATCTCTCAGCACAGAGCCAGGAGTAAGCCATGAACACAGCTGGGTCTATCCTTCCCCCAAAATAACCCAAAACTGTAGGAATAAAACTCCCGTATGACCCAGCAAGATATCGCTTCTTAACATCTACCTCTAAACACAGAACCATTATTAATACAGACAACTATATTGCAGCACTTAGTATAATAGCCAAGATATGAAGACAACTCAAATATCCAACAGCAAATGAATGGCTATGAAGTTGTGTATCAATACAGCATGCAATAATATGTAGCTGTTAGAAAGGATAAACTCATGTAATTGACCAAGACATAGATGGAACTAGAGTATCATGCTGGTGAAATTCCTTAGAAAGATAGGAATATAGAAAGAGACAGACATAGAAAGATTGCACTCATATATGGAATATAATGTAGCAGAGAGGTAAGATCTAGCAATGATGCAACTTCTGGCAGAAATTTCTTTGGACTTAGTTACTAAAATACAGAAATCTAAAATCTCGTGGCCGCTATTGTAGCCACACGACCTCATATCTCTTAATTCTTAGCATTGGAAAACAAATTAACAAATGCTTCCTTTGTAGCAGGTCTGACATTGTGGGGGAGAAACTCCAAACAATAATAGTGAGTGTTTTGTTGAAATATTGAATGTAATCAAAGTAAAGAGAAAGTAAAGTGAAATTTATCAGCTACACAGGCAGGATCTGGGGCTGGAGGGGTGGGGGGTAAGGGGGAGGTTTACTGTGGTTCTTGGTGGTGGAATATACCCACTGGTGAAGGGATGGGTGTTTGAGCTTTATGTAACTGAGACTTAAGCCTGAAACCTTTGTAACTTTCCACATGGTGATTCAATAAAAAATAAAAAAGGAAAGATAGAGATAGATATAGAATGATCTCTCTCATACATGATATATAAAAGATAGAGGTCAGAGGTAACAGAACTGGAGGATTTATCTAGAGAACTGACTTTATGGGGAGAGGGGTTTGCAGGTAGGCAGGGAGGGTGAATGGGAAGGAACAATTATAGAGGGAAGCAGGTACCCTGGTGGTAGGTGTGGTTGGTGTTTGGACAACGTATGTATGAAACTTCCATTTACACTATTGTAAATCACAGTATCTTAATAAAAGGTAATAAAATTAAATTAAAATGAGGACTAGTAAATGAGGCAAAAGACAATAAAAGTAATAGGATTGTGATTCAAATTATAGAGATGAAGTGGGCAATTTGGGAACAAAGCTTCAATATCAGTAATAAAACGTTTTCATAGGTTGCCAAGCTGGAAAAAATAAAACCAGAAATACTCACCCTTCTAGAGATCTACATTTCCCATTCTAGACACATAAAACCCACTTACCATCATCTAGATTTCTTCTCTACCAAAATCTTCAGTGTACTTCAAAGTATTTAAACAGATATTTTAAATTTAAAAGTACACAAACTGTTTATGTTAATCTTCCAGTAATCATCATTAAACTTTCTAAACAAAAAGTGAGGGAAAGATTACCTGCTTTCTGACATTGAGCGATCTTTTCCTGGACTGAGTCTGCCATTTCTATGAGATACCGACTCTCTTGAATCATCTGTCACAAGATAAATATTAGAAAGGTAGTTATCAGAAATCATTATCTTAACTCATTAAAAATACAACATAAAGACCTAAGTTACACTGCGTTAAGAATGGAGAAACATGAAAGTAGCCTTACACACAAGTGGGAGAAGGAAGGATCATCTCTACACTACCATTCAAACACTGCAACTATAATCACCGACCTTATGAGTTATTTCAGTTAGGTAACAAGTGTCAGAACAGTGATTTCAGATAAGTAACTGTTATCTAAATAAACACATTCTATTAGTTCAATATCACCTTCACTAATTCCTCTTGTTCCATCCTATCACCCCAAATTTGCCTCAAAATCAAAATAGGGTGATACTGGAATAACAGCAATGAGATGCAGAAAGGGGGGAGGGTATTTGGGATAAGATGATAACAGGCAAAGAAGTTGTGATATTTTTTTAAAAAAATTACTGGAGCATATTTTAAGAAAAGAACCAATGGTAAAGTAACACTTCCTGAATGCCCAGCCTCTCTTCAACACTCAATAAATACTTTCCCACTTCATCTGAGTACCCAGGGTGTTTATCTGTTGGATTCAGTATTCTGAAGTGTATTCAAGGTATAATCCAAACTAGATATCACAGGTCTTAAGTAAGACACTTTCCTTCCATCACAATAAAATGCTATTGAATGGGTTACAATCTTTTAAATCACTTTCAATTCTAAAATGATTTGACTACCAATTTTCTTATAAAAAATTAAATAACCATTTTCAGTGCCACTGTTACTGTATTAGCCCTTGCCCCAACCATTATAATCGGTCCTTTCACTTATACCTTTATGAATATCTGCTGAGAATCTGATACAGGAGTTGATTTGGAAAAAAAAAGGTAGAAATAGCTAAGACCTTCCATGGTAATTCTCTTGCCTTCTCTTCTCCTCTCTCTTCACTCTTTTCCTCTTGTCTGTTTCATCCAGATACATAGGCCCAAACCTTATGACCTCTTTGCCTCCACTTCTTCTTAAAAGTGAGTCCCCATATTCAGTAAGTTGCCAAGTCATATCTTTTTCACCACTTTTATCCCTCTTATCCCTTTTTTTCCTCCCTCATCATAGAATTCTTAGCTTATGCCCTATTCTGCTTCCTGAAAAGCTTTCAAATTCTAATTATCCTTCCAGATACAGCTAAATCAAACCTTTAAAAATATCTGTCTCCACAAAGACACTTAGAAAAAAGCTGAAGAAATTGAATCACCAGAAAAAAAATCATCTGACGTAAAAGGCAGAAACTCATACAAAAAGATCATAAATATGAAACATCCAGAAAGCAAAAGATAAAATGGCAGTAATTGACCTCAAACATGAATTGTCTCTAATTAGAAAAAGTAGATAAAAATGTAGAATTTATCCATATTATGCATAAAAGAAATTCATGTCCAATATTAATACAATCCGATATTTATAATAGAAGACTTTGACAAGGTATTTATAGCCAACAATATAAAGTAAAAGGCAACAATTACTATACTAGATTTTAAAAAAAAACGTTGATGGAAAGGCTGGAATGATCATACCACAGGTAGGACATTTGCCTTGCACACAGCCTACCTGGATTTCATCAATGGTACCACATGTGGTCCCTTGAGTACCATCCGGATTGACCTTGAGTACAGAGTCAGGAATAATCCCTGATTACTGCCACGTATAGTCCAAAAATAACAACAACAATAAAGAAGGCATGGCAGATATACTCAAAAAAATATGAGTCATGCCTTTCCAGAGGATGGAATTTAAAGAGATTATGTTAAACAAAATGTCAGGAAGTAAAAAACAACTAATTGAATCATTTTATTCAAACTGAACTATAAATAACCAATGCCAAAAAAACCTGACAAAATACTACAAAAATAACTCTTAGGCTTTGTGAAAGACAAGGCAATGAGAGGAAAGAAAAGAGAAGGGCAATGGAAGAAATGGGTGGATGGATGATTTTGAAAGCATGATGCCATGTAAATTTGGTGGTGGATACAGTGGATATTACACATAAAAAGGAATATAAAGAATACTGAACTCATTTCAGTATTATTAGACACTGATAAATCAATAAAGTTAGATTAGCAGATATTTCATGCTATATTTCATCCCCCTTTCCTAACACTCCCACATTTTATCCCAGAGTAGCCAAAGTAACTTCCTCAAAACTCTCTTTGAGATGCTCAGAGGAGGGTTTCAATTCCTGTTTCATTGTTGCAGATTCTGCCAATTCCCACTTTACTCCTCCCAAAATATGACATTCAGAATCATCTTCCATAAGCATAGATAAACTGGCTGCTACCTACCTGTTTTGCCATTTTTCTATCCTCTCTTGAATAAAGTAAAAATAATTGCATCTAGTATTGAGTTTTCCTGTTTCTTCAGTAGTCTTTTCATCTATTCCCCCAGTTCTCCTATGTATTGATTTATTCTGTATACTCCCTAATGATCCCTACTTGTTCTTTCTTCCACACACTTATTTCATAAATGAATTATATGTCCCTATGCTCACTGCAGCTCTATTCACAATAGCCAGATTCTGGAAACAAACCAACTCTCTATGAACAGATGAACAGATAAAGAAACCATGGTATAAATACAGGATGAGTACTGCTCAGCTATAAGAAAAGATGAAATCATGCAATATGTCTGTATATGGATGGAACTAGAGGATATTATACTGGGTGAATTTGGTCAAAAGAAGAGGAATAAGTACAGAATGATCTCCCTCACAGGTGGGATATAAAGAAACTTATTGAGGCAATAACAAATAGCCAAAGGGAACAGAACCTGAGAACTGGCTCAGAGAACTGAGTTTGACAATTAATTCAAATGATACTTGCACAACCATGTTCATTTAAGCATGAAATATAATAGACAAGAACACAATTAGAAATATGAAAACAACTCAAATGTTCAATGACAATGGACAAAGAATTTGTGGTATATATAGAATTTCTTGTTTTTATATTAAATTATAATTAATTACTTCAATATATCCACCCCCTACTTCCCAAGTAAGTTGTAATTCCAGTTGACTTTATATCCTCAATTTGTTTATTTATATAATCACCCTTTCATTATCTTGTTTTGTTATACTTAGCTCTTATATATATTTATTTAATAAAATATTTTCTTACCAATCACTTCTAAAACCTGTAATTATATCTCAAATGCTAATATTTGTCTATCTCTGGCTTCTTTTTGTACAGTGTTACAGTGCAGTGCTAACAACTTAAAATATTTTAGCTAGGCACTGTAGCACTGTCTTTCAGTTGATCATCGATTTGCTTGAGCAGGCACCAGTAACATCTCCATTGTGAGACATATTGTTACTGTTTTTGGCATATCAAATATGCCACTAGGAGTTTGCCAGGCTCTGCCGTGCGTGCGGGTGGTATACTCTCAGTAGCTTGCCAGGGTCTCCGAGAGGGACGAAGGAATTGAACCCCACAGAGCAATCAAACCCAGTCCTAAGTTGTTAGGAAGAAAAACTAACCAATTTGAATTTTTCCTCATCTCCAGGTCTCATGACATATCCTGACATGAATGAAATATAAAGTACAAGACAATGAGAGAAGATGAGAAACATGTCCTCAGGTAATCTCCCAGCTGGATAGGGAGAACACTTAGCCAATCAAGACAGGGTCGACCCCCTGCACAGGATCTCTCATAGAGGGTGATTTACGTATCTCAGGTCTCTGATTCTCAATAGCCTTTATCTCTTATAATAATACAAAGAGCCCATTTGCTGAGAGTTTTCATCATAAACAGGTGCTGAATCTTGTCAAATGCTTTCTCTGCAACTATTGATATGATCATATGGTTTTTATTATTTCTTTTATTGATATGATGAATTATGTTGATTGACTTGCAAATGTTAAACATCCTTGCATCCATGGGATGAATCCTACTTGGTCATGGTGTATGATGTTTTTGATGAGTCGTTCGTTGGATTCTATTTGCTAATATACTGTTGAGGATCTTTGCGTCTGTGTTCTTCAGGGATATCTAGTCTGTAATTCTCTTTCTTTGTGGTATCTCTGTCTGCTTTTGGTATCAGGGTGATATTTGCTTCATAGAAACTGTCTGGAAGTGTTTTTGATACTTCAATTTCCTGGAAAAGCTTAAAGAGGATTGGGAGTAAGTCCTCTTTAAAGATTTGGAAGAATTCACTAGTGAATACATCTGGGACAGGACTTATGTGCTTGGTGAGACTTTTTATTACCGTTTCAGTTTCCTTGATGGTGAGAGATCTGTTCAGGTATTCCAGGTCTTCTTGGTTCAGCCTTGGGAGGCTATAGGAATCTAGGAATTTATCTATTTCCTCGAGGTTTTCGTGTTTTGTAGCATAAATATTCTCAAAGTAATCTCTGAGGATCCTTTGAATTTCTGTAGTTTCTGTTGTAATATCCCCCTTTTCATTTCTGATTCGGTTTATCAAGGTTTTCTATCTCCCTTTTTTGTGAGTCTTGTAGAGGTTTATCGATCTTGCTTATTTTCTGAAAGAACCAGCTCTTGGTTTCATTGATCTTTCAGATTGTTTTTTGGGTTTCCATCTCATTAATTTCTGCATTGAGTTTTATTATTTACTTCCTCCAGTTCAGGTTGGGCTCCTTTTGTTGGTCATTCTCCAAGCTCTTAAGCTGTGAGGTTAGGTTACTTATGTGGGCTCACTCCTCCTTCCCGAGGAATGCTTGTCGAGCTATAAACTTTCCTCTTAACACAGCTTTTGCTGTGTCCCATAAGTTTAAATACAGAAAGATCCCACAGAATGGGAAAGAATATTTACCCAATACCCATCTGATAAGGGATTAATATCCAGAATATACAAGACAATAGTAGAATTGTATAAGAAAAAAAACAACCCCATCAAAAAATGGGGAGAAGAAATGAACAGAAGCTTCCTCAAAAAAGAGATACAAATGGCCAAAAGGCACATGAAAAAATCCTCCACATCACTAGTCATCAGGGAGATGCAAATCAAAACAACAATGAGATATCATCTCGCACCACAGAGACTGGCACACACTCAAAAGAACAAAAGCAACCAGTGCTGGCATGGATTGGGGAAAAAGGGACACTCTCATTGTTGGTGGGAATGCTGACTGGTCCAGCCTTTTTGGAAAACAATATGGACAGTCCTTCAAAAACTAAAAATTGAGCTTCCATATGACCCTGCAATACCACTTCTGGGAATATATCCCAAGGATGCAATAAAACACAGTAAAAATGACATCTGCACCTATATGTTCATTGCAGCACTGTTCACAATAGCCAAAATCTGGAAACAACCCAAGTGCTCAAAAACAGACAACTGGTTAAAGAAACTTTGGTGCATCTACACAATAGAATACTATGCAGCTGTTAGGAGAGATGAAGTCATAAAATTTGCTTATAAATGGATAGACCTGGAGGGTATCATGCTAAATGAAACGAGTCAGAAAGAGGACAGACATAGAAGGACTGCACTCATTTGTGGAGTATAGAATGACATTGCATGAGGCTGACACTCAAGGACAGTAGATACAAGGGCCAGAAGGACTCCCCATAGCTGGAAGCCTGCTTCATGAGTGGAGGGGAGAAGGCAGATGAAATAGAGAAGGGATCACTAAAAAAATGATGGCTGGAGGAACCAGTCGGGATGGGAGATGTGTGCCCAAAGTAGATAATGGACCAAACAGGGTGACCTCTCAGTGTCTGTGTTGCAAGCCATAATGCCCCAAAGTAGAGAGAGAGTATGGGGAATATTGTCTGCCATGGAGGAAGGGGGAGGGTGGAAAAGTGGGGTATACTGAGGATATTTGTGGTGGGGAATGTGCACTGGTAGAGGGATGGGTGTTTGATTATTGTGTGATTATAACCCAAACATGAAAGCTTATAACTATCTCACAGTGATTCAATAAATTTTTTAAAAAGAAAATTTATAATTGAGACAATATGGCAAAAAACCCACAAAGAGCGATTCTTTAGTTTCTGTCATATGAATATCTCCTCGTGGGTCTTATTTCCTTGCCATGGTTTAGGATCAAAAATTATAGAAGATTTACCCACATAAAGGTTGCCTTACCTTTCCTTTTACATTAAATGTATTTCTAGAGCTTTGAAAGCTATTCCTTCCACCTCCTCAACTGCTGATTTGGGGGATTTGATCAGAGTCATTCACTCTTCAGAGAAGTATCTGGAAAGGTTAGTCCCAGACTGATATTAATGAGGATTATAAGCAGGTATGAACTTGGTGGCTCGAAAAGTAGAAAAAAAAATAAGAGGGAGTTTTGTACTTGGAACAGCGGGACACTTGAGCAGTCTCGGGCCGGGGCTAATACCAGTTTGCACTCCACCGAAACTTGACCCAGGCGGCCACACACTTTGGTGCGACCGCTTTGCTGTTGATTGACCACGATCCGGAGGACAGCTAGACTACTTTTGGTCCCAGAAACTGCTTGCAGTCATGTCTCTAGACTGTGAACTAAGCCATTGCCCCATACTGCCCCAGGAAGGGAAATTATGCAATTTCTAATATTAATCTCCCTGGACTTAATTACTAAAATACTAAAATACAGAAATCCTAAACCATGCGGCCGCTACTGCCTTCATATCTCTCCATTCTCAGCAATGGAAAACTAATTATCAAATGCTTCCTTGTCAGTAGGGCTGGTTTTTTGGGGGGAAAACTCCAACAACAATAGTGAGTTTTGTGATGAAATATGGAATGTAATCAAGGTAAAGAGAAAATGAAGTGAAATTTATGTTACGCAGGCGTGGGTGAGGGGGTGGAGAGTGGGAGGTATACTGGGGTTTTTAGTGATGGAATATGGGCACTGGTGAAGGGTCAGGTGTTTAAGCATTGTATAACTGAGACATAAGCCTGAGAACTTTGTAACTTTCCACATGGTGATTCAATAAAATAAATTAAAAAAATGTATTTCTAAGTAGAGATGTGTAAACTTGTTATTTGAGATCAAGATCATGTATCTAAAATTAAAACTTTGAAAGGAATAATACTGATTTTACTCACACATATTAAATTATATATCCTATGTGGAAAAAATAGCTTCCAGCTCTACTCAATAAGTATACAAGTAATTTTTTAGGAGCATTGCAAAATTGATGTAACTAATTGCAACTGAAAAGATGAAATTTCATCATCTCACAACTCCAAAATCTCCCAGAGACTCAAATTTCCTCATGATTATCTAAATTTATAGAATCAGAAAACTTTATATTTAGAAGTCCCCTAATCAACTGTCATGGACAAATGCTAAAATAAAAATTGTGTTCCCAAAATTGACTTGTCTAAATTCATAAAGCTTGTTAGTTCAATGGTTTATGCCAGAATCTAGGCATTCACAAGGAGCATATCTAAGCTTATCAGTTATTCTGTGAATCTAACAGTAAATGTAGAATTCTTGCCACAGTACAAGTTTGTGATAAACATTTAATAAAGTAGAATTCATCAAATATTATGAAGATAAATTTTTTACATAACTCTTTGCTTTTCACTCCATGTATAACTCACAAAGTACATTGACCATTACAGACAATCTTTTTATGAACTCTAGAGGAAAAACATGCACTTGCTTTATCTACTGCTTTTACAGGAGAGAGTTAGCAAATTTTAAAAGGCAATTATGTGAGAATATGTGAGTCAATAAAATGTCCAGTCTGCTCTACTAATTTGTTCTAACCCCTTAAGATTCTAAGATAATTTGGGGGGTCCTATGTGGAAGTTGCTTGCCTACTGGGGTGTCCTGGAAAAGCATCCTGAGCAAAAGCCCAAGGCCACAGCCAGCCCAGTGAAGACACCTTGCACCTGAGTGCAAACAGAAGTCCTTGTTGCAGCCACGGCAGTGTGACAATCCATGAGGGCAGACATCATGTTGGCCTTCTCCTCAAGTATTTTGTCTAGTCTGTTTGGAACCTGGGAAATGAAGATTTTAACTTTAGGACTAGATGGAGCAGAGAAAATTATAATTTTGTACAGACTGAAGATTGGAGAAGTCATCACTACAATTTAACCATTAAATTTAATGTTGAGACAGTAGCATATAAAAATCTTCAATTTCAAGTCTGGAATTTAGGAGGACAAACAAGAATCAAGCCTTACTGGAGATGTTATTATTCCAACACAGATGCTGTTATATATGTACTAGACAGTTGTGACCTAGACCAAATTGGCGTTTCCAAATCAGAACTAGTTGCCTCTCTTGTTGGGTGTTGTAGTTTGCAACAGAGGTATTGAGTGGCCATCATATTCGGTCTATAGTCTACTTGCAGAGACAGGTCGGGGTGGTGGGGGTTGGGGTGGGGATGGTGGGAGAGATACTGGAAACATTGGTGGGGGGTAATGGGCTCTGATGGAGGGATGTAAACCAAATGCAAACATGAAAGTTCATAAGTCTGTAACTGTACCTCATGGTGATTCATTAATAAAAAAATAAAAGAAAAAAAAAGAATTGGTTGCCATGTTGGAGGAGGAAGAGCTAAGGAAAGCTATTTTAAGTGGTGTTTGCAAATAAGAAGACATGAAACAGGACATAACTCCCTCAGAGATGGCAAATTTGCTTGAGTTACCTGCTTTGAAGGAACCAAAAAATAACAAAATATTCTAAACTTCACTGGTCTTGATGAGGCCATGAAACAGTTAGTGGAAAGAGTAAACAGTAAATTCCATCACATCTCTGAGATAAAGACTGCATCAACATGATCCCTGTGGCAATAGTCATGTGTGTGTCACACTACTGTTCAAGCTGTATTACAAGTGTGGCAGTCAGTTAGGTACAGGAGGTCTGCCTCATTTGTAATACATATAAAAGAATAAGTAGTGGAGGAGCAAACTGAATGTCTGAATGATTGAACAAACTGAATGTCTGTTCAGCGTAACATATAATATTCCTTCCTTGCTTCTTGTGTTTAGGCATATTTTCTATTTGTATGAAGTTCTTATTCAAATGCAGTCCTATTAAAGAATACACTCTTACTGAGGATGAAAATAAAAGAATCTAAGGTCATTAACCTATCTATTACTTTCTTTCTAAACACTAAATTTTAGTTCTTTGGTCCTATAATGGCTCCCCTGCCCAGATTGTATAAAATAAGATTTTACTTTTATCCAATTTAAAACATTTTAGGATCTGCTATTACATAAATTTTATAACTGGAACAAAGGCAGATCACTTTAATTATTAAGTTTCTTAATATTGCTCAGACAGAAAAGCATCAAACTATCAGACTAGCATACTTAACTTTTAAATAAAGTCAGTAATATGTCAAGACTTGATTTTCCATGAACGGGGAACACACATAAGGTCAGAACATTTGCAAGCCTACTGAAAATTCACTCCTTTGGTATATGTGACAAAGTATCCTCTGTTTTGGAACTTGCTCTTAGTCACATTTGTGAGCTTTATATATAATGGCATAGGACAAGAAAGTTCACACAAAAGGAAGTTTGTGTCCATATTCATGACAGTGATGGGATCTACCTAATTTCAGTGAGCAGCTTTTATAGAGGTCATCTTACCTTTTCTTTTCTTCAACTATTAAGTTTCTTAAACAACTGTCAGCTCTATCTTGATTAATCATCAGCTATGTTGATTTGTAACCAGAAATGGTTAAAATCCAGCTCTTTCAAAAATTAGCACATAACTAACCTTGATATTTCTCCAGAATTTTCAGACCAGATTAAAAATCACAGGTTTTTAAGTAAAAGTGTTGCAAGACCTCAAGTACTCAGGAATGCAAAGGGAATTTTGAGGGTATGTGCACAATGTTCCACAAAGAAGCCAACCCGAAATACTTGTTTATTGATATATCTCTGATATCCAGAGTCCTTGCAACCCTAGTACCAAGTGGAAATTTTCCCATTCATCAAGATGTTGACAATTCCCCCGTTACACAGAAAGATCTGCCAGAAGACATGCCTACACCCACGAGTGAAGAGGTCTCGATGTACTGTGCACATCTTGTTTTTAAACAACCAGTTCTGGTTGGGCAGATGCCAGCAGGCTATTTTTCTCCCTGGACTTCATTTCTATACAAGCAACATTCTTTGTGAAATGTAAACCATCATGAAGTTTCACAGAAACTTCACAATGAGAATGATGGTGGGAGGAAGGTTTCCATCACTGAATGACTTTTGATTTAAATGGATATCTATTGAAAAAAGCTATATGGGGCATCACTGATATATCTACAACTTTTTCCTATCCTGAGGCTCAATAAATTTAGGTAATAATACTAAAATGAGAATGTGTGTGATCCAAACCACTATGCTTTGGTTAAGTGTGATATCTGCCTGTGTGCTGCTTCCATTGCAAGTGATTAAGAGTAGTGATCACTCGCAGTAGTGAAAATTCACTACTTTTTTGCTAGATTCCTAGTCACAGGAACTGCTTCACAAAGCACACCAAAATGGACTAAGTAAAAGATTAAATAGCCCTTGACTCATGTTCTCTAGATTGTTTTGATTTCTTCTTTATCTTCATAAAATCTGTTGGTTTTACTATAGTAATGGTTTAACTTTTATGTTAATGTTAAATAATCCAGGACAGAAGTCACCTTCAGAGAACACTTTCAGGTTTATTTTTTACAGCTCTAATCCATCTTGAAGGCTATCTTCAAAACATTAACTACCCCCACAGTTTTGACATTAATTGAAATATGAGGGTTCACATTATTAAAGTATAAGGTTCAAAATAATCAGCAAATATTTTCTGACTTTTTGGTAGAAAACTGGAAAGAAAAGAATATTAGAATTGCTAAAAATATAAGCTATTTGGGGGGTTGAAGGATAATACAGAGGGTAGGGCATTTGCCTTGCACACGGCCAACCCAGGTTTGATTCTCAGCATCCCATATAGTCCCCAAAGGAACACCAGGAGTAATTCCTGAGTGCAAAGCCAGGAGTAACCTCTGTGCATCACCGTGTGTGATGCAAAAGAAAAACAAAAGTTAATTTTTTAAATCTTTATACAGACTGTATCTAAACTTTATATAAAGATTATATGGCATTATCTTTTGAAATTATTTGCAAATAAAATTCTGCAGATAATAGAGTAGAATTAGAAGGGAAAATGACTCCAAGTCACTGTGAAAAGTTAATCAAAGTTCTCAGGGTTGGGACCTATACTCCACTAGCTCATAACATAAAACATTATCTGTTCCACTCTTAACCCAGCTTATCTCTCCACTTTTCCTTTGTAGATGCAACTCTGCCCTTCACATCAGGACTTCTCATGCTTCAGGACAGACATTGTGCCTAGTACCACTACTTATACACTCAGACCTACACCTCATCCCAACTGCACCTTGCACAGTAACAGGTGTCCAAAATGTATTTATTGAGCTGACTCATCAAAATCCCAAAGACTTAGAGTAACACATCAAAAGAGAAAAAGAGAAAATGTAGATTTGGAAGTAACTGATATACTTGTTCCTACCTCTTTTTATTGTTATTTCTTTCAGTCAAAAAGTTGTGATGCTTTATATGATAACTTCTTGAACTAAGATCTTTCTCTGTTTATTCACTATTGTATTGCACAGTCAAGTCCAATAGCACAGCGGGTAGGGAATTTGCTTTGCATGCAGCCAACCCAGTTTCGATTTCTCCATCCCTCTCGGAGAGTCTGGCAAGTTACCAAGAGTATCCCACCTGCACTACAGAGCCTGGAAAGCTACCCATGGCGTATTCGATATGCCAAAATCAGTAACAACAAGTCTCACAATGGAGACATTACTGGTGCCTGCTCAAGCAAATTGATGAACATCAGGATGACAGTGCTACAGTGCTACAGCATTGCACAGAACTCACTAAAGTTCTTTATACATGACATCTATCAAATGTCCTAAAAACAATCAATAGATGCATCCTTTCTTTTAATAAGGTCAGTTTTGCATGAGAGGGTGGGAAAAAGAGCGAAATTTGGGTTAATGGAGAGAAAAGTGGGTGTAGAAGGCATTTAAATTATATAAAGTGGAAAGACAAAGAATGGAGAATAAAAATATAGTTGAAAATAAATGAACATGAATGAGGAAGCTAGTCCAAAGAAAGGAAATAGGAAATGAGGTTGGCAAAATAGGTAACATTGGTGGGAGAAGGCTTTTCAGGCTCAGTTAAAAATTAAGTATAGGGCTTACTCTCTTACGTCTGTGTTTCTCTCTCTTTTTTTTCATTTTTGCATGCTTGCTTTTCAAGCCCATGTTCTCTATTGAACACTCTCTGTCTCTCTATCTCTGTCTTCCTGTCTTCTTTTCTCCCTCCCTCCCTCCCTCCCTGCCTGCCTGCCTCCCTCCCTCCCTCCAACTCTCTCTCTCTCTCTCTCTCTTTCTCTCTCTCTCCTATCACACCCCTCTAACTTTCTTTCAATAAAAACTATTCGCTTCACCATTCTGCCTCTTCCTATAATTCTTTTCTTCAAGAGAAAGTGCAGGGAAGTGAGAGTCCATGCCATGTAGGTGCTTGGAGTCAAGTTACCAATACTGATTCACACTAGGAATTTTCTTGCTCCCCACTTTATCAAGCCATTTGCAACAATTCCACCATCAACGTATAAAGCAACAGACAACAAACATATTGATATTATGGGGAAACAAACCAGGATCATCCCCTGAAGCCATGATTCTGAGCT
Organism: Sorex araneus; assembly: GCF_027595985.1. Taxonomy (NCBI): domain Eukaryota; kingdom Metazoa; phylum Chordata; class Mammalia; order Eulipotyphla; family Soricidae; genus Sorex; species Sorex araneus. The sequence continues at coordinate 230,727,941 of NC_073313.1, read as the reverse complement.
AAGGCCTCTGCACCAGGAAAGACAACTACTCAACTCAACACACAGCAATTTGTATGCAAAGTTAAGCAAAAGGAGAAAAGAGAAAATTTTCACAAAGGGTAGCATATGCATCAAGCAATCAAAAATAAATAAATAAATAAATAAAGCATAGAATTTGGGGAACAATCACTTGTATCACTTGTAGTCCCGTTGATAATCGATTTGCTCGAGCGGGTGCCAGTAACATCTCCATTTGTCCCTGTCGCATGCTAGTGCAGCCCAATGATATCTGCTTGCTCCAGGAACAGAAAGAGCCTCAAATCGTTCATTCAGGGATTTGACAAAGAAATCTGACCATCTAGTTGGTGGGCGGCCACGAGGTCTTCTGATGTCCCGTGGAATCCAGTCGGTAACAGCTCTAGTCCAGCGGTCATCTCTGAATTGCATTACATGACCAGCCCATCTGATTTTTGATGCCTTGGCAAATGAGACAGCATCCCGGATTTTTGACTGTCAACTGAGATCAGAACTCCGGATTCCTTCTCTCACTTGAGTGAGACATGATATTCCCAGCATAGCTCTTTAGATTCCTCTTTGGGATACCCTAATAGCATTCTCATCCTGTTTGCATAGGGCCCAGGTCTCTGAGGTGTATGTTAGTGCAGGAAGAACGGTGGAATCGAAAAGATGTGCCCAGAGTCGGAGGTTCTTTGTTCTCTTAACCACCTCTTTGACGCTTTTGAATGCATTCCACGCTGCTCTCTTCCTCCTGCACAGTTCTGGCACCAAGTCGTTCCTCATATTGATTTCTCAAACTACGTACACATAGCTGCTGCATTCGGAGATGTTCGTTCCATTGAGATCAAATGGAGCTTCAGGGACCAGTTCATTTTTTTTCATGAACATCATCTTGTTGAGATTCAGCTGTAATCTGACCTTTCCACACTCGTGGTCGAAGTCGGCCAGCATTTGTGCTGCTTGGCTAATGTTTGGTGTTATGAGAACGATGTCATCAGCAAAGTGGAGGTGATGTAATTGCCAACCATCTATCTTCACAACCATTTCTTCCCATTCCAGTCATTGCATGATGTTCTCAAGGGCGGCACTGAAGAGTTTCAGTGAAATGGTATCACCCTGCCTCACCCCTCTCTTTACATCAATGATCACTTCCTTGTAGAATGGTGAGATCCTGGTGATGAATCCACAATATAGTTCTCGGAGGATTTTGATAGACTGAGTTTGAACGCCCTGTTTGGCCAAGGCTTCAATGACCGCCTCAGTCTCAACAGAATCAAAGGCCTTCTTTAAGTCAATGAACATTAGACAGAGCGGCATCTTGAACTCTCGCAAAACTTCAATGAGTTTGGTCACTGTGTGGATATGGTCTATCATGCTGAGTCCCCTTCGGAACCCAGCTTGCTCATATAGTTGTCCTTCATCTAGTGTTCTGCCTATTCTATTCAGGATGACACGAGTGAACAACTTGTAGACGACAGACAGCACGCAGATTGGGCAATACTTGCCGATGTCGTGGATGTCTCCCTTCTTGTACAACAGAACTGTCCTACTGGTTTTCCACTGGGACGGAACCTTGCATTCAGACAGATAGTGTGTGAAGAGTCCAGCAGTGTATTGATGAGTACTGGCAGCAGATTCTTCAGGTGTTCAGGTCTGACCTTGTCCGGACCAAGTGCTGTACAGTCATTACCAGCAAAATGGTGTGTCGGATTTCAGAAGGGAGAACGTTGGGAATGACATATCCATCCTGCGGAATTTGGTATGTGGGCAGGTGGACATGGCTGACAAAGAGATCCGAGTAGAAGTCGTGAATAATTTTCTCCATTGCCTTTCTCGAGAATGTGATAGATCCATCGGGACGTCGGAGGGCAGTCATCTTAGTCTTGTAGTTGGCGAAGGACAGGGGAGCGTTGTGAATACTTTTCCCGGCTTCTGCTGTACTGGCCAACACTGCTTCTCTTCTCTCTTTGAGGTCTTCCTTTATTGCATCTCTGCACAGTTTTGTGAGTTCGGACGTTAGCTTGTGGTTGCCTGAGGCTCGCGCCAAACCACGTTGAGAGTTTCCGAAGACAGGCCTCTGTTTGTGGCTTTCTCACTCTCGGCATTCTTCGCACAGTCATGGAGGTGCTGAACCAGTCGGTCGTATTCCTCATTGATGTTGTCAAGGACAGCGTCTTCCCACATTGCTGCAATAGTGCCAAAGAGCTCCCAGTTGGTGGTCATTCTGGGAGTTGCCTTCTTAGACTCAAATTTTGCAGACTTTTCTCCCCGCTCTGTGAAGTAGAATTTCGCACGAAGGAGACGGTGGTCTGATCCCGTTTGGAATTTTGGGACAACAGTGACATCAGTCAGGCAAAACCTTCCATTGAATATGATGTGGTCAATTTCATTGTGGAACTGTCCACCGGGAGACTCCCATGTCCAGAGTTTAGATTCAGCCTTCTGCAACTGTGAGTTACCATGGATGGTCTTGGTCGACATGATGAATTCAGACAGTCTCTCACCCTGACCGTTCCATTCTAGGCCATGTGTCCCAATGTGGAGTTCTTCGGGCAACCTTCTCGGACCTATCTTGGCATTAAAATCACCAACAATGATCTTGTAGAAGGTGTGGTCTTCTTTATAGAGCTTCTCCAGTTCCATGTAGAACCTCTCAATTTCTTCTTCATCGTAGTTGGAAATTGGTGCATAGACGACGAAGATAGAAACTGCAGGCAGTGAGCCACATCTATTCAAGCGTAATCGTCCAATTCAGGTTGTTAGGCATTTGAACGAATCGATGCTCATGGCCATATTTGGGAACAATATTTCAGTCATTGATGTAAAGAAAGGTTGAGACGAGCTAAAAGATTTTAGAAACTCTTTTAAGAAATTAAATAGGTAAAGAGCATGGCAAGAAGTGTGGCTATGTCAAGAGATATGAAACAAAAAAATATAGGGAAAAGGCAATGGGTCCCAATGACACTACAGAGTAAGTAAAAAGACCTTAATGGAATATAGTAGGCAGATATAAATCAGTTTAGATGATCTGGAAGACTGAAAAACATTGACATGATGGTATTTTATTATGTTTTTGCATTGGTCACAAAGGTTAAAAAAACTAGAAAAATAAAAAATAAACCAGATTTTTGACAAATTAGATTTCTGTCATTTGTTCTTGGGTTACCCCAGTGATCGGTGATCCTCTAATTAAATGTAGAAGTGTGACTAAAGAAAAATGTTACAGGTGGAGTTAAAGATGGGTTTTTAAATGTTAAATATGTAGCCATAGTAATCTTGTCGAAAAAACAAATTCCAGTCCATTCAAGAAAAATTATGATGGTATCCCAGTGAAATCAGAAAAAAAATCTCAATGTAACCACCGACTTTATACTATAATCTTTAATTTAATTATAATCAGATCATAATCACAGACTTGTAGACCAGAGATGGAACTTACCAGGTTGCTTGTCTTGAGTGTGTGCTATACAGAAAGGTTTGCTATACCTGACACATTATGTTACTCAGAGGCTTACACTTGGGATAAACTCAATAGATGTTTCTAAAATTAAATATCTCCAATCCTGTGTCATAATAATATTAAGCAATTGTCCCTGTAAGAAATTTCCATTTTTAAGAACCCAATATTAATATGAATTCTTAAATAAATATAAGGAAGCTGTATTTTGCTTATAAACATAATGTTTATGACTAAAACAATCTCAAAATACTTAATCGTGACTTTATAATTCTATTTCCCAACTTAAAAATATAAAATTCCAACTGGAGCAGTGATTTTAGGTCTTCTGAACCCCCACTCTCAGAGCATAATGAAAACAAAAATCAAAACTACCAGACTGTAATAAAGGAACAAGTCACTTACACAGGCAGGGTGAAGGGGGGCTGGGGGTGGGGGGAGGTATACTATGATTCTTGGTGGTGGAATATGTGCACTGGTGAAGGGTTGGGTGTTCGAGGATTGTATAACTGAGACTTAAGCCTGAAAGCTTTGTAACTTTCCACATGGTGATTCAATAATTTAAAAAAATGGTGCTATAATTTTTAATTGTTTGTTATAACTTAATTTTGTCATAGGTCAGGTTCTTGTCCTCACATACTCAAGACTGAAAGCAAGGTACTGGAAAGCAAATGGGCAAATTCAGAAAAGACTTAGGAAAAGGAAAGGATTGGGAAAAGAATGCAGCGAAGTTCCCAGATTATCAGGGAAGGATTCCAGAGAAAGGAAGAAGGCTTTTCTTTTTCATACTATTTTAATAACAATGGGCTCCATTTCTTTATTATGTTCCAGTAATGTTGATCAATAAAACAGGGGAGAGAACGCTGAGATCATTATTTTTTGGTGTCTGGATTCTGCAGGTCACCCAGGTTATCAGACCACCTTTGTGACTCTCCACACCAAGTGATTCCTTTTTTTAATGGCCATGGTCCTAATTTTGCACCACCTATTCCCTTGCCCCTATCAAGTTCTTGAGTAGTTTTTGAAAAACTATCCTGATGAGCACAGAGCCACCAAAATAGTACTGTGGCAAAACAGTCTCTCCTGTCAACAGCTCTCCTCTGTATATCTTTAGCAGAAAGGAAGGAGGAATCAATCCCATATTTAAATCTTAAATCTGTTCAACTTGCCTGGATTATTGATTTTAAATGTTCCTCCTTTGCTTTACTGATTTTCAAAGGCCATCACTTGCTATCTACAGTTGTGGAATGGTTTAATATCCAGAAAATGATGCCTCCTTTAGTTGCCCTAAATATCAGAGAGGCATTAATTTAGCCACAACCTTATCCAGACTATTAAAGGAGATTACAAACTACTGCCTTCAAGAAAACTTGTAACTCTTGAGATTTTCAATCTTACCTTATTCAGACTAAAAGAACATTCTGTCATTAGGATCCCTTCTTTTTCCTTGATAAAACCTACTAACAAGGTATACTAAAATGCAAATGTAAAAATTACTGATAAGCTTCTATTATTTACAATGGGTGGGTTTTTGTTTTGTTTTGTTTGTATTTTAAAAAGGTTAAGAAGTGGGGCTGGAGCAATAGTATATCAGGTAGGGCATTTTCCTTGCACGAGGCCGACTGGGGTTTGATTCCCAGAATCCCATAGGGTTCCCCGAGCACCACCAGGAGTAATTCCTGAGTGCAGAGCTAGGAGTAACCTTTGAGCATAGCCGGTTGTGACCCAAAATGCCAAAAAAAAAAAAAAAGTTAAGAAGTCTTGCACGTAAGGAATTGATTGTAATTTTGAAATGTCAACTACTAGTGAGTAGGTAGAAAATGCGATTTAAATAAGAAGTGGAATGGAGAGTGTAAGGGTTTTATAAGTAATGTGTCTTAAAAATTATAATCCCATTCTACTAAGCACATATTTGACATTTTAATTTCTTGGTATCAACACAGATATTGTGGGAGAGTTAAAATTGCAGTATTAGTATCCATTTTTGTGACATTAAAAACTGTTTTACTGTTGTCCAGTGGAGGAAAGGAATAGGAGAGGGAAAGAAAAAAAAGATTTTTACAAAGTGATAAAATTTTAAAATGAAGCTGTTTCCATGTTGCTGTTTTTACCTGTCTGTTATTGTCCAATTTTTTTAAATAAAAAATAAAAATTGGGATGTTTCCCAAGAAAAGAGGAAATGTCCCGCCTGGTTCCTTCAGTTGCCTAAAGTCCCAGTCCTGAATTCAGCACCCCCAACCCCTCCCCAATGTGAATTCTCACAACCTGCGCTCCCAGTTGATGGATGTCAAGGCAACAAGACATCCTTTGAACAATTAGAGGATCACTTACTGAAATGATTTCCTGGCAGTGTTTTATTTATGGTTTTACAATAAAATAACCTTTAACAAAATAATAATAAAGTGATATTTAAGACTGAATCCTAAATCCTCAAAAGAAAAAATATTTCTAAGTATTTAATTAGTGTTTGGTTTATAATAAGACAATCTTGGATCATTAGGGGAAAACTAAACCTAAGATTCAATGAATTTATTGTCAATGTTTTCTAAATTTTTTGATTACCTTATACCAACTATTATTACTCAGGCTGGCTTTCAGTAAATGTTACCTGGTTGCCTGAATTATTTAATAATGAGATAAGTGGAAGATTTCTATGGGGACAGAGAAATGGTACAGGAGATAAGGCACCTTAGTTGCATGAAAACTGACTCCATTTTTATCCTCGACACTGTATACCACCAGGAGTGATCCCTGAGCACAGAAGCAGGGTCCCTGACCCTGGCTGGATAAGGCCCCAAAACAAAAATAAAAATAAAACAAAGCATCTATATGCTCAAAATGATTTCAGGTCATTTTTATTCTAAAATTGTTCTCTCTGTGTGTGAGATTTTCTTGGGGTTTGGGATATTTTTTGTTGGTCTTGGGATTTTTGTGTTTTTTTTTTTTTTTGGATAGTTAAAATTTTTCTCTTAGATGGCATCCACAGTTCATTGCCATTTTTGAGAAGTCCAAATATTTAAGGAGTTTGGCTCTAAGTTGAATAAACTTATCATTTTGAAATAAATCCCCTCTACTCCTATCCCACCAACTACCACCAGTTGGCAAGAATTTGTCTTCTGCCTTACTCTTGTTTTCATGTTCAGGAGGATTTTAAGTTTATGTAAAAATTGAGCATGGGGTGCTGGAAGCAATACAAGGTTTAAATACATACTTTGCAATCTGCTGGCCCTGGTTCAACCCCAGAACAGGATACCCATATTACCAGGGAAGACTTGGATATCTCTAGCACCACGGGGTGTGACTTTAGAGGTCCCCCACAGTTTCTTCCAGGGTGACTCAGTAAGCTCTGGCATCATAGTACCTGAGCAGCACCACATCCTCAGAAACTTGCATTGAACCACCGACCCTGTTTGCAGAAAAACTCGGGGTAGAGATTCTGGTGCTACTGAGCATAATATGAAGTTTTCCCTCAAAATAATTGAGCATAAAATAAGAAACATCAACCCAGTTTTCTCTGCTGTTAATATCTTGTATAAGTGTAGTACATGAACCAATAGTCATACCTTATTATTTAGAGCATAATTGATATTAGACTTAATTCTTTTCATTGTACATGCTACAATTTTGATAAATACATGTTACGCATGCATAATTACAGCATCACACAGAATAGGTATACTATCCTAAAAATCCTGTGCTCTATTATTCCTCCCTTTCTAGCCCTATTCTATCCCCAGAGTTTTGTAACTCCTGATCATTCTATTGTCTTCATAGTTTTGTCTTAGCCTGTAGGGTTTTACTTGTATGTATAAAATAGAAAACAATTTTGGCTGTGGTGGTTTTGTAGAGGAATCACAAAGGAGATTTTAAAAGTTACTATAACATACACTCAGTTATAGTATGGAAGTTATACTATTACACCAAAATAGATGCTTCCATTTAAATTTTATTCATCTAACAAATTGGTAGCATATTATGGGCCGATTAGTATTTTAAAGTTAATGATGATAATAATCAGACAAACACGGTCTGTGCCCTCAAGAATCAAACATCAAAATTGAGGTATAAAGATAAAAAAAAGAAATCAGGAGCCAGACAGTACAAGGGGTTAAGACACGTGTCTGGCATGCAGCTGACCTGGGTTCGATCCCTGTCATTTCATGGTCCCCAGAGCACTCCCAAATATGGCCCTGGGGGCCACCAGGCACTCAAAGGGAGGCTGGTAATCCCCAAGCAGTACTGCATGCTCAGGTGCCAGCACTGAACCATAGGTCATTCAGCTGAGAATCACGGAGGACAGATTCCTCTGAGTAATGCTCACAAGACTTTTCCTCCCCCTCCCACTCTTGATCCACCCCCTCGCCACCACCCCCACCCCACCCCTGTCCAAAAGAGCAAAAATCAAACTAAAAGCAAAGCAAAATACTTAAGTGGATGAAGGTAACAAAACAAAATATATTGATAGAAAACAGGTGACAAGTGGGAACTGGGGTGAGGAAAAGCTTCTCTGTGAAGATGAGGCTATAGGAGCTGAGAATTAAGAGATAAGCAGCAATCCGTGCCAGAGAAAAACATTCCAGACAGGAAACTGCAAAGAGAGTGGCCTAGAGATAGGAAAAACCTTGAACTAATTGAAGCAAGCAAGCAAACCAATATGACTGCAGGGGAGTAAACAAAGGAGAGGAGGAGGCTGAGACTGGAGAGGCAGGGCGGTAGCAGACAAGGCAGATCAAATAGCCTAGAAGGCCCCAGTGAGGAAGGAGTTTCAACAATTTTAAAAAATTTTATTTATTTAATTTTGGTTTGGTGCCACACCAGATGGTCTTCAGGGCCTACCCGTCGCTCTGCTTTCAGGGATCACTTCTGGCAGGCTTGGTTGGGGACCATATGAGGTTTTGGTGATTGAACCTGTGTTGGCTGTACACAAGGCAAACGCTCTACCCACTGTACTATCCATTCTAAAACTGAAGTTTCAACAATTTATAAATGGAAAGTCTGGAGAATTTTAAGCATAAAAGTCATATGCCATGACTCATGTTTTTAAAAGATCACTCAATATCTGCAGAGTATCCTAGGAAACACCTTTATAATAAATACTAACACTAATACACTGAAGAACATTGAAGGTGCCCATCAATATAATGCAAATGCTACAAAGTAAAAGATGGCATTTTTCACATTCAAGTTATTTCACCATTATGTATATTTGTCCTTACCTACCTCATAATATTAAAAAATACATTTTGAAATATTAAATTAATATTATTTTTAACATTAAAAATAATTATAAAGGTAGATGTATATGTTTTGAAGGACTTCCATAGCATGTTAACTTTATTAGGGTATTAGGGCATCCAGAGTCAATTGATTAAAAAGAAAAATCAGGTCCAAAGGAAATTATAAATGAAGACATTATAAGCATTTTTTCTTTCCACTGTATTTTTTTTTCTTTTTTTCTTTTTCCTTTTTGGGTTATCCCCAGCAATGCTCAGGGACTACTTTTGGCTCTCCACTCAGGAATTACTACTGGCGGTACTGGGGGGAACATACCGTATGCCAGGGATCAAACCCGGGTTTACCACATGCAAGGCAAATGCCTTCCCCACTATACTATCACTCCAGCCCTTTAGTCTTTTACCTTCAGCTTTGGAAAACTATATTAAGCCTAAAATTACAACTTGCATTTAAAAAATATATATAACCAAGAAAAGGTTTGGTCCAGCAGATAAAACTGAAAAAACAAAACACTATTAGACACTTGTGGATGTGTGGTGGAAATGAACCAATCACAATCTGATTAGGTGTTTTTCTGCTGCTACAAGCTCAGCTCCAGGGGACCAGACTCCCCGCCCAGTGAATGATTTTTCTTTCTTAGTTTAAAACAGAATTGAAGGGATAAATGATTTCCACTGTCTGTCTCTATGGCAACTAGTTCCCTAATTCACCTCTTAGATGGCAATTATACCTATTCACTGAATAACTTTCAGTCCCTACTTTTATGATGATAAAAAATGACTTCATGAAAAATAATATAAATAATAGGTGAGCTTTTCCCCAAGCACATGTAAAGTGCAGTTTTAAGTGGCATGTTCACTTATGATATCAAGGTGATACTTTTTCTTTTCCAACTGCAGGATGTGTACCCAAATTTCTTTCTTCTGGTTGCTTTGTCAATAATATAATATTATTATTTTCTCTCTTAAAATTTTTGTACTCGATTATTAAAATTGAATTCACTATATCTAGGTAAATACATGTGTGTGAATATATAGAAAAACATAAACAAAATAAAATATTATTTATTTAATAAACTTATTTTTAAAAAATTATCAATATTTATATAATGCTATAATGTTAGATATATAAATGCAATTTAAGTATGAATTTTTGTGGCCAGAGTTTTTCATAAAACATATTATGGATTGTTCTCCATCACTGAATTTTCTTCTAATACATGAATAAAATGCGGCCAACCCAGGTTACATGACCGACCTAGGTTTGTTTCCTCCTCCCCACTTGGAGAGCCCAACAAGCTACCGAGAGTATCCTGCCCGCACGGCAGAGCCTGGCAAGCTACCCGTGGCATATTCGATATGACAAAAACAGTAACAAGTCTCACAATGAAGACGCTACTACTCAAGCAAATCGATAAACAACAGGATAACAGTGTTACAAGTGCTACATGAGTAAAGTGACTTCAAAGCTGTCCATGATATGATTTTACTGTATTTTATATATTTCTCCATATTGAAAACATTCAACACAAATACATATAATATATATTTCACCATTGGCTTAGACTAAACCTTGAACAGAAATATATAAAGAGAGAGAAAGGAAGAGAAAGAGAAGAAAAGGACCTGCCATAGAGCCAGTTTGCGGCTGGGGGTTGGAAGGAGGGAAACTGGGGACATTAGTGTTGGAAAATGTACATTGGTGAAAGAACTGGTGTTGGAACACTCTTGACTGAAACCTAATCATGAACAACTTTATAACTGTGTATCTCATGATGATTTAATAACAATTTAAAAATTATATTGCCAAATCTCCCAAAAAATATATCAAGAGAGAGAGTGCAAAGGTTGGAGTGCCCCCTTACTTGCAGATGCCCCAAGTTTAATCCCAAGCACTTCATGCCTCCCTCCCACCCCTCAGGACCATCAGAGTGATCCTGGTGGCCTCCAAATACTGCAGACCCAAGCACTAGAGGGCCTGGCACTGAACTGTGAAGCTAGTACTGTCAGGTCACGGATCACTGGGATTAAACCCTGGAACTCTTGGGAGCACCCCCTCCCTACCAAACAAAAACTACAATAAAAACTACACCAATTATTTCTCACTATATGGATGAAAGAGTGTCCACTTCCTTTCATTCTTTATCTAAGGTACGATTTTTAAGTGCCATTTTGGAAAGTGGATCACACTTTGTTTTTATTAAGAACTCATTTTAATATAGAATATCTTCTAACATTTTCATTATTTTTTCAGAACAGATACACTGCCTGTTCACTCCCCAAGCAAAGATTATTAGCTGTCTTCTAAATTCTCCCCATATTCCTGATTAATGGTAGATAGCATTTTTCATTGCAAATGTAACCCTTTAAAATAATGATAGTTCTCATTCCTCTTTGCAGCTAAGTGCAACTGTGTTAATTCCATGCAGACAGAATATAAGCAAAAGTTATCTATGCAATTTCAGAGAAATGTCTTTAAAGTGAAAAGATGTGTTCTCTTTTTATCATCATCCCTGATGTTTGCAAAGCAAGTATTATAGTTGAAGTTTGGGAAGCCACTTTGAATCACACACAATGTTTTGGGAGACTAGAAAGCTAGGTGGAGCCTGGATTCTGAAACACTTTACAAAGCTTCATCCTGGATAACTGATCTCCATATTTTTATATGAAAGAATAAAATAATTCTGCTTTAGACCATGAGTGTTGTAAATTGTTTCATGAAGTTTAACTTAATACTGATGAATATAAGATTTTTTTCTTATATTTTTCTTATGGCAGCCGAAGACCTCTGGAACCCAGTCACAGCCATGCTCAAGGTCCCTCTCCACACATTCAGACAAGCCTCACACATGAAGGAACTGGCAGAGGAACCCAGTTGTGTGAGGCCCTGGGCTAAGGCCTGCTTGGATCAGGACGAGGCATCCTCTGCCCAGATACCCCTTTTTCCAGTAGCTAGATGGTCACACCCAAAAAATACCCCTTTTTCCAGTAGCTAGATGGTCACACCCAGAATCTGCCCCCGCAGCCGTGTAATCCCATCAACGGCCAACATCCAGAGACTATAAAACCAAGCTCCCAGAAGCCGCAGCGGTGAAGACATCTTATAGTCTGGTTCTCCCTCTTGGAGAACCTGGCAAGCTACCAAGGGTTTCCTGCCCACGTGAGAGAGTCTGACAAACTCTCCGTGGTGTATTCATATTCCAAAACCAGTAACAATGATGAGTCTCATTCCCCTGACCCTGAAAGAGCCTCCAATGCAGCACTGTTGGGAAGGACGAGTAAAGAGAGGCTTCTAAAATCTCAGGGCTAGGACAAATGGAGATGTTACTGAGACCTCTCTAGAAAATCGACGATCAACGGGATGATGATGATGATGATGATGATGATGATGATGATGATGATGATGATGATGATGATGATTTTTCTTACAATTTTGAATTCTGTTTTAAAAGTATTTATACTTTTCCTAGGATATATGTTGTATATTTTTCCTTGTTATTTGCTCCTCAATTCATAATGGAGTTGGGAGAATCACAAATATAGCTCTACTTGGGGCCAGAGTTATAATACAGTGAGAACTTATGTGCATTATTTTACAACCTAAGCAGTAGTTCAGTATTTTCTAAAGTGAAGATTCTCTATTTGCAATATTTAAAGCCTGGTTCAAATCACAGCTCCAGAGGTTTCTACTGAGACTAAGGGGAAGTTGAATTGGCTAGCTCTTCCAAACATCCTAAATCCAGGTTTCAAAGGCAATCACACTGTACTATATTATTCATTACAATTCCACAACAGAATCCTGTGATACGATGTCTTTCTCATACACATACACACACACACACACACACACACACACACACACAGAAATCTAGAGACATTTCTCACCAGATCATAAGCAGCCAGCATCTTTTTCTGCACATCTGGAATTGTTCCCACGGGTTCCAGATAAGGAAAGTTGTCTTTCATCACAAGAGACACTGAGGGAGTATTGTCACTAGTGATGAGCCGAGAGGACAAGGTCAACAGGCACTGTTTCAGACTGGCAATTGGAGGAAGTCCACATAGCTCCTTGATAGACACTATGGCATTCTGTAGGAAAGAAAACATATAAATGCATCATTAACCTCATGTCACATCACCTACATCATTTCTAGGCTTGCATAAAAGTACTAAAACATTTATTAAATTATATGCTTATAAGGTGGAGTGAAGAACTGAAAGTAAAAAGGGGTCAAATGGACAGAGGTGGAGAGATTTTGGTCGTGGGTGATGAACATCTGTGGTAACATGGTCTTAAGAGGTACAAAATAATACTCCATAACACTCATCATGTAAACCAATGTTATTTCAATAAAAATAAACATACACTCTTAAATACATAAATATTTTGGAGTAAATTGGACTATAGTCAATCAACATATAGAGTGAATTCCATGTTACGCTCAGCATTTTCAATGTTTAGCAACTGCCACACAGTAAAGTTGATTGTACTCAGGGCTACAATCACTGCATTTCAGTGCAGAGTACTGGAATACACACACAAATTAGCACTAACCAATCATGAATATCTTATTTGATTTGTGTCATGATGATCATAAGAATATATTAGTGTTAGAGATTGGAGTGCATTTCATTTGGGCTTTTGGCTCGAAGTAGCAGGCTGTTATTATTCGCCTCCTTTCATCTATCTTCCAAATTCCCTTACCATCCCATCAGAAATGTACCTGACCAGCATATATACTGAGGCATAAATGTAGATATATACTTACCCATATTAAAAGACTTTTAAAACCTCATTTCAAATAGGAATTATCACGACTTCACATTTTATGAGTAGTGCGCAAAAGTTAAATCATTGTTTCTTACAGATTATAAAACTGTGATAGTGTTCATTTATCTAATGGGTAGCCTCCAAATAATCTAATCTAAAAAACTCTATCTTTAGAGAATATACATTTCCAGTATTAGAATAAGTACCACAATGTGTTACAAAGAAATCTTTATCCAGCTTTCTTGAAAAGTATTTTAAATGCAATAATGTAAAGGGTATATATCACAAATTATCTAGAAATGTATAAAATCTACTTCCATATAAAGTTGGGAACAGAATGAATTAATCATAACTAATCTAGTATAGTGATGTACAATGATAGAATTATATCAAAAAATTAGGTTAAAATTACAATATTGAAAACTTTTTCAAAAGAAAATAGTGGCTAAGGCAAATATCTCAAGTTAAATGATTGCAATGTAAGTATCTATATGTAAATCTGGTACCATAGTCTCCCTATAATTTTGGCTACTTAAAATTAATTTTAAACATATTGCAGAATTCTTTTTACAAATATGTAAAAAATCTTTACCAAGTATGGGTTTGGGATTCAGCACCACATGACTAAAACCATGAGTGATAACAGGTGTTTATCAAAGGCAATTGTGAATAGCCCCACGTTGCTTTTTGACGGCAATATTAGAAAAATTAATTAAACGCCTCATGCTTGCTTTTTATCCTCAAAGTGGGTAATTTGGGGCCAGGATTACTATTAAATTGTGAGCTAGAGGAGCAAGTAGAGTTCTGTGAAAAAAAATCCTTAAAAAAATACGTTGGGGCCGGAGCAATAGCACAGCTGGTAGGGCGTTTGCCTTGCACGCGGCCGACCTGGGTTCGATCCCCGGCATCCCATATGGTTCCCCAAGCACCGCCAGGAGTAATTCCTGAGTGCAAAGCCAGGAATAACCCCTGAGCATCGCTGGGTGTGACCCAAGAAGCAAAAAATATATATATACGTTTACCTTTTTCTTTTTTTTTAGCTTTTGGGTCACACCCGGCGATGCTCAGGAGCTACTCCTGGTTTTGCACTCAGGAATCACGCCTGTCGGGGTACTGGGAATCAAACCCATGTCGGCGGCGTGCAAGGCAAACATCCTACCTGCTGTGCTATTGCTCCAGCCCCAAGTTTGCATCTTGATTCAAGCTTGATTTTTCTCTCTCTCTCTCTCCCTTTCTCCCTCCCTCTCTCTCTCTCTCTCTCTCTCTCTCTCTCTCCCTCCCTCCCTCCCTCTCTCTCTCTCTCTCTCTCTCTCTCTCTCTCTCTCTCTCTCTCTCTCTCTCTCTCTTTTTTGGCTCTGCACTCAGGAATTACCCCTGGTGGTCCTCAGGGAACAGGGAACCATATGGGATGCTGGGAATTGAACCCAGGTCGGCCACATGCAAGGCAAATGCCCTACCTGCTGTGCTATCAGGGAACAGGGAACCATATGGGATGCTGGGAATTGAACCCTGGTCGGCCACATGCAAGGCAAATGCCCTACCCGCTGTGCTATCTCTCCAGCCCGGTTCTCTCTCTTGAGAAGAACAAGCTGCAAGCAGAGACAGAGACAAACAAGAGAATAACACTCATCTCACTTGTCTGTGTCTCTTTGCTTTCAGCTTGCTTTTTCATGTCTGTGTTCTCCCTTGAGCACATATATCTATGTCTCTTTCCTTGCTTTTTTGCTTGTTTGTTCTTTAAAGTTGTTGTTTTCTCTTAAATACATATTCCTTTCCTTCTCCCCCATATCCACAATAAAGTTTTGTTCAATAAAAACTACCTTGCTTCACAAAAAAATAATAGCTAAATATTCTAATTTTTCTTCCATAGACCATTGCTGCTTCTACCAAACAGCATCTCTAAGCAGATTGTAGGAACTGCATAATTCTTACTGTTCTATTGTCTCTCATAAATATTAGTTTACAATAGATTTATTAAATATACTGTATGAAAAAGTTGGCATCCATCTCTGATTATAAGTATTAATGAAGAGAAAGAAACAATTGAATTTTTACATGGAAAACCAAGCAATTATATATATTCATTCACTGAATTTACATACAGATCCTGTGAAATATTACTGTTCATTACCCTATAAAAATAACTGATATATGAAATTTTTGTTTCAAAACCACATGAATATAATTGCATGGCATGAGATTTGGGCCACACCTGGCAGTGCACAGGGATTACTCCTGATTCTATGCTCAAATATCACTCCTGGCAGTGCTCAGAAGACCATATGCATAGCTGGATATCAAACAGAGTCAGTTGCATGCAAGGAAGGCACCTTATCCCTGTAGTATATCCCCAACCTGGGAATAGAATTTTATCCAAAGTACAAACTCTTTGTACTAAGTCACATTTCTAAGAGAAGATTAAATAGTATGCACAAGTTCAAATGCTCAATCATTTGTTAAGGTTTGTTTGCTTTTGTGGGAGTAATTTATTATTTTTGTGTGTGTGTTTTTTTGTTTTTTTGCTTTTTGGGTCACACCCAGAAATGCACAGGGGTCACTCCTGGCTCATGCTCTCAGGAATCACCCCTGGCGGTGCTCAGAGGACCGTATGGGATGCTGGGATTTAAACCCGGGTTGGCTGCATGCAAGGCAAATGCCCTACCCGCTGTGCTATCACTCCAGCCCAAATTTATTATTGTTAAAATTTTAAACAACAAAAAAATTATTGGTAGTACATTTGTTTTCTATAATTTCAAGTTTCTTTCCATGGCTATATCTGCAAATATTTTATGCATGTATCTATACTTATAATTAGTATGCATGTACTATATATTATTTTATATGTTACACATACATAGAAATTTTCATATTCTTTTCATAGTGTTTTATATGCACATCCTCATCTATTAATCTGGTTTATGTATTTGGGATATTTAATAGATAGATAGTATTTTGGCACACCCTAAATTAGCTCCATTCAAACTTATAAATAGCATTATGAATAATTTATTTATATATAACATTAATAATTAGAAACAAAATGTATATCTTATTGCAGGAAATACTGAATTTAATTCAGCAGTTATTAGGTTCATACAACCCAACTAATTATTTTTTAAGTAATCAGATCATTCATTAGTAAAACATGATATTCACCAATGAGAGGAATAGGAGAAAGCAGGAAGAGAGAAGCAAAGTATCTGAGATTTTCTTACCTGCATATTTTCTCTCATATCTATGGCTTCTCGTAAGGGATGAACAGCTATTTTAAAAATATCGTCTATGGTTTTAAGACCAATGTTCCTGAGCATTGTATATTCCCGCACTTTCTTCCCCATTCTTACTGAAAGGCTGCGCTTCTGTGCTTTCCCTCCACCACTTCGATTGGTTATTGCTATATGGACAAAAAGGGTAACATGCTCCATGATGTCACCCACAAAGGAGCGGAGGGGAACATGCCGATATCCAGGCTGCAAGCATTCAAATGGTATAGTATATTGTCCTATGAACTCATCCCCAATATAGTCATCATCCAGAACGACAAAACGAATCATGGCCAGTTCAGGTAGGTTCACTTGAAACTCAAACGTCTCATCAAAAATGGGGTTATCACTATTTTGTTGCACCGTTTTAGTTCTTTGTTCTGAACAGTCTGCAGGTATCCCATGTATCTCAATGCAAACATAAGGATCTATAACATCACCTTTGGCACAAGCTCCTTTGGGCTTTGGAAAATTCTGACCACTGATGATCTTGATATGAAGAGCTAGAGGAGACACCCCAGGTACAATGCCCTTTGTATTGGCACTGAAGTAAGAAACTTCATCCCGCATGATAGATGGCCTTAGAACATAACCACACCCTCCATTCTGAAGAAACCAGCCTGTGTGAAGGTCCATCATTGGGCCCGGAGTCTGGAAATTCATGGCCACCATTTGACAGCCGCAGTTCCAAAAGTCTTGTGGATTCAAGTTACTGGAGTCAATCCTCATGGCACTTGGATAAATTCTTGATAAGAACTTCTTATTATAATTTACAAAATCCTCTGGGTATTCATTTGCAATACGACTGGCCTCTGTTTCACTAAATGAACACATTTCCCAGTAGTTTTGGCTTTTCATAGACACTTCGAAGTCTCTATATTGAACAGATTTACAGATTGACACCATATCAGAGAGCTCCTTACACAACCAGATTTGTTTCTGCTCACCATTGTAATCTGCTGACATCCTCCGAGACATTTCAGCTTCTTCATCTTCATCTGTTACTTCTCCTTCTAAAACATCTGCATCGGGCGGCAATTTCTTTCCCTTCACAATGATCATTCTTTTTAGTTTTTCTGGCGATGGAAGATAGGATTCTGATGACAAAGGTGCTTCAGTATAGAGTTTATCACCAAAGACCATTTTCATCTGTTGAACCATTATCTTCTGCTGTGGTAGGGAGCAGTGATTCCCCAAGCAGAGAATGAGGGGGTACTCAGAAGCAACAAAGGCAAATTTGTTTACCACCTCAATGACGCTTCGAAAGGAAAGGTGTGTTGTCACATTATTTCGGTTGCAAACAATAGGTTCATTGTCTGAACCATCACTTACATCAAGTTCAATGCTTCGGCAGCCCATTTTTAAAGCTCTAACATACCCATTAATATCGGCTGGACCCCTGAATTGGTCTTCGATGAGATAAGTGTTGTGAGAAGCATTTATATAATAGTGAGATAATGGCTGGGTCATATCTTGGGCAACCTTTTTCTGCTCAGGATCAAAAATGTCACATTCTGGTGACAATAAATACTGGGTAAAGCCATCAATTGCAAGAAATCCTTTCTGACGTCCCTCTTCAGAAAGTTCGTATCTCCGAATTATGTCCAAGCACATATCCTCAGTAATATGGGTAACTCCCTGCTCAGCTTCTAAAAAGAGCATGAGATCATTGGCATCCAAATATTCTTTGTTTTTCGATATCTGTACTAGTAAGAAGTACACTTCTGGCCTGGTGCAAAGTTCACAAAAAGCTTCACAAAATTCTTCTTCTGTCACTCGGGTAGTAAGTTTTTCCTTGCTCTTTTGGATTTCTTTAAACTTCAACCTGATTTTGGATTCCTTTAGCGTAGGGTTGAGTTGTTTTATTAACTCTACAGAGGTGTCCTCCAGCATAATCCCATTGCCATCAATGTCTGCTGCTTCAAACACCGTTTTCAACCACATGTACCTTGGTGTGTTCTGGTTGTCCTCCATAAAATCGAGGGGTTGCTTACTTCGGGAAACCAGGTACCGTAACCCCGAGACCCAGATGTTTGCTACATCTGCTGAATTGGCAACTAGGTCCAGAGACTCATAGTTCTCCCCATGGAGTATGGAAAAGGCACAGTCCTCACAAATCTGATCAGCAAGGCCGTTATTCCTAAATGTTTCCGTGTTCTTCCCCAGTCTGATCTCTTTTATGGCAGAAATGTCAAGCTTTGCTTTCTCCAGATCTTTCTTAGAAGGTTCCCAGCGAAGAGCTTGCAGATCTGTGTCCAGAGTGAAAAAACGGTTGTAAATACGAGAGTTTGGACGCACTTTCTTTAGTTCACAGCCTGCTTGCATGAAGCTAATACAGTCACTTGCACTGCTAATTTTCTTTTCCGAGGGCATGCTACTAAAAGACACAGTTTTCTTTCTTCCACCACACTTTTGGTTTGAAGGATCCTGTAAAAGAAATTGAAAAATATTTCATTCATTTAGAAAACAAATTCAGTAATACCCTGCATTCCCCAGACTCCATTTAAACACACTATTATTACTTGGACAACAGACAGCTCAAAAATTGATCTTTTGGCTATTTCAGAAAAAAAAATTATTACAGGGCAGACGGATGTGGCACAAGTGGCACATGTCTTGTGTGTG
Source organism: Sorex araneus (assembly GCF_027595985.1). Lineage (NCBI taxonomy): Eukaryota > Metazoa > Chordata > Mammalia > Eulipotyphla > Soricidae > Sorex > Sorex araneus. Next base: position 230,708,594 of record NC_073313.1, on the reverse strand, counting down.
AAAGGTCCTGGAGTTAAATGCCCAACACCTCAAGGCTCACTGACCTCCTCTCCAGCAAAATGGGCCCTTAGAGTTCCCAGCAGTGCTGAGCCCAAACAATGCCCAGTGTGACCACACAAAAATCAATAAATAAAATAAATTTTAAAATTAATTGTGAATAAAATTGCTATGATTACATTTGAGGGGAAACAATTATTTTTCAAATGCTTGTCAGTTTTTGAAATAAATGAAATATTCTCTAGAAATCAATCTATTGATGAAAGCAGATTTTATAGCACACATTTAACTAGTAGTGCCTTGTCAACCTAGCTCAAATCCTTATAAATATGTGAAAGAAATAAAATTTTTTCTTTCCTTATTTACACTTTTCAATGCTTTAAGAAAAAAGTTATTAAAATTTATTTAAAAGCAAGATTTTTACCTTAACATACTTTAATCACAGAAGGTTTTTAGTATTACTTGAGGAAAATTACCTACTTCCTTTACCTATCTTAAATAATAAAAGTATCTTGAAAATCAGATTGAGAGCTTAAAGCTTTTCAGTTAACAGAATTTTCAGATGTAGTAAAGAATTTTAATTAACACGAGGTGGATTCATACCTGCACCTCAGCACAAAGCTTCTAGAAGCCACAACTTAGAACCAAACAGAAATATGAATGACTACACTCATTTTTAAGGTTTTTCCAATGTAAACTAACGAGCAGAGTTGTTTGCTATAAAATTTTCTAGGAAAACTTAAAATTTTCCAGTTCTATAACCCTTAATTTATTTATACTGACCACCTGATCAATGCCACTTAAACCTGATTTGCTTATTCATTCCAGTTAAACTAAAGATGTGACTTGAGCATGCACCCAACTAATACCATAAATTCAGATCATTTTCACAGGAAAAAAATTCCTAAAAATTCTCTATGGCATGTTTATACTGCCCATTTCACAAGCCTATTAAATGTAGTAGCAGCATCTAAAGAGCAAAAAACATTGTTCTTAGGCCAAAAATAACTTATCTCAAGTAGTGCTTATTCTACTCACTAGATATATAACATCAGGAAAACATTTTGTCTCTCCTAATTATAGTATCTGTTTTAAAGGAAATTAAAATAGAAATTCAAGGAATTTATAAAGCTTATATGTAGTTATATGTAGTAGCTGAGACTCATATAATAATACACATAAATATTCATTGTAAGCAGGAATGATGTAAGGTTATTCTGAAGGAAGAAGAACATTGCCTTATTCACTGGTCTCTGTTGGACTGTCAGTGGACACCGAACACAATTTTGGGGATAATGAAGAAATTAATATATATATATATATATATAACCTCTGAGATATTTAAGAAAAATTTGTATAAAAACTGAAAATGTTAAAAAATTGTCACTGAAAATTATAGCCAGCTAAGTGATCTTAGCTGTCCTCCTCATGGCATTCTTGGCAAAGTAGAATCCCTTCTCCAGGGCCTCACTTAATTGAAGTTTGCCTGCAAGAGTCTCCGTGTTCTATGATTAGGGAAAAGGCAGGATGATATTATTCAACTGACTAAAACGTTGCCTGTCAAAAGGAAATCAAATTTTCTTTCATTACAAGATACATATCTATGTACATAGATATAAATGTACAAAGATATAATTTTATGTGCAAAGATATAAATTGATCAATACATATATATGTATACATATATATAATCTTCAAGTGAGAAAGATATAAATTAATCAATTTAGATTAAATAATATTGTTTCTCAGTGCCCTGACATTAAAGATCATAGCTACTGCTTTTACTGCTTTTTCATGGAGTTGTTACTTTTAATTGTCACATAGTAGTCAGTTTCCTTATCCTTAAATTAAAAAATAAAAACAAAAAACTAATAATTTTCAGCTGCTTATACACAGATATACTGTTAGAACACATTGAAATTCGTCACAATCCACATGTTCAGAATACCTAATGCTGTGTGTGTTTTTCTAGGAAGGCAGATTCATAATGGCATTGCTGAAATAGGATTAATCTCCCTAGTAAAATTAAGAGGGAACGTGTGAATTGTGATGGCAAATTAGACTGTGACTCAGCTGTGAAAGCTACCATTTGACTGGCCTTTTAAGTTAATGAGAGCTTTCACATTAATTATTTTTATAAAAGCAGATTATGTTCCAAATAGGATTACTGTCAACAAAGTTATAAAACCCCTAAGGCCTCTTGAAAAATCTTAAATGATAAATTAGGTTTCCTCTGAATGCATGAGTATTGGTCTTATGTCATAAATGGAGTTTTACACAAACCTTCAAGTCTAACATTCTTCAATTGATTTGACCCATGTTTATTAAAAACAATAAAGTCAAAAGATATTTCTCTCTTGTTGTGCTATTGAAATCTCCTTCAATTAATATGTTCTCTCCTAGTAAGTTAAATCAAGATAAGTGTCAAGATAAGTGTTTAATGTTTGCCCCACAAAAGAACTCTCTTGCCATATAATGCTTGTAACTCACTTTGAACAAGAAATTTACAGCATGAAAATAAAACTTATGTCAGAATGCCTTAAAATTTGGAACCAGTGGAAAAGATATGATCTTAGCTTGTCATCTCACAAAAGACAATAACCAAAGTTATTACAAGACCCCAAAAGGAGCAAAAAGCTGGCTGTGGTTCATGTGAACAAATAATTATCTTGTCTGCCATTGACTGGGGCCAAGATAATTTATATTAAAATATGCTGGAAAAGTTTCAGGACACTGAAATTTCTCCAGATATGCTCTTTCAAAGGTCATGCTATGTATCAGCTCTGAAAAATTGTGGGGGCGGGAGAGAAGATGAAATCAGTGTTAGAATACTCAGGGCAGGGAAGAAGGAAGAATCTAGGTCTCTTTTTGAGCATCTTTACTATTCTGACCTCTTAGCCAAGCCCTACACCCACCTCCTTCTACAATTAAAAAAAGATGCCACAATAAACCAAATCAGTAAACTTGCTTCCATAATTATCCATTGGTATTTTCAAGAAGTTCAACAAATTGGATACAGTTTGTATCCAAAATAAAGTTCTTTAATCAAACTCAACAAACAAAATCATCTTTTTCTCACAACACTAAGTCCCAGGGAACTCTGTTATTCAACATCAGCATCAGCTTGGGTCTCAATTATGATACTGTTGTATTATTTCAATTTAACAATTTCTGGAAAAAGTATAACAAAGCCACACAAAATGTAGATATAACATAGGAAACATGTTCATTTAAAAATGGCTACAATAGTACATATTACATAAAGTACATTTTACAAGAGGGGGGAAAAAAAGCTAAACTGACACTATGCACAAAAATCCAAGAATAAAGAAAGATCATACCCACAATTCTGTCTCTGACCTAAAAAGAATGTTTAAACATCTAATTATATTGTCATGTAGTCACATTTTTGGCAAGTTGCTTTTAACTGAACAGTTCTAAGACACTTAGGTAAAACAAAATAAATTGCCAAACCCTGGAGAATAGCAGCCAAAACACAAGTTGTCAAACTGATTATAAGGATTCTGTTTCATAATACATAAATACAGCTACTTAAATGCAGTTACACTAAAGTGACTTTCATTTTTCTATTTAATGTGTAAATAGGGGACTTATTTCTGAAAAGCTCTCTTTAAAAAGTTATAACATAGTTAATGTTGATGAGCAAAGGACAAATATGTAGGCATATAAGCCATATGTCCACTATAAGGATGCTATCTATTGTTATAGACAACTATAACATTATGCTAATAGTATTCATTCTTGTTCTATGATGTTGCAACCAAAGTTCAAAAACAAAATATTTGTTTGACACATGAAATCTACAGATTACTATGATCATTACAGCCTAGAATTCAAATGAGCCTCAACCTTGAATATTGAGAAGTCTCTAGTCTGTATTGTTCATTCATTCATTCAACAAAAAATAATGATTACTTTGTTTATAATGACAGGAAAATTGCAGTGATTTTGAGGACTCTGAAGTGGTTTGACTCTTAGATTATACATAGATCAGTCTAGACATGTGTTGAAGGATTTCAGATTGACAAAATTAAAGATGGTCAAAGAAGTGTCTACGATCACATTAAGGAAAATTGATGGTGATGGCTAAACAGATTACTAATAAAAGTGAAGGAAAGATTTGAAAAAATTTAAAATATAGTAGATAAAGTAATCCTTACTGGCGTCTAGGATGATTTATAGCTTTCTGGTTTGAACTAAAGAGGTGAATGGAAATATTTAATAAATTATATTGTGAGTTGGCCATGAGGAATATTAGATGACTCATCTAGATGAAGGAGGCAGGCAGAAAAAAATTAACCTCACCACCCCACCATCATTAAAGGAAAGGAGAAGAGTAGGTACAAAGGTCCTTAGGGGAAAAGAAGTCAGGATGATAATAATTAACAAGTAAGAGGTAGAGTGGTCCTACACTTATAAAGATTGGAAAAGCTGGCAGAAGTCAAAATAAATAATCCAGGAGAAAGCAAACTATCCTCAAAATACAATATTGGTGATAGCTCAAGGAATGAAACTGAGTTCTAATGTATATACCTTCTATATGTATTTGTCAGGAAAATCTACAGAAAACTCAGTCTCCAAACAGAGATCTAACAACACAAAACTCGACACTGGTGAAGGTAGGATTATCACCATACTGAACACAGCTGGGTATGGCCCCCAAACCAAAACCAAAACAATTTCAATAGCATAAGAATGTTTCATACTCAAAATCACAAAGGGGTGATGACACAATATTAAAGAAAAATTCTATAGTAATTACAGGTAATTAAGTAATAATTTTAACTCTAGAACCTTTATAGAGATACTTAAAACCAGACAAGAAACAAACTAAGCATGAAAAGTTTGCAAAATATTCAAAGATTTCTTAGGAAAATAATCTTAAAGCATTGCCACTTGGAAGGATACAACACACAGTATTCACAAGGTATCTCACTATAGTTTTATATCTTGGGGGAAACATTCTTAAAGCACAACCTTTTTCTTTTTATAATGTTTTTATTTTTAATAAAATAAATTTTATGTAAATATCTGCTGGCGCCAGGTAATCTCCCCATTGGCCACCATCCAGAACTATGCCACCGGACTTCGTGACAGGCTGTTTTCACTCGGGGCGCTGCAGAGGGGGTGGATGTGAGCCCTCCCCGCACCAAGGAACCCAGCCCCAGAAGCAGACTCCACTACCCAACCACTGCCATGCTCCAGGCCACTTTCCACACGCTCAGGCTGAGCCTCACGCATGAGTGAACGTATTCCTCGACCAGCGGCATGACACATTATCATAAAGGTATATATACCTACCTCTTGGAGAGCCCAGCAAGTTACCGAAAGTATCCCGCCTACACAGCAGAGTCTAGCAAGCTCCCTGTGGCATATTCAATATGCCAAATACAGTAACGATAGGTCTCATTCCCCTGAACCTAAAAGAGCCTCCAATTATTGGGAAACATGAGTAAGGAGAGGTTGCTAAAATCTCAGGGCTGGGATGACTGGAGACCACTCGAGTAAATCGATGAACAATGGGATGACAGTGACAGTGACTATTTTTAATTAATATGTATTATGGAGCTACAGAGTTATTCATTATTAAGTTTTAGGCATACAATGTTACAACACCAATCCCTTTACCAGTGTCCACCTCCCTCAACCACCAATGTCCCTAGTTTCCCTCCCATACCCCTTTCATTCAGATTCCATTGATCTGAAAAGTTCTTCAAAGACCTTGTGATCAACTGCATAACTTGTCAGTTTGCTGCCGAGACCCAAAAGACGGCTTTAGTAAATATATCCTCATGAAGATCCTGTTGCTCTATTCCCCAAGTCATTCTAATAACCATGCCAAAAAACACATTATTAACTCCAATTTTCACAGATTTCAACAGAGCAATAATTTTCTATATCTCCCATACTAGCTGGAATAGAAAACTCTGGATTTAGAAGTCACATTTTGATATTTTCATTTTAAAGACACATTTCATTATTCTCCTCCAGAACATAATAGTAATCAAATACTGAAAAGGATTTAGCTTGAATGTTTTTTTGAACCTTGGGGAAAAATTGTCCCATAAGAAGAATTAGGTTAAACATTAAGAAGACTAACCAAATTGGAGTCACAATTTAAGAATGCCAAATCTTAATTCTTACACTTAAAACATTATCCAAGCAATATATAAAATAAATTCTATTGTATTATTTGACAGTAGTGGGCAACAAATGAAAAGTAATCTATTTTCCACTTTTTTCTATATTCAGTCATCTCTATAATTCATACAAGAAGCAAAAATATTAAAACTTAATAAAAAATCATTGACTTTTCAATTAAATAGTAATACTCACAGGTAGAATAAAACAGAAGCTCACTATTATACTTATTTGTATTTTTTTCATTTTTAATGAGGAAATTAAGTTCATACAGTTGAGGAGAACTCCAGAGAAATCCAGGAAAATACTGGTTTTGGAAGCTGGGTTTCCAGACAAACAATTTATTGCACTGTTCTTGGGATTGCTTGTCTCTCTGGTCTCTCCATAAGCTCAGGGCACAATCCTGTGAATGTTACTGTGAAACTCTCTGACTGATAAATTTTCTATTTATTCTCAACTCTTCTCTTCCCTTAAATCCACAATTGCAGAGAACCAATTGCCCTCATGAAAAAGGCCTTATTTCTCACAAATATTGCCATTTCTCTCAAATCTTGCCATTCTCCTCTTGTATCTCTCACAGGACGTTACTTTATATAAGTTGCATTAGCACTCCTGGTTGTCTAGTCAAAAATAAGAAATTTTCAACTACCTCCAAGTACTGGATACAGTGTAATATTTTTTTAAAAAATAAAAGTACCAAGAGAAAAATATTACAATGCGTGCCTTAGCAGTGCCAACATGAACAAAATGAGGTGGACACTCATAAAGGTCACCTTACAATTACTCAGTGATCTCTAAAGGATGGTATATTGCTATCAACACTGTTCCTCAAAGACAGATGTTCGCCTTGACTTGAAAACACCATATTTAAAATTCATCAGTAGCCTTTATAACTAGAAAAAAAATATCAAGAGCAGAATTAAATGCTCCTGGAGACTGAGATATGATTTTCTCATGAGACTCCTGGCACAGCTGGATTCAGGAATCCTGGCAGAACCCATGCCAATGTGGACTTTTATTGCTTCTGTGTCATGATTAATTGGAGTTGGTCTTTATGGAAAACATCATGCCATGGTCTCTTTTTTAAGGCTATCATGAAAAATGTATAAATATAGACTATTAATGCCTACATTATGATACATATCAATATTGCTAATGTGAATCCATAATACATTAGAAATTTAATTCTTCAATAACTTCATAAGTTAAGAAATACTTAACTTGAACCTTTTAAGGCCCTGCCTCAGAAATGGATAATTAGGCTTTCAACTATGTATAATTTTGTTTATTTCTAAATAAGTTACATATTTACTTAGACTACTTTTTCTGAACAACTTAAGTAATAACAGGAATAGAATGTTATTTAATATAGTTAATCACAAAATCACAGAAAAATATATATATTTCCTTTATGTTCTAAACTTTCACAGAGGATGGGGAGATGACTCAAAGGACTAGACCACGGGCTTGGCACCCAAGAGCCACGGGCTCAGTTCTAGTATAGGATGGTCCCAGAGTTGAGCTGGGAGCTGAGCTAAAAAAAGATTTGTTTAATGGAGTAATTTTTCTTTACTGTGACTTCTCAAATGTTTTAGTAATATTTACTTGCAATATGCAACTCCAATATGCATTAATTTTAGTCACATTGGACGTTAAACATATTCTCTAGTCATCTAAATTTAAATAAATCATATTTAAAAGTGAACAGAAAACACCCATTATATTTCAATACTCTACCATTGGTTATCATAGTGTGTTAATAAGCTGAGTTTCAGAAACAGATGAAATTTACACAACTAAGAAAACCATTTAGACTTACATTATCTTAAAATATAATCAGACTTGCCTCACACGTAATTTCAATTAGGGCATATATAAAACAATTAATGATATTTCATAAAGATCAAATCAGTACTGTTTCATTATGCAATAACAGATATGCGTTAAGGTTGTTTGTTAAAAATGTTACTAAAGATTTGAAAAAAATATTTTTTAAAACATTTGATAAATGCATATGACTTATAAGGGAATTTTTAAAAGCACAATTCACTTATCATTTAATTTTTATTTATTTATTTATTTATGTTTTGCTTTTTGGGTCACACCCAGCAGTGCACAGGGATTACTCCTGGCTTTGCACTCAGGAATTACCCCTGGCAGTGCTCAGGGGACAATATGGGATGCTGGGAATCAACCCGGATCTGCCGCATGTAAGGCAAATGCCCTACCCGCTGTGCTATCGCTCCAGCCCTCACTTATCATTTAAATAAAATTTCCTCTGGATTTGGAGAGGTATGAACTACCACATAAGAAATACCTGTATATCTTAATAAATTCATCATTTACTATGTGTACACTGTCTTTATAGATACTGAAGTCTCTATTTAAAGTATATTATACTGTTCTAGCACAGCGGGTAGGGCGTTTGCCTTGCACTCGACCAACCCGGGTTCGAATCCCAGCATCCCATATGGTCCCTAGAGCACCACCAGGAGTAAATCCTGAGTGCAGAGCCAGGAGTAACTCCTGTGCATCATCAGGTGTGACCTAAAAATTGAAAAAATAAAAAATAAAGTGTATTATATTGTTCAATTAAATAAATCTTCTGTAATAAATTCTTAAAAGCAATCTCTTATCTTTCTACAAGGTAGATACCTGAACCACATAACAAATAAAATTTGATTTCTCACTTGACTTAATGCAATGTGCAAGAAATATTTAATATTTTTATCTCTAAAAGTGGGCTGGAGCGATAGCACAGCAGTAGAACATTCACCTTTCATGCGGCCAACCATGGTTGATTCCTCTGCCCCTTTCGGAGAGCCCGGCAAGCTACCGAAAGTATAGTGCCCGCACGGTAGAGCCTGGCAAGCTACCCGTGGCATATTGGACATGCCAAAAACAGTATCAATAAGTCTCACAATGAGAGACGTTACTGGCGCCCACTCGAATAAATCTCTAAAAGTGATCACAGAATATTCCTTCAGTACAATTTGCCACAGATACCTATAAAACTGGGGCTCAAAGAGGCAGCTTGGCTTGAACATCAAGATTAATTTGCTTAAAGGTCTCTCTTTTATTCATAACTCTTAGAATGTGTTAAAACCACCTAAGATTTTAATCCTTTCTTATTGCATTACCTCTGAATAACTGAATCTGTCCATATACACCAAATATATTTGGTGTTCCAAATATATCTTGGAAGTTCTCAAGAATGTGCATTCTCAACAAAGACTCCTTTAGAATGAACCTCCCCAATACCTGTGAAGTCACCAAGGTCAAAGTAGAAAAAAAATTATTGTTTAAACTGAGTAAAATTTAAAGAGAAAACTATGTAAAGAAAAATTAGAAATAATGAAATTTAAAATTCATAAGTACCTTCCTGAAAGTATGGAAATTCCTTCTTTCCAAAGCCATCTAGTTTCATGACCTTGTGCCAATCAAAAACTTTTTAGTCTATTATTTGTACTTCTCACTGTCACTGTCACTGTCATCCCATTGTTCATCGATTTGCTTGAGCGGGCACCAGTAACGTCTCCATTGTGAGACTTGTTGTTACTGTTTTTGGCATATCGAATATGCCACAGGTAGCTTGCCAGGTTCTGGAGTGCGAGTACGATACTCTCAGTAACTTGCCAGGCTCTCCAAGAGGGGCAGAGGAATCCAACCCAGGTTGGCCACGTGCAAAGCAAACACCCTACCCGCTGTGCTATCACTCCAGTCCATCGGCCTGTAGATTTCTTTTTTTATGTTGTCTCTGTTTGCTTTTGGTATTAGGGAGATATGTACCTCATAGAAACTGTTTGGGAGAGGTTCTGTTTTTCCAATTTCCTGGAAAAGCTTGAGAAGAACTGGCAATAGGTCCTCATTAAATGTTTAGAAAAATTTGCTAGTGAATTCATCTGGACCTGGGCTTTTGTTTTGGGGAAGACGTGTGATGATAGTTTCAATTTCCTTGATAGTAATAGGTCTGTTCAGGTAATCCAAATCTTGGTTCAGCCTTGGAATATTATAGGAATCCAGAAATTTATCCATTTCTTCTAGGTTCTCTTGTTTCATGGCATACAGACTTTCAAAGTAGTCTCTGATGATCTTTTGAATTTCTTTGCTTTCTGTTGTGATGTCCCCCTTTTCATTTCTGATTCTGTTCATTAGGGCTCTCTCTCTTTCTTTCTTTGTTAGTCTCGCTAGTGGTTTATCAATCTTGTTTATTTTCTCAAAGAACCAGCTCTTGGTTTCATTGCTCTTTTGTTTTTTTTTTATTTCCATGTCATTAATTTCTGCTCTAAGTTTTATTATTTCTTTCCTTCTGCCTGGTTTTGGCTCCTACTGTTGGTCTTTTCTAAGATCTTGAGCTGTGGGCCCTTTCTTCCTTCCTGAGGAATGTTTGCAGAGCTATAATTTTTCCCTTTATGGTTTTAGCTGTGTCCCACAGGTTTTGGTAGTTCGTGTCTTCATTTTTATTTGTTTCTAAGTATCTTTTGATTTCTCCCTTGATTTCTTCCCTGACCCACCCATTAGTCAACATTGAGTTGTTTAATCTCCAGGTGTTTGACTTGATTCTCTGCATTTGTGTGTGATAAACTTTGATCTTCAGTGCATCGTGGTCTGAGAAGACAGTTGATCAATTTCTATCTTCCTGATTTTATTGAGGTATGTTTTGTGACCCAGCCTGTGGTCTATTTTGGAAAATGTTCCATGTGCACTGGAAAAGAATGTGTATTTATTTGGGGAGGGGACGAGGGGGGAATGTAAAGCCCTGTATACATCTATTAGCACTCTCTCTTCTATTTCTTCCTTCAAAACCAGTGTTTCCTTACTGAGTTTTAATCTTGTTGATCTATCCAGAGGTGATAAAATGGTGTTGAAGTCTCCAACTACTATCATGTTGCTACCAATGTCCTCCTTAAAATCTATTAGCAATTGTTTTAAGTAATTAGCTGGTCCCTCATTGGATGCGTACATGTTTAGGAGTGTGATTTCTTCCTGCTGTACATATCCCTTGATTATTTAAAATGGCCTTTGCTGTCCCTTCTGATCTTTTTCAACCTGAAATCTATGTTGTCAGATGCTAATATGGCCACCCAGGCTTTTTTGAGGGAGTTTTTTGCTTGCAGGATTGTTTTCTGTCCTTTGACTTTGAGTCTGTGTTTGCTCTGACTGTTCAGATGTGTTTCTTGTAGGCAGCAGAATGTTGGTTTCAGTTTTTGAATCCATTTTGACACTCTGTGTATCTTCATTGGTGCATTTAGACCATTGACATTGAAAGAGAGTATTGTCATGGCGTTCTGTGCCATCTTTCTGTAGAGGTTTGTTGTGCTTATCGGGGTTTTTCTTGTCTTACAGTAAGTAGTCCCTTTAGTCCTTCTTTTAAGGCTTGTTTTGAGTCTATGAAGTTCCTGAGCTGTTGTTCATCCATGAAATAGTGTATCATTCCTTCGAGTTTGAGTGAGAGTTTAGCTGGATAAAGTATTCTTGGTGAGGCATTCATTTCATTGAGTTTCTTCACTATCCCACCATTGTCTTTGGGCTTGGACAATTTCCTCTTATAAATCTGCTGTAAATCTAAGGGATGCTCCTTTGTATATGATTTCCTTCTTTGACCTTGCTACTTGCAGTATTGTGTCTCTATTCATGGTATCCGTCATTGTGATTATGATATGTGTTGGACTCTTTGTATTAGGGTCTCTTTTAGCCGGCACCTTTGGGTTCTTTGGATCTGGATGCCTGCATCCTCCAGCTCTGGGAACTTCTCCGCAATGATATCTTTAACTGTGGCTTTTTCGTTGGGGTTGCCTCCCTGTCCTTCTGGTACTCCAAAGATTCTTCTGTTGTTCCTCTTGAGTTCATCCCCTAGATTTCTGATTCATCCTAGAGCTATTTTGAGGTCTTTTCCCATTGTATGCTGTTGCCTGTAAGCTTTCTGCAGCTCATCTTCAAGCTCACTGATTCTGTCTTTGGCTGTAGACATTCTACTGTTGAGGGCACCCATTGAGTTTTTTATTTCATCTACCGAGTCCTTTATTAGTGACACTTCTGTTTGTAGCTTTCTTATTTCTGCTCTCATTTATTCCTATATTTTCTTGGCTGTTTGTTCCACTGTTTCTTTCATGTCCTCCTTTAATTTACTGGCTGCCTGTTCCACTGTTTCTTTGAGTTCATTGAACATCTTCAATATTTCATCTCTGAATTCTTTATCAGAGATCGTATTTGTGGGTAACCCCTGTCGAGAGTTCTAGATTCTCCTTTTCATTCTTTCCTTGTGGTGGGTATTTTCACTGTTTCTTCATACTGTTGTAGTAGTATGGAGATGGGACCTTCCCGTTCACTATCAGTATTCCCTTCTTGCTGGTGAAAGGAGCCAGCGGGGCTGAAAGCGGGCTGCCAGCCTGTAGGGTGCTGGGAGGTGTTGCCATCCGAGTTCTAGGTTGGAGCGTGTGGGGGAATCAGATTTACAAATGTTAAAGTAGATAATCTGGGTGTATACTTCAAAAGTAATATGAGAATACATATAGTATGAGATATCATTATTTAAAAATTTTTATAAACTAGACATCTGGAAGGATACATTCTCACTGGTAATAGTGGTCATAGTGCTTAAGAGCAATAGTGATTATCTCTAGGGATCACTTGTATCACTTGTGATCCCGTTGCTCATCGATTTGCTCGAGCGGGCTCCAGTAACGTTTCCATTCATCTCTGTGCTAGTGTAGCCCATTATATGCTAGTGTGGCCCAATGGCGTCTGCTCGCTCCAGGAACACAAAGAGCATCAAACTGTTTGTTCAGGGTCTTGACGAAGAAGCCCAACCATCTCATGAGTGGGCAGCCAGGCTGTCTTTTGATGTTCCCTGGAATCCAGTCTGTAACAACTCTAGTCCAGGGGTGATCTCCAAACCACATTACGTGTCTGGCCCATCCAATTTTTGATGCCTTGGCAAATGAGACAGCGTACCTGATTCCTGATTATCGACAAAGTTCTGAACTCCAGATTCCTTCTTTCACAAGAAATTGTTAAGAGGACGATGAACCTCCGGCTCTGGGCACCTTTTCAACTCCACCATTCTTCCTGCACTAACATACGCGTCAGAGACCTGGGCCCTATGAAAACAGGATGAGAACGCTATGTGGGTCTTCCAAAGAGGAATTGAAAGAGCTATAGTTGGAGTATCACATTTCACTCAAGTGAGAGAAGGAATCTCTAGGGATAAATAAACATCTGTCACTGTCACTGTCATACCTTTGCTCATTGATTTGCTCGAGTGAGCACCAGTAACGTCTCCATCTTGATACTTGTTGTTACTGTTTTTGGCATATCGAATATGCCACAGGTAACTTGCCAGGCTCTGCTGCATGGGCTAGATACTCTCGGTAGTTTGTAGGGCTCTCCAAGAGGGGCGGAAGAATCGAACTCAGGCCAGCTGTGTACAAGGCAAACACCCTACCACTGTGCTATCACTCCAAAGAAACATAATTATGAAAATAATTTCTTCTGAATTGCTCACACTATTTACAATGGGCACATCACATTGCTCATAGATTTGCTCGAGCGGGCACCAGTAACATCTCCATTGTGAGACTTGTTACTGTTTTTGGCATATCGAATACGCCACGGGTAGTTTGCCAGGCTCTGCCATGTGGGCGAGACACTCTCAGTAGCTTGCCAGGCTCTCCTAGGGGGTGGAGGACTCGAACCCGGTTCGGCCACATGCAAGACAAATGCTCTACCTGCTGTGATATTGCTCCAGTCCCTAATGGACACATATTGATATATTAATGAAAGCATATGAAAGATGTTTTAATAGTATTAGTTCTAAAATTGCCTCATTCATTATCAGAAAAATACAGTTTAGGGAGATAATAAGTATATCTTTTTAAGATTTACCTCAAAATCTTAGTTAAAATTCCAAAATACATAGGTACTTGGTTTATTAAAATAATTATGCCAGTGTTATTTTACTTAAATATGATGTTTTGGTTTTTTATTTTAGTCAAATAATATATTCTTCATGTTTGATGTTTTTCGAAATAGTCAACACATCTCTAATCTGGTAGAGTGAAGATACATCTTAGGGGCTGGAGCAATATTACAGCAGATAGGGCATTCGCCTTGCACGCAGTTGACCTGGGTTCGATTCACAGAATCCCATATGGTACCCAGAACACTGCCAGGAGTAATTCCTGAGTGCAAAGCCAGGAGTAGCCCCTGAGCATCTCCAGGTGTGACCCAAAAAGCAAAAAAATAATTGTTTTAAAAAAATACATCTCAAATGTCATGGCTGCTTTTGATTTAGAAATCATTGTAGACTCTACATTCATACATTTAATTAGCTTTGTTGAAGAGAATTTTCAAAGCACAAATCAATTTTACAATGTATCTGCTAATTAATGTCATGAGCCTTTAAACAACCCATTTAGGTGAAAATCTATGTTTCCTCTTAAATTAAACTTTGCTACTCCTAAGCTTTGAGAATAGTGTCTCCAGAGGAAGAAAATGAGATTAAACTGAGATTTCCTGACTACCTGTTTAAATCAATTTGACTTCAATTAAATGTGTTCCACTGATAATGAGATTCAAATCTGCTATATTAAAATACAACTTAAGTAAAATATTTTAGATTGGACTAAAAAGATTTCCATATAGTTGCAAAAACTTTCATATCTTCAGAGCACATACCTTAATCAGAAAAAAATTTAACCACTTTCATCAACTACAACTGTATCTCTAAAATTTGCCATTAGGTTTATTTGGCCTATCCTCTATTTTTTTGTTTTTCACTGTATCACTGCCACTGTCACTGTCATCCCGTTGCTCATCGATTTGCACGAGCGGGCACCAGTCATGTCTCCATGGTGAGACTTGTTGTGACTGTTTTTGGCATATCGAATATGCTGAGGGGAGCTTGCCAGGCTCTGCCGTGCGGGCACGATCCTCTCGGGAGCTTGCCCTTTCCATCATCTGTCATCCTTAACATACTG
The DNA here is from genome assembly GCF_027595985.1 of Sorex araneus. Lineage (NCBI taxonomy): Eukaryota > Metazoa > Chordata > Mammalia > Eulipotyphla > Soricidae > Sorex > Sorex araneus. Next base: position 230,693,457 of record NC_073313.1, on the reverse strand, counting down.
AAGAATATTTGGGAAATATAGTATACCAAAAAATGGTTTTTAGCCTCTTTCTTTCTTCCTTCCTTCCTTTCTTTCTATCTTTCTTTCTTTCTTTCTTTCTTTCTTTCTTTCTTTCCTCTCTTCTTTCTTTCTTTCTTTCTTCTTTCTTTCTCTCTTTCTCTTTCTCTCTGTCTCTTTATTTCTCTCTTTCTCTTTTTCTCTCTCTTTCATTTTTTCATTCATTTATTGATTTGGGGGAAATTCCTTGCAGTGCTTAGGAATTATTCCTGGCTCTGTGCTCAGGGATCACTCTGGGTTGTTCTCAGGGAACTATATGGGGTGCCAGGTGTCAAAGCTTGGTCAACCACTTGCAAGGCACAGCCCCCTAAAAGTGTAATTTTTGTGGTCTCCTAGATTACATTCTTTTGATTCCTTAATTATAGCATAGAGTCCTTTATTTTAAAAAAATTAATCTAAATGAAAATAATTCCAGCTCATAAAATAATTTCTGTCTACCTCTTTCATTTAAACACTCACCTACTAAACCTGTCTCTTATTTTACTTGCACAACTTAGAAATTCTACTAATGAAACTTTTATTTTTCTAAATCATTTTTAAAGTCTTAGTAAGCCAAATGTTTGTCAATAAATTTTTAAAAAATCAAATATGCTCAATTACTACCAGAATTGTTGATTCTTGAAAATAAAATCCTCACCGTGGGAATATAAACAACAAAAATTGTACCAAGTGAAAATATTTCCATGTATCATTAAATTTGATTCATGACTGAGCCCAAGTTCAGCTAAATGTCAATCCTGTTTCCTAATGTTAATATTTGGCTCAATTTAAAAATAAAAAGTGTTTTGCTTTCTCAGCACTAAAAGCTCACAGAACCTATAAAGTTTGAATTAGATAAGTTCATCTTGAGAGTTTTTCAAATGAAATGAACATGTAACCAATTAGTTTATCCTGCACCGTTTGTTTTGTATTGGTTTGGTTTGAGAGCAATCCCATGTGGCAGGGCTCAGGGGTGCTAGGTTTGTTTTTTGTTTTGTTTTTCTGCAGTTCACACCTGGCAGTGCTTATATTGAGGGGTTACTGCTGTCTCTGCACTCAGGAATTACTCCTGGCAGTGCTCTGGGGACCATATGAAGTGCCAGGGATCGAACCTGGGTCTGCTGCATGTAAAGCAAATGCCCTACCTATTGTACTATCTCTCCAGTTTCCAGGGGTGCTAGGTTTTTAACCCACTTAGACCACATGAAAGGAATGTGTACTATGTATCTGTAGTTACACTATACTATCTATCCAACTTCCCAACAATTTGTCTTGCTGCACTCATATTGTTAGCTCCTTTGTCTACGATTAGCTGAAAATATACCCAAGGATGTGTCTTTATGGTCTCAATTCTATTCCAACTACCTGAAAGTGAACTTATTATAGTGCCACATTTTTTAAGTAACCATAGTTTCATAGCATAATTTAAAGTTAGGAAAACAAAAGCCTCTGATCTCCTTTTATCCTAGGACTGCTCTGGCCATTCAGAGATAGGGTGTTATTATTTCATATACATTTCAAGTTTGTTATATGTTTATAGGAACTGCATTGAATCTGTATAGTGCTTTGGGTATGATTGTCATTTTGACAATTATTAATCATAATTCATGAACAACAGATGTATTTCCATTTTTGTCTTTTATTTTTTTTTAACATATCTTTCACCTCTTTTGTAAAGTTGATACCCAGGTACTTGACCTTTTTTGAGGTGCAATTGTGACTAGGCTTGTTTTTTCACTTCCACTCTTTTATTTCATTGTTTGCATATAGGAATGCCATGAATATATGTGTGTTGATTTTGTATCTGCTACATTACTTTACAAGCTTACTCCATGCACAAATAAATTCAAAAAGAATTAAAGACCTCTATATCAGAGCCCAACTCACAAATTATATTGAGGAAAACAGGTAGAATCCTTCATGACACAGAATCTAGATGCGTCTTTAATGATTTAATGTCATTGGCTAAGCAAAGATAAACAAACAAGACTACATCAAATTAAGAAGCTTCCACACTGCAAAAAAATAGTGACCAAGAATAAATAGACATCCCATGAACTAGAAGAGAATATTTTTTCCACCATTTCACTGACAGAAGATTAACATACAAAATATATAAATAACTTGTAAAATGTAAAAAGAGCAAAACAATCAACCCCATAAAAATAGAGAGAAAACATTAATAGAAATTTCCTAATAGAAGACATTTGCATATGTCATATATTTCACATGTATCTAAAAAATATATGATCTGCATCACTTTAGGGAATTGTAAAGTAACAATAATAAATCAGCTCACACTAGTGAGACTGATAACACCAAAAAGAACAAAAATAACAAGTACTGATATGGATATGGAGAAAAAGAAACCCTCTCCACTGCCAACAGGAATGTCAACTGATGCAGCCTTTTTTGGAAAACAATATGAACACTTTTCAAAGAAACTAAGAAATAAGCTTTCATACGACCTGGAAATTCCACTGAGTATCAAGTACTCTATTGAGAAAAACATATCTGTGTGCCTTTGCTCATTGCGGTATTATTCAAATTAGCCAGAATATAAAAGTATTTCCAAAAACAGATGACCAAAGAATATGGGTATATGACAAAACTATGCTGTCCACTGTCAATGTAACTAGAGGTATCACGTTGAGTGAAATAAGCCAGAAAGAGAGGGACAGATGCAGAGTTATCTCCTTCATATGTGGGATATAAAGGAGTGTAGTAAGGGGATGACAAATGACCAACAGCAACAGAACCTGAGAACTGATCTATAGAACTGAGCTTCCCATAGCAGGACTGGGGTTGAAAGGACGTGGTAGATGGAGAAGGGAAAGGTCTTCAGTGCAGGACCCTAAGATAGTAGTTGGGGGCAAAGATGACATTCTGGTAAAGGGGGTGGTATTGGAATGTTACATGCATGAAACTCTGTCATTACTAGTATTATAAATCACAGTGAGTAAAAAACAATTTTTAAATAGTGAAATAAAACAAAATGGAATGAATATTGCAGCCCTTTACAAGACTCATATAAACACATACTATCCCTAAAATAAAATTTTTAATAGTTAAATAAAATAAAATGGGACGAGCACTGCAGCCCTTTACATATTAACGCATACTGATTCCCAGGCTATCAATTTGTCCAAACACAAACATAAATTTAAAATATAAATTCAGTTATTGGGGGGGATATATATACTCATTAGGTTTACTGAAGGAGTTTCATTTACCGTTTGTTGATAAACTAAGTGGCACAATCCCTGAACGGATGAATTTCTAATGCATTTACTAATGTCCTTTGAGAAGGACAGGCTATCATCCCAAAGAGTGTAATCCCATGGTGAAAAAAATTAAATAAAAATATTCACATTGTAGCTTTTTCTTTAGTACTTTATCAAAAAAAGACCATGGGAGCAAAGATTCCAGTACATGCTGGCTCAATTAAATTAAACTTACCTCAAAATAATGTTCTATTTCTTAGATCCCATTTACATAATCAATAAAAGGAACATTAAAGTCATTTATTACCATAGCTTAGTAGAATGCTAGGGAAATAAAGTACTTCATAAAACCATTTATAATTTACAATAATTTCCCTAGAACAGCATCTCTACTAAGCACTTTATAGTTATAAAGCATAATAATCTACTAATAACATAAATATTAATCTCTATCTCTTGGAAAGAGGCTTGACACTCCAACATATTTAAATTTAATTAGCATTGCTGTTAGAAAGGCTTGTGAAGAATTTGAAAGGAAACCCTTAATGAATTAACTATATTTACTTTCATATCACTATTATCCCTGGGTGGTTTCTTAATAATAACTTGTATAAATTGATAAAAGGCAATACCTAGACCTATTTATTAGAGTGGCTAGTTCATTGCTGTTCTAACAACTCCCAACTGATAAATACAAATCAAAATAAGGGGAGTATAAGCATCTGCCAGGTTTCTGTTATAACTTTCAAAGGACTTCTAATTGGTTTTCTCATGAGTTTTCCACAAGATTTTAAAAATAAAAAAATTTAAGACTCAAGGAGTTGATACTTGTCAAAAACATGGAAGTCAAAGTATAGGGATGAACTTCAAACCCTGATCTTCCTGCACCTTGTTGAATTTCTTTCTATAAACTCATGTTACCTCTGCATTCTTAAACTATGCTTTCCTAATTTTCATTGCATTTTTTCATTCTTTCACCAGGATAAAAAATGCAAGTTGAAGGAGGTAAATGACTTGTACAAAGAAAACTGCAAAACGCTACTTCAGGAAATAAAAGAGGACAGAAGGAAATGGTAAGATTATCCCTGCTCATAGATTGGGAGAATTAATATTGTCAAACTGGCAATACTCCCCAAAGCATTGTACAAATTCAATGTGATCCCTATAAGGATACCTATGACATTCCTCAAAGAAATGGAACAAACACTCCTCAAATTCCTATGGAAAAATAAGCCCCCACAAATAGCTAAAATAATCCTTAAGAAAAAAAATGGGAGGAATCAACCTCCCCTACCTCAAACTCTACTACAAAGTAGTAATAATTAAAAAAGCATGGTATTCAAACAAAGACAGAGCCACAGACCACTAGAACAGGGTTGAATATACTGACACACATCCCAAAACATATGATCATCTAATCTTTGATAAGGGAGCAAAAAATTTGAAGTGGAGCAAGGAAAGCCTCTTTAAGAAATGGTGCTGACAAAACTGGACAGCTACATGCAATAAAAATGGGCACAGATCTCTACATAATACCATGTACAAAAGTCAGATCAACATAGATTAAAGACCTCAACATCAGACCAAAATCCGTCAGGTACATTGAAGACAAGGTCAGCAAAAACGTCTATGATGTTGAAGCTAACGGTATCTTCAAAGATGACATGCCACTGGCCAAGCAAGTGGAAACAGATATAAACAACTGGGACTACCTTAAACTAAGAAGCTTCTGCACCTCTAAAGAAACAGTGACTGGGGCTGGAGCGATAGCATAGCGGGTAGGGTGTTTGTCTTGCACGCGGCCGATCCGGGTTCGAATCCCAGCATCCCATATGGTCCCCTGAGCACCGCCAGGAGTAATTCCTGAGTGCAAAGCCAGGAGTAACCCCTGTGCATCGCCGGGTGTGACCCAAAGAGCAAAAAAAAAAAAAGAAACAGTGACCAAAATACAAAGACAGTCTACAGAATGGGAAAGGATATTAACCCAATACCCATCTGATAAGGGGTTGATATCAAAGATATACAAGGCACTGGTTGAACCTACAAAAAGAAAACATCCAACCCCATCAAAAAATGGGGTGATGAAATGAACAGAAACTTTCTCAAAGAAGAAATTCAAATGGCTAAAAGGCACATGAGAAAATGCTCTACATCACTAATCTTAAGGGAGATGCAGATCAAAGCAACAATGAGATATCATCTCACACCACAGAGACTGGCCCACATCCAAAAGAACAAAAACAACCAGTGTTGGTGCAGATGTGGAGAGAAAGGGACTCTCCTTCACTGCTGGTGGGAATGCCAACTGGTTCAGCCCTTTTGGAAAACAGTATGGACAATTCTCAAAAAATTAGAAATTGAGCTCCCATTTGACCCAGCAATACCACCTTTGGGATAATGTCCTGGAGAAGCAAAAAAGTATAGTCAAAATGACATCTGCACTTGACTTGTACATTCATTGCAGCACTGTTTACAATAGCCAATATCTGGAAAAAACCCTAGTGCCTGAGAACAGATGACTGGTTAAAGAAACTTTGGTACATCTGCACTATGGAATACTATGCAGCTGTCTGAAAAGATGAAATCATGAAATTTGCATATAAGTGAATCAACATGGAAAGTATCATGTTAAACGAAATGAGTCAGAAATAGAGGGACAGGCATAGAAATATTGCACTCATCTGTGGAATATAAAGTAACAGAATGGGAGACTAACACCCAAGAGTAGTAGAGATAATGACCAGGAGGTCTGTTCCACAACTTGGAAACTGGCCTCACATGCTGGGGGAAAAGGCAGCTCAGATAGAGAAGGAAACATCAAGTAAAGGGCGTTGGGAGGACCCGTTTGGGTCCAGAAAGATGCGTGCCAGAAGTAGACTCTAGACTGAACATGATGGACACTGAATCTCCTATTGAAAACCACAATACCCAAAAGGAGAGAGAGAGCAAAAGGGAATGTCCTGCTACAGAGGCAGGGTGGGGTGGAGGGGAAGGGTAGAGGTGGTGAGAGGGTTGCTGGGACCACTGGTGGTGAAAAATGGGCACTGGTGGAAGGATGGGTACTCGATCATTGTATGACTGAAACGCAAGCACGAAAGTTTGTAAGCCAGTACCTGTACCTCACAGTGATTTACTAATAAAAAAAAATAACTCGCTAGGAAAAAAATATATATGCAGAAAACATCCTTATTAAAGGGATGTTAGTCAAAATATAATCTCTCAAAACTCAACACAAAAATAACCATACTATTATCAAGGTAAAAACCAGAACAGATACATCATCAAAAATTCTATAACAGGAGCTGGAGTGATAGCACAGCGGGTAGGGCGTTTGCCTTGCACGCGGCCGACCCAGGTTCAAATCCCAGCATCCCATATGGTCCCCTGAGCACCGCCAGGGGTGATTCCTGAGTGCATGAGCCAGGAGTGACCCCTGTGCATTGCTGGGTGTGACTCAAAAAGCAAAAAAAAAATTTTATAACAAATAAACATATAAAATTATGCTACACATCATATTTCATCAAGAAAACACAAATTAAACTCACAATAAGATACCACTATACATAACTGAAACATTGAAATACCAAATGCTCATGAGACCATGGAACAACAACAAATCTTAATCATTTCTGATAAAAATGCAAAATGGCTAACATCACAAAATGGCAAACACTTATGAAGACAATTTGGCAATTGCATACAAAATCAAACATACTCTTTATTATATAATCATCAGGAAACTGTACTCAGTATTTATCCAAAGAGGCTGAGAATTTATACTCACACAAAAACATGTACATTAAGGTTTATGAAATCTTTATCCATAACTTCCAATGCTTAAAAGATGCCAAGATTTAATAGATGAATAAATTAATATTCCAGACAATGAAATATTAATAAATGATAAAAAAGTAAACTATCAGGTATTGAAAAATCTGAAAGAACATCATGCATATTACTAAGTGAAAGAAGTCCATGTGTGATTCCAACTAAATTACCTTCTGTTAAAGTCAAAACTATGAAAATAGTGAAAAGATAAAGATATAGGCTAGGGGGAGGTAAGAATAAACAGAGCACAGATTTTTACAGCAATGCAAAATGCTCTCTAAGAGAAGAATATACAATACCAATATTGAACCCTACTATACACTATTAATTTGGGGTGATTTGTGCTTATTAATGTAGATTTACCTTTTATAAAAATTGCACCACAATTAAACAAGGTCTCTTGATAATCAGACAGTCTGTATGAGCAGAAATGGGGAGTAATAACTGAATTTTGCTGAAAATTTCAAACTATTCTTGTGTTTTTTAAGTTGCTTTCAATCTGGCTTTGTCTCAAGATTGTTAGAGACATACTCAATAAAAAAAGTAAAAATGAGGTTCAGAGAGATAGCATAGCAGGTAGGGAACATACTTTACATATGACCGACCCAGGTTTGACCTCCAGCAGCACACACGGTACCCCAGTCCCCACCAGGAGTGATCATTGACTGCAGAGCCAGGAGTAAACCTGAGCACTTCCAAGTATAATTCACAAAATAAAAATAAATAATTAACTAAATAAATAAATGTAAAAAGGGCATAATTATAAAACCACTTGCTATCAATATCTAAACTTACAAAGGGAAAATGAAGATGGCTTTGTTTTAAGTTTGTAGCAAAGATAATATAGAGATTGATACTTGCATGTAGTTTAATCAAGGGGAAAAAGCCCTTTCCTATTAAATTATTAACAGCTACAAACAGATGCGTTAATTCATTGTGAGTAGAACACAGAACACATCTTTTTCTCTGTCCTTTGTCAAAGCCAATAAAACAAATATTTGCAGGTGTTCAATCAGAATTCTTGCAGAAAGTCAAACAATACAACCATATTATGGCTGACAGAGGAAACATACATTAAGAGGGGTTACAAAATAATGAGTCATTGATAGTCAAGTATTTGAACAAGCTGAACAAAACTTCTCTGAAAAATAGAAAACAATTTTGTCAAGATTGTGAAAGTAGTTCTAATTGACATCTATCAAGAAATTACTGGAGAGAGTTAGATAAGAATTAGAAGACCAAGATTTGAAATAGACCTTTCTAATTTTATTGTACTAGATTATATTGCACTAGGCTGGATTGGTGGTACATTTGAAATAAAATATTCTAAATTGAAGAAAGAAGCTTACTACATAATTTTTCTAAAGCAGGTCAAGATTTGGCTTATATGGCAGAGCAAATACTTGTATGAGACCTGAATTTAATCCCCCAGCCTGTGAGTATGGCCCTTACTAAAAGATTAATTTATTAATTAATTTAATTTTTAAGTATACCATCTAGCAAGATGACACCAAACTAATCTATAGAAAACTATCAGAGATGAAAACACAAAGTTTTACTCTAGTCTACACATATCCTTATTCCTCCAAAAGATGATAGTGTTATTCTCTGGTGTTATCTTAGGGGATATTGAGCATTCACTCTTGCCTGCACTAAATAATGCATGTGCAAAATTACATTTTCTTTAATTTTATTAAATTTTGGTTGGTTTGGGGCCACATTTAAGGCATCTGTTCTCAAGGGTCATTCCTGACAGTGCTCAGGGGACCATATGTGGTGACAGGGAACAAACTAAGACTTGATGCATACAAAGCAACTGCCTTAACTCTTAAACTATCTCTCTGTCCCTCTGCACTTTCTTAAAGAAAAAAACTTTGATCCCCTTTATCATATATACACTTTTAACTATCATAATGTCTTTTGTTTTCCTCATGAATTCTATTTTTGGAAACTTTACTCCTTTGTGCAGTTTCCTTCTTAAGCAAATATTTCGCTTACCTGGAAAAATCATTAATAGTTGGACCAGTGTCTAGTTTAGTAAGAAGGCTTCTAGGCACAATCTAATGATTTATATATTATGATGCCAGTATTTTATCTCATTTTCATGCTGAGTAATCTAATTGCCATTACACCCCTAAGTAATCGTCACATTTATTTTAAATCTTCATTGTTTTTAAGTTTCTAGCATGGCTATCATAATGCTGTTTTGTTCCCTGCATTTTTAACTTTTTTGAGTATATTAGTTTTTAATATTCACATTTATAGGAAATTCTATTCATTTAGCGATCTACTAATTTTGTTAAAATCTTCTAAGTGAATCAACTTAAATTTAAGTATGTTCAGATGTCTTCTCTATGTTGCAGTGAAAGTGGTCCTAATCCATGTGAAGAAAGAATCTGACCAGCCATTGACTTTGACTACATAATTCTCCCTCTATCAAATGATGTCCTATAATTATTTTGTTTCAACAATTCACATACCCAGTTACAAATGGGTATTTTCTTGTCAATAAAACAAAGACTTTCATTCAGTCTTTCCTTTTAATTAGTTACAATCTTATAGAAGAAACTACAGTCATAAATGAGTCATTGTTAGTAATTAGCACAATTTTAGCATATTCTAGCAAGACTGATATGGTCCTTTCCTTTGGGCCCACTTAACAAATTTCACTTAAATTTTCAAACAAAAGAATAGAGAAATGCTGATGTTAGTAGGAATTTAGAACTTGCTAAATTTTATAGTCAAATCTATCCCCTGTCTGGGGTCAGAGAGATAGTATAATAGGTAAGATGCTTGATTTGCATGTGGCCAACACCAGTTCAATCCCTTACACTGCCAGCACTGTAGGAGATACTGCTGAGGATAGCCAGGAACAGTCTCTGAGCAGGGCCAGATGTGGCCCCAAATTCTCCTCCAATCCATCCTCAGTGAAATGAAAATTACTAAATCATAAATAAAGTAATTCTTATATGTAAAATAAATTTTGTCATCATAATGTTTTAATTGAAGCTAAATCTTTACTTGCAGTCATATCAAAACAGAAAGTTCATTGTTATTTACTGCTGAGATGAACTAAATCCATTGGTGCTTAAGAGAGGAGAGAAAGAAACACTTGTTTAACTTTAAAATCATTAAAATGTTTATGGTTTTGATAAAATGTTTATCAGCTCATTGAGCCCATCCTTGTAATAGTTTATCCAGGAGGACAATTTAATGAAAACACTATTTCCAGAAAATATATGTCTTCTACATGGAAACTGTATTGTCACCCCCACATCAGCTCTTATTTTTCATAAAAGAAGAAAAAATACTTCTGAAACATTTTGCTTCCATGAGAAACAAATGGAACAAAGAATTTGTATTTAAATAATGGTTCTTAAACTGTGAATGTCATAACTATAAATTTTCACAGATTATAACTAGATTAACAAATATATCATTAATTAGTCATGTGTTATGGAGAGTAGGTAGCAATAATTTTATCCCCAACTGACAAAAATAGCTCTCAGGTGACTGGTTTCTCCATTTGATCATTCCTCATTTTTTCTTATTGGTATATGAACTTTATAGTAATGATTCAGACAAAGTATTCAAATTTATCAATGCTATCAACCTCATTTAGCTAAGTGACCTTTCTCTTCTAAAAATGTTAGCCCTTAGCTTGATTTTTAACAGACTTTGTATTCTTGATTTGGATTCAGAGCATGTTATTTTACCAGGATCTGGTTATTCCAGTACACAGTTATTACTTTGTTGACTTCTCACAATCCCGTCTATCTTTTTTTATTTTCTTATACAATCCCCTTTATCTTTTTCTCATTTCTGCCTTCTCCTTTTCATTTTCTATCTGTATTTCATATTTAAGCAGTGTAGCTGGTTTTGCACTTCCCAAGCATAATATAGAAAAAAATGGGCATATATGAATTTAACTTCATGCAAAAAAAATTTCAGAGTTATTACCTTACCATACTAAAACTTCCTGGATAACAGTTAATGAACCAGAACTCAAATGTAATTGGTCTCAAGCCTATACTATTTTCAATATATCATAGTTTCCAGTGCATGATTCCTGGCTTCATTATGGACTTTGTTAAAAGAAGAAAGAAAAGATATTTAGACTTTTTACATTCCACTGAATTTGGGTGAGACCTTAAAAATCATATTTTAATAAGGTGAGAGTGATCTGATGCACCATAAAAAAACTGTTTCAAATTTTATCCAATCAAAAGAACTACCAAAGATTATTCATTGAACAATATATTCCAAGACCCGATGCTCTCAGCAGGAAAGTTCCAGGTATATATGTAATCTGTTATATACATATATAATATATACATAAATGTATATACTACATATATATAAACAAATAGTACCCCAGTACCTCATCAAGTAATGTTATAGTCAGGGAACTTTGAAAAATTGTCATCAAACCATAGTATTTAACTTTGCACATTTATTTTTTGAGTAGGTATTGTATATAATTATATAGTGTTCTATGTTAAGAATACCTGCATACTAAAACCATATTTTTTATATTTTAAATTCTATTGTTAGTCTGGAAAAAGATAATAGGTGTGATAAAAATCAAGAAAAATAATGAGTTACCACTTTAAAAATGTTCACAAATACTCTTTAGATAAGCAATTCTAGAGAATTAATATAATTCCAGAATTCCAGGGACTGAAGATTACATATTATTAGAGGCAACTTTGAGAAAGACTCAATATTCATTCCAATGTAGAGAAACTAATAAAGGATTCCTATTTGCATTTTAAGGGATTTCTTAGCTTTAAGAAAAAATTTATTTTAACAGTTACATAAATGTGAAGCTTTCTGATATAGTTAAAACTTGTTTCCTTAATGCACAAAATTTACCAGAAATGGTAGTCTGCCATTTCTTTCTTTTTTTTTTATTGGATCACCATGTGGAAAGTTACAAAGCTTTCAGGCTTAAGTCTCAGTTACATAATGTTCGAACACTCATCCCTTCACCAGTGCACATATTCCACCACCAAGAACCACAGTAAACTTCCCCCCACCCCCACCCCCCACCCCCCATCCCCTCCACCCCGCCTGTGTAGCTGATAAATTTCACTTTACTTTCTCTTACTTTGATTACATTCAAACAAAAAGCTATGTGCCAACAAGGCAAACTTTATTATAAATAACTAATTCAAAGGAATGGCTAAGAGCTTACTTGAAAGCTCCACTTGTATTTCTTGAGCAGTAGGCTCCAGAGACTTATGTCCTGGATGATTTAAATTTCTGATTTAATGGATCCCAGCTCTTTAATGTACTGATGAAGAGAAAGGGAACTGTCATATATTAAAACTCAACCACATCATACTAGGCAAGATGAATTACAATTTGTTTCAGTATCACAAACAACTATTAAAAAAAAGAATCAACTGACTTTTATAATGTGTTCAAAAAGGATTGGTTACTTGATCATTCCTAGACAAGCATTTCTCACTCTCCCAAGATTATCTACCAGCAAGGGAATCTGCTTCATCAATCCCCTTAGCTCCCTTCTCAGAATTCCCTTCTTCAGAGACCCACTGCTCCTCTCCCCTACCTACACCATAGAGAGCCATTTTAGAGGACAGAAATGCACAATACTCGTTTAATAGATGTAAGTGGTATAAATTACATGGGGAAACATTTGTTGCAACCCAAACATATTTAAAAAATAACAGAAGTTCTACTACAGGATAATAACCAGGGTATAAGTGTATTGAGAATCACTAACAAAGAACATAGTATAGGTTTCGAATGAAATTTTCACATTCCTTATGTCTTCCTCACACCCCGCACCTACACTCTACATACACACCATTATCAGAGGCTTTCAGCAATCATTTATTCACATGTAGTTCTCTGAGACACACTGAATTTTTAATTACAATTACCCACAATCTTTTTTCATGAGCAGATGGAACTTGAACTCCACAATGGGATATTTCCAATGCTAATCGTTATATTTTACTAGGTCAAATTTGAATTCTTACTTCCAATTGGCACCCATTTATATCCAAAGTAACTTTCCAAGATTAAATAGAAACTTTCAGATAGTTGTAGATGTATTTCCAAAAGTGGGTCTGGGTCTTATACATCCAGTAATATACATAAGCACTTTCTGCTAATAGACAGGGTAATTGGCACATCAGTATAAGTGTTTTGATCCTGAAACAAATTAGCACTCTATTTATTTGTTACTTAATGGAATTTTGTTTGTTTGTTTGGGATCACACCCAGTGGCGCTCAGGGCTTACTCCTAGCTCTGTGCTCAGGGATCACCCTGGCAGGATTCAGAGGACCATACAGAATTCCAGGGCTTGAACCCCAGGTCAGTCATGTATAAGGTAAGGGACCCCACCTACTATGCTAACGGTATTTTAAAGGAAGGTGCCATAGGAAATGCATTTAAAGTTATCTCAGAAATGCAATCTATCACTAATTTTTTTTCTTTTTTGGGTCACAACCAGGGATGCTCGGGGGTTACTCCTGGCTCTGCACGCAGGAATTACCCCTGGTGGTGCTCAGGGGACCATATGGGATGCTGGAACTCGAACCCTGGTCAGCCAAGTGCAAAGCAAATGCCCTACCCGCTGTACTATCACTTCAGCCCTCACTAGTTATTTTAATTCAACCTTTTTTTTTTAACAATATTTTTTCAGGAGCCAAGCATATGACTTAGTGGTACAGCATTTGCCTTGCATGTGCAAGGCTAGATCCCCAGCATAACAGAGAGAGAGAGAGAGAGAGAGAGAGGGAGGAGGGGAGAAAGAGAGAGCGAGCGAGCAAGCGAGAGAGACCATTGCAAAGGCAGAAAGCTCTGATAACCTAATTCACTTGTTTTCAAAACATAATTTGGAACACATAAATTAGAAAGTTCTAAATGAAACTTTGGGGAAGTAGAAGGGTGAGAATAGATTCCACCAGTGTATCCAGAGCATACATTTGTATTCATATATTTCCTTCAACATTCCACCATGGGCAAGTTTACAATGCACTGGTGAAATGTAGTGAAATGTAGAACTTAATTTCTAGTTCATCCATGATGAATACTTTAGCTCTTTCTTTGAGAAAAATGCATCTGAGACCCACTAAACAAGCACTTTATCTGAGAATGTGTTTGCCATTGCAATATTCTTTAAACTCCAAAGTTGGGGTTTATATGTCTGCTAAATTTAAAATCTGTGGTGACTTACACAGAAATAACATCAAATTATTGCCTACTCTATGTACCTTATCAAAATTAAGAAACAAATTTTCGGCTCTCCGCCAAGATGTGACCCGAGTGACCACACGTGTGAGGCCTCTCCATTGCTGGATGACCATGATCCCGGAGGCCAGCTAAACTACTTTTGGTACCAGCAGCTTCTTGCAGAAATGTCTCTGGACTGTGAACTAAACCACGGCCCCATGCCATCCCAGGAGGTGAAAGGTTTTTCTCTCTCAGCTTTTTCTTTCTGAGCTGGGGGGAAAGGCATGGAGACAGCCATATTATAAGGACCACTAAAGAGAGGTACGAGCTTGCAATGATGCAATTTCTGGCAGAAATTTCCCTGGACTTAGTTACTTAAATGCTAAAATACAGAAATCCAAAACCACGCGGCTGCGATAGAGACCTCATATCTCTTCATTCTCAGCAATGGAAAACAAATTATCAAATGCTTCCTTTTCAGCAGGTCTGATTAGGGGGTGCGGGGGGAAACTCCAAACAATAATTGTGAGTTTTTTGTGGAAATACTGAATGCAATCAAAGTAAAGTGAAAATTATCAACTACACAGGTGGGGGGTGGGGTGGGAGGGGAGATATACTGGGGTTCTTAGTGGTAGAATATGTGCACTGGTGAAGGAATGGGTGTTCAGTCATTGTATAATTGAGACTTAAGCCTGAATGCTTTGTAACTTTCTACATGGTGATTCAATAAAAAAAAGAAACAAAAAAATTTTCTGATAAATGTTTAACTGCATCTATTTTCTTTACCTTAGTCATTTAAAGATTGTATATTTTTCTACTATTAACATAGTAGCAAATGAACCAACAGATCATCAAAGGCTTTACTTCAGTACATTTTAAATTAAATGGTAGTTTCTCTTTATTTTTAAGGAAAAAGGTGAAGTGAAAAACAATTCATGCCTTTTTTGTTTAAAAAAAAACTACTGGATTGCAGTTAAGTGAATAGTCAGCACATTCAGTGAATGTGTCAGCTCCATAAACATGCATGGAGGAAAACATATCTGACTATTACATTACATACAAACAGACACCCTGGCCCAGTCCTGCCAAAATGACACCTTCAGAGATTGGATTTACAGGTTCCTATCCAACTCTACAGTCATGACATCCCAAAGCTCCATTGACCATCTGCTTTTCTGGAATTCCTACAATGAATATCCTCACAGAAATAAGACACTACCATTTCACTAATCTCCAACTCCTGAGCCTGTTTGCCTGGGCTATCTGTATCCTAGAAGGTAATCAAAACAGAATTCAGAACCTGACCAGCTTCCTCAGAAATCCACCCAAAAACGAACCTCATAATTTGAAGATTCTGATGATATGTGCTGAACCGAGAAGGCAGAAGTCTTAGCAGACAGTCAATTTCAATTTGTTGGCTGTCAATTCTACTCTCTCTGTCTTCTCTCAACCTTCTGCTTCCTCAAAGTTAAAACTATTTTCTTCCTGTACATCCAGACTCCTCTGAATCTCTTCTTTATCCTTTAACCCAAATAAAATTCTGTGCTTATGCAATAGGGATAGTGTGTGTCAGACATGGTTAAAGACATTTTCCTACCTTATGCTATGTGACATATAGAGTCATCAAATTGGTTATTAATATAAACCAAATGGAGATTTTCTAGGGAAAACATTCCTGATAGCTTTTTAAATTAATGATGCTTACTAAGTGTTTGGCTCTCTTTTTAGACATTCTAAGCCCCATAAACATATATCTGTTTGTATAAATCTATAAATAGAGAATTTTGTCAGCCATTACATCCATTGTTATAATTATATATTTTCAAATGATTGAATAGGTGTCTGCTACATGGCCTAGTTCACATGAACATGGTCAGATCTCATCATTTGTGTTGGAAGTTTTAAGTAATAAAATGGTGTATATTCTAATACCCCAGGGAGATGTATTCATGCTTCTTTTACACAATTTTTTTAAAAAACATTTGTTTTTTGTTTTTGGACAATACTCAGCGATGCTCAGGAATAATTCCTGGCTCTGCACTCAGGAATCACTCCTGGCGGTGTTCCAGGACTATTTAGAAAATGGGGGATGAAAACTAGGTCAGTCACATGCAAGGCAAGCACCTTACCTTATGTACTACCTTTATGGCCCCTTAAAAAATCTTTTAAAAAAAGAAAGTCACATTCTATTATATATCTGTTTTTACTTAATTATGTAGATTGCATAATTTCAATTCTGTCTTTAGCCACACTGATTAAAGAGAGTTACTAGAATAAAAAAATCCATCACGTTTTGATTATTATTATACTTAATAATAATGGAGATTATATTAAGCCAAGCCATAAAATATATATTTAGGCATGCAAAATATTCTTTTACAAAGTGTAATGATACTTTGAAGGGAAGTAGAACATCTGTCTTTTGATATCCGTAACTATTTTATGGAAATTTATTCTTAAAATATTTAAAGAAAATAAGTAATAAAGTAACTTCATGGGCTATATTTTGCAAACTGACTCTGTTTTCCTGAAAATATTCTCTTATGACTTGACTATAAGGTAATATATTGATTAGTGTGTCAGAAGTCATACATTTTAAAAAGATCCTTTTCTCTCATTTTCAGCAAGCAACCTGAGAACAGGTTTACTCAATTCAGCTTTTGTTTAAAGAAACTATTCTATTAAAAATTAAAACAATTTCTCACTATATAATTCTAGAAATTATGTCCAACAATATATAAATACATAAGAAAAATAAAATTCAATATCAAAAATTGTAGAGATAATCACTAGTAATATATAAGCAAATTAGTTTTTTTATATTAGTGCAAATTACCTATTAGTGCAAATGCACATAGCACAGACAAAAAGTTACAAAAATACCCTCTTACATTTGCAGTTCCAGAACTCTTTTTCACTTCAGAATATAGCATAAGCATCATTGGGGGGGAAAAAAAACTTTCATAGAGCTGAGAGATGGCGCAAAATACTGGAGCACAGGTTTTACATGCAGACATCCTGAATTGCACCCTAGTAGCATCTGGTCTTCTGAGCACTTCCAGAAGTGATTAGAAAATGAAAATTAATTTATAAAAACATTTTTTTCAAGTCACATAGCACTTATGTATGAATTCTGCCTTGTAACTATTTTAGGAATTTTCTCTCAATTCTTTACTATTATAAATAATTCTACAAGTTTAATGCCTTTGCAGAACATCATTTTGGAGGCCTTTTCTAACACATCTGCATCCTCAGTTTTAGGCAACTGCATTCCTCTGAGTATAGTTTTCCTTGGGAATATCCAAGTCTTTCAAAGCCAGGTCTAGTTCATAAGGGTTGCACTATTTCTGACCCCACCCAGCTGTGAATGATGGGGAAATTCCTTGGAACTCCATCCATCACATGTTTCTTCAGAAGCAGCACATCAGAGAGAAAAGGACATAGACTTCAAGTCAAGCAAGCATATTTGTTTTAAAGAAACTTTTATTCAAGTGTACTTTTTATTAAAGACCTTATACTTTTTTTGAATACTGCAAAATCTTAGGCAAATCATTTAAGTCTATAAAATGGACATGATAAAGCATGCCTTAGAGATAAACTGAGAGGACTACAACAAACAGCATGTGTGACTCTTCTAACACAGTGAATACATGATAATTTCCTCTCTAATTCTCTCCATACTAGAGAACACATTTGATCATATCTCAATTAACTGGCCTTCTCCAACCTAGAGCCATTAAAAAGAAACATTCTGCCTTGTCCTCCAGATCTCTTGAATTCTGAGCCTTTCCATTTGTAAGATGAGTTCTTAATAATGTTTGAGAGGAATACAATCGCATCAAGAAACCTAAGTTAGAGTCACAAAGTAATAAGTACTAAGAGGTAAAGAGGTTCATCTCCATTAATGAAAGTAGTGTTAGATTAATTCACAAGTTTAATTCTACTTCCTAAGTATGATAAAAATATAATATAAGGCAAAGCCCTCTGGGTTTTCATTGTTACCCACACAAGCCAGGGATAGTCTCACTCAGCAACTCCAAGTGTGTTATATTCTCAAGCATAAAATTCTAGTTTTATTCAAAAATCCAAAACAAAGACTATAAATAGTACCAATTGAAAAAATTCTTTCTTTCTTTTTTAATTTTACCATTGCTGCCAAAGCTATATGGTGTCAAATGTGATAATACAAGAGCCCAAATGAAAATCAGCAAATTAAACCCTTGCATAATTCCATCTAACTTGTGAGGTCTCCACCATTACTCTGGGATTCTCTATGAAGAAACAGACAAAATTTAGTAACACAATAAGCAGACTATCAAATGTTCAGAATCACAAAAGCAAATGACTAGAGTGCTCCTCAAGAAAAAAAAATACACACTCACATGTGTGTGCTTAAATATATATATGAAAATATATCACACATATATTTATAAAGATGAAGTTATTTTCCCAAGATCACACAGCTGAGATGACCTGAGTTTACAGCCTAAGTCAGGAGATAGCCAAACATTTCAGCCTGCATCTGTTGCACTCTAAAGTATTTATCTCTAAAGACCATATGGCTAGGAAATATTGTCTTTGTTCATTCTAATGTTTTCATACAAATCATTATGCTCTTTCCCAGAATTATTTAAAAAATGAACCAAGAATTCAACCTCTGCTGTGGGTGGGAGGGTAGCTTGATATCATAAGAACATAAGCTAAAACCTTAAGCAAAGTACTTCTTAGATGAAAACATTTTTTGATAGAATTTTTCTAATTATTTGTTTTTAAGTAGCAGGTAGTAAATTGAGGGATAAATGGCATGAAGACATGGAAATGTCATTCAAGTAGCTGTTGTTCACAATAATTTTCTCCATTTCTTTGAATGCTTTTAGTTTCAAAATTGAAACAAGCATTTTAGTGCAAATTTCATTCATCTGAAGCCAAGAAATGGTGGAAATTTTATATGGAAATTTTAATAATACCTTTCTCTTCAAAGCTAATTATTTTTCTTTCCTACTTGGAACCAGCCCACCCTATTTGACTTCCAGCCATGAGCCTGGAGGTTGCTTGAAAGGCTGTAATGAGCAGAGGCTGCCAGCAAGTCAGCTTCCATTGTGTTTGTGTGACCACTGAGCTGAGTGATGAAACAAGAATTAGCTTCATTTCTATCACTATGAATAACAATGCTAGAGCGTTCATCATTTATTAAAGAGGAAAAGAAAAAGTTAAACTTACAATCATAAAAAAAATTGTTCCCTGAGGTCAAGTCTATTTCAATTTTATTTTACTTAGCTTTCTGTAAATAAAAAGCTTTACTAATACAAAAAAAAAGTTCCCTCCTCTTCTATATTTTAGAGGACATGACATAAGTTTTCTTCTCTGGTCATACCTAGTTCTCTCAAAATTGAAAAAAAACACAGGAAATAACA
The DNA here is from genome assembly GCF_027595985.1 of Sorex araneus. Taxonomy (NCBI): domain Eukaryota; kingdom Metazoa; phylum Chordata; class Mammalia; order Eulipotyphla; family Soricidae; genus Sorex; species Sorex araneus. The sequence goes on along the minus strand of NC_073313.1, from coordinate 230,673,748 downwards.
GGTTCATTTGGGAAATTAGAAAATATTTGATGCATTTAACATTCAATTGAATCAATTATTCAATTAGCTGGAGATTATCTCAAAGTTAGATATAATGTGGCACTCTAAAGACATCTGGAAAATATCTCTCTCACATGCTCTTTCTCTCTCTTTATCTCTCTCTCATACACACACACAAACACACACACACATACGCATTCTCTAACACACACACACAGAGTGAGAGAAAGACCTTAAGGTTTGTGAATATTATGAGCCTAGAAGTTTAAATCAATTAGTGGGTGCATTTTTCAGGCCCATGAGCCTACAAAACAGGAAGTATTATATTTGCAGAAGGCAGGTCACAGCACTAGTTGTTTCTTCCCAGAACCTTCGACCTGTGCAACGTGACTGAGAAGTATCTGGAAAGAGAGTTTGGAAAGAGTTTCCTGTTTGCCTCATTTAATAGACTCTTCTCCTCTTTCCTAGCACATATATAAAAGATCATGAATGCCACAATATACACTCACTGATTTGCCAGAATGATTTTATGGTTGGTTTCATCTGAGGTCATTTCTTTAATATATCAAGACATTTTTTTCCTGAAGATGGAGACTCCTTTCTCTCTCTCAGAAATCATTTTTCCATAACGCCTCAGCATACTGAGGAAGTGAATTCCAGCCTGCTGGGTGGACTATCTCCACTATAAACTCTCTTAACCCAGGGGAAATCAAAGTGTTGAGTATCTGCTGCTTTGCTTATTAAGTATGGACCTAAAAGTTGGTCCCAGAAATGTCTCTGGATTTCTGTAAACCATTTGGAAGTCAATTTTTATCTCCTCCCACAGCACTCATCCTGCAAATGTTGCACTGGCAAGGGAAACAGCCTGCTCATAGCAATCTCTTTGGTGAAGAGCTGCCACGTAAGCAGCAAAGCACAGGTTTTACACAATCAGGCTATCCCCACTTCACACCCAGGAGAGGCTGCAGTGAGGGTGTCTGGGTCACTAGGGTGGTGGAGATGTGTTCCAGGCTCAGCAAGATGTCAGAATATACTTCCTTCTGGGTCACACCTGCTTTATTCTCTTCCCTCTGAACTTCTCCATTTCCCAAGAGAGAAAGGACAGCTCTGTAACAGCTCCTGCAGCAACAACATACTGATATGTGAAAGACTAAGTGTGCAGTAAAACCTTAAAGATTCTACTCGGGCATATGCACAGCAAACTGATAAATTCTACCTCAAACCAACTCCCCTTCCAATGGTCGAGCCACCATTATTTGAGCTGCATGATTCATCCTGATTTTTTGCCCCTTGCACTGATTCATGATACCACCCTGTTCTTTCCTCCTTGGCATTTCTCTCCTTTCCTTGAACTTTGATTATAATCAATGCAGTTGAAGTGCCTCTCGGCTCCTAGATTACTTGGACAGACTGCATCAATAAGGATTCCACAGTGGGAGGCAGAAACTATTCCAAGTGTCTCAAAGAGAAAGAATTTCATACAGGGCATTGTTAAATGCATTGGATAAACTGAAAGTCACAAGAATAAACAATGAGAATTAAAATTTGCAGATAACTACTCTACTTCTGGTTGAAGGGACAAAAGGTGGAGGTGCCATTAGTAGCCTCCAATAGCCAAAGTCAGAGAAGAAGCTGGAACCACAGTGGGTCCATCCTTCAGATGCTGTGGCTACACAGGGTTGCACTCTCCATCTCCCACTCTTACTTCCCATTAACGTACTTCCAAGTGCTGGGAAATCAGCCTGCATGGAGTACAGGGGATCAAATTGGGCATGAAGCTTTGTAGAGATTTTTGAGTTAATAATAAAGAGAGCTGAGCAGTGCAGAGAAATTCTTTTCTTTTAGCCTGTGAAAGGCCCTCAGGCCAGGGTTAACTTAAATGCCAGCCCTCTGCTGAGCTTCATGAAGGGCCAACAACAGTAACTGAAGGTCAAGCACAAATGATCATCTAACCAAAATGTTATGATGAATTTTTTCTTGCAATTTGTATTTCTTTACAGCTAGGATTGTTCCTGCCTCAAGGGTCTGCACATTACATGAAATAAAGAATCTGTATGAAATTTATATTATTCTCTAAAATAACTCTATGGATATTTTAATAAAAAATAATAAGATATTTCCACAAAAATTTTCCAATAGAAGTGTCTTCCAAGAATAATGTGCCATGGCAAAGTACCTGGTTTGGGAAGCTGGGACATCAAGCTTTACATAGTGCTAAATAATACTGTAGAAGGACAGTTTCTTTAAGCTGTTATGTTATTGCTATTTTTGTGTGACTTTAATTGAGATTTTATCCTAAGATTAGGTTTTAACAGTCGTAAATGTGAGGTGTTGACCATCTGAGCTTAAGGTGAGAGCTGAGTTTTGGATTCCTCCATAACAGATGGAATAGCTATAAGACACACAGGTCAAAACCCCAAATTAAACCCTAACCACTCTGTTCTTATAAAGACTGAGCAGAGAATCTTAGATAGAGATGAAAAGAAATAATTCTACCTCCCCATATTCCATAGATCACATTTACAGGTATGCTAGGAACCCAGAATATATTACCTATTTTTAAAGTATACACAAGAATATGAAGTTAAACAGGAGAGGTGACATCTAATGCCACACACATTATCAGAGTCACTAAAAATATAAAACTGCAATGTACTAGCATTGTGAAGTATATTTTCATCAATAAGAAAAACTCCTGGGGCTGGAGTGATAGCACAGCGGGGAGGGCGTTTGCCTTGCATGCGGTCGACCCGGGTTCGAATCCCAGCATCCCATATGGTCCCCTGAGCACCGCTAGGGGTAATTCCTGAGTGCATGAGCCAGGAATGACCCCTGTGCATTGCTGGGTGTGACCCAAAAAGCAAAAAAAAGAAAAACTCCTGGTTTGTTCCTCTTGTTAGATAATTTTCTGTCCCCTCCCAATGACCGTTTCCTCTCTGCTTTCCTATCAATCTGATCCTCCAATCCTAGCTCATTTTTGTTCAAAAGAGAAAAATCCAGTAACAGGTGTGTCTGACACCCAAAGTCAGTAGATACAAGGGCCAGGGAGATTGCCCCATAGCTGGAAGACTGCTTCTTGAGTGGAGGAGAGAAGGCAGATGGAATAAAGAAGGGATCACTAAGAAAATGATGGCTGGAGGAATCAGTCAGGATGGGAGATGCATGCCGAAAGTAGATAATGGACCAAACATGATGACCTCTCAGTGTCTGTGTTGCAAGCCATAATGCCCAAAATTAGAGAGAGAGTATGGGGAATAATGTCTGCCATGGAGGCAGGGGGAGGGTGAGAAAGGGGAGTATACTGGGGATATTGGTGGTGGGAAATGTGCATTGGTGGAGGGATAGGTATTTGATCATTGTGTGATTGTAACCCAAAGATGAAAGCTTGTAACTATCTCAGGGTAATTCAATAAAATTTAAAAAAAATAACAAACAGGTGAGTCTGAAAGAAACAGAACTCAGCTTAATTTATACTTTCCACATAGTGGTTATAAATGTTAACATGTTTTCCTTCGGAGGGGCCTGGGTGATAGTATAGTGGGTAGGGCCCTTTGCATGCAGCCAACCAGAGTTCAATTCCTGGTACCATATATTGTTCCCTGAGCCAGCCAGGGGTAATTCCTGAACGCAGAGCCAGGAGTAACTCTGAGTGTGACCCCCAAACAACAAAAAAGTTTCCCTTTTAAAATATTATAGTGTATATAACTTCCAAGTATAGTTATTTAAAAAAAAAACAGTTTTATAAAGTCAAAGATACCTGAGCAAAATATTGACTGAATAGCAAACTACTTAGTATTGAGTTATAGAAATGTCTGAAGACTTCCCAGTTGTTCTTTGGCAACTGAAAAACAATTAAAAATAAGGGATAAGTAAACAAAGGATTGCAAAACGCTGTAAGGAAGCTAAGACCTCTCAATAAAAGAATTGAGAAGTTTTATTCCAGATTATTTTATATTAGTCCATTTGGCCAAGTGAATAATAATTCCATGTAAATGTCAGTATTAAATATTATAATCTCAAAGGAATGTTGTAAGATTTTTATTTTAATTTTTTCTCTTGTCATACATCACACAAAATAATATTTTTAGATTCAGCTTTGACAAAAAGAAGTCAATTATTTCTTCCTTTCTTTTTTACCATCCTTTAAGCTCCCAAAATGATACTTTCCCAAGATTTGCAGTTTGTACATTTAAATAGAAGATAAGGGACCCTCTGCGCCTAAAGACTTTGATTCCAGAGACCTAACACTTTCGGGCATCCAGAGCAGCTTCTAATAACAATGCACTGGGACTGCGAACTAGGCTTCAGCTCTGTGCTGCCCGGGGGTGGAGTTTTTTTCCTCCCCACCCTGTCTTCCTGCACAGAAAACGGCGGTGGCGGCAAAACGGCAGAGGCAGCAACCGCATGGCAGGCGCCATCTTTGAGAATCCTAACCCAGAGGTATTCGATTTCTACACTTGGGGCTCCCAGGGACTCATGGGAAGGGGGTGTAACTGGCACGCCCTCGGCCCAGATAAATTCGGAGCTGCTGAGAGGGAAACGGACCCTCTGCGCCTAAAGACTTTGATTCCAGAGACCTAACACTTTCGGGCATCCAGCGCAGCTTCTAATAACAATGCACTGGGACTGCAAACTGGGATATGCAATTTCTGGTAGAATTTTCCCTGGACTTTATACAGAAATCCAAAACCACACTTCTAATAACAATGCACTGGGACTGCAAACTGGGATATGCAATTTCTGGTAGAATTTTCCCTGGACTTTATACAGAAATCCAAAACCGCACTTCTAATAACAATGCACTGGGACTGCAAACTGGGATATGCAATTTCTGGCATAATTTTCCCTGGACTTTATGCAGAAATCCAAAACTGCACGGACGCAGCAGCGTCCGCACGACTTAACATCTGTAATTGTCAGCTATGTGAAACAGTTCCTTTTGAACAGGTCTGACTGGGGGGGGGAAACTCCAAATAATGACAGTAAGTTTTTGTTGAAATAATGAAGGTTATTAATGTAGCAGCCACATCTCTGGACTGTGAACTAAGCAAAAGCCCCACGCCAGCCGTTGCAGCGTGGCATACACCATACTATGAGGCGCGGGATGGGAGATGAGGGTGAAAAAAAAAATGGGAAAGGGAAAAAGGAAAAAAAAAAGAATAGTTATGTACTTGTAGCAGTGGGGCTCCATATCTCTTCATTCCCAGCAATGGAAAACTAATTATCAAATGCTTCCTTGGTAGTAGGTCTGTCTCTCTTGGGTGAAATCTCCAACAACTATAGTGAGTTTTGTGTTCAAATATGGAATGTAATCAAGGTAAAGAGCAAATGAAGTGAAATTCATTAGTTATACAGTAGGGGGTAGGGGGTGGGGGCAGGGGGTATACTGGGGTTTTTGGTGGTGGACTATGGGCACTGGTGAAGGGATGGGTGTTTGAATATTGTATAACTGAGACATAAACCTGAGAACTTTGTAACTTTCCACATGGTGATTTAATAAAAAGTTAATAAAAAATAAATAAATAGAAGATAAATTTGTTTTCTCTCAATAATGTTTCTTACATTTAATTTCCCTCCCTCTGCTCCTCTCAGCCTACTGCCTTCTAGAGACCAAAGAGGGAGAAAAAAAATCTTCAAATACCTACATATTAGGTGATTGAACATTAAAAAGAGTTTCTAACACATTTTTTGCTAGTCTATTTTCTTCAAATCTTCCAAATATCATCTACCTCTGGCTATGTGTAGACATAGATATGCTTTTATGTATAGTAATATGTATAATAATGACTAGAAGAAAAAAAACAGGTCTTGGCAGAGACCCTGAATATATAATCAATGCCATTTCCATGTCCTTATGAGAGCATGAATGAGCCATAATGCTTTCCACATCAGACAGAATGCTATAGAGGTCAACCTTTAAGTCACAAGCCTCTCTTCTTCCCTACTTCCTAACTAGTCCAGTCATATTCACCCAGGCACTGGGGCATTCATTGCCAAAGTCTTTCTCTCTTTCATACAGACCCTTACAGTGACATGATGGGTGATAGATGTGCCCATCAACTCTCTATAGTTGCCAGTCTTTAGTGACAAATGACAAGCTTCCTTGGCACCCTCTAGCTCTCTGCAGAATCCCTCAGCCTCATAATCCATCATTACTAGCACAGACCTGCCCAGTTTCATTGTTCAGTGAAAGGTGCCATCTATTAATATTATTGAACTCAGGGACAGTGTGACCATCACAGAGTAATAAACTGAAGGTGCCAAGTTTCTCTCAAAAGGCGTGAAAGATGCTGTGATTTACAACAGTCCTAATGAGCTGGGGGGATTTCTGGACCTATAAGCACCTGCTGCTTCTGCAGCCTGCCAACTCTATGGCCATGTTCTAGAGTAATGTACAGTATTCTCTCCTTAGGAAAAAAATACAATTAAACTGCATTGAAAAGTTTGCTCTGTCATCTACCTGCGTTTAAAAGACAATGCTCATTAAGGTAGTCCATTTGGGGAGGGCACCTCAAAGATCTGTGCACATGCTTTGCATGCGGTGTCCCATGTTCAATCCCCAGCACCACATATCTGTGGTTCTCCAGGGAGCCCGCAAAGCTCCCAGTATGGGGGAAATCCACTTGGAAATAAGGGGGACAAAATCCAAACTGTGCTTTGTTTCCCTTCTCCTTGTGAATGGAAAGGAGAGTGACTTCTAACTAGTTCTCCAACAAAATGAAACCAGGAAGTGATTTCTTTACTGTTTATACCCTCTTTTTCTATAAAATATTTGAAGCAGAGATGCAGAAACTTAAGAAGTACCACTGCTGGCTCTGGGAGAGATTTCTGGACCAGAGAGACAGGACAGCCAATAGGTTACCAGCATACCGCCATCCCAAATTCAATCCCCAGAACCCCTATGGTCCCCTGGGCATTGTCAGAAGTGATCCCTGAGTGCAGAGAGAGGAGTAATCCCTGAGAAGTGTGACAAAGCAATTTTGCTAAAGAAGCTTTTGCCAACATAGTAGGATCCTGCAATACAAGTGAGTATCTTCATCTCAGTTTTTATTCTCCCTGTCCTCTGATATCCATTATAATGATAAAAAAGAAGCACTTTATTTATTTAGGTGTAATAGGTTATGGTAGTATGAAAGTCATTTTACAGTTGAGAGCTATTACACCAAACCCTCTACCAGTGTTTCAAGCTCCCTCCACCATTAACCCATAATCTCTACCCTCTTTCTTCCCCTTCTCTTAACTTTCAATTCTATTATCATGTCTCAGAATTTCTCTTCATTGGAAATTATCTGAATTGGAGCAATAGCACAGAAGGTAGGGCATTTGCCTTGCATGTGGCTGACCTGGGTTTATTCCTCTGTCCCTCTCGGAGAGCCTGGCAACTACCAAGAGCATCCTGCCCACACAGCAGAACCTGGCAAGCTACCCATGGCGTATTCGATATATCAAAAACAGTAACAAGTCTCACAATGGAGATGTTACTGGTGCCCACTCGAGTAAATCAATGAACAACAGGACAACAGTGCTACAGTGCATTTCTTTTTTTCTTCACACTCTACCTATGAGCAAGATCACCTGGTCACCTTTTACATTCTGACTCACTTCAATTATCATAATGCCTTCCAATTCCATCAAGTTGCAAAGAGTAAAATGTCATCTTTTCTGAATAGTATCCAATTGTAAATATTTATATACCAAAATTATTTTACCCACACATCAGCTATTGGCCTCTTGGGTTGTTCCCAGATATGATCTATCATAAATAGTGCTGTGATGAGAATAGGTGTACATACATCTTTTCAAATGAATGATTTTGTACTCTTGGGGTAAATTCCCAGGAATGGAATAATGAGGTCATCTGGAAGTTCTATTTGTATTGTGTTGAGAAGTTTCAAACCATTTTTCCAGGGAGGCTGAACCATGCAACTGTCCCATCACCAGTGAGTAAGAATTCCCTTACCAGCACATCCGCGCTAGCACTTATTGTTTCCAGTATTTTTTATATAGACCATTCTGGCTGGTGTCAGGAGAAACACTCTATTTAAAGCTGAAACCTGTTTTATTTCAATAGATGAAAGTCAGTTACAAAAGTAAAGGTAAGTTAAGCTAAGTACAGATCATCTTGCATTGCCTTTGCTTGCACTTAGCCAGGTTATTTCTCATGACTCCATTTAGCCTTTGAAGATAAAAATACACTATGGGATTTTAACTGGTTTTTTTGTTGTTGTTGTTGTTGTTTTGGTTCCTTTGGGTGACACCTGGCAGTCCTGGGGTTACTCCTGGCTCTGCATTCAGAAATTACTCCTGGCAGTGTTGGGGGGAACCATATGGGATCCAGGGACTGAACACGGGTGAGTGCGTGCAAGGCAAATGCCCTACCCACTGTACTTTCTCTCCGACCCCACTATGGGATTTTGAGCACAGAAATTGGAGTATACTCTGAACACCAGTTGATGTGTAACCCTCCAAAAAAAGAAAAAGAGAGATATGTTCAATGACTCCAATTTCAGAGAATAAAAACAATGCCCCTCTCCTACCAAGAAGAAATAGCTAATTCTGGTATTCTACAGGAAGTTGGGATTAAGAGCAATTTTGACTTCCATTTCTTATTTTAATTTCTACCATATCATTGCATCACTTTTAAAAATAAGAAGAAATTTAAAGACCAACTCAAATCTTCCCAATCAGCATCTAATATTTTGATTCTTTGTGGCTTATGTGTAGTTTTGATGAAGTAAAACTAGTGCTATAAAGTACATACGAAAATAAGTCCCAATACACAAAACTTATCCCCCCATAAGTTACTATAAATTTGAGTTTCACAGGATTCCTCCTGACTTGAGAGAAACAGTTCTTTATATAGTTCAATTACAGTGTGGAAATAACACCAGTTAGAAAATCTTCAATGTACCATCTGCCATCTCATTAAAGTAGTATGCTTTTTTTAAGGGCATTTAAAAACTTGTGCTTCACAAGATTACTAGGAGAAGTCACTGTGAATGGGTGGCAGTTTCAGCAACACTGTCAGCAACACAAGACTGAATTCAACAAGAACGTGATTGAATATGTAGAAGGGTAAAATATTGCTAGAATTGGAACATTAGTAGTTTATTTCATATTGAAGCATGAAATAAAGATAGAGCCCTTTAAATTTATGTCTAAATTAAACTCAGCCAAAAATTTATTTCCAAATAATAAACATAGTATTTTGAATAAATACCATAAAATTTTCACCAGGTTCCCCCCCAAAAAAATTAATGAAAAACAAATCTCTACTGTGAACAAGTATTTTCTGGACATTCCCAAAAAGCCTACATATCATCCCAAGGTCCTGCTCCATCCTGCAATCTGATTTGCTCTTCTTAGAGGCCCAACCCTTTCTCTGCCTCTTCCACCCACTGTACCTTCTAAATCTATTTTTTTTCTCTCTGGTAAATCTATTTTTTCTTCCCTCTTCTTGTCACATTGGATTTATCATCTTCCTCCCTAGGAACACTGTTTTAGACTTCTCCAGGAAACCTCCCCCAGATCCAGTCTTCTCCTCAGTTCCTTGTTGCTTACTATGGTCTGCCTTAGGTAGATACAAAATCACACAGCCTGCTTTTTATGAATTCTGCATAGCTCACATAGACTAGACTTGAGATCCTTGTACAGATGTCTTTAACACAAGTCCTCATATGGATGTTGACGAACAAATCCCTCCCAAGGTTCCCCCTTTACATATTCCTACCACCAGTCCAGATCAGAACACCAGATCTTCAGCTGTCTCATGAATAAAGATGCCTTCAAGTCTAGTTTACTTAGACTCATTAGTTGGAATAGCTCCCTTGTCATTCCTTAATTATTCTTTGTCTCCAGTTTCAAAGAAATATCTAAGCTTCCTCAAATGGAAATCTCTCTAACACCACCTATAATTTTACATTTGTTGTGCTTGGACTTTTACATTAGCTTCCTCTCTCTTAGTGTTCAAGCTTCTTAAACCCAACATTCACTTAGTCTACTTTTGTTAAACAAAAAATAAGCACATTTACTCAAATCACAACTTACTCTATGAACTATTATTTTCCACCACTTCATCCTGTTCTCCTTTTTCTTCCCATTTCCCACCCCATCTCTGTCTCATGTCTGGACAACTAATATAAGGCTCTCAAGTCTAATGAGACTCCTATCTTTGAAGACATTGGAATCCTATTTTTCACCATACATATTCCTTCTCTCTTTGATTCTCACTTGCTCTGACCTCTTGAGAGCATTGGAGACTAAGTGATAACCTGATTTATGCCTGTGCAAGCAGTTGTTGATCCCCTACCAGATGTTCATTGAAAATTTTTTAATACTCTAACCCTAAGAAAGCCTCTCTTTCTCCCTTCATACAGCTTCCTTTTGTCCTATAGTTTGTAAGTAAAGGCACACTTTAATGTTTTCTCTCTGTCCCAGGCACCTATAGTCACCTGGATTCAAATGCTTTATTTCAAACTATTTATAAAACAGTTACACTTGGCTGTCCCATAGTCATCCCAAACTCAAGGTACCTTTAAAAAGAATTCATCCCTGTCATCTTATACCATACCAAAAGCTGTTTGGCTGTCCCATTTATCTTCCTGTTTGGAAACATTGAAGTAATCAGACTTTTCTTTCCTTCGCTGAATCTATACCTTGTTCTTTAGCTTCTTCTCTGCCTCCCTCCCTGTACCTCTTCTTCAAATCTTTCCAGAAACTTTCACTTCAGATTATGTTGCTGTGACAACCTTATCAAGTTTTACTCTTTGGCAACTCTTTGAACACTATTACAGATTAGTATCTCTAAAATAATGCTAAAACTGCAAATAACTAAAACTATGACTTGGAGTGTATTACATAAATGAGGTTTATTTTCTCACATAATGGGAAGTCCAGAAGCAGGCAATTGTTGGTGGGTATAGCCATGTAGTGGTGCCAGAGAAAATATATCTTAGCACCTCCTTTGAGTAAAGCTTTTGTATGCCTCTATACTTTGCATCTTCATTCAAGGGAGAACTAGGGTGGGGAAAGGAGTGACCATGTTTTATGAAAAGAAGAAAAAAATTTTCAGAAATATCATCAGTAGTTGTCAGCTTGGCAAGAACAAAGTGGAATCATTCTCTTGACCTATATACAGAGGATCCTGGAAAAATAGAGCATAGAATTGCCATGACTAAATTAGGTCAATAATGATGAACGCATAGATATAGGGGGGAAATTAAGAGTTACCTTTGAAGGAAAAAAGAAGAGTGCTGAATTTTTTGTAGGATAACATTGGGTTTGTCATTTTAGCCTTGCCACAGGGAAGTTAGTTTACCTTAAAGCAATATCCTTTCTATATGGACACAGGAAGACAGTTAATATTATGCTTTGTACCTTGGGAGCTGATTGACTCCAATAATATTTACTCTTGGACATCTGCTTTCTCAACTCAGTTGCCCTTAGTTCCTAGTACCCCAAAATCAGGGTCCCGACAAGGGACAAAATAGACCCACAGAAAGCTGTGAGCAATTCTGGCATCAAAATGGGCCAAGACAAAGTGCCACAATACTCAACTATAAGGTGAGAGCATGGTCATAGACAAATGCTGTCGTAATCCAAAGGTAACGACAAGACTAGGACCCTGCTGGGGTAAGGAAGACTAACCTGGCCTGAGGACTGTGGTCTGGAATATATAGTAATATGTCCTCAGGAAGAACCAAATTTGAAGTTTGATGTATCTCTTACTGTGCTCATACAGAATGACATCATTAGAAATATTAGAAGTAGATTTACTACAACTAATTAAGTGGATTACTAGCTGAGGAAAGAAGAAAGTGACCCACCCTGGATGGGATCCTGCCCTTAAGCGGATCCCCTAGTAATCTGGAGTAATCTTCTTAAATAAGATTTTGTTAATCTCCTGGAAGAGTGATTTTACCCCTCTCTTTTGATTTGTTAATGTTCAACCCACCTTTGTGTACCACCCTATGTGATTGCAAGGGAGAAGACACAGAAGCAAGGAAGAAGACAGAAGGGGAGAAGACACAGAAGCAGAGCACAGAGCAAATGAGAATCATCAGAGCCAGCCAGAAGCAGGGGAAAAAAAAAACACAAAGGAAGTGAGAATCAGAGTTAGAGTCAGAGTCAGAAGTGAGAGCTAGTGGGGCTCCAGAGACTGAAGCAGAAGGGCTTCAGAGAGAGAGATCAGAAGAAGAGAGATTGGAAGAGACCAGAGGAGAGAGGACAGAGACAGAGAGAGGTCGAAAGAGACCAGAGGAGAGACTACAGAGACAGAGTCAGAGTTAGAGAGAGAAACAGAAGAGAGTACAGCAGCACACACAGAAGTAGAGCATAAAGGAGGAGCCATGCCAATCCAGTCCATACACAGCAGCTCAAGAGCACCAAATGCGAGTGGCATGCGAGCGAGTGAGTGAGCGAGCGAGAGAGAGAGAGAGAGAGAGAGAGAGAGAGAGAGAGAGAGCACCACCCAAGAGTCCTCGAACAACACAACACACATCACACACCCCATCCCTCTCACATGTGCATGTGTTTATATTTTTTACACTTTTTTTTCATTCATCTGGCATGCTAAACATACACTCATATTTCTTCTCTCACTCTCCTCAATACATGTCATACTCAATTCCACCTCCTTAACTTTTATTACCTTTACCTGGAATATCTTTTCTCTATTTCTCTTAATCTGCCAAATCCTAACCAACCCATACTACTTTACTCATTTCCCAACTACTCAATGATATATTCTAACCCCCAATGATTTCTCCCTTAAATGAATTTCTTTTGTCCATTCATTTATTCTTTTCTATCTACTATTTTCTTAAAAATGGCTACAATAGTATCACATAGTTCAACATTTAATTGTTGTTTGTTTCCTCGGATGTGATTTCATTCCTCTACAAATATTGCAACCTACAGGACTGGAGCAATAGCACACCAGGTAGGGCATTTGCCTTGCATGCGGCCAACCTGGGTTCGATTCCTCCATCCCTCTCGGAGAGTCCAGCTAGTTACCAAGAGTATCCTGGCTGCACAGCAGAGCCTGGCAAGCTACCCATGCATATTCGATATGCCAAAAACAGTAACATAACAAGAAGTCTCACAATGGAGACATTTCTGGTGCCCAACACCAGCAAATCAATGAACAACAGGACGACAGTGCAACAATGCTACAGTGCTACATGAAGATATGAACTATGCTACTGATGTGTTATACATGCCCCTGTTTCTTGTATGGCTCTAAAAACATTACACATGCTTAGAATATTACTTATTTATAAATTCTGTAATTGCTTAGAAAGAATAATACATGAATTCCTGCATTGTATTTAAAAAATACACAGGCAGGAACTTTGAAAATATTATCTACTTATTTCAGTCAAAATACACTCTACAAGATTTAAAAAATACATTAGCATGTCAGTGGTGACACGTTAACAAAGTGTAATCCATTCCCTTTGAGAAAGTTAAGTATACTACCAAAGCTCAGTAAAATTCAACCCTGTCAAGTAGAGAAGCATTCTGCAGACTTTTCAAATCTGAGGGTTAGTCTCTTAAGCCATTCCCTGCAACGTTAGAAAGAAAAAGGCCAAGTGATTTATTTTATAGAGATGCTGATCTATATGGGGATTAAGAGAGTTCAGCCTAACACTGCTGTCAGACACAGAGCAGCTTTAAAAGTACACTAAGAAGATTTCAAATTGGGCACAATTTATGCAGGATACTGTTCCCAAAATCCTCTACTGACAGCTTTTTTAAAGTCGTTATAATTTTCTTGTTGACCTTTCTTTGTCCTATTTACTGAGTAAATGACCAAAATGTATACAACTATGTTTTCTCCGCCTGGAAAAGTTGCGGCTTCACCATTCATGATTGAAAACTGCAGAACAGAAATCTCTTCAGCCTTTGCATTACTTTTGAGGGGTCTGAATGAAAAAAAAAGAGCCTTTTAAATAGGGGAGAAGAAAGTAGTACCCAGGAAGATTCCCAAATGTCCTCAGGTTTTCCTCAAAAGGTGAAATTGCATCTCCAGGGAACTGTATCTTTTTTGGTCTTTAGGTCCCTCCATGTCTCCTGTGTCTATAGAAGAAGAAAGAATCCCAAACTGACAGTAGATCAAAGCTGAAAAGAAGCTGTGCTCTTTCTCCACTTTCATTATTCTCAGCTTCATCTGACATAATGACAAAGAGCTCATCCTAAAATGACCTAACGCTACAAACTTTGCCTCCAGTGAGACAGTCACAGAAAGGATCCTCTGAGTTGCACATCCAAAACTTAAGGCCCAAATGAGCAATGACCATCTGATGAAAATTCTGTGCTGTTTTTTCTTAATGCTAAGAATATCACCAGGGTGTGTGACATCTGATAAAAAATAAGATCCAAGAAAGGAAGTACACCAGAAAGAAATGTCACTGCAAATATTTACTCTTGGATTTAGGGACTGAATACTATTTGGAACAAATTTGCTGTCCTCTCTAAAACACAGTGACTAGATATTGTTCATTTCCTCTTCCAAACTTAATTACACCACAATACCTTTTATGTAGATTTAGATATTTAAGCAAATAACTCAAGTTCATCAAGTACTATATGCAGTATTATACATTTACATAGTACTATAAATTTTCTTGAAAGCAGCAACTAAAAAAATATTTAGAAAACTTTCAGAAAATAATTCCCAGCACCCTATATGGCCTATAGTATTATATGTTAGCATACTAATGATTATTATTAGGACATCAGAGTTAATGTGTATGTTTAGGGGCTAGAGTGATAGCACAGTAGGTAGAACGTTTGCCTTGCACTCAGCCAAACCGGGTTTGATTCCCAGCATCCCATATGGTCCCCTGAGCACCGCCAGGGATAACACCTGAGTACAAAGCCAGGAGTAACCCTTGTGCAATACTGGGTGTGACCCAAAAAGTAAAAATAGTAAAATTTTTTTAAATAAAAACATCATAAATAGAAGAAAATTTTTAAATTCATTGCCACAATAGTAAATAACTTCTGAAAATTATCATGTATCAATTGTTAAAGAGCCTGACAGAAATTGTATCATTTACTAAAATAACAAGATTTCTTTTTTAACATAGTATTTAACATAACACTAAAAAAGTCTTAAAACTTCTAGAGGAATTAACAGTATATAATTTGTACTACAAAGCATAAAATATAGACAGAACGTTAAAGATTTAGAATAAGTTTTCCAGATGCAATCAAAAACAACTACATACAGATCTCAAAATATTCATATCAACTACTACCATTTCTAAAAATGAAGAAATGTCTCTGTGCCTGATTCAATACTACCCCCTCCTTTTCACATCATCCTGTCATGATACCCTTTCAAACAGAAGAAGAATAATCTGTCAAAATGAAGCACACGAGGCTTGATTTAAGCATTTGTTCTATTGCCACCATGATATAAAGACTTCTCTGGTATTGAATAAAAGCAATATTGTATTGGGTAGAATATCCTTTTCAAATTCAAATATTAGATTAGTGAGTAACTTGTCACAGTACTTTCTTATGGCTCTGTTTCTGGTATTTATGAGACATTATGTCATAGAATTTGCTGTGTTTTTTTTTTGTCCTGAATGAAAAAATGATAAAATAGTTCCTGAAGAACTAGACACAAAGATTCCACTCCAGCGAGAAAACAAAGTTTGAGTTCCTCATTTTGAGTTCTAAGCCATCAATGAGATATCATCAATGAGATATCATCTCACACCACAGAGACTGGCACACATTCAAAAGAACAAAATCAACCAGTGCTGGTGTGGATATGGGGAAAAAGGGACGCTCCTTCACTGTTGGTGGAAATGCCGACTGGTCCAGCCTTTCTGGAAAACAATATGGACAGACCTTCAAAAACTAGAAATTGAGCTTCCATATGACCCTGCAATACCACTTCTGGGAATATATCCTGAGGATGCAAAAAAGCACAGTCAAAATGACATCTGTATCTATATATTCATTGCAGCACTGTTCACAACAGCCAAAAAATGGAAACAACCCGAGTGCCCTAAAACAGACAACTGGTTAAAGAAACTTTTGTACATCTACACAATGGAATACTATGCAGCTGTTAGGGAAGATGAAGTCATGAAATTTGCTTATAAATGGATAAACATGGAGAGTATCATTCTAAGTGAAATGAGTAAGAGAGGGACAAACATAGAGGAACTGAACTCATTTGTGGAATGTAAGGTAGCATCATATAAGGCTGACACCCAAGGACAGTAGATACAAGGGCCAGGGGGATTGCCTCATAGCTGGAAAACTGCTTCATGAGCGGAGGGGAGAAGGCAGATGGAATAGAGAAGGGATCACTAAGAAAATGATGGCTGGAGGAACCCGTTGGGATGGGAGATGTATGCCAAAAGTAGATAATGGACCAAACAGGATGACCTCTCAGTGTCTGTGTTGCAAGCCATAATGCCCAAAAGCAGAGAGAGAGTATGGGGAATATTGTCTACCATAGAGACAGGGGGAGGGTGGGAAAGAAGGGGTATACCGGGGATATTGGTGGTGGGGAATGTGCACTGGTGGAGGGATGGGTGTTTGATCATTGTGTGATTGTAACCCAAACATGAAAGCTTGTAACTATCTCATGGTGATTCAATAAAATTTTAAAAATTGGGGGCTGGAGTGATAGCACAGTGGGTAGGGCATTTGCCTTGCACGCGGTCCAACCGGGTTCGATTCCCAGCATCCCATATGGTCCCCTGAGCAGCGCCAGGGGTAATTCCTCAGTGCAGAGCCAGGAGTGACCCCTGTGCATCGCTGGGTGTGACCCAAAAAGCAAAAATAAATAAATAAATAAATAAATAAATAAATAAATAAATAAATAAAATTTAAAAAATTAAAGAAAAAAAGAAAGAAACGAGTGACATCCAACAAGTAATAAATGATTGACCTGGAAAAAATGTATAAATAACTTAAATGCTATTTGCAAAGCAATCATCCTAGGGAATTCTTTTTTTAAAAAAATTCCCCCCAAGCTCTGACAGTGGCTCTGCCTTCACCTAACTGAACAACACTTTTCAGTAGTCCTACTTTACTCTGTCTTTCAAAGGCTTTCAATTTTTTTTTCAAAATAAAAAAACAATAACTCTTTATATTAATTCACAAGTCACAGGATTGTGTAATATTTAATTAAGTTCTGTCATTGTAATTACAAGTACAAATGGAATATATAGGTTTTAGAAAAGACTCAATAGATTCATTGTAAATATATTTGCAAATGACATAAAGGCTTGATAGATATTAGAGATGAACCTACTAATCTTCATTTCTAAGAAGAGTATGCTGAGTGTCAGTTAAGTGGATATTGGTTCAGAAAGCTTCTATAATCTCTAAGAAGTGCTTTCTCCAGTATGTCTCAGGGACAACTAATTTCAAGAGTGCAAAGAAAACAAAGTCTCTGGGGCCAACCAAGCTTAGGAAATGCAGAACCAAACAAAGCTAAGCAGAATCTGCTTTCACAGGTCACTAAAAGTACTGATTGCCAAGATGTCACTGTAGTATTTAGTATTTACATGATTCGTTTGATCAAGGACTTCATTTTCACGAAGAACCTCTTTTGAGTCAGGTTCCTAAATCCATCCTGGAGTTCAGAGCATCTCCTCTATCCTCTACCACTACAATTCCACTAAAGTTTGTGATATTTACTTTTTAAAACTTTAACATGGAGAAAAAACACCAGTCAGAAGGGTACAAAGTAAATGTCCTACACATAGAATTATCTCTACAGCCCCCAATGAATTAATTTGTTTTGTTTTGGTTGGGGCCACATTTAGCCATACTCATACTCTGAGTATGGCCCCTGAGTACTCATACTCACTTTACTAGAAATATTGTTGATGCTCTTGTTTAATAGTTGGTAATTTTAAGTTCCTTTTTGCAAAAGAATTATTTTGAAAAGTGTTAAAAATTTCTACACAAACTTATTAAGCATGTTTAATTTTGTTATTTAAACCGTCTTCATCCATATTTTTAATCTGCTAATTTGACAATTTTAAATTTTTGTTTAACATACTTCAGTTGACAATTGAATCTGTCCATTTATTTTTGAATTTGAAAGCCTGATTCATGTATTTGACAGCATGCAGCTATATATAAACTCATGGTTTTTGCATCTTCTGGATGGAATAAAAATTTTATTAAAAAATTAAAAAATAAAAATAAAATAAAAACCTTAACATGGAGAGTGTAATATTATGTACACACTAGTTTACATTTTAACTCTGGTCAGTAGATTGCATAAACAAAGCACCTTTTTTTACGGCAATAGGTTGCCCTTTAATCAGGGCAACCATTAAAAGAGTTAAAATTTTATGAGGAAGATAAAACTTCAAAGTGAATACTATAAGTGTTTATAAATATTATGCATATTTGTACTAACACCTAAGATTTTGATCATTTGTACAACTAATATAACAAGATTTTCACATCAATAAAACTAAATGTTGATAACAATAAAACTAGGTCTAGTGAGATCTTTTAATAAAGGTTACAGTGATCTTTCATTTCTAGTAAGCACTATAGCACTGTATCATTGTCGTCCCGTTGTTCATCGATTTGCTCGAGCGGGCACCAGTAACGTCTCCATTGTGAGACTTGTTGTTACTGTTTTTGGCATATTGAATACACCCTGGGTAGCTTGCCAGGCTCTGCCGTGTGGGCTGGATACTCAGTAGCTTGCTGGGCTCTCTGAGAGGGATGGAGGAATCAAACCCAGGTCGGCGTCATGCAAGGCAAACACCCTACCCGCTGTGCTATCACTCCAATCTAAAGTATCTATCTTTATTCTTTAATTTTTTAAAATTCCCATTCCCCAGCTCCTTCCCTTCACTGAAGATAATGCTCTTTTTATGATTGGGTTTCACACACACACCTGGCTGTGATGCCCACATATTTTAGTTTTGGTGTTCACCAGTATTCTCTTGGTTGATGCATTGTGGTACTTGCAGGATATCACTGTGGTGTTTACAAAAGTGCTTGTCAGGAGTTGTACTTTCTGGCTGTGGTGCATGTATATCTTTTACAGTTTGCATCCACTATTGTGATGTTATATACTGTGGTGTGGAAAGAAATCACTTGAGTTACACAACAGAGCTACCAGGCTCAAACAGCAGAGCTGTCGGGATTGGGCTTGTCACACTGGAAATCTGAGCTCATGATTATATGCTTGCAAGGCAGGTACTCTAAGCACTCCAGGCAGGCTTCAGCATTTGTCATTTATTACAGGTATAACTGGCTATGTTAGTAGTTATTTACTGAATAGTAACATGTTTGTGCATTTAATTTGTAAAAAGGCAAAGCAACTATTTTCTTTTTTTGATTTTGCAGGTCATACCCAGTGGTACTCAGGGCTTACTTCTGGCTCTGTGCTCAATGATCACTCATGGTGGGGCTCTAGGGACCATGATGGATACCAGGTATTGAACCTGGATTCCTAGTAAAAATCATTTAATTGATTAAACTGTTCCTTATCAAATAATATAAAGAATTTATAAAATGGCTCATATGAATAAAGTTAAAGAGACTCAAAATCAGTTACATAGAAAAAATATTTTATTTTAAAGACACTCACCAAACTAGTATGAATGGAATATAAGGATCCAAAAAGGCATTGCCTGTGGAGACAGAACTAAGTTTTTATCTTAAACAGCCCTCTGTTGTCTCAATAGTTTAAAAAAATAGGGGTTGCCTGATTGTTTTGGCAAAGGAATTCAGCTTCTAAAGGGTGCTCTGTCTGCCATAAAGGCTCCTTTATGTAAGGAGTAGAATTACGACTTCCTCGTCATCACATTAGCTAATATTTTACTAGTTATCTTATTTAATAATTGTTTGTATAAACTATTTTTGCTAGTTTGATTACAAGTGTTCACAAATAATTCTGTTGTAGAATTACCTTTATTTTAATATAGTACCAATGTTTTAGGTAGTAAGTTAAAGCCCATACATCAAATTACTTCTAAATTATGAAGCAAAGGGAAAAAGAAAAAAACAACAAATAAAACAATTATATATCATCAGCTTAGATTTCTTTCTCTAAAGCAGAAAATTACCTGCTAATCTAGCCTATGACACAGAAGGTAGCCCAAACTCATATTTGTCTGCCAGAAACTCTTTTTTTATTTACTTCCCAGAGTGATAGCCTCATCTTGCCTGGCTGAATTTTATCAATAGCATGTGTGAAAATGTACCCATAATAACTTAATAGGGGAAGATGCTTCCAAGAAATTTCTCTAGTTCTCATCTTGATACAAACCAATAGAGAATACTCTAAATTTTTCCTTGGAAAGCCTGAAGAGTCAGGGGGGAATGGGATAATATATTAACCCAAGTAAGAAAAGTGTTCCTTTCTGGTATTGGAATCTCAGGAATATGGGAGGTTGGACAGAAAAAAAAAAGGAAAGTTTAAGAAAAGATATAGTAAAATTCAGTGTTTAACACAATGGATTAAATGAAAGAGGGTAGTCAGGAAGAGAAAATATGCCATTATTAAAAGTGAGAAAAATACATTGATGATTTTTCCACAAATAACCATCACCATGGTAGGTGACAAATGATTTTCAATCATTCCTCACAATACATAGATGTATGTATTAAAATTCTATTTGTAATGAATAATGCTCTCATTTCCCTCATTCTTTCAGATGATGTGGATTTATAAAAACTTAGTTTATATTTACTATCATTTATTTTATATTCAGTTTGTCCCCAATAGCCTTAAAGCTGGCTCATGTCTTTTCTATATGTCTTCACCACTCTTAACTCTCTATCTTCTCTTTCTAATAAAACAAGCTTTTCCAGACAAATCTTACTATTTACTTCCCCAACAAGGAAGATTTGGTTGATTTCTATTGAAAACAGTATTTATAACACATGGCATACTGGTCCCAGAGTGATAGTATAGCAAGGAAGGTACTTGCCTTGCATGTGGCCAACAGTCCATCCCTGGCATCCCATATAATTCCCTGAGCCTGACAGTAGGATTCCTGAGTTCACAGCCAGAAGTAACCCCTGAAAATTGACAGAGATGGCTCAAAAACCAAAAATAAATTAAATTTAATTTTTTTAATAAATTTTTTAAAACATGGTAAACAAGTTGTTGTCATTGCTACTGAGTTATAATTGCTTTTTTGTCTCTCTCAAAGAACAGAATTAGGAGATTGAGTAGATCTAAATTACAGGATGGCCAGAAAGATAGATAAATGATAGGTAGGCAATTATATCTATATATATTTAGAAGCCATAAACTTAGTTGTCTCCAATATCAACTCAACACTTGCAAGGGATCATTCGAGGTTTGTACCTTTTCATAGTTCCTTCTTCAACAAGTGAGAAACCTCATTATCTTTCATAAATATGTTTGTTTGCAAAATCTCAAGATATCTTTCCATATGGTAGCTATTGTCACAAGAAGAAAAGTCATTTTTCAGTACAGAAATATGACAGACTCCACATTATGTGACACAAATAATGGCACAAATAGATAACATGTGCCCCTAATATGAGACATTAAAAAAGGGCACAACATCATTTCTTTGGGTTTCCTGCCAAAAAAAAACATAATCTAAATCTAATCACTGAAGAACATCAGTAAAACCCAAAATAACTGCCCTGTACACTTCAAAAATGTCAAGGTCAAGAAAAGCAAAGAAATACTGAAGAACTGCTTCTAAAGAAAAGGGACTGAATATGAGTATGAGTACAAAAGAAACTTTTGGTCCTAGATTGGACTCTGAGATCATAAAAATTGTTTTTTCTTCCCTTTTCTGTAAAGGACATTAGTGGTACAATTAGAAAATTGTGAATGACCTTTATAAGTTATGTTATTGTAGTTGCAATGTGAACTTTCTGATTTTGATTATTGTATTGTGGTTGTAGAAAAGAATGCTTTGTTTTAAAATATATGCTGAATGACACTAAGTTTATTATTAATTTGCAGGCATTTTGGAAAAAGCACACCTTATCTATAGACTCACAGTTTTATTGGTTAGTGCCAATCTTAGGTGATTTTAATGACCTTCTTTTCAGCCAAAAAAATAGACACAGGTCTGGAAATAGAATTATAGGAAATAACCAGTTTGTGTGGCTGGAACTCAGAGAAAGAATAAACAATAAAAAGTAAGAAAACAATGGGAAAAGCAAAACATTTCAAATAAGAGGAGTGATTGGAGCTTTCTAATGTTCCACAAAAGTAAACATGATACGATTGAATAAAGAATTATAGGTTTAGGTGGTTTAGAATAGGCAATCATTCAACCACACATATGGTCTGAAATTGTAACGTGTGAGCATGCATGACAGAAATACAGAAATACAGACTTTCCTCAAGGTGTCTGCAGTGTACTCATTCCTATAAGAAAACTGTTTGTAAAATCTCTCACATTTGAAAACTCCAAATCTTCATCTTCACAGTATGAATATTCTCCAGTGGAACATCTGGAAACCAGAACTATGCGGTCTCTCCACTAGTGTCCCCTTAAAAGACTGAAAATCCTCTGGAAAACTTGGCTCTCCCTGCAGCAGGGAATGAGTCTTTGTACAGAAAACTGCCATTCATTTCAGTCATTTCAGATGAGTGGGTTTAATGAAGATAAGGCCTCTGAAAGATGCTAATGCTGCCTCTGGTATTCTTTGTGTTCATGCACTGAATAGTCTTCACTGCTTCTCTGATTTTACCTGTGTGGTTCAGATTCTAGGTGTGTTTTCATCACTGAAATTATTCTTTTGTTCTCTTATCAACAAGAATCAGATTTTAGCTTTTCTAAAATAAAACAAATTTTCAACTTTGCCCAAGAATTTAGAATGATGACAGTGCTCTTTGCATACGGCCTGATGACTCTATATCTATTTGTTTTGTAAAGTTTAGAAAACTCTAGGTGAGAATCCTTAAGCAGAAAATTCCAAACCCCAGTTTCTGCTTTTAAATGGATACACCAATGAAAATTCCCAATTTTTTAAGGAAGAAATTTTGAGTCTAAATGAAGGGTTAAATAAACATGCACATTTAGCTCTGATGTCCTAATAATAATAATAATTAGTATGATAACATATAATACTATAGAACTTACAAAGCACTCTCAAGAATATATTGGTTTTGATCTCAGAACTTTTTGTAGTAACCTGAATAAATAAAATTTCAAATCAAAAGCCACTGGGAAAAAGTGATTTCCGTTTCCAGGTTTCTTTATCTTCATAAAACAGTCTGTGGTAGAAGAGTCTAGCTTAAGCCCCCAAACCAGGAAATCCGCCCATAAATTAGATTAAGAAATGCAATAACATAAAAGAAAGGATATTAATCAAATAATAATGTGATTCACCTGCTGCTTGAAAATTTTATTTTTAATATAATGGGAAATTTATCTGTCTATTTGAATTCTTTCACACTCCTTTTGCCTTCATGAAAGTCAAAGACAGTCACAGACTTTATCTTTCTGGGACAATCTCCTGTCACTTTATGACACGCGGAAGCTTTAAATCAGCAATTAACACAGGGATTGGAAAGAGCTGGAGACTTTTTAATCTCATTTATGTTGAGCCTACTTTAGAAACGTGAATGCCAGCATGTTTGCCTAGTGTAGCCCCTATCTCTGAGGGAAAATGTTCAAATATTTAAAGGCTGACTTCTCTTGGCTTTTGACTTTGAAAAAGAAAAAAAGGAGAAAAAGAAAAGAAAAACAATTGATCTATTTTCACAGTCTCCTATCACACAAGCCAATTTTTTCTAATGATTATTTGGGGGGAGACATATGTGATTACACTGCCACATAGATAACAGAGAAATGTTAGTCATTAACATCTTATTTTCAGGGAGGAAAGTTATTATTTTATATCTTTCCAAATACACATGCAGAAGTAAACTTCACATCTACTGGATTTTGTGGATCACTGTATATGACCAGAGGATAAAAGATTACCTTAATCTATGGGTATCACATTTATATAATACTATAGTATTTTGCCTCTCAAATTATTTTCATATAGTAAGCATCAGTCTCAGGAATTTTCTCACCTCCACCCTCTCCCATGATTGGGCACCAATGGACAGCCTTGTGCCTGAGAACTTGAGACCTCTTAACATGCTGCCCAACTCTCCAGCCCCCATAACTCCCCCTGCCCTTACATAAAATCCTTCCTAACACCTTCTATGAAGCTAATATTACACTGTTACTCAAATCTAACATCATAACTTCCAAAATAGAAAGTGTCAGATCAATCTCCTTGATAAACATTGATGTAAAAATCCTCAACAAAATATTGATCCGAGGGTGGTTTGGGGTTTTGTGAATTACAGCTGATGTTAAACCGTGCGACTCCTTGATCTAACATCCATTTATGATTAAAAAAAAAAACCTTCAACAAAATAAGGATGAAAGGAACTGTCCTTAAGATAGTAACAGCTATCTATAACAATCCACAGCCAATATTATTCTCAGTGGAGAAAAACTGAAAGTATTCCCACTAAGATTAGATACAAGACAAGGATGCCCACTGTCTCCACTCTTACTCAGCAATGTATTAAGAGTCTTAGCTTGAGGAAAAGACAGTTGGGATAGACAAGGGACCACTACAAAAGAGATTGGAAATGACAATCTGGATAAAAACTTAGTGTCCGAAGTAGGTAAAGGAACAAACATGATAACCCCTAAGTATCTGTATGGCAAGGCAAATGCCCAAAAAGAGAGGAAGAGAGAGAGAGAGAGAGAGAGAGAGAGAGAGAATGAGAGAGAGAAGAAAAATGTATGCCACAGAAGTAGGCTGGGGACGAGGGGTTGCAGAAGGGAAACTGGGGTCAGTGGTGGTGGAAATGGAAATGGTGGAGGGATGAGTGTGTTGGAATAGTGTATGACTGAAAGCCAACCATGAACAGCATTGTAACTATGTATCTTCATGGTGACCCAATATAAATAAATAAATAAAGATTTAAAATAATAAATAAATAAATAAGAGTCCTAGCAACAGTAATCCAGCAAAAAAAAAAAAAGGAAATCAAAGGGGTCAAATTGAATAAAAAAGGAAGCCAAATTATCTCTCTGCAGATGAAATAAAGATATACATAGAAGGGGCTGGAGCGATTTGGGTAGGATGTTTGCCTTGCATGCGGCTGACCCAGGTTCGATTCCCAGCATCTCATATGGTCCCCTGAGCCCCGCCAGGAGTGATTCTTGAGTGCAGAGCCAGAAGTCAACCCTGAACATCGCCAGGTGTGACCCAAAAAGCCAAAAAAAAAAAAAAAGATACACATAGAAGACCCTAAAGAGTCCACAAAAAAGTTCCTAGAAACAACAAACCAATACAGAAATTTATCTAGCTACAAAGTCAACACACACAAAAAAGTCACATCCCATGTACAGATAATGAATCAGAATTTAAAAGAGTCTATCCCATCCAAAACTGTATCCAAAAACATCAAGTACTTAGGAATCAACTTAATAGAAAAGCAAATCTACTTCTAGGTATCTACTCCCAGGAAACAACAACATTCATAATAAAACAATGACAACGACAAAGACCAGCACACAATTATTTATTGCAGCACTTAGCAAAATAGCTGTATCACTGTATCACTGTCATCCCATTGCCCATCAATTTGCTCGAGTAGGCACCAGTATCGTCTCCATTGTGAGACTTGTTGTTACTGTTTTTGGCATATTGAATATGCCACGAGTAGCTTGCCAGGCTCTGCCTTATAGGCTAGATACTCTTAGTAGCTTGTAGGGCTCTCTGAGAGGGGCAGAGGAATTGAACCCGGGTCCGCTGTGTGCAAGGCAAACGCCCTACCCGCTGTGCTATCGCTCCAGCCCAGCAAAATAGCTAATATATGGAATCAATTTAGGTAACTAATGATAGATACGTGGATCATGATGATGCACTATCTATACACAATGGAATATGACACAGCTGTAAGGAAAAATGAAATCATGCAATTTGTTATAATGTGGATGGAATTAGAAAATATGCTAAATGAAGCCAAAAGAAGAAGGTTAAACACAAGATGATCTCACTTATGTGTGGTACAGAGCATAACTGGACAAAGGAGTGCAACTTTAAAGAAAGGATGCTTAGATCACCCTTGGTCCCAGAGTATAGGGAGGAGAGGGCAAAAAGGAAAGAAATATAGAGGGAAGGAAAGATAGATGGGAAGAAATGAGGAGCAGGAATCAAGGAGATCTAAATACATTGGTGCTGTAAAAGAGTGATATATATATAGCTAAATATTCAAAGACATCGCTCAGGATGGGAGACAAATGACAGAGTCAACAACACTTAGAAAAAAAGACCTGAACTCCACATGGAGCATATCATGCTAAGTGAAATGAATCAGAAAAAGAAGGACAGACATAGAATGACTGGACTCATTTATGGAATATAAAATAACATAATGTAAGAAAAACAACCCAAGACAATAGAGACAAGGGCCCAGAGGATCGATCCAAGGTTTGGAAGCCAGCCTCATGTGCTGGGGGAGAAGGCCGGTGGGATGGAGAAGGGACCACTAAGTCAATGATGGTTGGAGGGATTGCTCCAAATCTGATGCTCCAAACATGATGGCCTCTCAGTATCTGTATTAAAAACCATAATGCCCCAAAGTAGAAAGAGAGTAAGAAGGAAGGTGCCTGCCACAAAGCAGGGGGTGGATGGAGAGACGGTGGCGGGAGAGATACTAGGGACATTGGTGGTGGAAAATGAGCACTGTTGGAGGAATGGAGGTTCTATCAGTGTATGACTGAAACTCAATCATGAAAGCTTTGTAACTGTATATCATGGTGATTCAATTAAAAAAAAACTTTAAAAAAAGAGACCCGAACTCCAATAACCAAATTTTAAAATGTCAAGGAGGCAGTCTAGTGATGGGAGTGGGGGTGGTCTGCAACCCTGGTGGAGGGAAGAAGACCCTAATTGTAGGATTGATGTTGGAACATGGTATGTCTAAATCCCAAGGATGAATAACTTTGTAAAACATCATACTTTAATAAAAAATTTAATAAAAGTTTATTTTTATATCAGTCTCTTTTTGTCACCCCAAAAATCAAGAGACATAAGTTTAGTAATGACTAATATTCAATCACAGATATTTATTGAGGATCTATGAGGCGAAAAAAACTCAACAACTACAACTTAAAAGAGAGAAATAAGACATATATAAGAATAACACTATAAAAAAAGGAGGATGTAGCAGAAAAGGTATCACAAAGAGTTAATCCTTACCATTGATAAATAGAAATCCTTAGCCCTTCCTTGAATGCTGCTGATACTTTGAAATAAAATGGACATCATAATGGAAATGCAACAATAATACAATCACAAAAAGCAGAAAAGATTTATTGAAACTTGCAGTGTTAAGAAATTCTAACATTATCTATGGAGTTTCAAACATATTTATAGAACATAACTTATCAAAGAACTTATACATTAAATTTGAATTTTTTTAGTTTTTAAACTATAGAAAATAAAGAAAGAAGGAAACTTCAGCTCACCCATGAACACTGTGAACTATAACATATCCTATGTTGTAATACTCATTAGTTCATATACCTGTGCCAACCAGACCGCCTGAGTCAAAGCAGGCACAAAGGAATAAAAAACGCTTTGGTAGGAATTCTGCCTCTGTGGTGCACAGGCTGCATATACCTGACTAAGCTGCTGCACTAACCAAGAAGCAGTTTTCTTACTGATTATGCAGTAATGTATTTATAGAGAGGCATATAAGGTCAGGAGAATAGTAAACATCCAATAAATGAGTGCTACTACTATCATTATCAGATTATTATAAGCATGATATATTTGGACAAACATATTCAATAGCCATATAAAAAGAGGAGAAAGGTATTATAACTATTATCATCTTCTCTGCTTCCAAAACTTCTTTTATCCTTCTTCCCCCAGTTTGAAAAAAAAATAACTTTTAGTTTTGGAAATACTGGAATCCAAAACAATGAGGGACAGAGTGAGGTGACAACACTATCACAAGACAATTATTTGCTACTCTCTAACTTAACAAACACAAGATGAAAGAATGAGAGGAATCGATTAATTAAATTTATACTTTGAGAATTTTCTTTCTGTACCAGGAATTGAGCTCAAGACCTCAAATAAGCAAGGCAGGCACTCTACCACTAAACCACATGGCCCAGCTCCACAAAAAATTATCAAAAAAATCTGTCAGTATAGCACTGCTCATAGACAGTCTCCAGTACACTGGACTTTCATTAAACTGTACTAAGCAGAGGCTCCTAGGTCTCTATTTGATGATGGAAAACATAGTCATTATCCTACATGGAATATTTCTCTATCAGTTATCTAAAATATTTTGTTCTCAAAAGGACACCATGGCAAACACTGTATGAGCCAATGAAACCAAAATATGTCAGTTATATATACTACCACACACCTAATAGACTCTACCAGGATCACAGACACAGTGATCACAAATTTATTTTATTTTATTTCTGTAATTTAGGTAACATGGCTACAATGGTGTTAACATTTATGGTTTTATATACAAAGTTACTGCACCTTCACCACCACAAAAGACCCCAAAATTAGCCTTGCCAAAGCAAACTTATCACTCTATCACTGTCATCCTGTTGCTCATCGATTTGCTCGAGCGGGCACTAGTAACGTCTCCATTGTGAGACTGTTGTTACTGTTTTTGGCATATTGAATACTTCACGAGTAGCTTGCCAGGCTCTGCTGTGTGGGCTAGATACTCTCAATAGCTTGCCAGGCTCTCTGAGAGGGGCGGAGGAAGCAAACCTATGCAGACAAAAAATAAAAAACTCATCATAAATAAGATAAAACTCTACTTTATTTTCAATTTCAGATTTAGTCTAAACAAAACCTTAGCTACAAAAGTTCCAGAACAAGACTTCTAAATATGTTATTAGTCACTAATAGGACTGGAGTGATAGCACAGGTAGGGCATTTGCCTTGCATACGGCTGATCCGGGTTCGATTCCTCCTTCCCACTAGGAGAGCCCTGCAAGCTACCAAGAGTATCTCACCCGCTTGGAAACTGGCTTCACATGCTGGGGGAAAAGGTAGCTCAGATAGAGAAGGGAACACCAAGTAGAGGATATTGGGAGGACCTATTCGGGTTGGAAGATGCGAACTAAAAGTAGACTATAGACCGAACATGACGGCCACTCAATACCTCTATTGCAAACTTACAATACCCAAAAGGAGAGAGAACAAAAGGGAATGCCCTGCCACAGAGGCAGGGTGGAGTGGTGGGGGATGGGGTGGGGGTGGTGAGAGGGATACTGGGATCACTGGTGGAGGTGAATGGGTACTGGTGGAGGGATGGGTAAACAATCACTGTATGAGTAAAATGCAAACACAAAAATTCATAAGTTTGTAACTGTATATCACAGTGATTCTCTAATAAAAAATTAAAAAAATAAAACAGTAACAACAAGTCTCATGATGGAGACATTTCTGGTGCCCGCTGGAGCAAATCAATGAGCAACGGGATGACAGCGACAGTGACAGTCACTAATAAATTTTTAAAATTTGTGTAACCTAACAGTTCCCTATTCTTGGAAAAGAAAAGCTCTGAGTGACAATCACTACTCCAAAATCCCTCCTTTTTCTGGGTCTAAAAGTTCCCACAGGGGTCCCCTTAGCAAAGAGAAGTAGTTTTAGTGACACTGGAGGCAAAAACTGGAATCCAGCATTTTCCTTGGTATTGAACCCAAAATAAAGTCACATTCAAACACACAAAAATTGATTTATATTCAATATTAATCTGTAGTGAAAAAAATCACCATCAATGAGATAGATGTTCAGGTTGGCTGATCAACCTATTTTATTTCCCACTGAGGCAATACTACTTTAAGTCTGACATGAAAATTTTTTCATCTACCTATAGGCAACCTATTGAATAAAAATAATGCATAATCATATACTATAGTGCTACTAAGTTTGTGTGACTGTACAAATAAATATAACTATCAGGCTCTATTGTTAGATGAAAAGAGTAATGTCTAGGAGCATAACTAGTATTTTTATTAAAATCTGGTAGCTTGTATAAATATATATGTTTAGGGCTGGAGCGATAGCACAACAGGTAGGGCATTTGCCTTGCATGTGGCCGACCCATTTTCTATTCCTCCATCCCTCTCGGAAAGCCCAGCAAAACTACCGAGAGTATCCCACTGCACGGCAAAACCTGGCAAGTTACTCATGGCATATTTGATATGCCAAAAACAAGTCTCACAATGGAG
The DNA here is from genome assembly GCF_027595985.1 of Sorex araneus. Lineage (NCBI taxonomy): Eukaryota > Metazoa > Chordata > Mammalia > Eulipotyphla > Soricidae > Sorex > Sorex araneus. The sequence continues at coordinate 230,643,503 of NC_073313.1, read as the reverse complement.
ACATTACTGGTGCCCCTCGAGCAAATCGATGAACAACGGGACAACAGTGCTACAGTGCTACAACATTCATTATTTGTATTTTATGTATATGTTGTATATATTTTATTGCATAAAAACTAATAAACAAATTAAATAAATTGTAAATTAATTTTTAAAAATGCTTATTGGAGGGCAGGCATGCACAGCAGTGCTCAGGAGCAACTTGAGCCACATTCAGAGGTGTTCAGGAAGTCAAGCACTGCCAAGACACAGCTGAGTGCCTCGGACATGCAGGACATGTGCTTTACCACTTGAGACACATCCTCAGTCCTATAAATAGTTTTTTCATAAAGGGTAGTGAGTAGCAGGAAACACTTCAACATATGTCCGTTGTCATACAGTTTTGATTTTGGAGCAACATAAAGTTTTAAGTCAGTGAAGAAGCAAAGATAAATGAAGACTCAAAAATTTAATAGGGCTAGAGATGTAGCTCATTGGCAGAGCACATGTTTCACATGTATGGGGCGCTGGCTTTAGTCTCTGAGATCACAAAAGAGAAGAGGGAAGGAGGAAAAATAGGGGGAAAAGAGGAGAGAGGAAAGGAGAAAAAAGTAGGGGAAAAGATGAGAGAGGAAGGAAGAAAAGGGAAAACTCAATAACTAAAAATAAAGAACAAACAGAAACAAATGAATTTAACTATGTATCAAGTTGAAATTAAAGTTCATATATGTCACAGACAGAAATGGATGGGCAAAAGAGTTGTAAGGAAATATTTAAAACTGCAATTGAAAATTGATAATCCTAACATTTTTGTTATTAGAAATTATGTTAAATAGAATTATAGAAATAATAGGATTACAAACTAAGAATACTCATCTAACCAGGTTTCTCGTAATGTCATATAAAGAAAAGAATAATATATTTTATCACTATATAATATTGTTAAACACAATTACTCTTGGTTAAATATATTTATTATTGTCCCTATAAAATAAATAATTATAGTGTTTTAAGTAGCAAAGAGAAAGCCTCATTTATCTCTGAAACTCCCAATATGGAACTAAATATTTACTGACCAGTGTGTTTTGGGAATATAAGATAGCATTTAAAACTCTGTCTGAGGCTAAAGTTTTGTGGAACAAGTTTAATATATTTAATATATTTTTAAATTTTATGTAACTGCTATTCCTAAGCTTTAGAGTACATTCTATCTGCTGCAAAAAGCAAAGATTTCCTTAGGGCTAAGAAATTTAGTATCATTACAGCATTCCACATGAGTCTGCCCAAATCTTCATACTGTTACAGTAGTGCAAATAAAATCAACTTGAAAACCTTAGGTTAACAAGAAAATATAACAAGAACAACTCTTCTTTTCCCTTCTTTGATTTATTAAATATTTATCAGTTTTATGGAAAAAAGCTTTCAGATTCCTTATTTTGTGGATAGTTACAGTGTGAGAGCCTGGTAAATCTGCACTTAGGACAGAATATATATAACCTCTGCAGATTGAGGCAGATGAGGACATCCCCACCTTTCACATTCAGTCAAACAGTCTCCTCAAATGTTTTTGTTTAAACCAGGTCCACTACCCCTGAGCCCTGTTCTAAAGTTAAATTCTTTAAGATAATTCCAGACTGTCTCAGGAGGAAGCAGATGTTTAAAACTGGCCAGAAGCCAAGGTCTTGGCCCCATGACTATTGTTCTTTATGAAGGTGAATTCCCACTGTATTTGGAGCATACTAAAGGGGAGTCATATGTAAATTCATCGAGATTTTAATCACAATTACTTTTTACAATATTGCAACACATAGACATTGTGAAATAAGATGGCATTTTGTTTTCCTATTTTTCTATTTTCCTGTTTTCTTATTTCCTAAATTGTCATCAGGATTTGAAGAGCTGATTTCCTACATGCCTCTTTCTTCCATCTCCACCATCCACCAAAATCTGTGGATGCAGAATGTGAAAAGCACCAGCTCCCATGACCTTCGTGGTCCTTAATCTTAAGGAACTTTTTCACATACCAGCTGTGACAATTTAAACACTTATTTCAGTGCTGAATTAATGTGCTGAGGATGCCACAAAGTACAGTGGAAGGCTGAAAAGAAACATAAAATTTGTTTCCTGCCCTCAGGATTCTCACGACATGAGAGGGAAATGAGACCCACAGATGAAACAAATGAAAAGAACCTAACTGGGCTTTGTAATGTCAAGTACTTTCAGAGTCTTAAAATACTAAGCAGAACCATCTAAATGCCAGACTAAAACACACTACAATGGCCATCTCATTAACCCTCACATAACTCTGTTTGGGAAGTTTTATTCATTTTAGAGTCAAGAAAGCTGTCAATCAAGGCAGGAAGTTAAATAACTAGCTCAATTCAGAAAGTTAGAGTTGCAGCCAGGATTTGAATTCAGAATTACCTATGACCCCAGAGCATTTCCACTAGGCCACATGATTACCATTGTATAGAGCTTTGTGTTTCATAAAAGGCTTTCATAGAAGGGAAATAACCATATGGGACTTGAAGGAAGGAATAACAAAGACAACTCCAGGATGAGCACTTTCTTAATGCTTTCAAGTTGGTAAAAAACAATTTTCTCACACAAAACTCGTTTATTTTAGGGAACAGTACAAGTAAGGCTGGTGTTAATGTCTTTTACTCTTTCCAGTCGAGACCTCTCCTTTTAATCAATTGACTTTTAGTTCCTTGACCCCAGGAGTAAAAGACTCTATTGATGGGTCAAAACTTCAAATGTGCTGTTGAGGACTGGAACCATTCATCTGCGCAGGCCTCAGCAGCGTCTGCCTCCCCTCTGACAGGCATTCATGTTACCATTTTACATGATATTGCTCAGAAAGACCAGAAATTTTGAAAGCAACTTCTAGAAAAAAAAAAACTTTATCCACATGACAGACTCATTGTACACTTCACATAGCTATTTTTCAACATAAAGTCTGTAATTTAGAAAGACAGGTTTACCTTTAGAGACACACATTCAATAAAATGTTAAGCTAGGGACCAGAGAGATAATACAGGGGTTAAGGAATTTCCCTGGCACACAGTCCACCCCACCTCTATCCCCAGAACTACATACAAAGCACCACAAGGAGTGATCTCTCAACACAAATTATGAGTAATCCCTGAGCACAGCCTGGTATGACCCTAATAGCCTGCCACCACCCTCCCTAAAATAAGTTTAGACTAGTACTCAAAACTCTGATTTCAACATTTCAAACATATTGCAATCAACTTCATTTATCAGACACAGTGCATTGAGTACACTAATTAAGGTCAATAACCTTCATCACCACCACCTTAATCACCTCTCATTGTCTTGTACTACCTGTATCATACATGTAGTTATATTTTTATTTGATAATTTGGAACTGTCTGCCCCATTTGCATATAGGTCATTTTATTCCATATCTATATAGCATCTAGCTTCAAAAGATCTATGAGGTAATAACTTCCACAGCAAAAAAAATTAATTAATTTAATTCTTAGTTGATTATTAAATTGGTAAGTATAAATTGATTGATAATTATAACCAAGAAGATTTACTATATAGCAATTAGATTTAGCTCAAATAAATTTTGCTTTCTACTGACCTTCTGCTTGCTGCTCTACCATCTCAGGTAAGGCTTGCCTCTGACTGACATCACTTGGCTTATTCCAGGACAGGAGACAGAGTCCCTCCCTAGCAGCTGCAGCCTGCACACCCATCTGGGCCATATTAAAGACCCACACCACAGCTCCTGAAGCAAGTAAGCACGGCTGCTTAGACGGCTGTGCAACAGATTCACTCAACAAATTACATGCTGCTGATAGTTCATCTTCCTGTCATTCTGTGAGGAGAGACAGAGGATAAAGATCAACCTTCAGCCTAATCCTTCAGTATCATTCAGGGAGTCTAACTCACCCCTATTTCCCACTCCCAACACAGCAAGAACAGGAGAAAAGATGATGGGGAAAACATGTAGAAACTCATTAAGTTCAATGAGTGAAAAAAAAATCACTGAAGACATAAACAACACCAACCAGCTCAGTAATCCTCAGACTTTAATGACACCATAATAAAGATGATCAATGAACTCAAAGAAACAATTGCACAGATAGTCAGCAAAGCACAAGAAAATACAAGAGTCACAATAAAAATACAACCAAAGTCATAAATGAACATGGTAAGTGATATTTTTTTAAATATCTATAGAAGCTCTAAACAGCAGAATAACAGAAGCTGAGGAAAAGATTGAGGAGATCCAAGATGATAAGGAAACGTCTAGGAAACAGCAGAAACTGGAAAGTAGTCTGAAAAGAAATGAACAACATACTACAGGACCATGGGATCAGTTCAAGTGAAACAATATAAGAATCACTAGAGTCCCTGAAGAACAGGAAAGCAAATGTGATGAAGAAACAATAGTTAAAGAAATCATCAATAAGAATTTACCAGAGTTGAAAATTCCAGGCACCAACATCCAAGAGGCCAGAAGTTCCATGAGAAGAGACCCAATTAGAAAAACTCCAAGATACTTTTACTCAAAATGACAAAATCCAAAGATAGAGGCATAATATTAAAAGCAGCAAGATAAAAAAAAGGAATTTACATACAATGGAAAATCCATAAGATGTAGACACAGCTATCAAATGAGATTCTATGAATCAGAAGGATACAGAATGATATAGTATAAAACCTCACAAGATGAACACCTCACCAAGAATACTCTACCCAGCTAGATTATCATCCAGGTTTGGAGGAAATATACAGGGCTTCATGGACAGGCAACAGCTTGGGGAATTCATAGCCTTGAAACCAGTATTGCAAAAAGCATTAAAGGAGTTCCTTTAAAGGATAGGAGAAAATTCCCAGTATGCGTTACTGAGTATGGCACTCACTCATAGTGCATATGCTTATCCTTTACTAGATTAAAAAAAGATTAAAAACATATGGTAATCAATCATAACAAACTGACCTTTATTGATTTATTTTCTAATAATTATATATGCTATTCCTTTAAATTTTACTGGAGCAAATGATGTAAAATAAACTTGTTATATTCCTGCCAAGGGACAGGCTGAGGGTGGGAGGCAATCTGGGGATATTGGTGGAAGGAAGGGGACATTGGTGGTGAAATTGGTGTTGGAACATTTTATGCATGAAGCAACTATATTATGAACAACTTATAAATCACAGTGTCTCAATAAACATTACTAAAAAAAAACTTTCCTACCTCTTTACATATTTACATAAACTATGAAAAGTTTGTGGAAAACAATAATTTATCAAATAATAATTTACATTTATTTGCTAAGTAATTACTACTATTTCTCATGCATGGAAATATATCTTCTAGTGGTAATTTTTGTTCTGCTTTTCTGGCTTTATATGTTGCTCTTTGAGTTCCTAAACAAACTAGATAAATTAGAATTAAATAAAAGCAGTTTAAAAAAGCAGTAAAGAAAAGCAGTAAAAAGGAAAGCAGTAAAATGCCCAATTTGTAGCCATATTCTCCTCAAAGTTTTGAGACATGGTGAAGCAGAAAACAGGATATACATCTTGTCACTTTTATTGCTACTCTGTTTGTAGAAATATGGCAATCACAGGGTCCCTCCATCTTATTTCATTCCGAACCTCTGTTCATATTCATGCCAAGAGTAAAGCAGTAAACATATTCTAAATCATGGACACAAAAATGACTCAGTGACCATACCTCAGAAAACAGTATGGGTACCTTTCCTGGCTTTGGCTGTACAAAATTGCATGAGGTTCAAAAATCTTTGAGGAGGAAGGAATAATTCCTGTGCAGACCTATTTCAGAGTAAGTGAAGCAAAAAGGAAAGCAGTTTCCTCAGGATTAACACCCCACACATCTCCCAGGGACCAAGAGCTTTAAAATACCAGTCACATACTGTTATTGTAAATTATTTGCAAAGACTAATCTACTTGTACATTTGGGTCATGAATCTTTCATTTAAAATGAATTAGGCACTTGGGGAAATACAAGAATTGTTGATGCATTCATTATAGATGCTATCACACATTCTCTGTTTAATAATCTAGTAACATTTACTATTTAATACAAAATTTCCCACACAACAACAATGAAGATAAAATCAACAACAAAAATAGCTAATCAGCATATCATACGACAGTGTGCTACCAGATGCTTTACACAGAGTAATGTATTTTATTCCAACCAAAACCCATTAAGTTGTGTCAATTTTATAGAAAAGAAAAGCAATGTTTGTAGAAAATGCTTGACGAAAGTCAAACATAGTAACTGAAGCAATTTGAAATTGAACTCAAATGATCTGCCACTTGAGTTGGAGCTAAACTCTTAGCCAATAAACTATAATCAAGCACACAGAATTTCATTCCTTTTAAACAGATACTTTTTTTCCTTCAAAGATATCTCTACCTAAGACATCCAGAGAATTAATAAGCCAGAGCATGTCCTCAGATTGAGTATGTCAATTGATTACATTAGACTTCTCTGCTTCCTATAGAAGGTTTCTGTGTTGTTAAACAATAGTTAATATAAAAAAAATGCTCTGAAATGCTATTCTAGAAACATGGTCCATCCATAATTTCTGTGCAATTCACCTGAGAGCAGTGATGAAAAAGCTGAAATAGTTTAGAGGAATTAGGGGCAAATGCTGTAGCCAAGAAAACAGAGTTCACTGCTTACTGGTTTCACATGTTCAACTGGCCGCCAATGATATTATGATCTCAAAAGAGGTATGAACTAATCTGGCTGAAAATTAGTAATTCTATTCTACCAAATCCTTAAGTAGTTAGCCTTACAAAAGTAAACTCCTTCCCAGTAGAATTTTTATAGACATGGTATCTAGACATTGTTAGATTCTTGGGGTGAGAAGATTTATTGCAAGATGCCTTATCTCAATTTACAAGATGCATCTGGAAATAAAAATCTGAAATAAAAGCATCAGTCAATGAAATGCTCACTGTAAAAGGAAAACAATAGTCTTATTTAGTCACCACTATCAGACTAAAAGACCATCATATAAAATTAGGCCCAAAGACTTATTAAAAATATATTATGTAGGGGCCGGAGCGATAGCACAGCGGGTAGGGCGTTTGCCTTGCACGCGGCCGACCCGGGTTCGATCCCCGGCATCCCATATGGTCGCCCAAGCACCGCCAGGAGTAATTCCTGAGTGCAAAGCCAGGAGTAACCCCTGAGCATCGCTGGGTGTGACCCAAAAAAAAAAAGCAAAAAAAAAATATAATATGTAAAATATGAAAGAGTTTATTTTGATTAAATCAATTTTCAATTTTTGTTTCTGGAGTGGAGAAATTTTAGTGATCACTAAAATTTCTCAAAATTTTAGTGATCACTAAAATTTCTATAAAAATTCCATGCTGGAATGAGGGGAACAATAAACAGACAATTAAGTAATAAACATTAAGGTATGTCTCTAAAAAACTCTTTTGCCTAGGCTACCAGAAAGCTTAGAAAGAAATATTAGTGAGGACTGGGAGATGGCTCAGTGACAACAGCACTTACTTTGCAAGTTCAAGGTACTGAGTTCAATTGATGATGCTACTTGCACAGAACAAGATCAAGAAAGATATATAAATATAGATACAGATGTACATATATATATAGAGAAAAAAATGTTGGCATAACTGATTCATAAAATAGAGGTCTAACATTTCACTACTATAGTTTTTTTAATTAAAAAAATAGTGATAGTCAGGTCCTAGAGTAATAGTACAGTAAATAGGGTGTTTGCCTTGCACGTGGTAGACCCAGGTTCAATCCCTGGTATCCCATATATTCCCCCCAAGCCTACCAAGAGTAACTCCAAAGCAGAGCCAGGAGTAACCCCTGAGCATTGCGGGCTGTGGGTCAAAACTGAGAGAGAGAGGAGAGAGAGAGAGAGAGAGAAAGAGAGAGTTAACATCTTTTCTTTGCATCATTTCAATGGAACTTATCCACGTGCTCCTTTTCTGTCTTTAATATTGCAAATTTGATATTTTTCAGAAGTGTTTCTAATTCATACATGTACATTAGTTGTCACTGTTCAGACAGGCATTTCCAGGTGTTCTTGGGGTTATCTGATTGCTTGGTTTTGGTTTTTTTGGGCACACCTGGCTATTCTCAGAACTTACATCTTGCTCTGCACTCGGGGATCACTTTTGGCAGGCATGGGGAACTATATAGGATGCTGGGGATCAAACCTGAGTTGGTCACCTGCAACACAAGCACCCTACCTTCTGTGCTAGCTCTCTGGCTCTGCTTCCAGCTACTCTGTATGAGGTCTTTTTCCAAAATACATATATATACATATATAAATATTTTTATTTTATTTGAAGCACTATGAATTACAATATTGTTAATGACCAGGTTTTATACAATGTTCCAATACCACACTCTCTCCAGAGTGATTATTTTCCCCCACCATTGTCTCAGGGTCCCCCCCCAATTCGCTCTACACGACCTGCCCTTGGTAAACTCAGTTCTGGTCATCAATTCTCAGGTTCTGTTGCCTTCTGGGTCATTTGTTATTCTCCTACTATGTTTTTATGTATCCCACATATGAGAAATATCATTCTGTATCTCTCCTTCCCCTTCTGACTGACTTCACTCAACATATTACCCTCTAATTCTACCCACACAGCTTGACATGTACCCCAAGAGCCAAAATACACTATGTCAAAAATCATAGTCCTATGTTTATTGGAGCACTAGTCACAATAGCTAGGAACCAAAAACAACTTGAATGTCCAAGAATGCAAGATTGGATAAAGAAACTGTGAAGTAGATATAGATATAAAAATAAATGTATATGATATAGGTATAGATCAGTAGACTACTTGACACAAGGAAATTATACAATTTACCAGCATATAAGTACCTAACCTCAAAAAGTACTTGATAACAAAAAGCTAATAATACTGATGAATAAAATGAAATGCTTTATCAATTTCATATTTCCAAGGAGTCTTATTTCCTTACTATGGTACATAGTACTTAGTGTAATCCCCAGATAACAGTCCCCTGGAAACTATGGATGTGATTCTATATGGTAGTTTTATAGATGTGAATAAATTAAGAATTTTTAGGTGAGCAGATTATCCTGGATTATTCTGTGAGAACTAACTTCCTGCATAGATATCCTTATAAGAGAAACTCAGAAGAGACAAAGGTAAACATACATGCATGCACATACACCCATAAAATTCTTCTCCAGGGGTTGGAGTGATAGTACAAAGAGTAGGGCATCTGTCTTCCACGTGGCCGACCTGGGTTGGATCCCCGGCGTCCCATATAGTCCCCCAAGCACTGCCAAGAGTAATTCCTGAGTGCAGAGCCAGGAGTAACCTCTGAGTATCGCTGGGTGTGACCCAAAAAGCAAAAGAAAAAAATTCTTCTCCAGTAACATCATTGCACTTTTAACAGTGGAGAGACAAAAGGCCAGAGCAAGGAGGCAGAGTCTCAGCTATAAACAAATAGACTCCCAGGAAAGGAATCCTTCATGATGCTACTGCAAAACCACTGATGGGAAAATGTTGATTCTAAAAATGTATGTTTCATGAATGAACTAAGAATAATTAAGCATAAATATAACATTGTGATGCAATGACTTTAAATATGAGAAAATGGGTCAACTCATCCACAAAGTTCTTAGATGGGGGGGAATGCTCTTTATAGAGTCCTTGGGATATATGCAAACTAAAAATTATTTCTGGCTTACTTGAAACTCAGATTTGGAATCTGTATTTTAACATGTTAAAACTGTCAACTCTATTCTTTTTTTAACAAACTTTAACTTGCCCTCGAGTTGCATGTGCCTCTCTCTCTCTCTCTCTCTCTCTCTCTCTCTCTCTCTCACACACACACACACACACACACACACACTTTATGGGAGTAAATAACTACCCATGTTTATATTCATATAATCAATGCTATTATCACTCTTAGTAATGATAATTGACTTCTGAATAATAATAATACTAAATTAATTTCACACATAATCAATGCCATTATCACTCTTAATAATGATAACTGACTTCTGAATTAATTCTCTCACTTTTTCTGTCATCAGATGGCTCACCCCCACATTTAACAATCCAGAATCCAGTCTCTTTCCATTTCCCGCTTTAAAAGGAAGAAACTGTTCAGATGCCTTTTGTTTTGGGTTATTAATATTTTTAGTTATACACAAATCAAATATGACTGTAGTAAGCATCTTTCTAGCCCAAGTGTCTTAATCAGATCTCCTATTTCAACAACTATTTATTAAGTAGTTAGTATACACACACACATCTCTTGCACTAATGTGGAAGTTCTCATTTTATTAGAGAAAGGTCAATCTGAGTTGAAGGAATGTACACTGTTTGCTCAGCTGAAAAGGGATATGCATTCCCCTGCATGTTCTGGCTTTGGTTGCATAGCAGGACACCCTCCCAGACACCAACTGTGACTCCCAATCTTTGGGAATTTGGCCTGAAACCTCTTTCTCTGCCCTTTCACCCCACTGACCAGATTCAGGCTTCCCTGATCATTTCCCACACCTGTTACACACTTTCAGGCCACCGCATACATTCTCATCCCATTGTATCCATTGCTATTTGTATGAATACTAGCATTTGTCTCCTCTCAACACTTTAGTCTTGTGACCAGGATCCTTGGTCTTAAGCCAGAGTCTAACATAAAGAAGACATGCAGTTAATATCCCATAATAAATAAATAAAACAATGATTGAAATAAAAATATTTCAATAAAAATATTTTTCTGTTTATTAATCTAAAGCCCTAACCTCCAGATGTAACATGCAGTCTCCATTTCAATCACTAAGGAAAATTCTCCTTTCCCACCAGCAAAGCTCTGCTGACAGTCATATCAAACCAGGTACAAGAAGAGCAGTTTAACCTTTGCAACTTGATGGTGAGATTTTTCATCTTTTCTATGCTTTGCATATTTAGGGATAATGTGCGTACATTACCACTTCCAAATCTTAGCATAAGAATATGTTAAATGTGAAGTTCTAAGTTAATACAATGGAAAAACAGAAATAAAATTGGGGTGGAAGTGAGGGTAGGAAGAAAGGTGAGCCTCAAACAGGTTTCTTTTTGAGATGCACCTTCCTTCCCTGCCTATTTGAATGTTTTATTTTCATTAAGTCATCTTAGGAAATGAAAGCATGAAAGGACTATTTCAAGATGTGTTAATTGCCTCATGATTTCATGTTCTGCAGGAACAGCCAATTTAACAGTGAGCACTTTTACATTTATTAGATAAACTGAACCTTTTGAGAATCTGAAATTGGAAAGAGAACATAGATTTCAAATCATCCATCTAACATGAAAACTTAAATCTCTCTCAAGAAATCTCCTGTACAAAAAGATTCAGTAAGCACTTAGATGAGCAAAAATGCTACAATTTTGTTGGTTTTGGCATAAGAACAGTATGCATACATACTTGGGCTTTTAATTATGTTTATTTAAGAATATGTTCTTTCCAGCATTTAATGTCTCACTAAAAACAATTTGTAAGACTAATTATCTTGTTTTAAGAGTTATTTTAACATGAACATTCTAGATTTTATAAATAATATTGACTGTTAAAATCCTTTATTTCTTTCAAAAGTCACAAAATATTTTCTGCATCATGAACTTTACTTGGACCCACAGTACATGGATAAGTTAGTCAGAAACACTTATGAATTAATATTGGAAGCAAACATAATATCAGCAGGATACATTCAGTGTAGTCAAAGCATTTATTCAAAGAGTAGCCTCAAATGACAAATTCATTGAGAACATTTTAATCAGTTAAATGTTCTCTGGCATTGGTACATGTGAATGGTCCATCAAGAAACTGAATGACTAATTCATTAATGTTCCCTGTAGCATGTCCAATCTTTCTTGAGAGCAAATAGAAGAGAATTTAGACAAACTATTGGTTTAGAAGCTACTATATTCCACCAATGTCTAGTCACAGAGCAGAATATTTCTAAGAAGGGCTGGAGCGATAGCACAGCGGCTAGGGCTGCCTTGTACGCAGCCGACCATGGTCCGATTCCCAGCATCCCATATGGTCCCCTGAGCATTGCCAAGAGTGATTCCTGAGTGCATGAGCCAGGAGTAACTCTTGTGCAATGTTGGGTGTGACACAAAAATCAAAAAAAAAAAATAGAAAAGAATATTTCTAAGAATAAGCTACACCTCCAGATTTTTTAAAAGGCTAAATATTGACACACTAATATTTAAAGTTTAATTTAATTTATAGAAATGGAGAAGTGAAATGACATTTAAGTTCTAATTTTTAATTACCCTGTGAGTTTAATAACCTATTAAAGCAAGACTTCCTGGTACTATGCATACAGTGACTGATATTAATCTCCTCACTTTCAAAAAAGCATCACAAATTATAAATTAAGCCACAGACTAGGTCAGGTTCCCTTTAATGGATTTTCTAATGAGTATCTTCATTTGTGCGCCTGTGGTAGAAAAAGATCTTGAAGAACAACCTGAACTGATCAGAAGCCTGGCCTTTTCCAACCACAACACATTGTAACAACTCCACCTCCAATTCAGAATTGCTACTTAAATATGAGTAAAGGTCTACATAGCACTGTATCACTGTCCCGTTATTCATCGATTTGCTCCAGCCAGCACCAGTAACGTCTCCATTGTGAGACTTGTTGTTACTGTTTTTGGCATATCAAATACACCACGGGTAGCTTGACAGGCTCTCCAAGAGGGGCGGAAGAAACGAACCCGGCTCAGCCATGTATCAGGCAAATACCCTACCCACTGTGCTATTGCTCCAGTGCAAAGGTCTACATAAGGGAAATAAAGTAGGAAGTTATTTGAATAGGCCATGTAGTATTCTGAAAAGTACCTAGGTCATAATAGCATAGCACTGTCTTAGCACTGTCATCCCATTGTTCATCAATTTGCTCGAGAGGGCACCAGTAATGTCTCCATTGTGAGACTTGTTACTGTTTGGGGCATATTGAATACACCATGGGTAGCTTGCCAGGCTCTGCAAAGCGGGCAGGATACTCTCGGTAGCATGCTGGGCTCTCTGAGAGAGATGGAGAAATCAAACCTGGGTCGGCTGCATGCAAGGCAAATGCCCTACCCGCTGTGCTTCGCTCCAGTCCCGTAATAACATGCCAGCAAAAAATATTAAGCATACTCTGAGTCAAGAAAGTATGCAAGAAACTGGCCAACCAAGTGGAAACAGAGATAAATAAATGGGACTATATTAAACTAAAAAGCTTCTGCACCGCAAAAGATACAGTGACCAGAATTCAAAAATAATCTACAGAATGGGAAAGGATATTTACACAATACCCATCAGATAAGGGGTCGATATCAAGAGTATATTAAGCACTGATTGAACCCTACAAGAAGAAAACATCCAACCCCATCAGAAAATGGGGCGAAGAAATGAACAGAAACTTTCCCAAGGAAGAGATACGAATGGCCAAAAGGCATATGAAAAGTGCTCTACATCACTAATCATCAGGGAGATGCAGATCAAAACAACTATGAGATACCACCTTACACCACAGAGACTGGCACACATCCAAAAGAACAAAAGCAACGACTGTTGGAGAGGATGTGGGGAGAAAGTGACCCTCCTACACTGCTGGTGGGAATGCCAACTGGTTCAGTCCTTTTGGAAAACAATATGGACACTTCTCAAAAAATTAGAAATTGAGCTCCCATTTGACCCATCAATACCACTGCTGGGAATATATCCCAGAGAAGCAAAAAAGTTTAGTCGAAATGACATCTGCACTTATATGTTCATCGCAGCACTGTTTACAATAGCCAGAATCTGGAAAAAGCCCGAGTGCCCAAGAACAGATGACTGGTTGAAGAAACTTTGGTACATCTATACAATGGAATACTATGCAGCTGTGAGAAAAAAATGAGGTTATGAACTTTGCATATAAGTGGATCTGCATGGAAAGTATCATGTTAAGTGAAATGAGTCAGAAAGAGAGAGACAGACATAGAAAGATTGTACTCATCTGTGGAATATAGAATTACAGAGTAGGAAACTAACACCCAAGAATAGTAGAAATAAGTACCAGGATATTGACTCCATGGCTTGGAAGCTGGCCTCACATTCTGGGGAGAGGCCAACTCAGATAGAGAAGGGAACATCAAGTAAAATGTGGTTGGAGGCCGTGCGGGGGAAGGATGATGCGTGCTGAATGTAGACTAGAGACTGAACACAATGGCCACTCAACATCTTTATTGCAAATCACAACACCTAATTAGAGAGAGAGAACAAAAGGGAATACCCTGCCACAGTGGCAGGGAGGGGTGGGGGGAGATGGGATTGGGGAGGGTGGGAGGGATGCTGGGTTTATTGGTGGTGGAGAATGGGCACTGGTGAAGGAATGGGTTCTCGAACTTTGTATAAGGGAAACATGAGCACAGAAATGTATAAATCTGTAAGTGTATCCTCAATAAAAATAAATTTAAAAAAATTTTTTAAAAGCCAAAAAAAAAGAAAGTATGCAAGAGAAATTATATGTAATACCAGAAAAAAAGATAAGGTCAAATAGACAGCTACTCTACTTTAAGTGAAGAGTCTACAAGCTAGAAGAAAAAATGCAAGTTTCTGGCTCTAGCTCACCTCATTTCAATAAAATCCCTTGAACAAGTAAAGGATTCCATAAAATGACTCCAACATATAGCAGTTTCAGAAATGGTTTTTGTGTTTGAAATCAATATAGAGAGCATCTATAATCTATTAAGAGAACTGTTCAGACCTGTAGTCCCTGCCATACACAATATATTTCTTCTTTGATCAATAATCACTTGTATCACTTGTCATCCTGTTGTTCATCAATTTGTTCAAGTGGGTGCCAGTAATGTCTCCATTTGTCCCTGTCGCTCTAGGCTCTAGGGTCATTGATCAATAACACCTGAACCAAAATAAATTAAGATGACATTAAATAGCTATTCCCTACTTTTGTTTTTAGGTTGGCCTTGCGACTACTCACTACTTTTAAACTAGCCATACCCCCTTGTTTTTTAATCTAAAAGATCCACTTAAAATATTCATAAGTCTTAGTAGAGGTGTGCATTATGATGTCTATTGTAAACAAATGACTTTAGTTGATTTCTAAAATAATGAGTCACAAAATTTTCTTATGACTCACTTAATATTTTGGCAATTAAGTCTTCATCTAGTATAAATGAAGGATAGCTCTCACCTGCCACTGACTCTAAATCAGCTGATATATAACATCTGCTCCCTAGGAGTTGATGGGTGCATGTAACTTCCAGAGACCACTTAGTTTAAGAATGGTATATAGTTCAGGATGGAAGCTGGAAATTATTTTTAAAAATCATAAAGACTTCTTTATAAAGGTGATAATAAAAAGTTTCACCAAGGATATGACAGGTGCACAATAAGAACAGACATGAAAATAGTCAGAATGGATGCTAGTATATATCAGCACTTATGGTATCCATTTGCTAAGCCCAGGCTCAGTGTGGGGGTGGGGATGTTCATCAGTATACTCACATACTTTATGGGAAGAAGCAAACACAAAGCAGAAACACCCAAAATCCCACAAAGGTCTTGCAACTGTGTACAGTTATACTATCTTAGGCATCTATGTCTCTATTTTCTTTCTCAAACTCACACATTCTATGGGCATACACTTATAGAGAGGAGGGAAATGGAAGAAATGTTGGGAAATGTTGGTTCTATATTGTTTCCAAATATATATCTTTCCAGTACATATCTCTTTGTTAAACCCATCCCTTAGATATCTATCTACCTGCTGTGCTATTGCTCCAGTCCAACCTAGCACATAATAGAACATTAATTAATATTTGGGGATGGGACGCAGAGAATAACAAATGACCCAGAAGGCAACAGAACCTGAGAACTGATAATCAGAACTGAGTTTACCAAGGGCAGAGTGTGGAGAGTGAATTGGGGAGAACCCTGAGACAATGGTGGGGGGAAATAAAAATTCTGGTGGGGAATGTGGTATTGGAAGGAACATTGTATAAAACCTGATCATTAACAGTATTGTAATTCATAGTGCTTCAAATAAAATAAAAATGTTTTTGCATATTTTTTGGGAAAAAAACTCATACAGAATAGTTGGAAGTGGGGCCAGAGTGATAGCATAGAAGGTAGGGTGATTGCTTTGCATGGACTGACCTAGGTTTGATCCCCAGAACCCCATATGATCCTCAGAACCTTCCATGAATAATCACAGAGCACAGAGTCAGGGGTAACCTCTTAGTACCACCAATTGTGGTTCTCCCCCCAAAAAACCAAAAGAAATATTTTCAAATGAATTTTAAAAAGTATAACCCTCAGTGCATAAAAATGGGCCTAATAGATATTTTGGATGGTTCTTTTTAATGAAAAATTTTTAAAAGATGGGAGATAGAATCACTCATGAGGCTCTAAAACCTTATGAAAACTGCTTGGGAGCCCCTCAAAATAAAATTAAAATAAAGTCAAAATATCAAAAATAGAAGCTGGACGTAAATAAAGTGAAAGCTGGTGTTCTTTAGTTCAGTTTTCTGACCATGGCCCCCTGCCAAACTTGTTTCCTTTCTGTGGACCCCTTTTTCCTACCAGTACTCCTCTAGTCTCATGAAGTATCCCCCATTTACACATTTTCACCTGTGACCACCTTGTTGACTATTGTAATAGTCCATGGGAACCAGGTATGTCAATTCAAATGGCAGCTGAGTTGTGACTTTGATCAAGTTGCTTCAAATATGAACATCAGTTTCCTCATTCATAAAATGAGAATTGAAACCATAGGATGACTTCTCTTATCCCTTCAAAGTGCAATATAGGAGGCTGCCAAGATCACAGAACACTGCACAAATGGTGACTAAATGTCAAAAGTACTTTTGACAAGCACATAGTGCTATAACAGTATTACACTGCGCTAAATTGGCATCAAGGAGAATAAAGTATCTCTTATGTTCAACTGAATTTCATTTGTTTCTTCTTCTAACTCCTAACTGAACAAGCAAGTATCTCTGTATGTACAAAATTTATGGGGAATAGCACTGCAAATATAATATGCTAAACCTTGACATAGATAAAGCCTCACTCTGGTTATTCTGGCATTACCTTTCTTATAAGCAATTTAAGACATTGTGGGTACACAAGAAATATTATTGCAACATAAAAATGTCATAAACTCGGGTCTGGAGAGATAGTACACAGTGCATACAGTGCTTACATAGCATACGGCCTACAGCTAACCTGGGTTCAATCCTCAGTGCCCCTTTTGGTCCTCGTAGCCTCCCACCAGAGGTGATCCCTAAGCATAAAGCCAGGAGTAAGTCCTGAGCACTGCCGGGTGTGGCCCCCCAAAAACAACAACAACAAAAATTTAGTCATGAACTCTGGGAGGTCAAAGATATATGAAGACAAAACTTAATTTAATAGCTAATTTAATAATGACAATGACCAAGTCATACATTTAATAATTTGTTCCAAGAAAATATATAGCTAGTAAATCATTAGGTCTTGCAACTGTGTACAGTTATACTATCTTAGGCATCTATGTCTCTATTTTCTTTCTCAAACTCACACATTCTATGGACATACACTTATAGAGAGGAGGGAAATGGAAGAAATGTTGGGAAATGTTGGTTCTATATTGTTTCCAAATCTATTCAACTTAAACCTTATGCTCTAATCCCTCCTTTACAGAATCTGTTTTGAGATATAAATTAAGAAATGAATATGTTGCATATATCTTTGTTAAACCCATCCCTTAGATATCTAAAACCTTGTGCATATAACTGTATATTTCTGTACAGTTGAAAAGAAATAAAATCACAGCTTCACATATTTCCACTATCCAAAGTAAAGATGCATAAATCTATAAAGTATACCCGAAAGTATGATATGATCTGTCACTGTCACTGTCACTGTCATTCCGTTGATTTTTTATTTAATCAACTCCACAGTAACATGACCTCTATGGATTCTGGTTCTCTCCCTTTGGGATTCCATCAATGAAAAAAGAGATAACAGGATTTTTCCTCTACTCTCTCCCTGCCAGCCCACTGGTCTTAAGTGATTGAGTTTTCCTATCTATCATCACAACTCCTGCTGAGAGCCCTTCACACAGAGTTTCAGTCCTCATGACTCCAAGAATAAATCACAGGTTCCTTCCACCAAGCCCTTCAGAAGTTAAGGTGGCAATGTTTTCTTCTGTTACTAGACTAAGTTGGGCTGGAGCGATAGCACAGCAGTAGGGCGTTCGCCTTTCACATGGCCGACCCGTGTTCCATTCCTCCACCCCTTTCGGAGAGCCTGGCAAACTACCGAGAGTATCGCACCCGCACGGCAGACCCTGGCAAGCTACCCGTGGCATATTGGATATGCCAAAAACAGCAACAATAAGTCTCACAATGAGAGACGTAACTGGTGCCCGCTAAAACAAATAGATGAGCAACAAATAGATGAGCATCTGTAGATGCCTCCTACAGGGACAGTGACTAGACTGAGACAATTCGTCATCATTCATGACACCTCTCCCATTATATTTTTCAGAAACTCTTTGATTGTGCCTTCAGTATGATACTATTTTTTTACATTTGTTAGAGGGTGAAGGGATAGAAGAAAAATATTTGTACTCCTCAGATTAAGTGAATGAAGAGATATTATTGTGGAGGGTTGGGGAATGAAGGTAGGTTTAAGTCTCTGAACCAGCTGTTCATAGAGATTCTATGCAGTCAACTTTTCTGTCAGTCTTAAACCAAGTAAAGATAAAAGCTTCCCTGACACACCGTCCCTGACCCTCATGTTCGATGATACCACCAAGATAGGAGGCTAACATGAAAGGAAGAAGTAGTTTGGGTGGGGAAATAAGTGCATTTACTAGGCAACAGACAAGAGAAAGAAAGAAAAGAAAGAAAGAAAGAAAGAAAGAAAGAAAGAAAGAAAGAAAGAAAGAAAGAAAGAAAGAAAGAAAGAAAGAAAGAAAGAAAGAAAGAAAGAAAGAAAGAAAGAAAGAAAGAAAGAAAGAAAGAAAGAAAGAAAGAAAGAAAGAAAGAAAGAAAGAAAGAAAGAAAGAAAGAAAGAAAGAAAGAAAGAAAGAAAGAAGAGAGAGAGAGAGAAAGAAAGAAAGAAAGAAAGAAAGAAAGAAAGAAAGAAAGAAAGAAAGAAGGAAGGAAGGAAGGAAGGAAGGAAGGAAGGAAGGAAGGAAGGAAGGAAGGAAGGAAGGAAGGAAGGAAGGAAGGAAGGAAGGAAGGAAGGAAGGAAGGAAGGAAAATGGTGGCTTTACAAAAGTGATGTGATAGGAATCTAGCAAGCATTACTGCATACTCTATTCCACCCCTCTTCTTGGTCCCCTACACACACACACACACACACACACACACACACACATCATAAGGTCTCCCAGGGAACATAACATTATTTTAAAAACACATAAGTGCACTGAGAAGAGTTGATTAATGTCTGCTTTTTCTCAGGTCATTTACCATACAAAACTACCCGCCAGGCCTTTTAACTAATCTCTCTCTCTCTCTCTCTCTCTCTCTCTCTCTCTCTCTCTCTCTCTCTCCACACACACACACATACACACACACTTTTACATACTCACAAGTATATAACATGCATATTGATAATTCTCTCAAGGAAACTTCACTGTCAATGTCACTGTCATCCCGTTCATCATCGATTTGCTTGAGCAGGCACCAGTAATGTCTCCATTGTGAGACTTGTTGTTACTGTTTCTGGCATATTGAATAAGCCACGAGTAGCTTTCCAGTCTCTGCCGTGCAGGTGAGATACTCTCAGTAGCTTGCCAGGCTCTCCGAGAGGGGCAGAGGAATTGAACCCAGGTGGGCCGTGTGCAAGGCAAATGTCCTACCGCTATGCTATCCATCCCGAAGGAAACTTAGGGAAAATTAATTAAATTAGCAATCATAACATCTATTCCATTGGTTCCTTTTTACTTTCTATGACCTTCATATTCACATTCCATCATTACCATACAAATGATGCCATAAACCCCAATACCTTCTCAATTTGTTCCATGATTATCTGAACTATTAGCAACTCATTTACCATAAAGACTTACTGAAAAGAGCAATATCCATAAGGTATTTACTAGGAGACAGTGCTTGATCTAAATGTTATTAAGTACATTATTTTGAATTATTTTAATTGTACATATTATTCCTACATTTCATGTATACTTACATAGTTATAGAATTAAAGGCACCAGCCATTAGTATATTGGTCAGGGAGGAGGACATGGTACACATAAACCCTTCTTATGGCTCCTAAAATTCACTGCAGGGTGCACAACCTCATCAGAACTAACACAAGATTTTCTTTCTTCTGTTTTCCTTCTCTCTGATGATTCCATTCTAAGGATCCATAAATTGAAGATGATGATTAGGAATATAATGCTTTATAAACCTATAACACAAAGAATTCATTCTAACCTAGTTAAATTTGAGAAAGTGTGAAACCTCTTCACACATAACCAAAGAGATCGAAGTCCCATGCCTGCAGGAGTCCAGCTATCTGAAACACAGCATGCTCAGTGCCAGGACAAGGCTTCTCAGATACAAATCAGGAAGATCATCCAAAGTTCAGAATAACTCCACTAACAAATGACCATTCCTGTTATGCATTGTTTCAGAAGTGGAGGTGTGTGGTGTATAAAAGAACACAGCAAGTCTCCACTGCAGCCTACTAAGGATACTGTTACCTATCACTTAATTAGCATCTGTTCTGGCAGAAATCACACACCAAAACAGAGAGAGAGAGAGAGAGAGGAAATAGGAGTGACCCATCAGAGGATGGGTACTAAATATTCAGTGAGCACAAAAAATTTACATGAAAAATATTTCACAATTAATTAAGATAGCACTCAGTAACAGAACGCAGTCCACAGTCTCTCTCCCAGTTCTTTGTTCATGTCTCTCTCTCTTTCTCTCCCCTCCTTTCTTTCTTTCAGACTCAATCAAAATGCTTGATTCTTAGAATCTGAAAATCTGCAGTTCTAAAGACATTAGTTCCAATGTTCTAATGAGAATCTAATAGCATTAATGTAGTCTTAAAAGCAAACATTTATTTTTTATGCAGTTGAGGTTGCTTTACTAGTAAATCGGTGAAGTTAGAAAAACAGGATGTACTAAAGCCTGTGTTCTGATAACTACCGATTTGTTTAACTGATTATTTCTCTTTGAGAAGACTGGTTTCTTTTCAACTGTATTATGTAAGCCTGAAAATCATATGCTTAGCAAAGAGATTCTGCAAAAGTGAAGTTTCCATGCATAAACTAATCTTGGCCAGCAGATTTTACATTTTTTAAATGGTTTTAAGTTTACAGAAAACAGGTATATAAAATACAAAAATTCTCATGTACTCTCTTCTGTACTTGTAGTTTCTATCTATTAACATCTACCTTAGTGTACCACATTTAACACTGTGGTACAAACTATATTTTCAATTTAGGGATACCTAACCAGGCTTGAAATACATTTTATTTACCAATTTAGGTTTGGGCTTTCTGCAAAACTAAATATACCTGAGTGAATATCATAGAAATGATAAGTTATACTAATTGGTCTGTCTCTAAATCCAAAAGCCTTCCAAAGGAAACATATCTTATATCTCCAAAAATAAGGCGATCCCAAATATAAAGCAATCTTCCCCACTTCTCACTGAGATGGAATTTTTCAAATGTGTTTACATCTACTCCAAGCACGCAAGCCCAAATAAGCAACCTCTCGCATACAAATTTAGATAATGTTTGTAAAGAGGTGTTAAACAGAACTAATTCAGTCCCAGTTTCCACTGAAGTTCCTAGACTAATGACCACTGATAGGTTTCAGGAGGAGGTGTGAGATCACAGAGGAAGACCTGCAGTTTCATGCCTTTTAGCCCTTCTTCTCAGAGAATGAAAGGATAGGCAGTTGGAAGTTAAAGAATATTTGAAGAAAAATATGACTGTACTGTGAGTCTTACCCTCCCTGACAGCAGGAGAGACCAGGGAAGGACTTGCTCCTCACCTCAAGCCAGGCTGAAGATTTCTATAGAATGACTTAGATGAACACGTTTTTCCTGGATGAGGTAAAATGGCAACTGATTCAAGCTTGTGAGAACTCAAAAGGCCTAAAGATGTGCTGAAGCGTTCTGGGGCAATAAGAGCAAGGCTGTGGTTTGAGAAGTAACTGAACTTCAGAGATGGGAAAAAGTTCCTTGGCACCAGTAAGAACTTCATAGACAAGATGGGTATCTTGTTTGTCAGTCGAGATCCTTCGCCTTTTACCTTCTGGTTCTATCCCCAGAAGCTTATGCATCCACCTGACTACTTATGCATCCACCTCTTATGCATCCACCTGACTTCCAGCTAGGTTTGCCCTGTGGGAGGCACTAGTAGGGGGCACAGTATGGGCAAGCAGGAAATAAGATGAAAAAGAAGAGAAAAGATGAGAAAAGAAAAGAAAAGAAAAGAAAAGAAAAGAAAAGAAAAGAAAAGAAAAGAAAAGAAAAGAAAAGAAAAGAAAAGAAAATAGAAAAGAAAAGAAAAGAAAATAGAAAAGAAAAGAAAAGAAAAGAAAAGAAAAGAAAAGAAAAGAAAAGAAAAGAAAAGAAAAGAAAAGAAAAGAAAAGAAAAGAAAAGAAAAGAAAAGATTTCTTCGCCCCAGTCCCTCTCTGCTGATTGGAAGTTAGTAAGTTCTTGTGAATGAAGCCCAGTTCTCTTGATGGCCGTTCTCTCTCCATGTTCTTTACCACCACTCCTTCCCTGCCTCCAAACTCATAGACAAGAATGGCTGGACTGCATTAACAAGGTGTTTCACATCCTTTAATCTTGCTCACACTTATGTAAACAATCCCTTCACTGCACTCTCCCCACTGCCTCTCTCTGACTGTGTCTCTTCCCTTCCACGCACAGGGTCCAGTATGGGTTCTCCTTAGGTCTTGTCCAAGAATTCCCGAGAGTAAGTCTTAAGAACGATTGAATGTGGCCCCCAAACAAAAGAAAAAATGGGAAAAGGAACTACATAGACATTTTCTAGAGAGAATATACAGAGATGACAAGATGTCAAACATTATTAGTAGGGAAATGTAATTTTTAAAAAATAGAATACCATTGCAATGTAATACCATTTCACATACTTTAGGGTGCTTGTTATAAAATAAAAAGAACAGAAAATATGTGTAGAGGCACCTTTGTGCAGTTCCAGGTAAACCACATAAAATGGGGTCCCACTGTGATAAGACAACACAGCAATTTCTGAAAAAAATTAAACATAGCCAGGGAACCTCTGTGCCTGCCTAAAGACTTTGATTCCAGAGACCTAACACATTCAGGCATCCAGTGCAGCATCTAATAGCAATCCACTGGGACTGCGAACTGGGCTACAACTCTGTGCTGCCCGGGGGTAGATTTTTTTCCTCCCCACCCTGTCTTCCTGCACAGAAAACGGCGGCTTGGCGGCACCCACATGGCAGGCGCCATCTTCTAAGAATCCTAACCCAGAGGTATTCGATTTTTACACTTGGGGCTCCCAGGGACTCATAGGAAGGGGGTGTAACTGGCACGCCCTCGGCCCAGATAAATTCGGAGCTGCTGAGAGTGAAGCAGACCCTCTGCGCCTAAAGACTTTGATTCCAGAGACTTCATATAGCAATGCACTGGGACTGTGAGCTGGGCTATGAAATTTCTGGCAGAATTTTCCCTGGACTTTATACAGAAATGCAAAAGTGACTTAACATTTATAATTGTCAGCAATGTGAAACAGTTCCATTTGAACAGGTCTGACTTGGGGGAGAAACTCCAAATAATAACAGTAAGTTTTTGTTGAAATATTGAAGGTTATTAATGTAGCAGCCACCTCTCTGGACTGTGAACTAAGCAAAAACCCCACGCTGGCCGACACGCGTGGCGTACACCATACTATGAGGCGTGAGAAGGGGGATGAAGGGGATAAAAAAAAAAAGGGAAAAGGAAAAAGGAAAAAAAAAAAGAGTTGTAGCAGTGGGGCTCCATATATCTTCATTCCCAGCAATTGAAAACTAATTATAAAATGCTTCCTTGGTAGTAGGTCTGTCTCTCTTGGGTGGAAACTCCAACAACTATAGTGAGTTTTGTGTTGAAATATGGAATGTAATCAAGGTAAAGAGAAAATGAAGTGAAATTCATTAGTTATACAGTAGGGGGTAGGAGGTGGGGGCGGGGGGTATACTGGGGTTTTTGGTGGTGGAATATGGGCACTGGTGAAGGGATGGGTGTTTGAATATTGTATAACTGAGACATAAACCTGAGAACTTTGTAACTTTCCACATGGTGATTTAATAAAAAGTTAAAAAAATAAAAAATAAAAAAATTAATTAAAAAAATTAAACATAGCCAGAGAGATAGTGGAGTGAATAAGGAGCTTCCTTGCATGGACTGACCCAGGTTTATTCCCCACCACCGAGTAGAGTCTCCTGAGCACTTCCAGGAATGATCCCTAAGCACAGAACCATGAGTCAACCCTGAGCACTTCCAGGTGTACCCCTGTTGAAAATAATCATAGTGTAGAACTGCCATATAATCCAGAAATTCCACATCTGGGCATCCACCCCCCAAAAAATAAAAATAGGGAGTTTAACTTGAATTTGTATGCTTATGAATATTCCTAGAAATATTATTCACAACAAACTAAAGATAAAAACAACCCCAGGGCCCATGAAGATAAATAAATAGTGTTGTAGACATAAAGTGCAAGAGAAACAATATCTTAATCTCTCTCTCATTGTTGTTGTGATCACAAATCATGATTACAAATCATTATTACATATCCCAGTCTTAAAATGGGAGGAAATGCTGACATATTTTATAAGATTGAGAACTCTAAGGTTGTTGAGGTACAAGAAATAAGCCAGTCACAAAGAAAAAATTCTCTATGACTCATTCTCTATGAGGCACCTAAAGATGTAAGACTCAGAAAGTAGAATATGGTTTCCAGGGCAGGGGGTGAAGAATGGAGAATAGAGAAGTCATTTTATAGGTACTCAAGCTCAAGTTAGAAAGACAAATAAGTTCTAAGGATATATGGTAGAGATTGTAGCACTACAATATGAGTACTTAATGCCATGGAATTATACACTTAAAACCACTTAAATGCTAAATTTCATGTAATATACACGTTACACGGAGGGGTTTGTTCACAATTTTTTAAAAGAAAGCAGATAAAAGACTTCAACAAAAACAACTAAATGTTATACAACCTGAACCCTGGCACCTGAGCAAAGCATCCTGAGGCATCTGGAAAGAGGTTTACACACATACAAAATATTATCAATGAACAAACAGCGGTGAATGGAAGATTTCCAGAACTCATAGAGGATACAATTTCCCACCCAATCTGTCCTCTCTCAGACTATGCCCCCACCTACACTCACTGTTCTTCAAGATTGGCAAATTGAGAGAAAAGGAGAAGGACAAGTGATAAATGGTACATGAGAAACTTCTCAACACACCACCCACTTTAGGCTGCAAGTGTGAAACTGCCCTGCACTGAGAGGAAAGGGGTGCCTCTGACTTTAATAAAATTGGAGATGGATGTCCTGGACTGCATATATTACTCTCTACACAGAGTCGGTGTTCCAAAATCTTCCAGAGGAAGAGGAAGTGACTGCAAGAGTCGAGACTTTATATAAACTTCAAACAGGAGCAAGGAGCATAAGCAAGAAGCCAGAATAAATTCAAATGAACAGAGGATGATGAAAATTAAGTTATTTTGTAATGATCCTCCATGATTACTAGCTGCTCAAAATGAACAGGTATATGTTTAATTGTTTATAGTTTAAAGCACACAGTCTAAAAACTCATAAATAATTTTAGGGTTTTGAAAATTTTATAAAATAATTTTATGTAGACTCTTCATTTCTACCCACACTTGAAGTCATCAGTTTTCTAAAAAGCAAATCTTGTTTATTTAACTGGGAGAAACAATTTCTTAATCTTTGTCACTGTTGATATGATTACTAATCATGAGTAACCCATTGTTAATAGAACTGTTTTCCTCTTATTCTGAGGAACATATTCATGAGAGCCACAATATAAATACTTACTCATGATACCCACAATATAAATACTTACTCATGATACCCACAATATAAATACCTACTACTCTGCTTTTTTAAAAAGGCATGTTTAAAATAATATGCAGCAACTGCAAACTTATACCTCCAGGAATAATAACAAAAACTATAATTAAATTTCTTTTTTCCCCCATCATGTCAGCATACCTCTATGAGCAAATAAAAATAGCACTGATTGAGGTCATATCAGTCTAATGTGTCTTCCCCAAATAGTGCTTCACTGTTCAAAATAAGGTAATTGAGCGAGTGTGCTGTAACATGAGGAACTTCGTACAAGCTCCAAAGTAAGGTGACTCCCATAGGCAAATACAGACTGAAAATAAAATCACATTCCAGACTCAATACTATCTTTAGCAAAATAGTATTTGCCAATTTCCATCTGTTCCTGATAGGCATTCCCCGTATATTTGTTGTTCATGAGGTACATTGGTCTCTAGACATCCTATGTTACACTTTGGTGGCCCTCCAAGTGGACATCAAAGTGAGCATCTGGAACGTTAGTATTACTTTGGAAGATTTGGAATCTCTCCTGAGCCAATTGTCTTCTAAATTGCAACTATTAACAAACACATTTTACAAGCTCTACAAGTAATTCATTCCCAGACACTTTTAACTGTATGCCATAATCTTGGTACCCAGATACCTTGACTAACCATGGAAATTATATCTTTTATTTTAAGTAAAACAGATTTTATTTGGAGGTTTTTGAAGAGAAAGAGGAAGAAAAAGTGGGAGAGGGTGGAGAGTAACGCACTCAAGAGAGAACCCAGGCTTCTCCAAGGGCAGAGAGAGCCCCTACACACATCCCAGTATTAGACAGGAAAACATGAAAATCCACATCACAAGAGGGGAGATATGGGCGACACATGTGATTGGGAACCACATGTGCTCAGCCACATGGGCGCAAGAAGCACATAGTCTCGGGAAGCGAATGAGCCAGAAATTATATCTTTAAAATGAAAATTCTGTAGCCTGAAGAGTGAAGGTCCATCAGAGTTCAGCAAGCCTCTCGACTGTCAGAGCCCTCCCCAACTCTGAGAGGAAGTTCATGAACTCTTAGCCAATTGCTCTCCTCAGAGCTCTGTTCCGCCACCAGTTTCTTTAAAAACCATTTCTACCTTTCTGCTGATAATTCAAATCCTACTCACCCTTCCAGGTCTGTTTCTAATCCCTGGAATATTAATTCACATAGACTAGTCTTCTGTAAATTTTTTCTTGTAGCTCTATGACATGGAAAGCAACCCAAAGACAGGAACTAGTGATTCAATCTTTGGCAAATTAATATGGTATACAGAGAAAGCCACTATAAATAATCAAGTGAATGAGTAATTATAACAAGAACAATAATCACAGTTATCTGGAAATATTTTCATCTAACATTTAATTTTATGCATTTTAGAGGTTTGTTCAAAACAAGAATGCAAACCACTCACTGTTTATACATGTTTTACTTTCTGACAGGCACCTTCTTACTGAGTCTGTTTCATTCCATAAAATATAGTTTGTATCTTTGGGTTTGAACTATATAATCCATAACAGAAATTACACTTCAGAAACAAAGTAAGTGAAAAACGCTGAATTTCACACAGCTCATTTGTATTATTGTAACATTTCTTATTACCATCATCAATATAAACCGCCTACTCCCATTTGGCCCCTGCTTGTTCCTTCTTATGACTTAAGGCTACTCTGCCCCACCCTAAACTTCCAAATAAATGAGGACTGTGAAATTTGTAGAAGGGTGCTGACATTCTGATGGTGGTGTGGTGTTGGAACACTAAGTTACTGAAACACTGCTATTAACAGTATTATAAATCATGATGCCTAAAGAAAATAAATAAATAAATAAACAAATATCAAAGTTAACCTCTCCTCTCAGCTTTTCAGTGTGTATCCACAACTATCTATACTTGCCTCACATACATCTCTGTCTCTTTCACATACACTATTTTTCATCTTTTTAACATACATCATTGGCCAGCATAAGATATTACACAAAACTAAACTTCCAACCAACTACTCTAGTATAAGAAAATGAACTTTGTCATTCAATTTACAGGCCCATGTTCTCTGAATTAAAACTTATAAAATACAGACTAAAGCTTAGTGTGACTATCAAATATATGAAATCTGATCCAATGGTATGAAGTACAAAATAAGTAGCAGATATCAATTTATTAAGAAGTGAGCATCATTTTTTGACTAATTACTATTGTTTAGTAAAAAGCAGTCACATGAACATGTTGTCAAAAAACAAAGAAAGAGCAACGTCTCAGGAAAACAACTTCAAATCATAATGCTAGCGAATTTCCCTACTACTTAAAATTTTATGAACTCATTTAGAAAGTGAGCATTCCTCAAAACTCTAGGAATTGAGCTTCCATTTGACTCAGCAATCCCACTTCTTGGAATATACTCCAAGGGCTCCAAAACAAAATGGAGAAAAGACATTCGCACCCCTATGCTCCTTGCAGTATTATCCACAATAGCCAAAATCTAGAAACAACCAGCGTACAAGAATAAGTGACTGGATAAAGAAACTATGGTACATATGCACCCTGGAATATTGCTCTTCCATGAAAAAAATAAAGTCACAGTTTGCTGCTACATGGAGGGACTTGAAAAGGTATGATGCTGAGTGAAGTTGTTCAAAGGGAGAGACTGACACAGAATGATTGCTCTCTAGCATAGTGTGTAGGGCATTTGCCTTGCATGCAGTCGACCCGGGTTCTATTCCCAGCATCCCATATGGTTCCCTGAGCACCACCAGGAGTAATTCCTGAGTGCAGAGCCAGGAGTAATCCCTGTGCATTGCCGGGTGTGACCCAAAAAGAAAAAACAAAAACAGAACAATTGCTCTCAGACAAGGAGTATAAGGAAACATAATGGGGGAATAATGGGTGCCCAAAGACAAGGGAAACAAAGAACATGAGAATCGGTAGTCAGTTGGAAACATGCCACCTGAGGAGGATTAGAGGTAGGACAGGGAGGGGTCAACAACTACAGTGGAGGCAAGACCAAACAGGAGGAGGAGCTGGTGCTGAAAGGTGGTAAAGTGCTATGCATGAAACCCTATTGGCAACAGCACAGCAAACCTCAATGCAAAAACTTATATATTTTTTGAAAGTTCCCTTCATAGAGACAGAGTGGTGGGTGAGGGGCAAAGGTGGGGAGCGGGCAATTGGTGGATGAATGTGGATACTGGTGAAGGGATTGGTGTTGAAACAATGTATGCCCAAAAATCAATCATGAATAACTTTGTAATTGCACCGTAACTAATAAAGATCAGGGATCACAAACTCAAACATCTAAATGAGCCAGGAAGTTACTATAAATGATTGAAATGGGTTTGGATAGCTCAATAGGAAGAGACTATTGAAGCAAAAGAATATACCCCACCTAGGAAGACAAACGTTTAAGTGTTTTAATTCAGTCTACTGCCAGGTAGGAGTGTAAGTTCAGTATGGTCTGTTCTAACTTGTCTAAAGAAGCTGGAGAGAGACAAGCAGACAGACAGAGATGCAGAGACAGAGATGGAGATAGAGGGAGAGTTTTTCAGAACTTTCAGCAGAGGCCATCAATTTTTCAGTTGTTAAATCTATCAGTAATTATTAAACTCAGTGTATTGTGATGTCAAAACCTCAAGAAATCTGTAGCTCTCACAAAATTTTATCTAGTTAGCCCATTCAAACACCTGAAAAATTCATTCCAATAATCAACAAAAATCAATTCAGTTCAAGGATTCTACAAACTAATACCTGGTAGTAATCTTATAACTCAGGATTTAGAGCCTATTGAGAATGACTCAGTCAAAATTGTGTAAAGAGTGCTGAACAATTTCCAGATAAATCGTAGGATATTAATATAACACCCCATATATTTCTCCAGTTCCTCTCCACCTTATAACTGAACCATACATGAGTTTCTGTTTCTATTCAAATTCTCATCTGTAAGCCATAGATCTGTTTTTAACAACTAAACCAGTAATCTCTTCACTAATAACAGGTAGTTATTCTATTTCTCCAGTCTATTCACCCTAAAAATAGTAGTGTAGTCTACTTCTATGGCTTTTGACTTAAAGTAAATTCTCCCACTTCTGCAACCATGACACATCATACTGTCAATTAAATAGCTCCCTGGAAACTGTACATATTATAGGAAAACTTTTCCTGTAAAAATCAGACAGTAAATATTTCAGGTAATATGGATCACAGTGTTGCTGCTATAACTACAATGCTGTGTTTGTTTAAAAGCAGCCAAAGACAATACCTTAATGAACAGGCATGTCTATTTTGCAATAAAATTATATATTAAAAACAAGTATAAAACTGTTCTCTTCTATCTTAGCATTCAGCGTTTCTAGAAGCCTACAAAATTCCTGAGCTAATCTGAGTGTGGATAATCATAAAACTTTCATAAAAGAATGCCAATATAAGTGCTTTCAAATTTATCTAAAATGAATCATGCTTTAACAAAAAAGGAAGAATAAGGCTAAATTCTACTCACTATTATACTCAGCTGAGCCTATACTATTTCATTTATAAACTTTCAAAAAGCAATCAACAATGTAATAACAGTTATATTTCTAATGCAGTGAACCAATATAACCAAGAAAAATAGTTTTTCTGGATCTTCACTGTACCTTCTCATTTTCACTAAAATCAATGTCACTAGAAACATAGAAACATATTTGACCTTTTCTTTTATCTTCCTAATTCCTTTAGCTCTTTTTGGGTCATACCCAGTGATGCTCCAGGGTTTCTTGGCTCTGAACTCAGGGATTATTCCTGGAAGAGAGGACCATATGGGATGCCAGAGGACCATATGGGGTACCAGAGATCAAACCCAGGTTAGTCACATGTGAGGCAAATGTCCTACCCACTGTACTATCACTCCAGCCCCATATTCAACCTTTTCTTTCACTTAAATCTAAAATGCACATTTATTTTGAAAATCAAAATATTGATATTATGAATCACTAAGGAGACAAACGTTGGAAAAAATAAATCCAAGATTTTTTCATCAAAATATTGGGCAAGGGAGATAGTACAGAATAGGGATGCATGTTTTGAGCCCCACAGGGCCCACACAACTCTACATCACCAGACCTAACATTGAACCATCTGGCCCAGCAGGCAGAGTTTCTCTGGAGTGGCCCCTGCGAGTCCATTGAGCACAGTTTGGGAGGCAAAAAAAACAAGTCCAGATGTTTAGTAGGAAGTAATCATGACACTGAAGATCCAATAAAACATATTTAAATGAGTTTTGTAGTTTTTTTATTTGAATTTTGTGCCATTCCTGGCTGTGCTCAGGATCTGTTCATTGCTCAGGGCCTGGCAGGTGACTCCAGAAGGTACCTGGGAAACCACGTGGCACTGGGGATCCTGGGGATCAAACCCAAGCCTTTGTCTGCTGAGCTGTCTCTCTGACCCTTAAGTGAGTTTCCTAAATGTATTTTAAAATATTGACACAACTTTCTTTAATTTTACATCAATCACCTTGAAAATCAGAATTAGTCACTATTGAAGATTTTATAATACATCTCAATATTATCATCTCAGGTGCCAAAAAAATGAGGTACAAATAATTTTAAGATAATAAAATTTTTCATAGGACCCTAACCGTACTCCAAAAGTAGCACACCAGTTTTGATGGGCTTCAAAGTCAGAGGCAACCAATGTTCAAGAGAAATATTATATTATTTCGGTTCTGCTTTGGGGCAGGGATTGGAGTACAGGATTGAAACACCTGAAATATGGTGGTGGGAAGGTGGTGGAATTGGTGTTTGAATATTAAATGTAATCAAATATTGTGAACTACTTTATAAAAAATGTTTTAAAAAGATAATAAATTTCTTATAAAGTAACAGAATGGGAGACTAACACCCAAGAACAGGAGAGATAAGTACCAGGAGGATTACTCCAAAGTTTAGAAGCCGGCCTCGAATTCTGGGGGAAAAGGCAACTCAGATAGAGAAGGGACCACCAAGTAAAGGGTGCTAGGAAGGCCCGGTCGGGATGGGAGATGCGGGCTGAAAGTAGACTATACACCAAACATGATGGCCACTTAATACCTCTACTGCAAATCACAACACCCAAAAGGAGAGAGAGAGCAAAGGGAATGCCCTGCCACAGAAGTAGGGTGATGTGAGGGAAGGACGAGGTGGGGGTGGTGGGAGGGATGCTGGGACCATTGGTGGTGGAAAATGGGCACTGGTGGAGGGATGGGCACTCAACCGTTGTATGACTGAAATGCAAGCATGAAAGTTTATAAGTCTGTAACTGTACCTCACAGTAATTCACTAATAAAAAATTTTTAAAAAGAAAAGAAGAAAAATAAATAAATAAATAAAAAGATAATAAAATATCTAACTACAAATCACTATGAAAATACTGGTAAAATTAATAAAGCAATTCAAAAGTATTTCTTTTTTTGTCTTCTAATCATTAAAACACCTTTAAGTACCAAAATACAGAAAGTAAAATATGTTGAAGCAAACCTGTAAAGTATATTTATATCTTCAACAAAATGGAAAGTACATATTTTCATAGATCTGCCTATTCAGTGAACTGATAAAATGTAGGAGTTCTTCAGCAAAGCAAGATCTGTGCTTTGATAACCAATTAAATTAAACTTAATACAAATAGGACCGGTAAATGTGTTCTAGTTTTTCTTTACTCAAAGGAATATGGAAGATGCGACTGATAAAGCACAATCAAAAACCAAGAAAACACAATGAAACCTTTAAACTAGTGGATGGTGGGTTTTAATTTGATGTCACAATACTGACATTAAACTTTATTCATTATTCTGTAATACAGTGAGCATTCTGCAGTTCTACATAGTACTTTAAAGAATAGATGCATAGATTTGAAATTCAAACTGGCAGAGGCTCTGGATCCAACCTACAAAGTAGCCAAAATTCCATTTTCAGAGAACAATGGTAATTCTAACTCCATCCCTGGAGGCCTTATTACAGAGTCTTTGATGCTTTTGAAATAGTGTCCCTTTACCTTCTTTTTAACTTAGCATGGGGTCTGGCAATAATAACTTCAATGCTTAAAAAAATAAAGGGTTTTATTCTTTTAGCATTAAAAATAAGATCTCTAATTTATTTGAACCATGCAGAGAACATCTCTTGCTAGACCTCCTTATGGCTGGCTCCTTCACTTTCTGCTCAGAGGTGATCTTGGCATGCCTCTCTGGCCATTTGAACTGGAGTACTGGTCTACCACCCCTGAGTCACTAACATGCTGTCATTTTATTTCCCTTGATGAATTTATTATCAATCCTGAATAAACATGGAGAACAGGGCTTAATACATACTAAGAACTTCTGTAGTCTTAGCTATTTTCATCTATTCTCTTTTTTATTCTCTTATTGGCTGCTTACACTAAACCATGCCCACAGTCATTTTACTGCTTTATTTCTGGTCTAGGACATTGCCTTGTACAGAGAAGGTACTCCATAAATTTTTTATTAAATGAATTAATTACATTTTTGACTTCTTATCCATGAGTAAGGCACAGCTGAATGGGACTCATATATTCAGCATCTCATTTGAAGTAAATTATTTATAAACAGAATAGTATGATAATTACTGCCAATATAAGATGAATTCATTAGAAAATATCCATAGAGAACTAAGGCAATTCAATAAATAATTTTCTTAAAATAAAAGGGTAAATATATAGTACCTGATATATTCAAAGATCTCCTGATATCGACTGCTATTTATTTCTTAAAATATCCCATAATGTTTTTATCTTGACCTATTCTTCTTAACTCTTTATTCACACATCCCCTGAACATATGCACTCAAATTTCCTAGAGACACCTCAAAACTGAACTCATCCTTGCTATCTGACCTGCCCTTGCTTTTGTTTCTAGTCTTCAAGGATGTCCACATGCCTACTGTTTCACTCCGGGCAAAATCATAGGATTATTCAATTATTTTCTACTTTCTGCATGGTAATTTTCATGAAAGTGTCTTACTTCTTCAAGTCAAAATTATTACTAACGTCCCAGATGGGGGGCTGGAGCGATAGCACAGCGGGAAGGGCATTTGCCTTGCACGTGGCTGACCTGGGTTTGATCCCCGGTATCCCATATGGTTCTCTGAGCACTGCCAGGAGTAATTCCTGAGTGCAGAGCCAGGAGTAACCCCTGAGCATTGCTGAGTGTGACCCAAAAAAGTAAAATAATTTAAAAAAAAATAAAGTCCCAGATGGTCCAGGGGCCAGATGTCCTCTAAGTGTATAATAAACATTAGCTTTGGTAGGATCATAGGCCAGCAGAAAAGCATCTATACAATTTAAACAGACAAATTCCAAATACTTAAATAAGTAATTGCTCAAATGATATCAATGGGTGATATGAAAATTGGGGCTACAGTAAATCAACAGTAAATGAATAAGGGAGGTATCACAGCGGTAGAAAGCCTGGGATAAAAATATCTACTTTAAAACTCAGAAAATGAGGGTTAAGGTACAAGACTTGGACGCTGCCAAGTACTGCAAGTTAAATACCTAGAAGTTCCTTTAGCCCCTGGGTTACCAGTAATCTCAGGCATCGCAAGTTCTGAGCCTCACTGCATCCTCTGACTCTCACAATGAACTGCCAGCCTCTGTAGGAGACCATCCCTTCAAAAAATTAGGAAAAACTATCATGTCTTGGGGGCTGGGGAGAGGTCAGGAAAACATTAAGCTCATACTTTGGAGTCAGCCTGAAAGTGTATAGTCATCTCATTTGCAGATTCAAGTGAATGTTCTCTTCAAAAACGGTAATAAGGAGATGGGAAAATCAGGGGAACATTGAAGGAATGGCCAGGAATTTCCAGTCTGATTAATTCACTGAATACCTAAATGCAAAAGTAAAAATTAAGACTGAAAGTGTAGAATGGGGCCTCATGAAGGAGGCTGAAAGTGATGGATCTGATGGAGATGGGATGTTAAACAATAAAATATCAGGCTCAGCAGCAGACTACAGGAGGAGGTGGTCAGGGAAGGCAGATGGAGTGAACGGGGTTGCACAGAGGAGAGACTGTAGGAACTGATGTGGGAGAAACTTTTCAGGCAGAAAAAGGAAAGTAGGTGGGAGCCACAGACCAGGATTGGAAAACATTCAGACTAATCCCAGTGGGGAATACAATTGGCAGCTAATTGGCCATGAGATTGCAGTGGAGTCAGATAAGTTTATATCTGGGTAGGTATTTGTGATATCAGACCAAATTTTTTGGTTTTTTCTGAGTTTTATCTTTGTTTGACCCCTGAAACTAAAGCAGCTATCTTGCAATCAAGAAGAGTGCTGGTCTAAGAGTGATTGAACAGTCTTGCAGAAGATTACATCTGCAGTGTATCCTAAAATAAACCTTAAAAAATGGGAGGAAAAAGAAGAAGAGTGCTAATCTAACCAAAGATGATCTCATAAGAGCAAGTGAGGGGGGGTGAGGGGGAGAGAGTGGCAAGTGTCTAGTGTTTGTCAGTGTTACTGGAACAATGAGTGATAAAATCATGCAACAGTTGGCTATGTACTAAAATGTTTTAAATTCCTTTACTGTAAAAAATTTAAAATCAGGATTTATGACTTTTTTAATCCAGTATTGTGTGTGTGTATTTGAGAGAGAGAGAGAGAGAGAGAGAGAGAGAGAGATTAAGAGGTGGAATCTACCAGAACTGGAGAGATGTAGAGCAAGTTAAATAGGACAGGAGAATCAAGGCCTGAAGGACATTAACCTGGTAGCACTGTAGCAATGTAGTCCAGTTGTCCATCAATTTACTCAAGCAGGCACCAGTAAGGTCTCCATTGTGAGACTTGTTGTTACTGTTTTTGGCATATTGAACATGCCACGGGTAGCTTGCCAGGCTCTGCCTTGTGGTTGGTATATTCTTGGTAGCTTGCCAGGCTCTCCAAGAGGGACAGAGCAATCGAACCCAGGTCAGCCGCGTGCAAGACAAATGCCCTACCTGCTGTGCTATCTCTCCAGTTCAGATCAACCTAGTAAAAATGCAAAATTAAATAACAAATAAGAAGTTCCATATGGACAAGAAGAGAGAAGGCTCATATGGATTGGGAGGCAGGTAAAGCCAATGTGGCATTGCAATGCAATAAATGGGGCAAGGAGTTGTCACAGTACAAATAAACCAAGACTTCGTGGGAGAGAAGATGGAGAAGAGAGTAGAGGAGCAACAATAACTATCTCAGAAAATCATCATAGAGGAGAAAAATCATTATTCTGATCTTGTGCAAGTCTGAGGTAAGAAACTAGACTGTCATAGAAATAAACTGTTTCAGGTGCAATGACCAAGAGCTCCATTTTTTGTTGTTTCTTTTTTGCTTTTTGGGTAACACTGGTAATTTTC
This sequence comes from Sorex araneus, assembly GCF_027595985.1. Lineage (NCBI taxonomy): Eukaryota > Metazoa > Chordata > Mammalia > Eulipotyphla > Soricidae > Sorex > Sorex araneus. Next base: position 230,607,041 of record NC_073313.1, on the reverse strand, counting down.
AGGGGTTATTCCTGGCTCTGCACTCAAGAATTACTACTAGCAGTGCACAGGGAACTATACAGGATGCCAGGAATTGAACCTGGGTCAGTCGTGTGCAAGATAAATGCCCTACCACTGTACTATCACTCAGTCCCACAACAAACTCTGACGACGGAGATTGGAGCATCAGACAAGTGTTCAGTTTCCTGATAATTATAGAGAAGAAAAAGAAACAGTCAGCAAAACCAAACTTATAATGGAGTGAGAAACAAACAGAAAGTGTCAGCTGAAAGGGGTAAAGTGTGATAAATAAGGAGAAAGATTAGTTCAAGCACCAGCCTTGAGAGACTATGAACAAACAATAGTCTGGATAGGATGGTGGGAAGCAGGAAATTTGATGACCCCTGCACCTCACTCTGAGAGCCAGAGAAAGTGGAAGATGTGACCACTGGTGATGAATTTGGCTTGAAGACTTAGACTAAGACCAAGATTGGGTTTTGGCAAGTATGTAGGGAACAACTAATGAATGTGAAGCTTGTTAACTATTAGAATACTCAAGTGTATAGAAAGCCATGGTTAAGAAGAAGGCAAGTATGATGCAGAGACTGGAAACTAAAATCTATAGACAAAAAAGCAGAAACCACAAAGAGTGGACATGTGTGTATTGGGTGATCATTTTTAAAAAGAGGAATGTGGGTAATAGTTAATTAGGTGTTTATAGAAATACATAAAAAGGTTTCTAGAGAAAAGAAAATTTAGGTAAATAAACTAGGGAATGTTGGTACCTTCACAGTCTGGGAGAATGAAATAATGAAATAAATTTGGAACCAGGGAAACCTAGATCTGAGTCTTGACGCTGCCATTCACTTGTCGTGTAATATTAAGTTTCTATTTCTATATTTTAAAAATGGGAATAAAAAACACCTATTTTGCATGGGGTTTAGTAAAACTTGGAGATGTAAAACAAGCAGCATCTAGACTGGCATTCAGTGGACACTCAAGGCGAGGCCAACTGGAGTTCAAGCCCCAGCACCACCCTGAGCATCAGCAAGAGTGAGCCCTGCTCCCAAAACCAGGAGTATGCCTGAGCACAGCTGGGTATGGCCCCCAAACCAAGCCCATCTCACCAGCTTTCCTTCCCGAAGTACATGACACAACAGAGAGCAAAGTCATTGATGCCTCAATGACATAGAATGAAAATTCTGGGTGACACGACAATAATCCTGCAGTTCTGAGCCTAAAAAGATCTGAAGATCACTGTCTTGGTTATAGAGTCAAACTTCATGCTCTGCATTTTGTTTGTTTGGTGAGTCAGTCTATTATCAGTGCTTGCAAATTAACACTAATTAGCAGATTAAAGTGATGTGCTTTACCAATTGTCTGATAATCACTACTATAAAAAGCCTAAATAATAATTAACATATTTCATACAGAAAAAAATTTTGACTCCAAGTAGCACACTCAAGATAAATTAAAGGACTGGCTTACAAATTTATTTAGCTTTTCACATTAGTTCATGCCACTGATTCTCAAGTTCAAATTTCTAGTCAAGCACAACTGAATTCAAGAAAAAAGTCTCTTTAAGGGGAAAAAAATAAACCCTTCCTTTCTCTTCTCTCATCTTGTTACACTTTGTTTTCCCCTTTCTTTTGCTACATGTAATTTTCTGAAGTAGAATTCTTCATACTAATTTATCTTGGAAAGATTTTTCAAGAAATCAGAGTTCCAAGTTTTCCAGATATTGCAAAACAAACCCCATATTTGCCTTTCTTTGACAAAACTTGGCAGTCTGCCTCCAAAACTGACATTACTCAGCATGTGCCCTTGTGGCATAATTCCCAAATCCTCTATAATCTTACTAAAATATTATTTTATTTTTAAAGAAACATTCACTTTCAGATAAGACACTTCCATGATCTGAACAAACTATTTCCCTGAGTTACTTAGGAAGTCAGTTTCAGCCTATGTCATAGAGGAGGCTAACACTTTAGTAAATGTGAACACTAAACGCCCCAAATTATGATGTTCATTTAGTTCATTTCTGATTACTTCTATTTTTATGTATAAAAAATTGCCATTATTTCCATAGATTGCAATCAATATGAACTTCTGTTTGGAAACTTGAAGGTTTATCCTGATAGTATGCATAAATGCAAAGCTGTGTATGAATCTGATTGCTTATTAATTCTAGACATAGCAAATGCTAACTTGAGAAAAACTTTCAAAATGAACAGCAAAGTAAAAATCATCTTATATTCATCCACCACCCAGAGACAAAAACATCATGAATAATTTGGTGACCACCCTGTCTAAATATTTCTAGGCACATACATGTAAGATTATATGTAAATGAAATAATAAAAAGATGATTTGTGGGAAAGTCCTTGCATATTCCAGTCTTTTGATGAGGGTCTCTGTCACTCCTTCTCTGGGTTACTTCACCCTTTTCCTCTTACCCAGTGGAACGGCTTTATATGTCTTTCCATATCTCCCTCTACTTGTATACATCCTTACTAAAGCAGTGACCACTTACTAAGATCTTAAACAGATTTGAAGTGGGTTTTGTCCATCATTTTTGTTACATCCTGGGCCCTCCACCCCTTACATTTTAAGGACATGTTATTAATTTCAAGGCTCCCTTCTCCTCCTATTTTGCTTTTTATCTCACTCATCTACAAACTTCATGAAAGCCCACCTTCCTCACACGAGGAGTAACCACACTGATGGTACTGAATGCCCTCAGTGCTGCTGTTTCCCCCTTTCTGTCTTCATTAATTTTGGAGAATAAAGTTTAATACAAGGCAAGGCATTATAATAAAGAACATAAATGGATGACCCTGGCAAATAAGTAACAATTATGACTGAACAAATGAGGACATTTTGTCATTTATACAAAGATAATAGTGTTAGTCATTAGAAATGATCTCCCTAGGGGCTGGAGGAATAGTATAAGGTTAAGCACTTGCCTTGCATATGGCCAATGTCAGTTCTACTCTTTGAACCACAGATGATCCCCAGAGCACTTCCAGGAGTGTTCTCTGAGCACAGATCCATGAGTAAGCCCTGAGCAGAGCTGGGTGTAGCTCCCAAATGAAACAAAAATGTGTTTCTCAACTATGTGCATTGTGCCAATCACTGGGTACTCTAATTTTCACAGACACTGGGTACTTAGACTCCATCTCATATAGGGCCACAAATACAACAGAATGAAAAAATAGGAGTTGAGCATCATCTATTAAATGCTTCCACCTAAAGTGGCATGCATCACTTCAGTCCCAAAGCCAGTCATGCAGTCAAAGGTTGTATAAATACAATATTTTACATGCCCAGAAAGCTGAAATATTTGCTGCCCAATGCTACTGACTACCACATCTATTAAGTAAACATCTTGAGTCAAATGCTGAGAAAGCAAAAAGAGATCAAGAGGTAGATAGCTAGAGTTCAGCTGCAACATGGGATGTAAAGTGATGAGAACACTTAGAAAGAGGAGATGAAATGCTAAGGAAATTGAGAGACGAAAATATAAAGTTACTGCAGGCACCAAAGAAGAATCATTTAATAGCATGGAATATCTTACATATCTAAAAGATTATCTAATTAACTCAGAAGTTAGACTGAAGAAACCAGATACTGGGGACCAGAGAGATAGTACAGAAAGTAGGGTGCTTGCCTTGCACAGGGCTGATCTGTATTCAATCCCTGGCATCCCATATACCAGGGATTGAATACATACAGTCCCCCAAGCATCACCAGAAGTGATTCCTGAGGGCAAAACCAGGAGTAATCCCTGAGCATGGCCAGGTGTGGCCCCCCAAAAAACAAAACAAAATAAAACAAAAAGGAAAGAAAGAAAAGAAACCAGGTACTTCTCTATTACAGAATAGAATTACCACTGAGCGTATCTGTAAAAATGTGCAGTACACTATATATTAAGCTCATACATGCATTGGGAGAATAATTCTGTAGAAATCATCTTTTTAATTTTATTTTTTATTGAATCACAGTGAGACAGTCACTAAGTTGATAATTGGGTTTCAGTCATATAATGTTACAACATTCCTTCTTTCACCAATGTCCCAATTTCTCTCCCACCCACCCCCACCTGCCTCCATGGCAGCCTCTGCCTCTCTCTCTCTCTCTCTCTCTCTCTCTCTCTCTCTCTCTCTCTCTCTCTCCCCTTGCACTATGGTTACAATACAGATACTGAAATGTTATCATGTATATCCCTTTACCTACTTTCAACACTCAGTTCTTGTCCAGAATGATCATTTCTAACTATTATTGTCATAATGGTCCCTTCTTTATCCTAACTGCTCTTTGCCCCACATACTTGTGACAAGCTTCCAACCCACCTGGCCCCTGCATTTCCTGGCCTTGGATATTTGTCTCATACTATTTTTTATATCCCACAAATGGGTACAGTTATTCTATATCTGTCCCTCTCCTTCTGACTCATTTCACTCAGCATGATACTTTCCATGTCCATCTCTCTATAAGCATATTTCATAACTTCATTTTCCCTAACAGCTTCATTATAGTCTGTTGTGTAGATGTACCATTTTTTTTAATCCAGTTGTCTTTTCTCAGAATCTTAGGTTGTTTCCAGATTCTGGCTTCTGTGAAGTGTTGAAATAAACATAGAATAATGTTTCTGCTGTGTGTTTTGGGATCCCAGGGAATATTCCTAAAAGTAGTATTGCTGGATCAAATGGGAGCTCAATTTTTAGTTTATTGAGAAATGTTTATATTGTTTTCCAAAAGACTGAACTAGTCAGAATTCCCATCAACAATGAATGAGATTCCCTTTCTCCCTGCATCTGCACCAGCACTGGTTGTTCTTGTTCTTTTGGATGTGTGCCAGTCTCTGGGTGTGAGATGATATCTCATTGTTGTTTTGATAATCATCTTTTTAAATCTCTGACTCTTAACTTAGAAAACATCAAAACATCCATCTCTGAACCAGTCATGAGATGACCCAGAACTCTTCAGTATCTCAGAAAGAGGAAGGAAGGGAGTAGCTACAATTATTAACACTGCACTGAGTTATGAGAACCTCAAGCAGAAAAAGATATACAAGAGGAAGAGATATACATGATAACCTTTCAGTACCTGTATTGCAAACCATAATGCCCAAAAGGAGAGAGAGAGGAGGGAGGTAAAGTGCCTGCTGTAGAGACAGTCTGAGGTAGGGAAGAGGAGGGAAACTGGGGATACTGGTGGTGAGATGTACACTGGTGAAGGGACAGGTGCTGAAACACTGTATGACCAAAATACAATCACGAACAATTTTGCAACTGTGTATTTCATGGTGATTTAAATTTTTTAAGAGAATATGATATACAATAAAAATACAAACATGGTATCAAAAAATATAATTTCATTTTCCTAAGCAATATCTTGTGAAGTTGTTGAGAAACTATTTTGTTCCTGTAGGCTAATTATTATTATTAATGTCAGAATTACAGAACCTAGTTAAAATCTGTTGCTCTTCAGCGCTTCTCTACCGTTGACAGAGACAAATGGAGAACACTGATAAGTTGACCTTCGGTTGGTCATACAGAGTATACAGTATAGCTCCTTACCACTGGCTCTGCAAGGAGTTAAAAACAGATACCAATTTAAAAAGAAATGTCAAAATGAAGAAAATCACTTCTAATCAAGGTAGTGAAATGGGAAGCAAAATCAAAGTTTAACTCAAAAGATTTCAAGAACTAAGAAAACAAAAGAGCTTTATAGGAAAAAACATATTACAAAAGTTCAAAGTGAGGGGCTGGAGTGATAGCACAGCGGGTAGGGCGTTTGCCTTGCACACGGCCAACCCGGGTTCAATTCCCAGCATCTCATATGGTCCCCTAAGCACCGCCAGGGGTAATTCCTGAGTGCAGAGCCAGAAGTAACCCTTGTGCATGCCGGGTGTGACCCAAAAAGAAAAAAAAAAGTTCAAAGTGTATGTTGAAAAACTGGATATTCATATACAAAAGAATAAAACTGTACAACTACCTCATACCACAATAAAAAAATTAACTCAAAAAGATTTAAACATAAAAGCTGAAACTAAAGAAACTTTCATAAGAAAGTAGAGGGGTAAATCTTAATGTCTTCAAATAAAATATACACCTCTTTAGTCGTAACAACAAAACATTCAAATAAAAGAAAAATAGTTATGCCAGAAATCATTACAATTAAAAACTTTTGTGCTTCAGCTAAAAAATGACAACTCACAGAAATGAGATAATATAACTCATGTAACTGACACGTGAAGTATTATGAGAGTATCTAAAGAATGGTTGTAAATCAGTAATATAAATAAAGAATCCATCTTGAAGATGAATGAAGAGTGCCAGGGAGATAATTTAATGATATAGCACATACCACACATATGTATGCCGTGGATTTAATCCCCAGCACCACATACACACACAAAAGTAAATAGGGGAAGAAGGGTCTGAATGGATTTTCTCCATATAAGATATTCAAATGGTTAACAAACACATGGAAATAATTTCAACATCATTAACCATCATTAATAATTATTCTTAAGTCCACTTACAAATGATAATAAATTAATTTGACTATATAGAAAAATATTGATTATATTTCTAGTTTCCTCATTAAAATTACATTATAAAAAACAAAAACTAGGGGTCAGAGTGATGGTATCCAGGTAGAGTGCTTGCCTTGCATGAGACCAACCTAGGTTCAATCCCTAGCATCACATATAGTGCCCTAAGCACTGCCTCCAAGGATTGTTTGTACTTTTAACATTGATTCTTTAAATTTTAATATACTTTTAAAAAAATAGATTTTTAAAAAATTTAAATTGTATTTACGATTTTTTGGAACTTGTCTGTATGTTTATAGGTGTCACCACCTCAGAGAGGGAGAGAAGGAGAGAGAGAGAGAGAGAGAGAGAAAGAGGGAGAGAGAGAGAGAGATCCTGTACTGTAGTTGGGAAGGAAAAGAAACATAGTAAGAGAACAACTAATGGCCAAAGTCATGAGGACTGAAGACTTTGTATGAAACTCACTTTACAGATGAGTGGGTGTGGGGGGATATCCTTCAAACACTGGTGCCAGAAGCATGCTCTGAGGTGATGAGTACAGTGTTGGAATGATGTGTGTATAAAAAGTATGAGTAACAGTATTGTAAATCCTGGTACCTTAATAGAGAATGGTTTAAAAATTTTTAAAATTGTAAAAAAAAGTATGAGTCCATAAAAAGGCAGAGGGAGGGGCTGGAGCGATAGCACAATGGGTATGGCATTGGCCTTGCACTCAGCCAACCTGGGTTCGATTCCCAGCATCCCATATGGTCCCCTGAGCACCGCCAGGGGTAATTCCTGAGTGCAGAGCCAGGAGTAACCCCTGTGCATTGCTGGGTGCCACCCAAAAATTTTTTTAAAAAGAGGCAGAGGGAGGAACATAGTGGTGAGATAGGCAACTCATGAACAAGAATATTTGCTACTTTTCCAGATTTTCTGCTCGTGATATTAATAATTTTTTGAATAAATATTTATGCTAATACCAATTTTAACATGATTTTATCTTGTATTATTTTTCTTTTTTTTAACTTTTTATTAAACCACCATGTGGAAAGTTACAAAGTTCTCAGGTTTATGTCTCAGTTACACAATATTCAAACACCCATCCCTTCACCAGTGCCCATAGTCCACCACCAAAAACCCCAGTATACCCCCCGCCCCACCCCCTACCCCCTACTGTATAACTAATGAATTTCACTTCATTTTCTCTTTACCTTGATTACATTCCATATTTCAACACAAAACTCACTATAGTTGTTGGAGTTTCCACCCAAGAGAGACAGACCTACTACCAAGGAAGCATTTTATAATTAGTTTTCCATTGCTGGGAATGAAGAGATATGGAGCCCCACTGCTACAAGTACATAACTATTCTTCTTCTTTTTTTTTTTCCTTTTTCCTTTTCCCCTTTTTTTTTTCACCTTCATCCCCCATCCCGCGCCTCATAGTATGGTGTACGCCACGCCACAACGACCAGCGTGGGGCTTTTGCTTAGTTCACAGTCCAGAGAGGTGGCTGCTACATTAATAACTTTCAATATTTCAACAAAAACTTACTGTTATTATTTGGAGTTTCCCCCCAAGTCAGACCTGTTCAAAAGGAATCGTTTCACATAGCTGACAATTATGGATGTAAAGTCCATAAAGTCCAAACCGCTGCCGCGTCCGCACGGTTTTGGATTTCTGCATAAAGTCCAGGGAAAATTCTACCAGAAATTGTATATCCCAGTTTGCAGTCCCAGTGCATTGTTATTAGAAGCTGCGCTGGATGCCCGAAAGTGTTAGGTCTCTGGAATCAAAGTCTTTAGGCACAGAGGGTCCGTTTCCCTCTCAGTAGCTCCGAATTTATCTGGGCCGAGGGCGTGCCGGTTACACCCCCTTCCCATGAGTCCCTGGGAGCCCCAAGTGTAGAAATCGAATACCTCTGGGTTAGGATTCTCAAAGATGGCGCCTGCCATGCGGTTGCTGCCTCCGCCGTTTTGCTGCCTCCGCCATTTTGCTGCCTCCGCCATTTTGCCGCCTCCGCCGTTTTCCGTGCAGGAAGACAGGGTGGGGAGGAAAAAAACTCCTCCCCCGGGCAGCACAGGGCTGAAGCCTAGTTTGCAGTCCCAGTGCATTGTTATTAGAAGCTGCGCTGGATGCCCGAAAGTGTTAGGTCTCTGGAATCAAAGTCTTTAGGTACAGAGGGTCCTTGTATTATTTTTCTTAAAGAGGGATTGTTTAAGCCAGTCCCACAAAACTAAATTTACTCCTTATTGTTATAGAAAAAAATAGTAGTCTTTGCATAATGAATTTATGTATCAAAACTATATTTGTAGGGTCTGGAACAATAGTACAGCAGGTAGGGAATTTGCCTTGCACGCAGCTGACCTGGGTTCGATTCCCATCAATCCATATGGTCCCCTGAGCACCGCCAGGAATAATTCCTGAGTGCATGAGCCCTGTGCAGCGTCGGGTGTGACCCCCCCCAAAAAAACTATATTTTTAAATAAAAAATACTCATTAAATTAATAACAATACATTTACAAAGAATAATTTAATTGTCATTTTACTAATAAAACAACTAATACTTTATGAGTGAAAACATATTTCTTTTTCTCTACATATAATAAACATTATGTTCATAATGAGATTAGCCGTTTCTTAATGGAAACACTGTGGTGTGGGGTAAAAGATGCATTGCAGAGACAAAAAAGGAAAACAGTGAATTTCAGTAGAGCCACAGACCAGGAGTGGTGCTTGGACAAGTTACTGGCCTTCTTTAGTGTCTAACACTCTACCAGAATGATGGGTGGGGGTGGCACAGAAAATCAGAAAATCCTGACAAAGGGAACATTTAAACAGAGAAAGATGAAATTACTCTCCAGGGTAAGACCTCTTATGGCCCAGTATCTCTATTGGTCATAAAATGCTTTCATGAATATTTAATTTTGTCAAATGCTTTTTATGCATCTGTTAAGTTCATCAAATGGTTTTCTCATGTTTCTAATTATAACAGACTAGAATTATAAACAGACACAGTAATCCTCCAGGCTTATTTACCTTTCTAAAACAACATATTTCCTATTACCTTTAGCCCTTCACCTGCATTAGTAAGACAGAAAGTATATCCTACCTTTGGACCAAATGAAAGCACCATTGAAACATATTCCTGGTAGATCAGACTTCTTGAGATCTGACATTTCATTTCCAAAGCCACCTCTCACATAGAGTCTATTATTTGGTTGTGGAAAAAGATGTTAACTGCCATGGCCTTAGGGCCTAAACTGATTTTGTCTCTGAGCCAAACAAGACTCCAATTCCTAACAGAATGGCATAATAAGCAATCTTCCAAGATCTTCAGTCAGTAATTTACTAAAATTACTCTAAGAGACAGCAAGGAAGCATAAAACTTTTGCTACCTATAACATTCCTCTTTCTATGGGCTAAAGGAAAAGGGACTTTAAATGGGCTAGTAGGTGGATTTTTTTAAAAGAAAGCTACAAATATACTCAATAGTAAAATAAACAACTAGCTAAAGTTCAAGATGGTCATAATATGTTCAAAATAAAAAGAAATAGAAGGTAACAGGAAATGTTCTAAGAATTTAAAAATCTAGAGGCAAGTACATGCCTCCCTAGCAGAAAATCTAATATTAGACACTAAAATCTATATATTCTCCTCTGGATGCTCTCCACCTATCCACATAATTCAAGTATCAGATAAATATCACTGTTAAAACAAAAATCAAACATGTCCTCTGGGGAAAGAAACAGCAAAAATCTCTTGCTCAAATGGAACATGACAGTTATTCAGTTAGAGCTATGACTATAACATCTATGACTATTACCACTATTATTGATTGAGATTAATAAAGGGTAACATAATGCTGAAATCCAAAATAAAATCTGGAAGCATTCCGGAATACCTAGAAAATTGTGAGCCCTATGGAGCATAATTATATAATTTAATACAGTTGGCCAAGAAACTGACAGATTCTAACATTCATGAATTACTTTTATGAAGAATGACTTCAAGAGAAACCAGAATAATGTTATACATCTGAAATACATTTTTAAACACGGAAAAGTAGGGCATGTTTGCAAACCATATGCCTGATGGAATTAATTTTCAAGCCCCTGAAGGCAATTTATATATATTTTGTCCCCACCACCCCCACCCCCAAAATGGCCATTGGCATGTTTACATTTAAAAAAAATAAAATGTGTCTAGGCTAGCCATACGTAAAACAAATCTTGGTTCTCTAAGATTCTCTGTTTCAATACCCTTTTCCTCTTTACTATTTTCAGATCTACAAGACCCCTGGGTCTCATCTTTTCCCTCATCCCTCATCAAAAGGTATTTGCAACATAAATCGAATATCACCACATTTTTCCCATGTCAATTTAGACCTTCTGTTGCTACTCTCAAAAGTCTCCGCTTTCTTTCCCACTATGAAATAAAAGTCTCTGAACTTTCTCATGAAATACAAGACTCTGTTGAAATAACGTCAGCATTCAGAGAAAGACCGGGACTATTTTACCTTTGAAATACAACTGTCCATTACATTTTCCTATGAAGCCAATGCAGCTACAGGAAAGATAACTCATTTAAAACTGCTTCTCAAATTCATTCATCTCTGCAAAATTCTCTACAAAATCAAGTAGATTCTTTAAAAAAAAAAAAAACCCACAAAATTCTTCCATCTTTTTATGGTGACCTCACTCAGAGTCTAAAGAACATAGTTCACTATTTCTATCATCTCTTACTGGAAAATAATTCAGGAATACCAAAAGTATCTCTTCTATTTAACTCAAAGGAAGGTAGTTATCTGAAAAGCTCAGAGAAAGCTTCCCGGGAAGATGATAAGCCATAATCCATACTGAGTACAACAAAGAAACAGTTCCATTTCCTAACTAATGATGGACATCTCTATATTTCAGAAACCATACTCTACCTTTGTCATTTTTAATTAGGAAGGTGGAGCTGCCAAAAAAATGTTTAATCTCTGACGTGTACAGGTCAAAAACTCAAGAGCTCAGAAGGATTCAAAGGTTCACATAAATAAATGTTAGGGACCAAGAGAGTGGGCTAGGAAGACAGGGAGACACCAGAAAATTCAATCCTTCCTACACATGGCAACTCTGCCTCAGCCATATTGTGTCTATGCAGTGTAACCAGATCATTGATTTGTGAAGGAGAAGGGGGTTTTTAGTGAATTTTAGAAATTTTTTATATATATTTATTTTTTTAACACAAGCATACCAGTGGATTTTCACATGAAATCTATTGATAACTACAAGTCATTCAACATTTAAGAACCACTGGGTAGGTAACTCTGAGTGAGTCCACCAAAAGCCATCAATTCTTAGGGAATGAAGTCCTCCTGTTTGCTAGTTATGATCACCTCACTGGTGATTTTATTAATTTTTTAATTATAAACTGGTTGTACTTTTTTTTTGAAGCACCATGATTTACATCACAGTATAATGATAAGGTTTTATGCGTACCACATTTCAATACCATATCCTGCAACAAAGCATCCACTTCCCTCCACCACTGTCTCAAAGTCTCCATCCAATCACTACCCCCACTCCCACTGTCATTAGTCAACTTAGTTCTTCAAACCAATTCTCAGATTCTATTGTTTTTGACCATTAGGCCAAAAGCCATTAGACCATTCTCATATTGTTTTTTTTATCTCCCACACATGCAAGAGCATTTTTGCCCGTGGAATCCAGAGATACTAAGCTATATGATAGCTGATTTAATGTGTAATCTTGAAGGTGGGAGCTATAGAGACAGTTCAGAAGTTAAAACACTTGCTTCAAATGTGACTGACCCCAGTAATCAATCTCTGGTAGAACTGGGAGTATCCCCAAAGCATCAAAAAACCCTAGTGACAGGGGTTTGGAAGGATGCCTGGGATAAAGTTAACATTCAAATCTATGAATTTTATATAAATTATATTTTCCCCATAATGTGGGTGGACCTTATGCAATCATTTTATGACACTAATAAAACAAAAAGTAGAGTAGGGCCTGGGTGGTGGGGGGATTGAGGGCAGAGAAATAATACAGTAGTAAAGGTTTTTTACCTTGCATATGCCAACCCAAGTTTGATTCCATATGATCCCTTGAGACCTGTGATGCAAACCCTAAGCACGGTGCCATAAGTAAACACTGAGCAGATCTGGGTGTGACACAAAACCAAAATTAATAATAATAATAAAGAGCCTCCCTAAGTAAGAGAAAATACAGTTTTGAACTTTCTTTTTTTTTGAGGTGCAGAACAGAAACTTTATTCATCGACATCGAATACTTTTTTTTATTGCTGCACTGTTTTTTTTATAATTTATTTATTTTTTAATTGGTGAGTCACAGTGAGGGTACAGTTACAGATTCACACATTTTCGTGCATGTTTTTCCCTCATGCAATGTTCAAGAGCCCATCCCTCCACCAGTGTCCATTCTCCACCACTTATGAACCCAGTATCCCTCCCACCCCCCTACCCCATCCCCCCCACCCTGCTCCGCCTCTGTGGCAGAGCATTCCAATTTGTTCTCTCTCTCTCTCCTTTTGGGTGTTGTGGTTTGCAATAGGGGTATTGAGTGGCCATCATGTTCAGTCTCTAGTCTACTTTCAGCGTGCATCTCCCTCCCTGCTTTGGATTTCCAATCACATTTTACTTGTTGTTCCCTTCTCTATCTGAGCTGTGTTTTCCCCAGAATGTGAGGCCAGCTTCCAAGCCATGGAGCCAACCTACTGGTACATATTTCTACTATTTTTGGGTGTTTGTCTCCTACTCTTTTATTTTATATTCCACAGATGAGTGCAATCTTTCTATGTCTGTCTCTCTCTTTCTGATTCATTTCACTTAGCATGTTGATCGACTTATATGCAAAGTTTATGACTTCATTTTTTCTAACATCTGCATAGTATTCCATAGTATAGATGTACCAGAGTTTCTTCAACCAGTCATCTGTTCCAGGGCACTCGGGTTTTTTCCAGATTCTGGCTATTGTAAACAGTGCTGCGATGAACATATAAGTGTGGATATCATTTCTACTATACTTTTTTGCTTCTCCGGGATATATTCCCAGCAGTGGTATTGCTGGGTCAAATGGGAGCTCAATTTCTAATTATTTGAGAAGCGTCCATATTGTTTTCCAAAAGGTCTGAACCAGTTGGCATTCCCACCAGCAGTGTAGAAGGGTCCCTTTCTCCTCACGTCCTCTCCAACAGTGGTTGCTTTTGTTCTTTTGGATGTGTGCCATTCTCTGTGGTGTGAGGTGGTATCTCATGGTTGTTTTGATCTGCATCTCCCTGATGATTAGTGATGCAGAGCATTTTTTCATGTACCTTTTAGCCATTCATATCTCTTTCTTGGAAAAGTTTCTGTTCATTTCTTTGACCCATTTTCCGATGGGGTTGGATGTTTTCTTCTTGTAGAGCTCAACTAGTGCTTTGTATACCCTTGATATCAATACTTTATCAGATGGGTACTGGGTGAATATCCTTTCCCACTCTGTATCTTCAAAGATGACACAGAACTAAGCAATCAAGTAAAAACAGAGATAAACAAATGGGACTACATTAAACTAAGAAGTTTCTGCATCGCAAAAGACACAGGGATCAGAATACAGTTTTGAACTTTCTACATAATCTGTTTGACCATATTAAAGATTTTGGAGTCATCAGCCTCCATAGCAATATAAGCCAATTCTTATTTTTCATAAACAAATTATCCTTTCTATAATGACCCATTATATTGTTTCTACTTCTCTGGAGAACCCTAATTGATAAAACCAACATAATCAAAATTATATAGGTAGTTCAGGGAAAAGGAAAAAAAAAGACCAGAAAAGAAATTTTCTAATTCTTTATCTAGAGTATAATCTAGTATATTGTAATGAAGCAATAATCATGGAATGGTAGATGACAATATGGATATGCACAAGTGTATGTTTGCATGTGCATCACAAAAAGCCTAACACACAACACAAAATGTATATTTCTCAAAATGTATTTGTAGCTCTCCAGAATCCTGTAGGTGCTTTTTATATGCAGATTTCTAGGCCTAGCTCCAGATCTATGGAATCCTGCTCTCTGTAATTAAGGTCCAGGAATTTAGCTCTTGGCCATTCCTTGTGATGATTCCACACACTGAAGTTTGAGAACACTAGAGTACTAAAGAGGACGTATTTAAATGAGAAACCTTGTGCTTCAGAGTACAGTGTACTTCATACATCACAGCACAGAGAAGTGAGGACTGAGTAGGTAAGCGTTGTAAAGCACTTATGCATAATTAGCATTTGATTAACAGTAGCTATTGTTACTAAACTTATCCTCAATGTGTATTCTAGAACATTTTCTATATCTTGCTAATCAATAGATGGTGATTCTCACAATGGTACTTTAGGTCTTGAAACGCTTTGAAATGCAAAGATCAATTGGTTAGTTGCTCAGGATTCATTTTATGTGTATTCTTTGTAATTTGATAATGTATGTATAGTATCTATGGTCCAAGATCTCACCATTCTACAAGGAAGTAATCAGCAACATAAAGAGAGAGGTTCCACAGGGCGATACCATTTCACTGGAACTCTTCAGTGCCACCCTCGAGAATGTCATGTGATGACTGGAATGGGAAAGAATGGGAGTGAAGATAGACAGTCAGCAACTACACCACCTCTGCTTCGCTGGTGACATTGTTCTAATAACACCAAATATCAGCCAAGAGGCACGAACGCTGGCTGACTTCAACCGTGAGTGTGGAAAGGTAGGACTGCAGCTGAATCTCACGAAGACAATGTTCATGAGAAATGACTAGTTCTTGATATTCCGTTTGCTCTCAATGGAACGAACATCTCCAAATGCAGCAGTTATGTGTACCTAGGTCAAGAACTCAACATAACAAACAACCTGGCACCTGAGCCACGCAGGAGGAAGAAAGCAGCATGGAACGCCTTCAAGAGCATCGAAGAAGTGGTTAAGAGGAAGAAGAACCTCCAGCTCCAGGAACATCTTTTCAACTCCACTGTTCTTCCTGCACTAAAATACACCTCACAGACCTGGACCCTATGAAAACAGGATGAGAATGCTATTCAGGTATCTCAAAGAGGAATTGAAAGAGCTATGCTTGGAATATCATGTTTCAGTCAAGTCAGAGAAGGAATCTGGAGTTCTGACCTCCGTCAACGATCAAGAATCAGGAATGCTGTCTCGTTTGCCAAGGCATTGAAAATCAGGTGGGCCAGACACATAATGCGATTTAGAGATGACTGCTGACTAGAGCTGGATTCCACAGGATGTCAAAAGAACGCATGGCCACCCACCTATGACATGGTCAGACTTCTTCATAAAAACACTGAATGAAAGGTTTGAGGCTCTTCATGTTCCTGGAGTGAGCAGACATCATTGGGCTACACTAGCACTCGACAGGGACGAATGGAGACATTACTGGTGCCCTCTCGAGCAAATCAATGAGCAACAGGATGACAAGTGATACAAGTGATATCTGTGGTAACTCTAGAAATTAGGATATTTGATTAACTTAAACACTACATTTACCGCTGCACTAGAGCTGTTACCAACTGGATTCCACAGGATGTCAAAAGACCACAGGGCTGCCCACCTATGAGATGGCCAGACTTCTTTGTCAAAACCCTGAACAAACAGTTTGAGGCTCTGTATCTGTTCCTGGAGTGAGCAGATACCATTAGGCTACACTAGCACTCGACAGGGATGAATGGAGATGTTACTGGAGCCCGCTCAAGCAAATCGAAATCAACAGGATGACAAGTGATACAAGTGACAAACACTACATTTGGCTATAAGATATAACAGAGTTTGTTGTATATGTGTGGCATGGAGTATGAAAACAGTGAGAAGAATTGACTTAGGTTTCATGGTCTTTCTGCAATCCACTGATTCTTTTCACTTCTGCAAGGATTAAACCTATATTTTATTTATGACTCAGTTTACCAGTTCCTTATTCAAACAACCTGAGTAGCAGAAAACCAAGTACAAATGTTTACTCAATTAAACTTTCACACTATCATAAATATTTTGACCCAATATTTTCTTTCACTGAAAAGTAGGCATAATAATATCTAAGGAAGTTCTACGGCTTGGAAGCCGGCCTCACATGCTGGGGGAAGGGCAGCTCAGACAGAGAAGGGAACACCAAGTAGAGGGTATCGGGTGGACCCACTCGGGTTGGGAGATGCAAGCCAAAAGTAGACTATAGACCAAACATGATGGCCACTCAATATCTCCACTGCAAACCACAACACCGAAAAGGAGAGAGAGAACAAAAGGGAATGCCCTGCCACAGAGGCGGGGTGGGTTGGGGGGGAGAATGGGATGGGGTGTTGGGAGAGATCCTCGGATCTCTGGTGATTGGCCAGGGACAGTCAAACCAAGCTCAAAATAGTTGTTTCTTATAGAGGAAGTGGTTAGAGACTAGATGAATATTAGTAATCTAATCACTAGATCAGTGTTGGTGAAGAGTGGTTCTAAATATTAGCTTAAAAGCAGGATAATACCTCTACATGTGACCAATATCACAAGCAATTTACCAGATTCATATCAGTGACAGTTTACTAGATCAAACAAAGAAGCAATACAAAAAAGTGCAAGTGCAAGGTTTCATCAAAATTCCTCATTCATTAATCTATTCAACTAGTCATATCAAGGCCAACCGTGTGTAAAGTACTGCTCTAAAGAAAAGACAGTCAAGAGCCAAAAAACATGGTCCTTGTCCCAGAGTTAGAATTTAACCTTGACCAGGATTGTTTTTTTTCCCCTCACTTTAGTGTTATAACAAAATGACACAATGCTATTTGCGGACTTGCTGTACCACACAGTTCTTGACGCCCACTGTGATGCCTGCTCATGAAAGAAACCACAGATGCTGAAACATGATAGAGATTAAAATCTCTCCCCATCATTTTGAAGGAAACAGGAGGCAAGCCATCTGAGAAATTAAGCTGAGGCTTTCTGCAGGCCTTCCTGCCTTCATTTTCTATCCCAACAAAGTAAAGAAGAAAGAATAAGTAATTTGTGGTGTTTTCTTCAATTTCCAAAAGTGTTTGTGAGGAGTTACCAGAAAAAAAATTCCAATTATCTAGCACTCAAGAATTTCAACTTCCATCTTTTAAGCTGAAATTACTTTTCATACTTCATTCTAAGACCAAGGAAAAAAAGAGGATTAAGATCCTATTGATGGACTAGTGTGGCAAAGTACATCTCTTCACTGTGAGTTTAAGATTCTTTCCACTTCGCTTCAAATTGTCTCTAACAAACCTGCAGTTCTAAATTCAGGTACCCAGATAATGGGGTATCAATATTACATATTGGATCCTAGTTGAGACAGAAAATTAAAGACCTTCCATATACACACAGGGCAAGATTGCTTCAGCTTTGTCCCATCGTGGAGATGTGCAGTGTTTCAAGATTGTATAGCAATAAAGTTTGGTGCAGTTTCATTTCACTACGGCATTAGTGTCTATTTAGAAAGCAAGAAAAATTAGAAAACATTTTTGTAAAATTCTGGAATTCAGAGAGAATTATTAAAAGCATAAAATACTTAGAAAAAGTATTTTTATAAACATTTAGAAAATATTTTGGTTCTTATTGACCTAATTTAAAAACAGGATCTTTATCAAGGTATAAATTTCCATTTCTTTAATGCATATCCTGGAATCAGAACCATGAGAATTTATTAAGAATATCATAGGCTGGGGGCTGAAGTGATAGCACAGCGGGTAGGGTGTTTGCCTTGCACGTGGCCGGCCCAGGTTTGAATCCCAGCATCCCATATGGTCCCCTGAGCACCGCCAGGGGTAATTCCTGAGTGCAGAGCCAGGAATAACCCTTGTGCATCACCAGGTATGACCCAAAAAGCAAAAAAATTTAAAAAAAGAAAGAAGAATATCATAGGCTGTTCATTTATGTTAACTCACCACAAAATAGCACCTAATATCTCATGATAACCATGGCACTTGTCTGTATGTAATACTTAATGATTTGTAGTTAATATATCAAGACTCTTCCACAGCTAGGTTAGATCATGATCCTTAGTGTCCTGCCACAGACTCTTTATTTTCTTGGGATTACTATGGCAACCCCAGCTCACTAAAAAACAGGTGAGAAGGAGGTAATTCAAATTCAGCTGTGAATTCAAAAAAAAAGCACTACAGCCAAATGTCTTCTGCAGTATGCCTTCTTGTTAGCCATAGAATCTTAGCCAAGCTCCAAACTTCAGTGCATAGTTTTCATGTAAAATAGTAGTATGTAATTTATAACATTGGTCTGAAATTGAATTCATTGAAATAAAGTATGAAAGAACCATCTGTATTCAGTAATAAAAACTATAAATAGTAACTATTAGTCTCCTATGTGGACATCTAACTACACACAAGAGCAATGATAAAGAATTTACATCAAAACTACATGAATGTGGGGCTGGAGCGATAGCACAGTGGGTAGGGTGTTTGCTTTGCACGCGGCCGACCCGGGTTTGATTCCCAGCATCCCATATGGTCCCCTGAGCACCGCCAAGGGTAATTCCTGAGTGCAGAGCCAGGAGTAACCCTTGTGCATTGCCGGGTGTGACCCAAAAAGCAAAAACAAACAAACAACAACAAAAAAAAAACTACATGAATGTGTATATATAGGTGTATCACTGTATCACTGTCATCCAGTTGCTCATCAATTTTCTCTAGTGGGCACCAGTAACATCTCCACTGTGAGACTTGTTATTACTGTTTTTGGCATATCGAATACGCCACCGGTAGCTTGCCAGACTCTGCCAGGCAGGCAAGATACAAGATACTCTTGGTAGCTTGCCGGGCTCTCCGAGAGGGGCAGAGGAATTGAACCCAGGTCTGCCACGTGAAAGGTGAATGCCCTACCCTCTGCGCTATCACTCCAGCCCATATACATATATATATATATAATATGATTCACCAAAAATAGTTATGTTTTGTGAGAGGATCATCACTGGGAAAATTTCTTAATTGAAATGTAATGGCTTCTACCACTGATAACTGAGTGCAGCTAACAAAAAGTTCAACTCTGTTCTTATTACAGTGAAAAATAAATCCACAACTAATTCATTCCCATGAAAACTGGAAAGGGGAACTAAATAAACTGTTATCAATGACTTTCACTTCAGCAGAGAGTAGTTCATCAAATTCTTAGCCGATTGGAAAAAGAGTACTTACAGGTCTGGGGAGACTTAAGAGAGAACATAATCTTTCACTATTTGGCTATATTAACAAAACAGCTTAAAGTATATACTCCAAGACATCCTGACTCACATTTGATAAAGAAACCAATAACCAAAGGAACATGTTGACAAGGTTCTGTCAGTCTTAGTAAATTAATATCATGAATGCTCATCACACAATGAATTTGGACACTCAAAGTGACTAATCATATTACCCTTATTGATTTTTAGATTTCTTGACTAGCCTTGTGGGTCATTAAATATTTATCAGAATATAATCAACCAGACAATCAACAGACCTTGTTACTGATACAAGTTTTTGTTTTTAAGTCATGTCCAACAATTTACTACTTTTTATAGCTAGAGTGATAAAACTCAGGATTAATTTAATGACAGTCTTCCTGCCTTTAATAAAACAACTTTCCTATATAAACATATATAGTGCTGGTATGTATGTTGGAATTATTACTGCAAAGGGCCAGAATCCAAATTTAGATTAGTTTAATAAAAATGAAAGCCTATAGGAAAAATGTTAAAATATCTTTTGTTATTAAGGAATTGGGCTGGAGCGATAGCACAGCGGTAGGGCTTTCGTCTTTCACGCGGCCGACCCGTGTTCAATTCCTCCACCCCTCTCGGAGAGCCCAGCAAGCTACCAAGAGTATTGCACCCACACGGCAGAGCCTGGCAAGCTACCCGTGGTGTATTGGATATGCCATAAACAGTAACAATAAGTCTCACAATGAGAGACGTTACTGGTGCCCTCTCAAACAAATGGATGAGCAACG
The DNA here is from genome assembly GCF_027595985.1 of Sorex araneus. NCBI lineage: Eukaryota > Metazoa > Chordata > Mammalia > Eulipotyphla > Soricidae > Sorex > Sorex araneus. The sequence continues at coordinate 230,586,518 of NC_073313.1, read as the reverse complement.
GAATGACAGTGACAGTAATTAAGGAATTGAATACTTAACTTCAGCCAGTATGGACCTTTCCACAATCTAACCCTACGAAGGTTCTAGCTCTGACCAGCATAAATATGATTTTCAGAAGTTCTTGGGTTTCACAGCTTACAAATTTCCAAAACAAAAATGAAACGATTGCCAGTTCACTTGAAAATTTCAATAGGAAGACCCAGTTTGAGTCAGATGCTCACTCCTGCTCAGTCCACTATCTCCCTGGTAAGAGAAATGATTATCTATTTCAGCAGCTCAATACGTTTACTGAGAACTCTCCGTAATATTTTCCACAAGGGTTGAACCAGACAACATTCCCCATCAGCAGTGGACCTGGGAATACTGGTAGAGGGAAGTTTACAGTGGTGGTGATACTGGTGCCAGAATATTCTATGTCTAAAATTCAACATTTAATAACTTTGAAACTCATTGTCCTTTAATAAAATAAAACAAAGTAAAAAATAAAACATAAACAGAAAGTCCCTCTATCCAGAATAATACAAGAAATACACTGTCTGCCTGGTTTTTTTTTATGTGACACCCAAACTTTATTAACCAAATTGAAAAGGTGCCTGACATTAAAGTGGAGATTTTACTTTTCTAATTCAGCAATAGATTACCAGAACAGCCACTCTAAACTTTTTTACTTTTGTATACTTTAAACTCAATTTAATTCTACTATGAAGAATCTCTTTAATTTGATTTATTCCCCCTTTATTCCTGTTATTTTTGCCAATAGAATCATATAATTGAAAGCACCTTCGAGTGATATGAAGTCCTAAAGCATCCTGCCTTTATTTTTCTCAGTGTATTTTGTCCTGGTCTAATCTCAAGGTCTTTGATCCACTTCAAATTTTATTTTTGGGTGAGTTGTGAGATATGAGTCCAACTTCCTTTTTTCATTTGTGGTTTTTCCAGTTTTCCCAACAGCACTTGTTAGAAAGGCTACCTTTACTCCACTTCATGTACTCATATCTTTTGTTATAAACAGTCCTTAGATCTGGAGGTTTGTCTTTTGGGTCTTGCTTCAAGCCCCTTGGTCAGAGAATCTAGCCTTATTCCAGTACCATGCTCTTTTTATTACTATAACTTTATAGTATAGCTTCAAGTCAGGTGATACAATTCATCTAATTTCTTTTTTTTAATTTTTATTAGTGAATCACCGTGAGGTACAGTTATAGACTTACAAACTTTCGTGCTTACATTTCATTCATACAGTGGTTGAGTGCCCATCCCTCCACCAGTGCCCATTTTCCACCACCAATGGTCCCAGCATCCCTCCCATCACCCCCATCTTATACTCCCCTATTCCACCCCACCTCTGTGGCAGGGCATTCCCTTTTGCTCTCTCTCTCTTTTGGGGTGTTGTGGTTTGCAGTAGAGGTATTAAGTGGCCATCATGTTCTGTCTATAATCTACTTTCAGCCCACATCTCCCATCCCAAACCCTTTGCTTGGTGGTCCCTTCTCTATCTGAGCTGCCTTTTCCCTCAGCATGCAAGGCCAGCTTCTAAGCTGTGGAGTAATCTTCCTGATACTTATCTCTACTGTTCTTGGGTGTTAGTCTCCCATTCTGTTACTTTATATTCCACAAATGAGTGCAATCTTTCTATGTCTGCCCCTCTCTTTCTGACTCATTTCACTTAACATGATACTTTCCATGTTGATCCACCTATATGCAAATTTCATTACTTCATCTTTTCTAACAGCTGCACAGTATTCCATTGTGTAGATATACCAAAGTTCCTTTAACCAGTCATCTGTTCTAGGGCACTTGGGTTTTTTCCAGATTCTGGCTATTGTAAACAGTGCTGCAATGAACACATAAGTGCAGATGTCATTTCTACTATACTTTTTTGCATCTCTGGGGTATATTCTCAGAAGTGGTATTGCTGGGTCAAATGGGAGCTCAATTTCTAATATTTTGAGGAGCGTCCACACTGTTTTCCAAAAGGGCTGCAAGGAACTTTCCTCAATATAGTCAAAGCCATCTACCACAAGCCTATGATAAGTATCATCCTTAGTAGGGAAAAACTAAGAGCCTTCCCTCTAAGATCAGGGACAAGACAAGGATGCCCAATCTCACCACTTCTGTTCAATATAGTACTGGAATTACTTGCAATAGTGATTAGGCAAGAAAAAGATATTAAGGGTATTCAGGTAGGAAAGGAAGAAAGCAAGCTCTCACTATTCGCAGATGATATGATACTATATTTAAAGAACCCTAAAACCTCTACCAAGAAATTCCTAGAAACAATAGACTTGTATAGCAAACTTGCAGGCTATAAAATCAATACCCAAAAGTCCATGGCCTTTTTACACGCAAATTATAAGAGAAAAGAAACGACATGAAAAAAGCAATCCCTTTCACAATTATGACTCAGAAAATCAAGTACCTTATAATCAGTTTAACTAAGGAGGTAAAGGACCTGTACAAAGAGAACTACAAAACACTACTTCAAGAAATAAAAGAGGGGCCTGGAGTGATAGCGATAGCACAGCAGGTAGGATGTTTGCCTTGCATGCGGTCAACCCAGATTCTATTCCCAGCATCCCATGTGGTCCCCTGAGGACCTCCAGGAATAATTCCTGAGTGTATGATCCAGGAGTAACTCCTGTGCATCTCTGGGTGTGACCCAAAAAAAGAGGATATGAGTAAATGGAAACATATCCCCCGCTCATGGATTGGGAGAATTAACATTGTTAAAATGGCAATACTCCCCAAAGCATTATGCAGATTCAATGCAATCCCTATAAGGATGCCCATGACATTCTTCAAACAAATGGAGCAAATACTCCTGAAATTCATATGGAACAATAAGCACCCATGAATAGCCAAAGCAATTCTTGGGTAAAAAAATAACCTCAAACTCTACTACAAAGCGGCAAAACAGCGTGGTACTGGAACAGAAGCAGAACTGCAAACCAATGGAAGAGGGTTGAATATCTTGACACACACCCTCAAATATATGATCATGGAATCTTTGATAAAGGAGCAAGAAATGTGAAGTGGAGCAAGGAAAGCCTCTTTAACAAATGGTGCTGGCAAAACTGGAAAGCTACATGCAAAAACATGGGCTCAGAACTATACCTAACACCATGCACAAAAGTCAGGTCAAAGTGGACTAAAGACCTCAACATCAGACCAGAATCCATCAAGTACATAGAAGATAAGGTCGGCAAAACCCTCCACGACATTGAAGCTAAAGATATCTTTAAAGGTCACACACCATTGGCCAAGTAAGTGGAAACAGAGATAAACAAAATAGGACTAACTTAAACTGAGAAGCTTCTGCACCTCAAAAGATACAGTGACCAGAATACAAAGACAGTCTGCAGAATGGGAAAGGATATACATCCAATACCCATCTGATAAGGGGTTGATATCAAGGATATACAAGGCACTGGTTGAACCTACAAAAAGAAAACATCCAACCCCATCAAAAAATGGGGTGATGAAATGAACAGAAACTTTCTCAAAGAAGAAATTCAAATGGCTAAAAGGCACATGAGAAAATGCTCTACATCACTAATCTTAAGGGAGATGCAGATCAAAACAACAATGAGATATCATCTCAGACCACAGAGACTGGCCCACATCCAAAAGAATAAAAGCAATCGGTGTTGGCGTGGGTGTGGTAAGAAAGGGACTCTCCACTGCAATGCTGGTGAGAATGCCAACTGGTGTCTGCTCTTTTGATTTCAATGGATTCATTTGACTAAACAAATGCTCTCTGATAAACTCATTGAAATATAATCAATAGCCATTGGCTACTTGAGTGCAGTGCTAGGAGTAACACTTAAGCATCACCAGTTTGCCCCTAAAACAAACAAAGAAATAAATGAAAATCTGAAAAGAGATCAGAGAGACAGAACAGTGAGTAAGGTGATATCTTGCACACAACTGACCTGAGTTTGATCCCTGACCCCCACTTGCTCCCTGGAATCCCACCAGGAGTGATCTCTGAACACATAGCCAGGAGTAAGCCCTGAATATTACCAGGTATAGCTGCAAAATCCAGAGAAAAAAATCTGAAAACAACTCATATGTAATCAAATGAGAATGAATAAATAAAAGTCGGCTATATGAATGAAAAAAATAATAGCCATTTGATACTTAGTATATCCTATTCAATGTGATCTAGATCCACAAAAAATCATTCATTCATTGATTAATTCAACAAATAACTTAGTGCCCATCTGATTAAGTTCACAGATTTAAGTCCTTCAAAAACTCCTGTCTTTATTCTATTTAACGTTTAAACAGCCATACATTCAAGGAGAAGCTACATTTTCCAATATACATGTGAAATCATCCACATGAAAAATTATTCTACCTTATTTGCTACCAAATAGGCCACCAAAAGAGCAAGGAATCAGTCCACCCTCATCCCACTACTTTTTGCTAAAAATAATCCGATTTTTAAGAGTTCTTAAAGGCATTTTGGAGTCAGCTTGTCCAAAATAATATGTTTGTTTCTTCACAAATCTGATTCTATCCCAATGTTTTCAGTTGATGGTGTCTTTTTTCATATTAAAAGGTGACCTCGGGGTCATATTGGAATCTGTCTCCTCTTACTCACTTCTTGTATATGAGAAGTTTTTTCTACACCTGAATTCTCTCTACCATTTTGCATTCCATTTATCACGCTCCCCACTACTACTATCTGAATTAAGCTAACATCACCCTCAGTCTGGACAATTATAACATTTTCGACTGTCCTCTTTGTTTACTCTCAAAACCACTCAACATTCATTCTAACAGCGAGAAATTAATTCAAACTAATTCAAATCCTCAACAGTTTTATGGTTTTCCATCACTCTTGAAACAAAATCTTAACTTTTCATTGCTACAAATCTATCTCTCCCAGTCTTCGCTGCTGATCAGAATTGCCTGAGGAGCTCTTAACAATACCTTAATACCACCGAATTAATTATCTGAGTCTCTAGAGGTAGGTTAGACATGGCATGGCATTGCTGTTTGCTTGTTTGTTCATGTAATTTTAAGTGTGCTTTTAGAGGTGATAATTACTTCTCTCTATAGACCAGCCTCTACCTTCCACTCAGATTTCATCTGCTGCAACTGTCCCCTCTGTTTTCACTCTGCACCATCATCAGCCTTTATTTCCCTTAAATTACAGTTTCTCTCCTTTACCTGGAAAGTTTTTTCCCTATCCACCACTTCCCACTATGAATCACCTTCACATCATTTGTTCCTCCTCATTCAAGTCTCCACCTAAGTCTCACCTCTTTGAAGAGGCTTTCTGGAACACCCAATCAATACCCTTCTTCAGAGTTCCTCAAAGTGTGGTCCCTAAAGCAGCAGAGTTAATGACTTGTCAAAAATGTAAATTCTCAGGACATTGGGTAGGGTACTTATCTTGCACAGAGCCAAACTGGGTTCAATCCCTAGCACTCCATATGGTCCTGCAAGCCCTGCCAGGAGTAATACCTGTGCACAGAGTTGGGAGTAAGCCCTGACCACTGTGGGCTATGAAAACAATGTAAATTTTCAAGTATAGCAATAGACCCCTACTCTGAGCGACCCCAAAAATCTGTGTTTGAATGTATTCTTCTGGTGATTCTGATGTACACTAAAGTTTAAGAAGCGCTATTCTGTATATGCATACTGCACTGTATCGCTGTCATCCCGTTGTTCACCAATTTGCTCAAGAGGGCACCAGTAACGTCTCCTTTTTAAGACTTGTTGTTACTATTTCTGGCATATGCCAGAGTAGCTTGCCACGCTCTGACGTCCGGACAGGATACTCTCAGTAGCTTGCCGGTCTCTCTGAGAGGGACGGAGGAATCAAACCTGGGTTGGCCGCCTGCAAGGCAAATGTCCTACCCTCTGTGCTATGCTCCAGTCTGTATATGTATACATATTATATATTTTCATATTTATATATTTTATACTTATGTAAAATGTATTTATATGGCTATCACTAACTTTCTACATTTTATTATCTGATTTTATCATCTTTGTATTAGTCATCTTTGTATTAGCCATTTTTAATTACTTGTCCCGATCTGAAATATAAGCTCCATAGAAACTTATGGTCTCTCACAAGACTTATAAAACTGCTCAATCTTCCCAATGAGACTAGTCTCTGGGACCTTCTCAAAATGGGAGAGAATGGATCCCCCTCCCTGCTGGAAGGCCCACACCTGACATCTTCCTGCATATAAGTGACCTAGCTTCACAACTGAACCTCATCAAGCCACGAGGTGACAGGATTATTCTGGCTCCATAGCTCCTCAAAATTTCATATTTTTGACAATCCAGAAGAAGCACAGTAAATTTGATGAGAAAGTTGTATAGAAGCCCAACAAACTCAGTGAGTGAAAGCAGTAATACAGAAATAAGGCTCATCTAGAAGCACCAATCAGCTCAGTGAGTGTTCAGACAATGATTTTAGTAGCCCCATTGTGAGGTATAACAATTATCACAAATTATATTTTATTTTGATATGTTTTTGAATACATCTATTTGCCATCTTGTAGCAAGCAATATAAAAGTAAATTTGTTTGTGCTACGAACAAAAATTATATTCTCTATGTAGTACAGGAATAGTAACAGATATAAAACAGAAAAAGTAACAGAAAGCATAATGTGGACTAGCATTAAATATCTTAAAAGCATAAATAAAAGATTGATGTTTTATAAAATGTATAAGTCAAAGCTCAGGAATAACCTAGTATATGCACCAGAAAATCATGAAGATGTTCACTTTCTGAAGATTTATTTATATATACAAAAACAGTATCATTCACTACACCTGACAAATTTCATTCTTTCTCTGTCTCTGTCTGTCTCTGTTTATCTTCCTCTATCTCTCTCACACACAAACTCATATAAGATATGGTTTTATACTACCCTCTTTATCTTTTCCTTTTTATATAAATTAATATTTCTTTAATGAGATTTAGTTTCTTTTTATCCTCTTTTTAATTTTTCTTATTTTTAAATGAATCACCACATCATTTTAATGTCACATTAAAGAGTAAAGAATTCTGGCCGGCAGGTAATGCAACACCGGAGAATGCTCCAGGCCCCAAACTAAGCCGATAACACTGGGATGCCCCAGATGGAGCAGATGCAGTCTCCCCACCTTCTCCAGATGGAATCCCGGTGACACTGAGTTTCTACAAACACGGCTCCAGTATGTGGGGACAAGATTATTTCTTAATATGCAAAGTGAGCAATGGAAAATAGATGATCTTCCTTAGAAGGCAGACTTGAATGGTGATGTTGGATATCCAAGCAAAATATAGTGTCCAAAACTATAGAGAGCCCCAGAGGCACACAAATCAAGTTCAGAACCCAGCGGCTTCTTGAAGAAATGCCTCTAGACTGTGAACCAAGCTACGACCTCATACCACCCTGGGAAAGGAAAGGCTTTTGTCCCTAGGCCTTTCCTTCTGGCAGTGGCGGCATGGGGACTGCCATCATTCAGAGCCCATTGGACAGAGGTACAAGTTTGCAGTGATGGGGCGCATGGGAAATCTTGGAATGAGGGGGTGGTACCAGTGCTTCTCCCTGCCCAGACGAGACCCCGAGAAGCCACCCACAGACAACTCCTCTGCTCCAGAATGGCCATGATCCCAGAGGCAGACAAACCAATTTCAGAACCCAGTGGCTTCTAGAATAAATCACTCTGGATTTAATTACTAAATACCAGAAATCCAAAATCATATATTCTTTATTACCAGCAATAGAAAACAAATTATCAAATGATGCCTTTTCAGCAGGTCTGATTGTTGGGGGAAATTTCCAAATAATAATAGTGGGGTTTCTGTCCAAATATTGAATGTAATCAAAGTAAAGAGAGAGTAAAGTGAAAGTTATCTGCCACATGGGCAGGGTGGGGGGTAGGATGGTGGGTATACTAGGGTTCTTGGTGGTGTAACATGTGCACTGGTGAAGGGATGGGTGTTTGATCATTGCATGACTGAGACTGAAACCTGAAAGCTTTGTAACTGTTCTCACGGTGATTCAATAAAAATTAGCTAAGTAATTAATACATTAAAAAATATGAGGTAGTGGGGTGGAGACTGTGGATAGAAAATTGAGGGCATTGGTGGAAGGAAAGGTCACACTAGTAGTGTAATTGTTGAAACATTGGATGCCTGAAACAACTGTATTACAAATACCTTTGCAAATCTTAAAAAGGAAACATGATCTATCTCTCTTTCTCTCTCTTCTGTTCATTTGTTTGTTTGGGGCCATATACAGCAATGTTTCAGGGGTTACTACTGGCTCTGCACTCAAAAATTACTCCTAGCAGTGCTTTGGAGACCATATAGGAGGCCTCTGGATGGAACCTCAGGTCGGCTGTGTGAAAGACAAACACCCTATCAGCTCTACTATCGCTCCAGCTCCATGATTTCTCTTATGTAATAATTAAAATACTGCCTAACACAGTGTAAGTAGATAAGCATTTATCAAATAAATTGCCCACAAACTAATTCAGCCCTTTCCCCACCCATCAGTAATTCTAAGGGTTAGTTTGGATTTTGACTGATTTTGGGTTTGATTTGGATTTGGATCGGGTTGGGTTGGGTTGGATTGGGCTGGATTTCCTCAAGAGTTAGTACTCTGAGAAAGACAGTAATGGTGCAAATAAGTAGGTCTCAGAAAACAATACCGAAATCCAACTGAATGACCACATTAGTCAACAGAAGGAAAGTTTTGTTCTTTGGGGAGGTCGGGGTTGTTTGTTTGCTTTGCTTTATCAAAATAGTTTTATCTAAAGAAATTTTCTTAGAGAAGTGTGATGAAAGAGAAGGAGAAAAAGATATGTGTTCAAGAGAGAACACAGGTTTCTCCAGAATGAGAAAAGCCCGGAAGGGAACTTTTTAAAGCATTGAACATGATAGGTTTATACAAATGTGAAGTAATTGCTATCTGTGACTAATGCACAGCTGTAAAGTTTCATTAAATCTCATGTAAACTTCCAAGGCTTTTTCCAAGTCAGATAAAGTTCCAAGACAAGAGCAATCAGGAAGGTATCTTGAAAGCAAAGAGGAGGTTAGTTAGTCAAATGAGAGGTCAGGACAAACCCAAAACAAGGGGCATTTTCCCCCTGACTCAAGATCTCAAGAAAAATCAGTAGCTAGCTTTTTGTCCATATGTGTTTCTCTTTAACAGATAGCTCTTTGCCCACACTCCACCCACACATCATTCCTAATAAGTGGAAAATACTGTCTTTATTTAAGCTTCTTTAGATTATAGTGAGAATATTTACAGATCTTTGTCATTTTCAATCTTCTGTTTCTGTGTATGACCTGTTTTATAGCTTTCTTTTAGGCTGTCTTTTTCCAGATGATGGTAATTAAACATATTCTTGCTTATAATGTGGGCTATCATTATTTTTTCCAGTTTGTGTGTCACCCGACTTTGTTTTTAATGATTCCTCCCTCACTAAGATAAAACTGTATTTATTCATATAAAATAACAGAATAGGAGACTAACACCTAAGAATAGTAGAGATAAGTACCAGGAGGTTGGCTCCAAGGCTTGGAAGCTGGCCTCATATGCTGGAGGAAGAGGCAGCTCACATAGAGAAGGGAACACCAGGTAAAGTGTGGTTTGAGGACCCGCACGAAATGGGAGATGTGCACTGAAAATAGAATATAGACCAAACACGATGGCCATGCAGTGCCTTTGTTGCAAACCACAGCACCCAAAAGGAGAGAGAGATCAAAAGGGAATGCCCTGCCACAGAGTTGGGGTGGGTTGGGAGGGTGGGGTGGGAGGGTGGGAGGGATACTGGGAACACTGGTGGAGGGGACTGGGAACTGGTGGAAGGATGTAAACAAAATGCAATCATGAAAGCTCATAAGTTGGTAACTATAACTCATGGTGATTCACTAATAAAAAACAAAAACTGTATTTATTCAAATATACCTATCTATCTTGGATTGGGTATGTGGCCCAGTGGCAAGCAGCATCCCTTAAATGCATGAGTCTAAGTTTCAATCCCTTGCACTGCCAAACAAAAAAAAAAGTCATATATGCCAATCTTTTACTTAAGCATTTCTAATTTTTATGTCAATAAAAAAGTATATTAAAATATTCACTAGTTTTCCTACTACTACTTCTATGTTCTTTTTTCCTGAATAAAATGTCCATTTGAAAAATTGTGCCCTCAGCATTCAGCATAGAAAAATTACCAAATTTAATGTTAACTTAAATTTATGTTCAATTATCACATGGATAATGAAGCTACAAAACACTAGGGACCACAAGCCAACACACAATCCAATGTGTGTGTGTGTGTGTACATATTTATATATACATAAATGTATATATACTTAATGTATATATCTTAATATAGTGTTAAAACATATTAATGGAAATTTTAACAAGTGTAAACCAATAATAATTTGAATATTATTAGTGCCATTAACAGTCTTAATAACTATCAAGCATTTAGTATGCTTCACACATTATAAATGCTTAAATATCTTCAACTCATTTATTATAAAAACCAGCATTTGAGGGGTTTCTGGGGTTTTTTTCAGCTATTAATTCTAAAATATTTATTGAGTAATTCTTATTTAAAGAATAATTTTAGGTGCCAAAATAGCAGTGAAAATGTCAAGAGGATCTTTCTTGCTTCTGGGTTTTTTTAATTCTTTTCCTCTTCATTTATTTAAATTTAAATTGTATATTATTTTTATAAAGTAGTTCACAATATTTGATTACATTTAATATTTGAACACAATCCCACCACCATTACACCTTCCTATCACCATATTTTGGATGTTTCCATCCTGAACCCCAAGCCCTGCCTCAAAGCAGAACCAATATAATTTGTTTTATATTGTTTGTTATGAATAAACAACTAAAAATGCTCCAAAAAAACTTTCCTTAGAGGAGAGTGTGTGAAGATTGTTGTGTTTCACCCAGGGGCCATTAAGCCCTTCTATAAAAGATTACTAATATGTTGTTAAAAGTTGAGCCTTGTGTATATATATGTATATATATGTATATACATATTTACTAATTATTAGCCCCATCTCACTCACTACTGCATCTCCCCCAAAAAACATACCCATCTCAGAATTCAGTAATGCTTTTGATTACAATATGTAACAAAGAATCTAAGGACAATTTAAAACATGATATTTCTCTCAAATAACACATATCACTTCACATCTTTTCAGTTCAAAATCCTACCTTGAACTGCTGTCATTTCTAATTAAGCATACCCAGATAAAAAATACATGTTCTATTGGGGTTCACTGAAAAATGGGGGTCTTATAGGTAAATCAAAAGCTACTCTTCAGCATCTTGTAATTAAAACCAGATTTTTAGAAAGTGTTAAAATATTATTAAAAATACTATTAACTGCAGGTGTCATTTATAACTTCAGTATATAATCTAGAACTTTCTACTTTATGATGACAGGTAACACATTTTTACTCTCTTCTCTCAAAATTCTAAAATAGGTTCAGTGTGTAATGTGTTTGTCTTGTACACAGTCAATATAGGTTGATCTGAGAGTTCCATATGGTCTCCAAAGCACCACCAGGAGTGATTCCTGAGTGCAGAGCCACGAGTAGCCCCTGAGAATCACCAGGTGTGGCCCCAAAACAAAACAAACAACAAAAGAAGAAGAAAAATCTAAAACAAAGACAACAAGGACCAAAAACACAAATTCTAATTTCAATAAAGTGATTAAAGTACAACATTTGAAAGTGGAAAGTCTATGAAAGAAAAAGTTTTTCAGAGGATAAAAACTCAAATTTATGATTACAAGAAGCAAGAGTTTTTCCCCCTGGAAATCTTTAGGAAATGTAGATACTGGGAATTTTAGAAGATGGGGAAAGAACAATTGCTAAAATGAAGACATATTCTCAATGATTGGTAGACGACAGCTGGCTTGTTCTGGCTTAAAAGACAAAACCCTCCAATGATCTCACATTGGCAGCATGAAATAAACCCTAATGTGAGTATTTACACTACAGAAATGCAGTGTTTTATCTTGCTATGTTTTATTTTCAAATAGCTAGTTGTTAAACTTTTACTAGCCCACTACCATACCTAAGTCCTAACCTTTGGCAGCCTCTAGAAATCTGAAGTTTGTTCTCAAAAGAAAGTAAGAAATGGAGGCTTCGGGTTCAAGTAGACACAAAAGAGGGCAAGTGAGAAATATGGTGCCTAAAACAGGAAAACAGGGATGAAATGTGAAGATCTGTACATTTGTCACTGAATTCTCATGAAGCCAAGGGTTCCCTTCAACCCTTCGTGAGTATCAGCCTTCAGCCTACATTTCCCTGTGGAAGACTGAAGAACCCTCTCTGAAGAAGGCTGAAGAAATATAGTGATATTTTTTAAAAGAGATTCTCAATTTAAAATCTCTATTAACTTATCTGATCAGGCATTGAAAATTTAAAACTTTCATTTTCTGAGAACTGTTTCTCAAGAAGTCACTAAAGAATACACTAAACACTTTATGTCCCCTTAAAACAGAGGAGTATACCAGGGAAGAATAGGATGTAGATATGGAAAACACAGAAAAGAAGCAATGGATATCCTCAGAATGAGAGCTGTGCTTCAGACCTTGAAAACACAGCACACACTGGGGCAGTAGGTAGAGGAATCCAAGAAGTCGAAATAGGAACAGAACTGGTAAATTAACTGGCTATTTGAGAATGTGAAACACAATAATCAGAGATTCTACAGAAATGTTAGAGGATGTGGAAAGACATAGCATTCCAAAAAACTTAACCACAGGGGGATAATGAAGCAGCTACTGACTTCCTGAGATAAAAATTACAGCAACAAACAAGAAATGCAATCATAATAGATCACTCAACTATCTAAAATATTTATATAATCATAATCCTATACTAAAAATATATGTAACAAAAAAGAAACAAACTTTACAGGAAGAAAGTAAAAATTTTCACTTTGTTTCATAGTCCAAATTATTCGGTATAGTTTTGTACTATGCAGATTTCAAATCAGGGAATGATTGGACATTACAGCAATTCTTGGCAGGATTTTTGTTTTGTTTTGTTTGAGGACAACACTTAGAGTGCTCAGATATTACTCCTGGTTCTGCACTCAAGGATTGCTACTTTTAGGGGTTAGGGTGACCATACATGGTGCCAGGGATTGAATAAATATTGGCCTCCTGCAAGGCAAGTGCCCTACTTTTGTATTCTCCAGCCCCCGTGGCAGGGTTTTTAATAAAAATAAAGAAGGAATATAAGTGTGTGAAGATCCTAAAATATAGTTGAAAGAAATTAAACTGATTGTTGGTATACAACATCCCATAATCTCAGGCCTAGCTAGGCCTGGATGTAAAGGGTTTATGTTTTGGTTACTGTAACTTTAAATGGCGGTTACTGTTTCCGTTCGTTGATTTGCATATTTACCTATGTGGCTGAATATGATTGGTTTGTATGTTAATTTTATAAATAAAAGGAGGTTGAACAGGCTGCTCTCTGGCAGGCCATAACACAAAACCTCTGGAGGCAGTCCTGTGATCCTCCCCAAAAAATATATTTATTCTCCGAGTAAAGTGCCTCTGACTCTCCAGTAAAATTGCAACATTGTTGCAACATATGGCACCCAACGCTGGGCTCGAAGATAAAGGCTCGGTGAGGAAGAAATAGAGAAAGGGGAGAGATAAAGGGAATTAAGAAAGAGGAAAAGAAGAAAAAGGGAATAAAGGAATAGAGATAGAAAGAAAGGAAAGAAGAAAAAGATAAAGGGAATAAAGAGATATATAAGAAGAAATATAGAGAGAAAGGAAGGAAAGAAGAAAAAGGGAATAAAGAAATAGAGATAGATAGGAAGGAAAGAATAAAAAGATAAAGGGAATAAAGAGATATAAAAGAAGAAATATAGAGAGAAACAATCATATATTTACTGTTGCTTTGCCTTTGAGTGATTCGGAGCTTATATCTTTATTTAAAAATTGCAGCAAGTTTTGAGAGACCGTAAACATCCTTTATACATTGTTCATATGTGAGCTCATACAGGTCTTCCTGGTCCATTAGTTCAAGGCAATGATCGAGTAGATAAGTTGGTTGCTTTAGTAATAAACGCAGAAAAATCTCATGCCTTACATCATCAAAATGCTCGTGCGTTGAAAATCAAATATACCCTTACTTGGAGGCAAGCTAAAGACATTATTAGGCAATGTCCTACTTGTCAATCAATATACCTCATATGCCTTTGGGAGATAATCCTTGAGGTATGAAGGCAAATGAATTATGGCAAATGGATGTAACTATTGGGATGTAACTATTGTCCCAGCCTTTGGTAAACAAAAATATGTTCATCAATCGATTGATACCTATTCACATTTTAGATGGGCTTCTGCGTTGTCTTCCGAGAAAGCAGGAGCTGTGATTACTCATTTGCTGGAAGCATTTGCTGTTATGGGTGTCCGTAAGACAATGAAAACTGATAATGCACTTATTTATACCTCCTCAAAAATGTGTGATTTTTTCCCTGCTTATGGTATCAATTTACAGGAATTCCATATAACAGTACAGGACAAGCCATTATTGAACGAGCAAATCGTGGGCTTAAAGATATGTTATCTAGACAAAAAGGGGGAATATATGCGGATTCTCCTAGACAGCAACTATCTAGGGCACTGTTCACCTTGAATTTTTTGAATTACTCTGATGAAATTACATCGGCAGAAAGACATTGGGAAATTCAGAATAGTTCAGATAAAATAAGTTCTAATAGAGTTAAAAATGATTTAGATATAATTAATAGGAGACATAAGGTCCTTTACAGGGACCCAGTCTCTGGGAGTTGGATGCCAGGCCAGGTGGAAAGGTGGGGTCGAGGTTTTACTTTTATTTCAGCAAACAGAAACCACTTTTGGTGTCCTACAAAGAGACTAAAACTTCTCAGTGAATAATGGATAGCAAATGAAAAAACTGCAGTATGGATTCTTTCTTCATGGATTTTTGCCGGCTTTGTAAAAACAGAAGTGCTTCTCTTATTTTCTTTTTGGATCCAATTCTACAAGCAAAAAATAGGCTAGTTGGACTGAGAAACGGAGGATAATCCCAATCGGCCGACAGGGAAATTTTTACCCTGGGGACTGCCCTTCCTTTCTCTGTCCATCAGTTTTTTTTCTCTGGTTCTTGGAGGGTCAGAATCAGGATCAGGTATGTATGAATGCACATGCATGTGATTTTGTTGTCTTTCTGTATGTCTGTCTGTGTTAAGTGTTTAAATATTGAAGTCAGATTGAAATCAAAGTGGCAATCCTACTCCAAAGAATTTTTTAAAGTGTGAGTGTTTTTTGGAGGTTAAGAGTTGTAAAATTAGAGCATGAAACCAAGGTGAAAACTGTTAAAGATTAATATAAAAGGTTCATGATTTAAAATATCTAAAGTATAAGAACTATTAAATGAGATATTAAAAGAGAATTGAAATAACTGTATATAAAATAGGTTCAAATAAGAAACTGGATGATATTCCATGCCTATTTTATTGGGACATCTATGAAGTTTGAGAAGGAGGAAATTTCTAATTTTACTTATGGATGCCGGTGATTCTTCTGAGAGAAGTATCTGATAACAGGAGTACTTCGACAGTTACTGATTGTGGAAAAACCTGGACTGTGAATTTCATCCAGAAATAGCATGAAAGTGTTGTTTTTGTTTAGAGACTAATTGATCTTAGTTGACAAATGTCTCTGAACCAGGACTGGAACTGAAATATTGCTTAATGTGTATAAACTCTGTATTGTAAAGTGAAAAACAATTTCTGTAAAATAAGGTTAGATTTTCTTAAGATTTTCTTAAGGTATTACTGGAAAGATTTGTGAAAATATTTGTATTGTTTACTACTGGTCATTTTAAACAAAAAAGGGGGAAACGTTGGTATACAACATCCCATAATCTCAGGCCTAGCTAGGCCTGGATGTAAACAGTTTAAATCTCAGGCCTAGCTAGGCCTGGATGTAAAGGGTTTATGTTTTGGTTACTGTAACTTTAAATGGCGGTTACTGTTTCTGTTGGTTGATTTGCATATTTACCTATGTGGCTGAATATGATTGGTTTGTATGTTAATTTTATAAATAAAAGGAGGTTGAACAGGCTGCTCTCCAGCAGGCCATAACACAAAACCTCTGGAGGAAGTCCTGTGATCCTCCCCCAAAAAATATATTTATTCTCCGAGTAAAGTGCCTCTGACTCTCCGGTAAAATTGCAACATTGTTGCAACAACTGATTAATCAAGAAGCATATTATATATTTCAAATACAGGAACAAAAGCTTAGACCATTGAAGTTATTATTTTTGTAAGTAGACCATGACAGTGAGAGAATAAAAACTGTTTTTGTTATATACTTTATCAAGTTAATTGAATTAATCAATTTATGTAAAATTTTACCACAATTCATAATTTAATTTAAAAAATTAAAAAATGTAAATTATTGACAACTGCAGTGACTGTGGAATTTTTCTAATATTCTAGTAGTAGATTCTTGCATTGAAACAATAAAAAATATTCTAGTTCTGGTTGAGATGTCTTATAACAATTGAATATCCATCAATGAGTATGTAAGTCTTACTTGATTATAGACCATTAGTTAAAAGAGCTAATAATGAACATGGCAAGAATAAATTAGAACATATTTACCTACTTTAGTGAGACCATAATCTTTACTAGAGCAAGTGTGGCTATTCATATTTGTGACAGGTAAAGAAATTCATGTTCCTATGTGCATTTTAGGGTGCTTCTAAATTGACTCTTTTACAAACATAAAATATTTAGTGTTGGAATTATGTACATGAGAAACCACCATGAACCGTATTGTAAATCACAGTATCTCAATCAATTAAAAAACATTAATAAAAATAAATAAGTAAAACCTTCTGGATAAATCTCAGGGAAGTTCAGAGTAAATATTTAAAGCTATGAAAATTTAAATAAAAAATTAAGTATTTTATTTTTACAGTTTTTTACATACTTGTTATTACTTGCTTTTAAATACCAACTTAATACCTTAACAAAGGAAATTCATTTCAAGAAAGAAATTGCTGAAGACGGATTTTTTTTTTTTTTTTTTTTTTGCTTTTTGGGTCATACCCAGTGATGCACAGGAGTTACTCCTGGCTCATGGACTCAGGAATCACTCCTGGCGGTGCTCAGGGGACCATATGGGATGCTGGGAATTGAACCTAGGTCGGCCGCAAGCAAGGCAAATGCCCTACCCACTGTGCTATCACTCCAGCCCCTGAAAAAGGATTTTCAGTTTGGTTAGAACAAGAAGTGAAATGACTAATGTTAGGAAAGAAATACTAGTTCTAAATTTAACTTAAAGTACTATAAGTAGTACATAACAAAAATCATAGTATTTAAAAATAGCTGAGACATTTGAAATAAAAATATATCACAGCACGATGGGAAGGACAGTGCCCATATGCAACAGAGCACAGTAGAAATGTCCTTTTGTCACTGAAACAGTAATACTGCTTTCCCATACAAGCACAGCCTTATTTTAAGCCCAGAGAGTGAGGAAATGTACACATAATCATCTTAAGCAAATTACAAAGGCAGCTGATCCATGGTTTCATAAAATAATCTGTCATAATACTGCATTCTGGGAAGCAGCCAGCTGTTGTCATGCCTTAATGAAAAATGCCAGAGAAGTGGCTTTACTTCAAAACACAGAAATTGGTCTCATTAAATCGATGAATTTCTATCAGATTTCTGTATCATCTGGAAAAGAAAACTCAAAGCTAAAAAGCATCATTTCTTTAATCAAGAAGTTTCCTCACTAAAAGCTATGATAGTTTGAGCAACTGAATAATAAGTCTTGTTGCTTCACTTCTTTTGCTTTCTTAGTGATATGTACAAGTTCCTTTGATTTACTTTCATTAAGCAGAATAAAAACTAATTCAAATGAAAAATTATATCATAAGACTCATGCTTGAAGTTAGAAATTATATCTAGCCTTAAAAATATTTTTCCCTCTAACCCTAATACTTTCATAAAAAGAACTTTGTAGAGTTTATCATGGCAAAGAGAATAGGCATGGGGGTGCAGGGGCAGTCTGAGAAGGGAACCCAGCAATAAACGTGTGAAACCCTACCTTAACAGTATCTTAAATTCTGTATCACTGTATCACTGTCATCCCGTTGATCATCAATTTGCTCAAGCGGGCACCAGTAACGTCTCTATTCATCCTAGCCCTGAGATTTTAGCAGCCTCTCTTTACTCGTTCTTCCCAGCAGTGCTGAATTGGAGGCTCTTTCAGGGTAAGGGGAATGAGACCCATCATTGATAGTGTATTTGGCATACTGAATATGCCAAGAGAGCTTGCCAGGCTCTGCTGTGCGGGCAGGATGCTCTCGGTACCTTGCCAGGTTCTCTAAGAGGGAGAACTAGGCTATAAGAGGCCACACACTTCCGGAAGCATTGTTTCATAGTCTCTGGATCTTGGCCATTGATGGGATTACATGGGCACTGGGGGCAGTTTGTGGGTGTGACTGCCAAGCTACTGGAAAATGGGGGGGCCTGGGTGGAGGAGGGCTTGTTCCGATCCGAGCAGGCTTGGAGATCTCAGCCCCAGGTCCTGCACACCTGGGTTCCTCTGCCAGTTCCTTCATGCATGAGGCTCATCCAAACGTGTGGAGAGGGGCCTTGAGCATGGCTGTGGCTGGGTTCCGGAGTCTTTGGCTGCCGGGGCTCTGCTCCAGTGAAAATCATTTTCTCCGCTCCACTCCAAGGTGCCCTTGTGAAGACAGTCAGGTGCGGGGGGCAAGAGACTCATATAATCTTAAATTATGATTATAAAAATATTTTTAGAAAAGGAAGAAATTATATTTTAAACTAAAAATTTTAATTTTTTACTTTTAAATTTTTTTATTAAAGCACTGAAATTTGCAAAGTTTTTCTCATTTGAGTTTTAGACATAACAAAGTTCCAGCACAGATTCTACCACCAATGTCAACTTTCCACCAATGTTCCCAGTCATATTCCACAGTCACCCAGCTTGTGTTAAGAAACACACAGTAGGACAGTGGTGTTCAAATCAAGCCAAATGTTTAAATCATCTGAGAGCCTATGGAAAGCAACAATACCTCTTCCCCATGAATCAATCAAGTTAAATCTCTAAGGTGTTTTCACCTTTTTTAAGCTACCAGCTCACATTTAGAAACTAACTCTCAAATTTGGGGACAAACGAAATCCCTTGGAGAACCTACAAACTGAAGGGATGCTGATATTCTGGTGGTGATTGTAGCACTGTCCTCCCGTTGTTCATCAAGTGGGCACCAGTAATGTCTCCATTGTGAAACTTGTTGTTATTGTTTTTGGCATATCAAATACGCCACAAGTAGCTTGCCAGGCTCTGCAGTGCGGGGGGGGGATACTCTCGATAGCTTGCCAGGCTCTCCGAGAGGGACGAAAGAATCAAACCTGGGTGGGAGAAGAGGCCAGGCAGTCTGGTGAGCAACGCGGCCGGAGAAATGCTCCGGACCCGAATCTGGGCCAACAACACCAGAGATCCAGACGGAGGAGGTACAGCTGGTACACCTTCTCCGGATGGAACCCTGGCGACACTGAGCAGCAACTAACACGGCTCCAGGTTGCGGGACTGGAACACATCCGAGCTGCGCGGCCGCTAACGCGGCCACGACTTTTTCTAAAAACTGAAAATATACAATCTTTTAATGACAAACCAATTATCAAATGCTTCCTTAGTAGGGCTGTCTTCCCTGGGGGGAAACTCCAACAACAATAATGAGTTTTGTTTTGCAATATGGAATGTAATCAAGGTAGAGAGAAAATGAAGTGAAATTCATCAGTCATACAGTTGAGGGGGGGGGCGGTGGCAGGGGGTATACTGGGGATTTTGGTGGTGGAATATGGGCACTGGTAAAGGGATGGTGTTTGAATATTGTATAACTGAGACATAAACCTGAAAACTTTGTAACTTTCCACATGGTGATATAATAAAACTTAAAAAAAAAATAAAATAAAAATAAAAATATACTGGCAAAAAAAAAAAAAATAGAATCAAACCTGGGTTGGCCGCATGCAAAGCAAATACACTACCGGCTGTGCTATTGCTCCAGTCTGTGGTGATTGTATGTGGTTATATTCTCAGAGTATTAATAACATTACCACAAATCACTGATCTAAATAAAAAAATCTTAAATTAATATCTTATGAAGAAGATCTTAAGAAGGGATTAGAATGTAGACAGGTATAGAGAGAGACCACACAGAGGTACCAGGAATGCCATCTAAAAGCCAAAAAAGGAAAGCCTCCAATGAAAGCCTCCATCTATGCTGACCTCTCACTCTCAAGTTTCTTGCCTCACGAACAGTGAGAAAACACTTTCTGTGTTAAGCCACCCAGAATGAGTATTCTGCTAAGGCAGCTCTAGCAAAGTAATGCAGGCCTCACCCTCAAAATTCTGATTTCAAAGGAATGGATACAGACAGCAGTCAGGGCAATTTAAATATTCCTTGGGTGATTTTTACCTGCTTCCAAGGGTTAGAGCCACTGCTGTAGATATTCTGAAACCTGATTTCATCTGTTTTCTACCTTGATGCTAACCAGAGAGCAACTACTTACACTTTATGACACCTTCCTACTGAATTTTTTTAGCACTGTAGCACTGTCGTCCCATTGTTCATTGATTTGCTCGAGCAGGCAGCAGTAACGTCTCCATTATGAGACTTTTGTTATTGTTTTTGGCACATCAAATACCCCATGGGTAGCTTGCCAGGCTCTGCTGTGAGGGCAAGATACTCTTGGTAGCTTGCCAGGATCTCCAAGAGGGATGAAGGAACAGGACCCGGATCAGCCACGTGCAAGGCAAACGCCCTACCCGCTGTGCTATCGTTCTAGTCCTGAAGTTTCTTAATACATAAAAATTGAATAGAAAATCAATTCTTTATTTTATTGAGCACTTTGTTTCTTCCAGTTGAGTCCCCATAAAATATGGTACCAGTGAGTAATTCACTTATCTGTTCACACCCACATCAGTGAAAATCATTTTCTCCATTATGGCAGTGATGTATTTGTAGAGGACTTCTCAGTGTTTGGGTTACACCACGAGTACTCAGGGCTTACTCATAGCTCAGTACTCAGAAATCATGCCTAGTAGGGCTCAAGAGACTGCATGGGGTGCCAGGGATTGAAGCCAGGCTGGCCTTGTGCAAAACAAGCACTATATCGCTCCAGCCCCAGGAGTGATATGTTTGTTATCATTCACAAACCTAATTTTCAAAGTTTCTCCTTTTATTTATTGTTTTAATCCTGCCATTTTCTTGACTCAGTATGAGACTAAAAATAATACACTATCATTTAAAAATATGTAATTTTTATCTTGTCAGTATAAACTGATCTCATTATTTTAATATGAATTGGTGTATCTTGTATATATCCCTCATATCTTGTTAGATTTGGGGGTTTTTTCCTTTCAGTACTAACCAAATCAATATATTTTGCTCATTTTCTCTTAGGGTTTCTTGTTAGTTGACCAGAATTTCTTGTCATTTGGATCTAAGAGCCCTGTCAATTTTCGACACTAAAACTATTTTCTTCCATAATTATGGTGTCATTCTCTTTACCATGGTGATCTTTATGGATCACAACTTTCAATGCAGACAGCCCATTCAACGTTTCTGTCTTATGGATTGGGTTTTGAGACCACACCTTTATCCAGAAGTAGTTCCCTATTAAAATATGAATTTTAACATTGTTATTTTCAAGTAAAACTTTAAACTGAAGAATAATTTTTAAATTAGCTCAAAATGTGTATTTAATGACTCAACAGTAACTTGAGATGCAAAAGTTTTATGTTTAATTTATTTCCTTCTGTGAGTGGTTTGTGGTTTCAGAGTCACGCAAACCTCAGATCCAATCAGCAATACCACCATGATCTCGTGACCTCTAGGCATGTAGGCATACTGCTTGAAAGGACTGTGTGCGTTTTAGCCGCGATGTTTTTAACCTTTTTTTAATGCCACAAGCGATTAGAGTGAAGTCAGGTTTAAAAATCCTCCTTTGGGAGTCAGGGAGATAATACAGTGTTAGGTACCCAACCAGGGTTCAATTCTTGGCACCATATGCCCCCACCCCCACACCCAGCATTAATAAATGTAGCCCTGGAGTCCACCTGAGCACCATTAGAGTGGCCTGGATAACCCCCATCACTGCAGAGCTATACAGCACCATATCCTTGCATTAAACTGATATCCAAGACTGGCTGTGAATCTCAAGTGCGGCCTGCAGGCTTCCTGAGTACCACCTGACTCTAAAATTCAAAGTTTGGTGAACAATAACATCAGTTGGGGAGGAAGTGTAAATGCTCCCCTGATCCCCCCTCAGGCCCAACTCCACACTTCCTGATAGAAGAGGGTAATAAGTGGAGACTTGGACCCAGAATAGAAACTATGTCTTGTGGATAATAGAGCTAAAGTAGCTTCCTTGCTCTCTGTCAAGCTGGATAATACCATATAAGAAGTCTACCTTTCCTTGTTTGCAACACTATATTATAGCAGCATAATTTGTACCATAGTCTAACCACTATGTGGAGAAGAGTTTTAAGAAAAGTAAATGTAGGTGTTATAGGGTCAGTTATTGCAGAAACTCAAGTGAGAAGTTGAGTTTGGAGTGTCTTGAAGCTTGGAGTGTCAGTGCGGGGCTTAAAGCTTGTGTAGTTGGTGGAGTGAAAGTCGACTTTGTAAGTACAATCAGTGTCAAAGAATTATATACTGGAGGTAAAGCGAGTTAACAAAGTTCACTCACAAGATTCTAAGAAGATAGAAGCATTGCTTACTCACAAATATAAGCATATTCTAAAGGATATTTAAACAAAGTTTGATGTCTGGAAACAAACATAGAGCTGCCCCATCAGAGTTGAAAGTATGACCCTAAAGTTCAACAAGTCTGCTTCAGAATTACTTAGGGAATAATGTCTCTATTCATCACCAGACTTGGGATCATTGCCCAACCCATTCAAGTGTGCAAACAAGTACAGACATCTAAGAATCGTCTTAAATACTTAAGGAATAGTATAGGGTCCCATATAAGTCATTGTTCTAGATGGGAGAAAAGAAAGGAAAAAACTAATTCTTATATACTGGGGTTTATTTTACAGTCTAATTTCCTCTTAGAACTAATTGACTTTAAGATCTCTAATCCTATATCAAATATCAATGATTTCTATTTGATCTTTCACTTTAACTATATACGGTTTCTGACTGTTTTCAAAATCCCATGTCAAAAGTTTAAATCTAAAATCTCCTTGAAAATTAGTAGTTACCAGACAGATGGGAGTGGGTGGATAAATCAGATAAAAGGGGCCAACTGTATGGTAAAAGAATTGGACATTTAGTGGTAAACTTAAGGTACTATATCAGATGCTGAACACCTGGAGTTTATAAGATAATGCCACTTCAATAAAAATTGAAAAAATATGTACAAACACAATATTAAAAAATAAAGTAAAAACACTTTCCCAATGTTGACAATATTTAAATGAGATTATTGGATTTTCAGTGACCACAATATATAGCTGGTGAGAGAGGGGAGATAAGAAATAAAAGAGTTCTACAACATTTTTCTAAAATTCAGAATCTTGGGGCTGGAGCAATAGCACAGTGGGTTGGGCATTTGCCTTGTACGCAGCTGACCTGGATTCAAGTCCCAGCATCCCATATGGTCCCCTGAGCACCACTAGGGGTAATTCCTAAGTGCAGAGCCAGTAGTGACCCCTGTGCATTGCCGGGTGTGACCCAAAAATAAAAATAAAATAAAATTCAGAATCTAAACTCAATGCCTCTCTTAGATCTGACTGTACTCATTTTAATAATATCAATCATGGCAACATGTTTTTAAACATGAAGAGAAAGCTCCTGGCTTGCTTGTTATGATTATGGGAAAAGCATTGTGTCTACGGCTATGCTGCCGGTGTAAAGTCATAAGCATGAAAAGCAATCTCCTCATCTTTAATGACTGCCTGCTGGTCACCACTGCACTGATTTATAAGACTTCCATAAATTCAGTATAACTTGAGTTCAGGATTCATTAGGCATTTTGCCAGATTATCCCTTGTTCATAATGCTTTATGTTCACTTTTACTTATTTTTAAGTATTTTTTTAATTAAACCACCGTGAAGTTCAGTTACAAAGCTTTCATGATTGAGTTTCAGTCTTACAATGATCCTTCCACCAGTGTACATTTTCCTCCCACCAATGTCCCCAGTATCCCTCCCGCCACTCCCACCCACCCCACTCTCCGACTTTATGGCAGGCACATTTCTTTTCACTCTCTCTACTTCTGGGCATTGTGGTTTGCGATACAGATACTGAGACGCCATCATATTTGGTTCTTTCTTTACTTTCAGCACTCTTTTCCCATCCTTCACACAATCCCTTCAATCATCATTGACTTAGTGGTCCCTTCTCTTTCCCAACTGCCTTCTCCGCCAGCACATGAGGCAGGCTTCAAAGAGCTGAAGAAATTTCTTAGAGCAGGCAAGAGAAAGAGCTCAGATGACTGAGCACACGCTTTTTATGCAGGAGGCTGGGACTGGATCCCTGGCATTGAATGTTCCCTGAGCACAGAGAGGAGCAGCTTCTGAGCACAGAGCAAAGAGTGATCTTGATCTCCAAGCACCACCAATGTGTCCCCACTCAAAGAGAGAGAGAGAGAGAGAGAGACAGAGAAATTTCTTAGATGATAGCCTCCTAGAAGGGATCCTAATTAAACAGGGAAAAGAAAAATAAACTTGCTGGCAAACCAAACTATTTTTCCTGAGATAAGAAAAATAACCACAAACACACTCATTTCAAAGTACTCATATTTTAACTACAGCTGCTAATATTTAATGACTGTTACCATAAACTCTAATTGGCTGAGATGCATGAGAGTTGTTTGTTGAGTAAAAGGCTTTCACACTTGCCTCACAGATTTCTGGAACCATCTCACAGCATGTATCTCATTTTTAAACCACCTTACTTTTTCAGGATGTTTATTTTAGGCCCAGAAATTTAAATACTGTTTCAAAAAATATAGAAAAACACAAAAATTTTATAACTACATTGAATAATGCAGATGATGGCATAGAAGAATATATATAAAATAATGAAAAACTATTAGCATGAAGAAATTTCTTGTACAAGTTGCAACTTGATCTTAAACTACTCCATAATGATGGGAAAAAGAAAAAATCGTCAATTTAGGGACCAGAAAGACAGTATAGTGGGTAAGGTGCTTGCCTTGCCTGCAGCTGACCCAGTTTGATCCCCAGCATCACATATGATTCCTGCAGCATCGGCAGGCATGATCCCTGATCACAGAGCTAGAAGTAAGCTCTGAGCACAGCTGGGTGTGGTTAAAAAAAAAATAGCCAATTCACCAATTACCTCATTTTGACAAACCATTACAGGTTTTTCCTCCAACCAATTTTTCTGAAAGTCTTCAAATACTCGTTCTACATTTTTATTTATATCATAAATGAAGAAATTCATATCTAAAATTGATACAAAGGGCAGTAAAGAGTGACTCAACAATTTAGGCCTCAGTAACTGGGTGAATGGCAGAATCACTCACTGACATGGAGCAGGACAGGTGTAAAGAAAAAGCAGGGATATCACCAGTCCAAAGAGATGATTCCATTTCCCTGAATCGCCAGTCATCATTAGATCTTAACCCTCTACCCTCTCCAAGACACTGATGGTGAATTGTTCACGTAAATTAAGTAGTTGAATGCTCACCCACTGCTACCTCAAGTGAGAATCACCCTTAAATTGCCTTTAGAAGTCACAACATCTTAACAACATGTAACTGCAATTTCCCAGGGGCTTCTTGTCAAACTTCTGGGCATTTCATAAGATCTCTAAAATGTCTTCCAATATGCCTATCAAATAGATCCCTTGTCAGTCTCCCAGCTTCAAATCCAATCCAATGTATCTACCTCCAAATCTGACAGAAATCCAGCCAACCAGCCAACCATTCTCAGCTGATGCATATACAACAAAAAGAGGGATTCAGTACAATCTTCTGCATTTGTATAGATTTACTGGTACTCAGAATGATGAAATTTATTTGGCATCTAAGTTCTACTTATATAGAAAATAAAATTTTAAATTCTTAGATTCATGGAAAGAAGATATGCTGTGCCAAAAAAATATTGCAGAAGAAAACTCAATTTTTCTAGAAACAAAAATGGACCTATTTAAAAGTCACAAATAAAAATGCACACACACCCATACACACACAGACACAGACACCACAGAAATCAGATGAATAGTGGAATAAAATAGGAGAATAGCAAAAAAGTAAAAAAGGAGGAAAAGAGGGAAACAGAAAATTTACTATTATTATAAGCCTAAATAGTTAAGAATTGGCTAAGTAAAAGTGGCCATCAAGCTCACTTAAAATTTTAAAGTTCTCCTTCCAGAGCCTTAAATCAAGGCCAAATCTTTTTAAAAAGAGGAAAGCTAATAATTATTCGCTCACACATGCTTTGTCTATAAAAGTAAATACCTACAAATATCTCCTTTATGCCTCATTTCTTATAGATTGATGCTGAGTCACCAAAACAAAGCAGAACACAAAATAGAACTAGCAGACCTGAGCTAGACAAAAGATGAACTATTAGCTGAAGTTGTCTCTTTCCTTTTAACACGCACAATGAAGTCTTTAAAGGTTTCGATTTCTTTGCCTTTCTGACCATCTTCTCTACACTCCACTTTAAGTGTTTTGAATTTTTCATAATGTAGTTCTCCCACCTCTTTGATTCCTAGGTACTTGATGCTTTTGGACATCATTTTGAATGGGAGAGACTCTCATCTCTTTTTCCTCTGATTCATTATTTGGATACTAGAATACAACTTACTTTTGTGTATTTGCTTTGTAGCTGGACACTTTGCTCTATTGGTTTATTGTTTCTAGGAGCTATTCTGTGGACTCTAGAGTCTGCTTTGTGTGGCCTGCTGGGAATCGGGGAGGAGGAGGGACTTTAGAACCCTAGTGGAGGGAAGAAAACACTGGTGGTGGGTTCGTGCTGGAACATAGTTTGTCGAAAACCCAACTGTAAATAACTTTGCAAATTGTGGTGCTTTAATAAAAAATAACAAGAAAGAAAAATAAATAATATTATTCTTAAATATTTTTAATAAAGGGAAATATTAGAGATACAAAACACCAAATAAACATTTTCCAGGTATAAAGAAACTATGAGAGCACTGATATACTCCTTATTCAAGAACTGAGTTATAAAAGTGATTAATAAAACTGAAAGCATGCCTTTCAAGATGTGGCCAGGCAGTTGTATAAAAGTCCCCAGTAAGTTATGGATGGATGGGACAGAATGATCCAGTCAACCCCAATTAGATCCCCAGCACCACACATGGTTTCCAAGCCCCACGAGGAATGATCCCTGAACAAAAAGCCAGGAGTAAGCCCTGAGCAGCCAGGTGTGGTCCCAAAATCCCAGACCCCCACAAAGGAAAAAGAAACTTATGAGGAAATGAACAACTTTATTTTAAGATTTTCTACAAATTTCCCAATATTGGTTAGTAGGTTTGACCACAAATTAAAGCAGCTATTTGATACAAATTAATACACTATAGATTTATGAACATAACATCACTTTGCCTTAACTTACAAGAAAATGTTTTAAAGAATCAAAAGATAATGAATAGAAGGGTAAAACAAGTCTCAGCACAAAAAATTTTCTGAAGAAAAATAAAAGGCCTATTTATATTTCTAATCTTTTAATTTTCACAAATATAAAACTATCAAATATAAAGATAACTCAGCTTTCTCTCACAATATTACCTCA
This sequence comes from Sorex araneus, assembly GCF_027595985.1. Lineage (NCBI taxonomy): Eukaryota > Metazoa > Chordata > Mammalia > Eulipotyphla > Soricidae > Sorex > Sorex araneus. The sequence continues at coordinate 230,558,691 of NC_073313.1, read as the reverse complement.
AACAGTTCAACTGAAAAGCATCTGAGATTGAATTTAGTCATATTATATGCATATATTCTATTGTGTGAAGATTAAATCTGATGAAATAGTGTTTCTGATGACCAAAATTGCATGATTTCTTGGAGCAATGTCATAATTCAAGATTCTCCTTGGCTGAAATTTTCAAAGGCATGTTTTAAAGGAGAAGTAGGGATATCTAATGGAGTGATAGCACAGTGGGTAGGGTGTTTGCCTTGCATGTGGCCGATCCGGGTTCGAATCCCAGCATCCCATATGGTCCCCTGAGCACTGCCGGGAGTAATTCCTGAGTGCATGAGCCAGGAGTAACCCCTGTGCATCGCCGGGTGTGACCCAAAAAGCAAAAATTTTAAAAATTTTAAAGAGAGAGGGGTTTAGCAGGGTGATACCACTTCACGGAAACTCTTCAGTGCCACCCTCGAGAATGACATGCGACAACTCGAATGGGAAGTAACGGGAGTGAAGATAGATGGTCAGCAACTACACCACCTCCGCTTCACTGATGATATCATTCTAATAACACCAAACATTAGCCAAGTGGCACAAATGCTGCCCAATTTCTACTGTGAGTGTGGAAAGGTCGTACTGCAGCTGAATCTCACCAAAACAATGTTCATGAAAAACGACCTAGTCTCTGATGTTCCATTTGCTCTCAACAGAACAAACATCTCTGAATGCAGCAGCTATGTGTACCTGGGTTGAGAACTCAACATGAGGAATGACTTGGTGCCGGTGCCAGAACTGCACAGGAGGAAGAATGCCTTCAAAAGCGTCGAAGAAGTGATTAAGAGAACAAAGAACCTCTGGCTCCAGGCACATCTTTTTGACTCCACTGTTCTTCCTACACTAATATACGCCTCAGAGACCTAGGCCCTATGAAAGCAGGATGAGAACACTATTCGGGTATCCCAAAAAGGAATTGAACGAGCTATGCTGGGAGTATCACGTTTCACTTAAGTGAGAGAAGGAACCCGGAGTTCCCACCTCCATTGATGGTCAAGAATCAGGGACGCTGTCTCATTTGCCAAGACATCAAAAATCAGATGGGCCGGACACATAATGCAATTTAGAGACAACCACTTGACTAGAGCTGTTATCAACTGGATTCCACAGGACGTCAAAAGACCGAGTGGCCACCCACCTACTAGATGGTCAGACTTCTTCATCACAAATGCCACAATGCCCAAAAGTAGAGAGAGAGTATGGGGAATATTGTCTGCCATGGAGGCAGGGGGAGGGTGGGAAAGGGGGGGTATACCAGGGATATTGGTGGTGGGGAATGTGCACTGGTAGAGGGATGGGTGTTTGATCATTGTGTTATAACCCAAACATGAAAGCTTGTAACTATCTCACAGTGATTCAATCAAAATTTAAAAAATAAATAAAATAAAATTTAAAAAACTGTAAACGAACGGTTTGAGGCTCTTCATGTTCCTGGAGCAAGCAGATACCATTGGGCTACACTAGCACACAACAGGGACGAATGGAGACGTTACTCGCACCAGCTTGAGCAAATCGAAGATCAACAGGATGACAAGTGATACAAGTGATAAGAAGATATGTATACCCTTTATAGAATATCATATATCATATATATGATATTCTTGATGTGTATATATCAAATATACACATAAAAAGGCATATATTCCATTTTAGACCATTTTAATTATCTTCAGTTTGCTCAGATTCATATAGAGCAATCACTGTATCACTGTCATGCCCTTGCTCATCCATTTGCTCAAGCAGGGACCAGTAACGTCTCCAAGTGAGACTTGTTACTGTTTTTGGCATATCAAATACGCCATGGGTAGCTTGCCAGGCTCTCCCTTATAGAGCAATAACAATGGATTTTTCTTCATTCCAGAAGTTCAGTGACCAAAAATAATTTTCATACCCATACAGATTCATGCCATGGTAAAAGCTTAAGGCTGGAGAGATAGTACAGAGAGCAGGGTGCTTGCCTTGAATATAACTGGTCTGGATTCAACCCCCTGTATTCTATATGGTTCCCCAAACCCTACCAGTAGTGAATCCTGAGCATAGTCAGAATAAGCTACAAGCACAGCCTAGTGTGGCAAAAAAATTTTAAAAATTCCTCTTCTCTCACTCTGTGAAACATTTTTGTATTATAGAAGAAAAACAATAGCAACAGAAAAAGCATAGAAAATGAGTCTGAGTCAATAAATGGATTAGTATTTAAAATTGCCTTTTCTGAATGGGAGTTAGTTCAAAGAGTTAGAACAAATGTTTTTGCGTGTAGGAGGCCTAGGTTAATTCCTCAGGAACAAATAGCATTGCAAGACTTCCAGAAAAGCCCCTGAGCACTGGTTCAGGAGTAGCCCCTGAGCACTGCTGATTATGACCCAAAACACCAAAATATGTATATGTAAATGTGTGCATAGATATATGTGTGTATATGCATGTGTGTACACATATATCTTTCTACTATTCTGCAACTGCACACTGATAGAGATAGGATAGAATATGATACAAGTCAAAGAACTAAAAGCAATTATGGAAAATAAATAATAAAAACAAATACTATATCACTTACATTATTAGTTACCTACATCCATTTTAACTAGTTCACAGGATTACTCATTGGAGTATGAACCTGCCCAGAATCTGAACATAGAGCTTTTCCTTCTTCTATTCTAAAATCTAAATATGTATATATGTAAATCTTTCAATAATTGATGAAATTCCTATTTCAACAAATATTGAAGCTATTCCTATATCATTCACATCCCCACTTCTTAACTTCCTGAAACATGTGGATCCTGGTAAGAGAAAGAACTGTTACTTAAAATTCCAATGAAGATGCTTGAGTCACAGAAAATGGGCCAGACCATTCCTTTGGATTTGCTAATACCAGAGCTGGAGTCATATCCAATTGAAGAATGGCAGCCACCCAACAAAGATCAAGTAAGGAAGCAACTCCACTCAGCAGCATAAAGATTTTTGCCTCATGCTCTGAAAAGTAGAACTGTTTCCACTATGGTTCTTAAGATGGCAAGCATAAATGCATAAAGCCAAGGAGGGAGGATTATTGAGGCAAAAATGAGGCTACAAACTGGCTGGCCTAGAAATTTCTCCTTGTCTATTGATGAACATAATTTTAAAACTAATAATTCCACTGCAGCATAAACATTAGTAATTATAAGATCAAATTTAGTATTTGGCACATGCCCATGCTAAAATATTTTCACTCTAAAAATTTTTTTTAATTTAAGCATAAAGAAAAAAGTCACTAAAGGGTAAAAAGTATTCAGACATATTTAGACTATGAATACTGCCATGCTGGCATATTTTCTCTAGATATTTTCTAAGCATGTTTATTTTTCTTCATTTTTTTTGGTGGAAGGGAGACTTTGGGGCACTCTAGGTAGTGCTCAGGGATTACTCCTGGCTCTGTGCTCAGGGATCACTACAGGGATCAGTAGAACATATGTGGTATCAGCAATTTAAAATGAGGTCAGCCACATGCAAGACACCTATCTTAACCTCTGTACTATCTCTCTAGCCCCTAAGCCCCTATTTATTTTCATATTGTTATCACCAGATATGTACTATATAATTACTAATCCTGCTATTTTATTTACTATTGTAGTATTATAGTAAATGTTTTTTAAATTTTTATACATTTGATGATTAAATTTAATCTTGGAATTAAACAAAAGTGTAACAACAAATCTAAATGATTTAACACTTTTTAAAAAGGTTCAAAGATACATTTCCATCACTAACATTTGATCACACTGTTCCTTAAAATGCTTTTTAAATTGTGGAGCCTAGTTTTGAGGGAGGTACAGATAGATGGAGATAAGAAGGAATAAGCGATCCGTAACAATTCAAAAATAATCCATTTCAGGGAACGGGAAATAGTACAGGGGTTAGAATATGTGTCTTGCATATTCCCAACTCTGGCTCCACACCCAGAGCCACATGACCCCGAGGCACACCTGGTATGATTCTGGGGGTCCCCAGCAACATAGGGTATAAGTCTCCCACAATCTCGGGTCAAGCATTAAACCAACAGCCAATGAGGGACTGTGAAAATGACCCTCAGTCCCTGAGTACTGGGGCAGAAGGGGTTCACAGGGAAGGTTCAAAAAAGTAACAATAACAACAACAATATTTTATTAATCTTCAGAGTTAAAACTGTCATAAAATAATATGATGTTTTATAACGTTAGCATGAATTGTACCAGAATGTCTCAGATATTTATCTACAACAAATTCCAAGTTTTGACTAGGAGCTACATTTCTTCTTTAAAAACATGATGGGGAAAATTGTTATGGGCTTAAAACAGAATTTTTGTATAATAAGTGCCTCAATGTTTCTTCCCCATTACCACTTATAGCCAAATAAGCAATGTTTGCTTGCTGAATGCCACTGAGTACAGAGCCAAGGGGATTTAACCTTGACAGATTAGTCATTTGTGTTGAGTGATAATATAATTTAGGTGAAAGTATCTATACAAAATAAAGAACTAATACAGTACTCTGCAATTCACTGAGGAATTGCAAATTCAAATTCAAATTGCAAATTCAAAGAGGAAGATGGCTATTAAAGGAAGATTCTGGGTCAGAATGATTGCACGTTTTCCATGCTGGAGGCCTAGATTCAATCGCCACATACACGGTTTCTCAGGCATCATGGGCTGCTTGGGGGAAGGTGTGTGACTCTGAGCACTGAAACAAAAGTAGTGCCTTAGCATCACAGGCAGTGGTCAAAAAAACAATGAAAAGGGAAGGTTTAGTACCTCTATACTTTTAGTTGAAATATATGCAAATAGTAACTAGATGCATAGATAAATCAAAATACTAAACAAAAAGTTTTCAAATTATCAAATTTCAGTAGAAGATAGACTTCTAAGATCTCAGGGAAAGGACGAAATGAGATGTTACTGAGCCCGCACGAGAAATCGGTGATTAACGGGATATTGTGATTGATTGATTGATTGAGCAAATTTCAGTAAAATACAATGTGGTCCCAAATATAACCTTATTTTGCATTTTTCACAAAATAGGTCCTTCTTTGAGGTATTTTCTAAAAGGAGAAAAAACTATACCCTATGTAGGATATCATTGGTTTGTCCTTTCTCCCTTGCCACAAAGAGTTTAGGTTTATCTGGTAATACCCATCACAGTGCTCCTGAAGAACCTCCATTCCTCTGTGTTTATTGAAATGTAGGTCTAAACATTTTAGGACAACACTGATATGTCCTGTTCCCCTTGCTACAGGAAGCTTAGTTTTATCACAGTGCTCCTGAGGCAATTTCATTCCACTGCGTTTATCTCTATGTTCTCTTCCTCAACTGGTCTATCACTTTTTCCCCCTAATCAGACTCTGGTAACTTGTAAGATCAGATTCCTCAGAGATCTATGATTTATATGTATGAATGAAATATTTCCTTTCTCCTCTCCTTATGTCTTTTGAATAGTTTACAGCAATGTCCTTTTTGTATGGACAAAGAAAGACATTTTTTATTATTTATATTTATATTATATTATATTTATATTATGCTATTGTAACTTGGGATTTAATTAGCTTTGAATATTATTCACTCCTGGGCATCTGCTTTCTTGACTTAAGCCTCAGTTGCCCTTAGTTCGTAGCACCCCAAAAGCAGGGTCCCAACGAGGGACTAAAAGGACCCAGGGCAAGCTGTGAGCTACCCTGGCATCTATATGGGCCAGGCCAAAGAGCCATGATTCCTAACAATAAGTTAAGAGCTTGATCATGGACAAATGTTGTCATGATCCAAAAGCAATGATGAGACTAGGACCCTGCTAAAGATAGGAAAGACTAATCTGGCCTGAGCACTGTAGTCTGAGATCGAGATGACCCCAGGAGAGCAATTCTATAAGCTTAATGTATCTCTTACTATGTCCATACAAAATTATTGATATTATGAATGCTTATGTGTTTGTTGGACAAGGAGAGGAGAAACCCATCCATGGGATTTTGCTCTTGGGTAGGTCGTCCTGCTGAAAGAGAATCTGTCCTAGAAGCAGCATCCCCTGAGGGAAAGAACTTTAACCCTATTTATTGTGACCACACCTATGTGTAAGCCCCAATCCCTCATGCTTGGGGATTTAAGAGTGGGCTGGGGTTTCCAGATCGAAAGCCAGGAAAAGGAGAATGAGAGAGACAGAAGGAGATTGATGAGAGATCGAGAAGGAGAATGAAGTAGCATGGGGGAGGGAGGAGCAGGAGGAGAATCAGAGGAGAGTGGAGATGGGAATGGAATAGACTGCAACTGAGACCAACCAGCCTGGCCCTCATTACTTCTATCACCTGTCCATTGCCATCGACCTCCCCAGGGTGGAGGAAGCGGCTCAAGACTACCAAACGCGGGAGGCGGGAGAGATAAAGTGGAGCTGCCCCTTTTTGTGTTTACACAACCCTATGTATCGATTTTAAGTCTGTCATTGTCATACATAGTATTACTAATATCAAGAGTATCTATATTATTCCCAATAAACTAACCTTAAAATTGTGTATAATATATACAGATATTAATATGATTATAGTATATTCTTATAATTATATCTAGAATATAGTAATATTCTTATTACTTCATTTTAGGAACAGAGTCACACCATCTACCTCTTGTGGAAAATATTAAAAAATCTCACCCATGCATTTTGAATCAGGTCTTATCTATTAAGAAAGGTGTCTAATGAATATTCCTCCTCCCAACAGTTCCTCCAAATGGAGCAGAGATATTTCTAAATCTGGAAACCTGTAACCATTTCTCCAGAATTTTTGTAAAGATGCTCTATCTGGCTATTTGCCTTTAAAAAGTTCACTTAAAAAGTAATAAAATAAAATAAAAAGTTCACTTTATTTATTGAGTGCAATTTTTTAACTTTCAACTTTTCTTCTTTGTATTATTAGGATTAACAAGAGGCAGAACATAAACCTCAGAATAAGAATGTGACACCTATCAGGCCATATTAATACTGGAAATCCTAAAAGCAAAAGACAAGCAGAATCTGAGGGCAACTCTAATCTTTCCCCCTGATATGGAAGCTCCATAGTATTGCCATTCTGCGAGTGAGTCTACTTTAAAACCCTAGACCTTAAAAAAAAATACCAGGAGCCACTGAAGTTTGACAGGTGATTTACAGACTTACAGTGAACAGGTAGCTCACACATGGTGTTGAGTACCAAGTTATGGTTCATAAAGATGAAGGAGGAAAGAAAGATGCTCAAAGAAAAAACACAAAAGCTATCAAGAGCAGACATTGTTTGGATGCAAAGAAAGACCTTCAGAGCCACACTGAATTTGATTCAGAATGGGTGTGTAATACAGACAAAAAGAAGATAGATGTACTATGAAAGAAGAGACTTTACATAATTATACTTTAGAGCATTTGAGTAGAAAAATCAGGCCACTGGTTAGAAAAATGGTCAAAATGAAAAGAGGCTAAGGCAGAAGACTTTCCAAATCCAAGCAGGTCCAGGTTGAAATAGTGTGATTTTTAACATTTGTCATAGATGTCTAGGTTTTTGTAAATTCAAAAACGGCACATGAGGGGTGGGTTTTGGGGGGGTGGGGATAAGGGGAGGTATACTGTGATTCTTGGTGGTGGAATATGTGCACTGGTGAAGGGATGGGTGTTCAAGCATTGTTTAACTGAGACTTAAGCCTGAAAGCTTTGCAACTTTCCACATGGTGATTCAATGAAAGAAAGAAAGAAAGAAAGAAAGAAAGAAAGAAAGAAAGAAAGAAAGAAAGAAAGAAAGAAAGAAAGAAAGAAAGAAGGAAGGAAGGAAGGAAGGAAGGAAGGAAGGAAGGAAGGAAGGAAGGAAGGAAGGAAGGAAGGAAGGAAGGAAAGAAAGAAAGAAAGAAAGAAAGAAAGAAAGAAAGAAAGAAAGAAAGAAAGAAAGAAAGAAAGAAAGAAAGAAAGAAAGAATACAAGCCCCCCCCCAAAAAAAGCACATGATTTTTAATTGAGAAATGTTGGTAAAGACTTTCTTCTTGCCTGTGAGTGACACAGCAACCCCACCCTGTATTCAAATGTCGTGTTTAACAATGGCCACTGAACACCTTTATTGCAAACCACAACACCTAATCAGAGAGAGAGATCAAAACGGAATACCCTGCCATAGTGGCAGTGTGGGGTGGGGGGAGACGGGACTGGGGAGGGTGGGAGAGATGCTGGGTTTACTGGTGTTAGAGAATGGGCACTGGTGAAGGGATGGGTTCTTGAACTTTGTATGGGGAAAACACGAGCACAAAAATGTATAAAACTGTAACTGTACCTCACGTTGATTCACTAATTAAAAATAAATAATTTTTAAAAAAAGTCGTGTTTAAGATTTGATAGAATTATAGATTACCACACTGCAGAGTTTAAGATCCATTCCCAGGGCATGGAGAGGTAATATAGCAGATAAGACTCTTGTCTTGCATGCAGCCAACATAGGTTTGAGTCCCGGCACCCAATATGATTTCCTGAGCACAGATCTTGAGCACAGTAGGTGTGACTCCAAAAACAAAACAAACAAATAAAAACAAATATACATATATATATATATATATATATGGGGCCAGAGATAAGCAGCCCTAAGCAACACTAAGTGTGGACCAAAAACAACACATACAAAGATAAAATACCTATTCCCAAATACTAAAACTTGAAAATGTTAAATCTGGGAAAGCTAAGCATCTCCATTATTGACTTAGGAAGAAATTTCTTCCCAGAAGCTGAATTTTGATGATTAAGTAAGCTGCACCAGCTAAAACTGAGTCACCCTACCCAGAATTCAAATTACCAGACTTTTTTATAGCCTACTAATAGTTTAAATGTCCTCAAGACACTTTTTGGCATATAAACAAATTTTCCATAATCCTAAACAATTTATTTTATTTCTTTATCACCCAAATAAAGACTTTTTTTCCAAATACTTAAGTGGCTTAAGTATGGTAGACTGCATTTGTTAATAATTTACTAGCCAGTACATTCTTAAGTTGAAGGTCATTTGATCATTATTTACAAATTCTATTCAAAAAGTCGAGAGATTATTAATTTTATTTGTAAGTCACTTCTCCATTTTTTAAAAACGGTCTTTTATGTTACATCTCAGAGGCTCTACTACCTAACACATCTATATATAAGCAGGAAAAACATAAGCAGAAAAACTGTACACTTTCCTCACCTTATTCTCTGTTCAGATCTAGCTCATTCCCAATTATAATGGGAACCCTATATGTTTAATATGTAAATTATCAAAATTTAAAGTCAACCACTAAGTACTTTTAATATAATGAATATTTGCGCTCATTACCCACAAAACGAGAAGCAAGTTTAAGCATCTGCCTGCCCCATATAACAAGGCAAGTCTGCAAAGTGCTTGAAACCATGGCTCTAGGGCCAATCCCAGTTCTAAGAGACCAGCGCAAACCACAGTCCACTTAAGCACTCTGTTTCAATTTTCTATTCTGTAGTGTTGACAAAAAGAAAATTTCTCATGTTGCTATAAGGATAAAATATAAAGTGAAACCCATAAAGTATTTTATACAAAAGCATGGCAGAATAAGCACTAAGTGAATTTTAGCTACTATTGTTATTCTTTTTTTTAATTGATTTTATTGAATCACCATGTGGAAAGTTACAAAGTTCTCAGGCTTATGTCTCAATTAAACAATGCTCAAACACCCGACCCTTCACCAGTGCCCATATTCCACCACCAAAAACCTCAGTATACCTCACACCCCCCCACCTACCCACCCCCACCTGCATAACTGATAAATTTCACTTCATTTTCTCTTTACCTTGATTACATTCCATATTTCAACACAAAACTCACTATTGTTGTTGGAGTTTTCCGCCCCCCCCCCAAAAAAAAAACAGCCCTACTGACAAGGAAGCATTTGATAATTAGTTTTCCATTGCTAAGAATGGAGAGGTATGAAGTCGTGCTGCCAGGGTAGCGGCCACACGGTTTGGGATTTCTGTATTTTAGTATTTTAGTAATTAAGTCCAGGGACATTTATGTTAGAAATTGCATAACTTCCCTTCCTGGGGCAGTATGGGGCAATGGCTTAGTTCACAGTCTAGAGACATGGCTGCAAGCAGTTTCTGGGACCAAAACTAGTCTAGCTGGCCTGTGGATCATGGTCAATCAGCAGCAAAGCGGCCGCACCAAAGTGTGTGGCCGCCTGGGTTGAGTCTCGGTGGAGCGTAAGCCGGTATCGGCCCTGGCCCAAGACTGCCCCAGTACTTTGTTGTACTTTGTTGTTCCAAGTACAAAATTCTAAATTACCACAACTCAAATTAACTCTCACTAAACACAATAGCGGAGCTAACTCCAATATCAATAACAATGGAAAGTTTACCTGAAAAGATGCTTGCATATTGTGATTTAACTTTCTTCCATTAACCCAGCAATTAAGAATTTACCAGGCTGGAGCAATAGCACAGGGGGTAGGGCATTTGCTTTGCACAAGGCCGACCAGGGTTCAATTCCCAGCATCCCATTTGGTCCCCTGAGCACTGCCAGGGGAGATTCCTGAGTGCAGAGCCAGAAGTAACCCCTGCCCCCTTCCACCCTGTGCATTGCCAGGTGTGACCCAAAAAGGAAAAAAAAAAAATTCCCACAAAACTGATTAATTTTTACATCTCTATTGGTGTCCAGAATTCTGTATATGTTGTGCTTTTCTTATATATGTCTAAGTGCAAAAGAAAAAATACAGAGAAGTGAAATATAGAGATATTAACACAGGATTATGGACGTTGTCACTGTCATCCTGTTGCTCATCGATTTGCTCGAGCGGGCACCAGTAACGTCTCCATTGTGAGACTTGTTGTTACTGCTTTTGGCATATCGAATACGCCACGGGTAGCTTGCCAGGCTCTGCCATGTGGGCAAGATACTCTCGGTAGCTTGCCGGACTCTCTGAGAGGGGCGGAGGAATCAAACCCAGGTCGGCTGGGTGCAAGGCAAATGCTTTTCCTGTTGTGCTATCGCTCCAGCTCCATAATCTAAGTTATGGAAGTTAGATTTTAATATTCTAGCTACAAAATATGGACTGTGACTTTGAACTTTTCTACCTCCTGAACTATGAGAACCACATTTCTGTGGCTTGTAACTCACCTAATATATGTTATTCTGTTATAATTGACCAAATAAATTGAAATACATGCTGTCTTTCAATATAAGCCAACCTTACAGAAGAAGTATAAGCACTAGATATTAATGGTATAAAAATATACCTTCAATTACATCCTTATTTCATTGAACTGAGAAATTTAACTGCTCAAAAATGAAAATATGAAGGTCTTCTATGCTTTGGTTTAAAATGAAAATTAAATTTCTTTGCAACAATAAATTGCTTTGCAAATACTACTGGATGGATATTTGTCGACTTTTGAAAGCCAGTTACAATAAATTTATAAAAGATATGCCAGTTTCTCTATTCTTGGACATATATACGTATATATAGGGGGAAAAAAAACAGAGGGCTGGAATAATAGCACAGTGAATAGGACACTTTCTTTGCACAGGCCAAGCCAGGTTTGATCCCCGACACTCCATATGCTCCCCGAGTCCACCAGGAGTGATCCCTGAGCACAGAGCCAGGAGTAAGTCCTGCCTGAGCACCGCTGGGTATGGCTCAAGAAAAAAGGAAGGAAGGAAGGAAGGAAGGAAGGAAGGAAGGAAGGAAGGAAGGAAGGAAGGAAGGAAGGAAGGAAGGAAGGAAGGAAGGAAGGAAGGAAGGGAGAGAGGGAGGGAAGGAGGGAGGGAGGGAGGGAGGGAAGGGGAAGGAGGGAGGGAGGGAGAGAGGGGAAAGGAAGAAGTACAAATACACATACTAAGAATATATATATGTATTTATAGTGTTCTTTTATGAAACACAAGACCAATGCAGTTATATCTTTTTATGATAGACACTTTCCATAATAGGCAAAATAAATTTGATTATACGTTAACCTATAGAGCAACCTTATATTCTATTTTGCTTATTTTACTGTATACTTGCTTTATTTTGCCATTATATCACTCATTTCCATTGTTTCACTTAACAGAAATGTTATAATAAAATGAGGCAACATTTGGTTAATAATTTAAAAAATATGAGGATACCATTTCAGAAGCAAGAAAAATAGTAACAATTTCCAGTGCCAAGAAAAAATATCTCAGTTTTCCTCAGGCACTCTGTCCTCTCCCTGTAGCCGATGTAACTTCTCATACAACATTGTGGTATCCAGTTTCCTCCCGCTTTGGAAAATAATGAACATCAAAAGCACTAGAGAGAAAGACGATACAAGTGAGCCTCCCAGGGAGCATTCTGAGAGAGTCTGCGAAACAGCTCTCCCTAGGCCACTCCCTGGAGGACTAGCTGTGCTATTCTGAACAGCACTGAGCATAATATATAAAATTCAGAAATATTATTTAAATACATTGAATATACTGATATATTTTGTTTTAGAGGACCAAAAACATCAAATAACAAGTCCCTAGTTGTTTCTAATTTCTGTCAAGGGATGGCCCATTTTATACTTTAATCATCATGCATCATGCTATCAAAACTGATAGCATGGAAGGGAGGGAGGGAGGGAGGTAGGGAGGGAGGAAGGGAGGGAGGGAGGGAGGGAGGGAGGGAGGGAGGGAAGGAGGGAGGGAGGGACTGAGTACTTATGGATGTAGCCCCAAAACAAAACAAAGACACCATCAAAACTGATGGTGGGCATTATCATTACTACCCTCTTTTACACATGATGAAATCAAAGCATAGAGCAGTAAAGGAATTTTCCTAATAACACAAAGCTATTAAATAAGGTAGCCAAGATTCAAACCCAAGGAATCTGACCTCTGAACTTGCCATTTTTCTTTCGGTGACTTAACACAACAAAAGGTCACACTTCATTATGTTTCCAGTCCAACACAGATCAGTAGAGAGGTTTTGTTCCTCACAATCACCCAAAGAAGGGGGGGACACAAAAGGGGTTTCATACCTGTCACTAGGTATTTCTTTCTTTCATTTCTTGCGAAGGGCTTTGGGGGGGGGGGTGCAGAAGGCTCCGTGGGGCACTCACCAGCATACTTGGTCCAGCTATGCAGATCCAGCAATATGATACATCTCTGGCCCAGCCATTTGAACAGGCCACCAGAGCCATCCATGTGGTATCAGGGATGAATTAGAGAATGCAACACATACGATTCAGCCCTTTGAACTATTTCCCTAGCCCCAAGACACTCTTTTATTTTAAATCTCCAAGAAAGTGATCAGAGAGATAGTACAGCAGGTAAGGTGCTTGCCTTGAAAATGGATGACCCAGTTCAATCCCCAGCTTCACATATGGTCTTTGAGCATCACCAGAGTGATCTCTGAGCACAGAAGAAGGAGAAAACGCTGAGTACTTATGGATGTAGCCCCAAAACAAAACAAAGCAAAAAGTAAAATTCAAAAAATGTAAGAATTGGGGTTGGGGCAAAAACTTCCATTTATCTACGGAGTTTGCTGTTTCCTTAGGTTCTTCTACACTTGACACTTAAAATCCTTCTTGATCTCATTCAATTAATTATGGGCAGGAAGTAGGATTTGGATGGCTTGGCTTTGTTTAAAATGAGACTGTTGACATACAAATCCTCCTACTTTATTTTGCAATGTTGACAATACCTCTTTTATTGGATGATCCTTAATTCATGAGAATCGCCATTGTTTCCAAGGATTTTTAAGTTAGTAGATTAAATCCCTTCTGAACTCCAAATTTATTAATGACTTCAATCTCATTAGGATGAAAATGGGATTGTTCTTATCCAAAGTGCAAACTAGGGAGTGCAGCCAAAATAAGAATTCAGAATCTCTGGAACTCTGAATGGTATTTTGGCTCCTACAGAAGAGTTCCATGTCCCTAACAATCTTTTTAACAAATGATCCTTTCTCCAGCTCTTGATTCCAACGAGATGAGTCATGCTCCAGGTTACTTTAGTAGGAAACAACAAGCTCTGCTCAGCCACTGTGTGGCTTTCTTACAAGCACTACTTCAGGGCCCATATTTGATTCAATGAGTGGTGCCCCCTGGAGGTGTACTGCAACTATTTTATGTCATGGCTCTAGTTATACTAGCAAAAGTGGGCTGAGACCATGAAAGTTGACCTCTCATTTATGTGTCCCTGCACTAAGCAGGTGCTCAATGAATTTTTATTGACTTAAGACAATAAATTACACAAGACCCGGAGGGCTCCAATTTTATATAGTTTTAACAGTTTCTACTTTAAGTACCAAGAAACTGTTTGACATAAATATATAATGCAAAAGCAAGTAGGAATTATGCATTCACTGAAAAATAAAAATCATATATCCACTTACATTCAGTTATTCCTTTCTCTTCACATCTCATTCCAAGATACTCAAGATTAATTTATTATCAGATATTTCAAAATTCTGAATGTTTAGGTTAATTTAAGCCACACTGAAATATTTGTTAGTTTAATCAGATTCAGCTACTTTGGGTTAGTTATCAAAAATTTAACCAAATAGGTCACATCTACCACATGTACTTCATGTATCTATCACAAATACTTCGAATATAACTGGTCATAACCAGAGGTTTTACTAACTATGAATGTCAAAATCTTCATTGGTGAACATAACGACATTATTTAGTACAATGGATGCTAAAAAGAGAATGTCATTTTCAAATCAATGATACACAAGACATGAATTGACTAGAAAACATTACAGAGACACTCCCCTCCCTTGAGTAAAAAAGGACAAAACAACTTAGTTGGCCCAAACCCTCTGCCTCCTAAGGTGATCCCAGCTGATCCCTAACCATTCCCAAACTAGCCAAAACTAGAGGGGATTACAGGGAATAGTTAATTGAATCCTGGCCCTTAGAACTTTTTTTTTGTCCCGAGTAAACTTGTCATACAACTTGTAGACAAAGTATTTCTTTCCTAGTGACTTGCAACTTCATCAAGTTTACAGGACATGTTGTCTAATCACACACACTATATGTGTGATGTAACTTAGTCAAGTCCTATTTTCATCTTAATTTGGTAAGAAATTATAGTGAAAAAGTGGTAGTGAGCTTCACTCACTCCTAATTACTGGAGGTGTTCCAGAAGAACCAATTGTCTTGCACAACACATTGTCCTAAATCAGTTTGCAATGCACCCTGTGAAGTGGACGATTTTTGTTGCCGCTTATTTGCACTTTATGTTAAGAAAGCTTTAACTATGAAACATCTTTTTATATAGCTGAATATCATTTTAAAAACAGAATTAACAACCTTATTATGATATGGGACTGTAACTTGGTAGAGTTGACTCATTAAAGATGAGTAACATATACACAAAAATTTTCCAAGTCTTTTAACATACCTGATTTTTGCTTAGTAAGTAAAAACCACTTCTATCAGCAGAAGGAAAGAAACACTACAGTAAAAGTAATTTATGTCCTAATATTTATGCTAAATAAGTTGTTTTAGCTTTGCTTTAATCATTTTACCTCCATGCATTTTAGTTTAAGTTGTTTCCAAATCAAACTCTGAAAATTTGACCAAGAAAAGAGAAAAGTTATAATATTTCCACCAAATCAGAAAGACAGATTGATGGTTCTCAGCTAATATGTCTTTCCCCAACATATGCTTCATGTAATAGCTTAGACAGTGAATATTATTTCAATATTTCCTGAAGCAGTGTCCATTGCTGTCATTCAAATGAGACTAAAAGTTCTGATACTAGAAAATAACCCTTGAAATGTTACTATAGATGAAGTTGTTGTATTTCTTTCCATTTTCTTGAAAAGCATAACTTTCCAGAGATGTTAAGCATACAAGGAATGCATTCCAGGGGAGCCTGGAATGTTTCTCCGTGTTTTCTGGCAAGGATTTGGGCAGCAAAAACCAGAGCCTAGGACAAAGGCACAGGCTATGTTACAGGTCATTGAGCAAATGTCCAGTGTTCTAGTGAAAACTACCCTTGAACTGCAGTTGCAAACAGCACTATCTTAAAGGGTTCAGGTAATAGATGCAGGATATTACATATGCTACACAAATTCAGCAAAACGCTACAGAGAAGAAAAAAGTGTGTGGGGGGGGGTGTGGGGGGGAATAACAGGAAGAGCATCTCTCAACTTCCTCCGACCCAATAATCACAATATTTACAAGCAGTGGATGCTATTTAAAAATAAATAAACTATGCTATGCAGTGCATTTTTAGTTTGAATTTGAACTTTTACTATCTCTGAAGGAAACCTGGCTTCCTTGTATTTGCAAAGGAATTCTGATGTCCTTCCAAGACTCTCTCTTTTCCAAATTGCTAAACTATTATTCAAAGATCACTGAATCAATATCACAAGTAGTCTTAGGACTTTTAAATAAGGTTTACAATGCCCAAAATACTAACTTCCTAGATTAGGGTTTATTTTGTAATATATGAAAGCTTCGTTTGTTCTGAATTAGCATGGTGGCCATTAATTCAGGGCAACACTCTCCATACTCTCAAGGGCCACCAGAGGTAAACCTAGTGAGTCTGGACAGGAGGCATGCGCACCAGGGACTGAACTCAGGGCATCCCACATGCTAGATATGTGCTCTAGCACTTGAGTCATCTCCAGGCCTTCCCCCATATCCATTAACTTGAATCAAGGCATAACCTTTTTATCTGAATTTTTTTTTTTGCTTTTTGGGTCACACCTGGAGATGCACAGGGGTTACTCCTGGCTCTGCACTCAGGAATTACTCCTGGTGGTGCTCAGGGGACCATATGGAATGCTGGGGATCGAACCCAGGTTGGCCACGTGCAAGGCAAACACCCTACCCGCTGTGCTATCACTCCAGCCCCATTTTTTTCTGAATAATCTTTATTATACCTTTTCTTTCACGATTTTGTAGAGTAATAGTGGAAAAAACAAAATTATTGGACTTTGAAGTAAATGTCAATTTTCATATGTATTATATTAAACACGAAGTAATTTATTGCAAGACATTTAAGTCGGGAAGAAAAGTTTAAGAAGTTTACTTAGAATTAGCCTGGAATTCAAGTCAAGAGAATTTAATAGACCCTCTCCAGGTTGCTAGAGAAAAGGGCCTGTGGTTCAAAATCTGAGACCTCACAGGGAAAAAAATGATGAAAATTCTACTACCAGATAACAGCCAGCAAGTGGAGAGAAGAGACAAACATGGAAAGAAGCAGAACAAAATAAGTTTGAGTATAAGATTAGAAACAAATAACAAAAGTAAATTTAAAAAAAAACACTTTGAAGGGGCAAGAAAAGGAATAATTAACTCTGGTATATAGGAAAGACTTAGGAAGAAAGAGAAAGAGAGGGAGAATTTTGTTGAATGCCTGCCCATTGTTTCCCAAGTAGGGCAAGGTTTACCATTTAAAACAGAGGCCAGAGAGATAATACAGGAATTAAGCTGCATGCCTTGCACCAAAATCCTCAGAACCACCTGGTCTCCTGAGCAACACCCATTTAGAACCACTGGCCCAGATGGTGCAGTCTTTGGGATTCCTGACTATGGAGGAGACATCTCCCATCCCCTAAAAAAAAAAAAATACTTAAACACAGCTTTCATATAACTCTATTTTACAGAGAATGAAGCTGCAATCCTTAGTCAGAAATCACACAGTTAGGAAAGAATGGAACACATCATAGGCTCAAATGGGAAAGGTTCCAAAGTTCTTGCTCTTGTGATTAAAAACACCTTTTCTGAGAAACCTGCTAACCATTTCATATACATTAACCCACCTAATCTCATCTATTAACCACCCCAAGCCTTGTGCAATAAGCACTACTAATGCCCCTTCTAGGGTGAAGAAAACCAGTTCAAAAGAAATTAACTTGAACATTATGAACAAGTGCAAAGTTGAGAAGAGAGGCCCAGATTCAAAAACAGGTCTGTTACTTGCTGACAAGAGAAGTGTGAGACAAGAACTGTGGTAGGAAGAGATGGAAGGAGAGGTACGAAGGAGCTCCCTCTTGTTTTGCCTACACTGATATAGAGAGGTCACAGGGTTTGAAAAGTCAGGGTTGAAATTCTACTGGATTTTAATTATCCCAAAGGACATGTATTACATCATATGACCCTTAGCAAAGGGCAGACAGTATAAGCTGACTGCTACCAACACAGCTCTTTCCTGGAGAACATAACTCTCCAAATTTCCAGGCCACCATCCAAAATTCCAAATATCTCTCTGAGAGAGCCCTTTGAGGTAAACAGAGCCCATCTTCAGAGAGTAATTGAATAGCCTTTGACTATGATTTAGGAGATTAGACTCGGCCCTGGTCCACTTCCACAATGGCTGTCCATGGGGCTTCCCAGGACCATGCGTAGGAAGTGGGCCAGGAAGGAATCAACAACTGCCACCCACAGAGGTACATGCAAGTGCTAGCAATACTGTGAGCGAGGACACAGAGGGAAAAGTCTCAGAAGAGAAAGCCAGACCTCTAGGTTGGAGCAATTCTTGCTTCTCCCAAGCATAAATATTTTTAATGCCCTCTGCTGTTTCTCCGCAAAAAAGAAATTAGGAATCAAGTATTTTTGGCTTATAAATGCTTATTAAAATCATAACGTTCATGCAACTTTTTAATCCCAATGAAGACCCATCCATTCACCCTGACCTTTCTACTGGTCAGGAATTAATTTCCAATAATACTTTTATAAGCCAGAATGGGTGACAAAGGTTATTCCAGTTGTATATGGAACCAAGTTCTGGCTCAACCGGAAGGAGATTCCCCTATTCATCTCTGACATCTCAACCATGCTCTAAACAATAAATTCCAAGCTCAAAACTATTTTCAAGGGGAGACAACGGAAATCAGCTATCCAAATGTGTCCATACCTTCTGGAATTAAATCAGTTCGAAACAGAATGCCACATTTATCCTTGAAGATTAAATCTTCCAGAAGATAAAAGCAAATGTCTCATGTTTGGCCTTTCTTTTAAGTGACTACACTCTCATACTTCTACATGACCACTATATTCACTCTTAAAATAAATAGCTCAATGGGGCCGGAGCCATAGCACAGCGGGTAGGGCGTTTGCCTTGCACGCGGCCAACCCGGGTTCGATCCCCGGCATCCCATATGATCCCCCAAGCACTGCCAGGAGCAATTCCTGAGTGAAAAGCCCAGAGTAACCCCTGACCATTGCTGGGTGTGACCCAAAAAGAAAAAATAAATAAATAAATAGCTCAAGTATTTTTCCACATTGAAATTCTTAAGAAAATTAAGTGATCTTTTATTTAATAAAATATAGTGTGTCATATATAATTATTAAATCAAATTATATTTTTATGTAATATAGTATTTTTTTAAAGGCACACTGGAGCCGGAATGATACTACAGCCTATAGGGCGTTTGCCTTGCATAAGGCCAACTAAGGTTCAATCCCCAGCATTCCATATGGTCCCCCCAGAACTTCCAGGAGTAATCCCTGATGCAAAGCCAGGAGTAACCCCTGAGCATCGCTGGGTATGACCCAAAATGCAATAATAATAATAATAATAATAATAATAAAATTAAAAGTTACACTTATTTCCAAGGATAACACCACCAGTATATACTGCACCCAACAGACTTTTGTTAAAGAATTTTGATATTTTATATCATTGGATGAAGAAATCATGGTCAGAAAATACTTATTTTCTTATCTAATAAGGTTTAAAGTATTTAATCAACATTTCACTGACTCAGTAAGAAGACGTGTTAGAAACTGAGACAATTGGAATCATGTTAAATGAGTAATTGGTTAACCTTGTGCCAAGAAAAAATACATTTGAAAACAAATTTGTTCCTTTGCATGAAGGGACTGTAAATTTGTTATGAATAACTCTCCAGGATGAAAAAGATAACTGGATAGAGGTTTTTGAGGCCAATATAAGGAACTGTTTTAGCTGTTCATAGATAAGTGGATAAGGCTGGAGAGATTGTATGGGGTAATCAGATTAGATTCCCTGATCACCACACAATCAAACACTGGTCGAGGATCAGCAGAATAGCAATTCTGCGCATCACTATGTGTAGTGCTAGCAGTTTCCAGCCTCTCTGACTATGGCACACAAGCACCACCAGAGTGATCTTGTGTTGCCCAGTGCTAGTTCTTAGCACTACACCACCCCTTGTTCTTAGCACCCAGTGCTAGTTCTTAGCACTACACCACCCTTTGTAGAAGTATCACTGGGAGTGAGCTACAGGTCCCCTGAGCACTGCTTGGAAGGCAGTAAGATAGATATGTGATTTATTCTTTATAGCTATAAATATCTAAACAAATAAAATACTTGACAGGTAGTCTTAATTGTACTTAGCAATGAAAAATAAATTTTATTCAAATTTTATTAATTAATGTTACTAATTTTTAGTTCAAAACTGAATCATTATTTTCTCTCCTATCATGACAATTTTTGCTATCTCAGTAAATGGGACCATTACCCATCCATCCATAGAACAAGCCTGAAACCACATAATAACCTGTAAAACACATCCCTCTTCCTAGTTACAAACATATTTTTACTCCCACTTCCTATCTATTCTCTCAAATATATCTCTATTTGATGTAGTAGGTTAAAACAGCTCACTATCTTATACTAAAACAATGACTCTCAGATGAGACTCTAAAGAACTTTCAGAACAATCACAACATAGAATATTATTTTTAACGTGCTGACACTACCCGAACTGATTAAACGTCACTGTGGGAACAGCATTACATAAAAACAGTCAAGCAGTCCAGGTAGGAAAAGTACTGAGGTCATCCAAGTAAGAAAATAGAGCCTGAGAAAGCTACATTTTGGAAGGAAATCTTGACAAGATTTTTAAATAATTGAGAGGGATATTAGAACATGATGCCCATTATCTCATGGAAAGCCAGTTTTTTTTCATCCTATGCCTTAATGAGATATTATAACCTATCTATCATTCGTCTCATCTAGGGACGAATGAAGTTAGGTGGTTGGATCAGCTCACTATACCTGGGAATGACCTGCTCTTAGTCAAGCAAATTATCTACAGTTGTGGGGGGGGGGAGGAGTGCATTTATCTAACATTGTGCAAGTAGATCACAAAATGCTTTCATACAGAGTCATTTAAGGTTTGACCTGAAAAATCAGATTCTGAAAGATATAAGTGCTTAGGAAAAAGAGAAAGTAAACACATCTCTCTAAATCAGTGTTTCCCAAAATGGGCAACCACACCCCTTGGAGTCACTGGAAATATCTAAGGAGGTAGATTTTAGCATTGGGTACAATTGGGGGGGGGGGGTGCTTCATGTTTGTTCACTTAAAGAGAATAAATTTTCTTTGGTTGGAGATTACAACTGAAAAGAGAGTGACTTCTAAAAAGAGAGAAGTACACCAATTAATTTTGGATTCTCTGGTTTGACCTAATATTCACATGGCTAATATTTAGAAATATTAAGATTAGTAGTTATATTTTATTGTTGACAAAATATGCTTAATATTTGTCTTTGTTTTTGTTATAGCCACAAGAAGAATTTTATTTTTTTAAATTGTATCCAGTTATATAATCTGGAAAAGTTATGATACTATTATATACATTTAGACCAAAGATAAAAATCACTGTCAGACCAATAGCTCTTGCCATTCCTAGAGACAACACAGGCTCACCACAGCAATTTCCTCAGGAAGGAGGGTGGGTGTTGAAAGCCACTACACTCCTACACTCGTCTGTCAGCCTATGACTTTCTCTTCAAGCACAAGACACCCAAGATTAGGCCAAGAAGTGAATTCAAGTCAAATTCTGTAGAATCTCTACTCTGGGCTTTTGAAGTCTGTTACCAGAAATAAAACAAAAGAGAAACCTGCAACTATTCAGTAAGCAAAATTTGGCTATCTTTCTCCAAACTTTCTAGCACTGGAGAAATAAAATCAATCCATCTCAAAATAATTTTTGAAACCCTTATTTATAAACATACGGATAAAACTACAAATAAAAACAAGGGAATTTAGAACAGAATCAAAAATTCAAGCAGATCAAGCCCTCTAGGGTAGAGAAACAGGCAGGGAAGAAACACATACAGAGATTCCAAAGAAATAGTAACATTCTGTTTTCTTAACTGACTCAGTGATGGCTACACAAATGCTCGTTTGACTATTATTTGTATCATTTACATGCCCAATAAATATTATTTTGCAACTATTTAATACCAAAACATCTTTCTAAATTTTTTATAGAGTAAGAAAAAAGACATCTAGATTTTTTGTCCCAAGTCTGCCATTATGAAACCAACAGCCAGACGCTTCCCTATAATTGAGTAATATTTAGTCATTAGACTAGAGCAAAGATCATCAAGCTGGTTAACCAAATGCTTTTGAAAATAAAGATAACATTAAGTTAATTGCAATAGTAGTTACTCAGAACTAACAATAGAGATCAACTGGCCTTTAAGTCCTAAAACAGTTATTCTCTATTCCTTAAAATTAAAAAAAAAATCCTAGCTAGGCAATTATTACAGTTTCCCTAAGTAATAAAGTCTATCATGAAGAAAAAATGGTAATACCAAGACATCCTAACAGTGTTAGTCCATTAATGAAGCAAAGTTTCTTTTTAAATACTCCCATAAATGGTTAACTGTGACAGCCTGTAAAAAGTTCATACTATGTTGACAGATTTTAGACACATTTTGCATAAAATGTAGGCTCCTCTAAATCAAGAGTAATGTAGATGCAGTATTTGCAATTTTCTAACCTATTTCTCAAATTAATTCTCATAACTGAAATTCTGGCTGGGAAATTTCAGCACCTAAATGATCTGCTCTTGCGAAATGTGTCATCTTATTCAGATTGAGTCAACCTGAGTATTCAAATTAATGTTTCCTCATATGCTGCCTCAAAGAGATTATCTCAAAGAGATTGTATCTCTTAGCACATGCAGGTGTGTTCAACACTTGTATTACTTGTCATCCCGTTGTTCATCAATTTGTTCAAGTGGGCACCAGTAACATCTCCATTCGTCCCTGTCGCATGCTAATGTAGCCCTGTGGCATCTGCTCACTCCAGGAACACGAAGAGCCTCAAACCGTTCATTCAGGGTCTTGACAAAGAAGTCTGACCATCTCGTAGATGGGAAGCCCCTCGGTATTTTGATGTTCCAGGGAATCTAGTCAATAACATCTCTAGTCCAGTGGTCGTCTCAAAATCGCATTACGTGTCTGGTTCATCTGATTTTCGAAGCCTTGGCAGACAAGACAGCATCCCTGATTCTTGATGGCCGACAGAGGTTAGAACTCTGGATTCCTTCTCTGACTTGAGTGAAACATGATATTCCAAGCATAGCTCTTTTGATTCCTCTTTGGGATACCCGAATAGCGTTCTCATCCTGTTTGCATAAAGCCCAGGTCAGTGAGGCATATGTTAGTGCAGGAAGAACGGTGGAGTCAAGAAGATGTGCCCAGAGAGAAGATGGGCCCGGAGCCAGAGGTTCTTTGTCCTCTTAACCACTTCTTCGACGCTCTTGAAGGTGTTCCACACTGCTCTCTTTCTCCTGCGCAGTTTTGGCACCAAGTCATTCCTCATGTTGAGTTCTCGACCCAGGTACACATAGCTGCTGCATTCGGAGATGTTCGTTCCATTGGGAGCAAATGGGACATCAAGAACTAGTCCATTTCTCATGAACGTTGTCTTCATGAGATTCAGCTGAAGTCCGACTTTTCCACACTCACGGTCAAAGTTGGCCAGCACTTGTGCCACTTGGCTGATATTTGGTGTTATGAGAATGATGTCACCAGTGAAGCAGAGGTGGTGTTGTTGCCGATCCTCTATCTTCATTCCCATTGCTTCCCATTTCAGTCATCTCATAATGTTCTCAAGGGTGGCACTGAAGAGTTTTGGTGAAACGGTGTCCCCCTGCTGAACCCCTCCTTTTACGTTGATGATCATTTCTTTGTAGAATGGTGAGATCCTGGTGGTGAATCTGTAATACAGCTCATGGAGGATCCTGATGTATTGAGTTTGGGATGTGTTCATATAAAAGAAAAAATAAAGAAACAAAGTAACCCCCCAAAAATAGCCTGACAGCGTCCTCTTTGGTCGGGGACCAGGGGAGGAAGGAAATGTGGTGAGGGCCTCTCCTAACAACACTCAGCCAAGCCTAAAAGGTTCAATGCTGGAGCCCACGAATGTGAAACTGCGAAGTAGAAGGGTGGGGGGTGAGCAGTTAGGATAGAGAAGGGACTACTATGACAATGAGGGTTGGAATGATCACGCTAAACAAGGACTGAATGTTGAAAGTAGGTAAAGGGATATACATGATAACCTCTCAGTACATGTATTGCAAATCATAATATCCAAAAGAAAAGAGAGAGAGAGAGAGACAGAAAGACAGAGAAAGAGATAGAAGAAAAGTGCCTGCCATACAGGCAAGCTTCAGCAGGTGGGAAGAGTGGCAGGAGGGAAACTGAGGACATTGGTGGTGGGAAATGTATACTGGTGGGATGGTTATTGGAACATTCTATGACTGAAACCCAATCATGAACAGCTTTGTAACTGTGACTCTCACAGTGATCCAATAAAAAAAATTTAACAAATAAATAAAATAATGTGGAACTAATTTGGTCTCATACAAAGATGTATGGCATTTCATGTGGTTCCAGGGATCAAACTTAAGTCTAGCTCATGCTTAGCACCACTGATCACCAAGTTCCCTCCCCAGTCTCAATATTTGTAATGTTTGGTTTGTTTTTGCTTGAGGGCCACACTTCGTGGTAGTCAGGGGGTATTCCCAAGTGAGCTGGGGGATTTGTACCTGGGGTTACTCAGGAAGCATGAGGTGCCTGAATCAAACCCAGACTCTTGTAATGTGTTGGGTGCACTCTACCCTTTGAGCTATTTCTTTGGCCCAACAGTTCCCATTTTTAAATAGTGAGGGTAATAAATCCATCTTTCCCCTAGTAAGTATATCTTTATATCTTTACAAATAATTCTTTTTTAAAAAAAATTAATGGGGATGCACAACAATGTTCACTGAAGCACATTTATAATAGTGAAGCTCTTGACACAATCCAGGTCCACAACAGAAGAATGGATTAAGATGTGGCACATTAACACAATGGAGTGCTACTCAGCTAGGAAAGAAAATGAAAGCATGCTATTTTTTACAACATGGGTAGAACTGGAAGGGATCATACTAAGAAAAATAAGTACTCTCAGAGTGAGGTGGGCCAGCTCCTGACCAAACAAAGTCCCAGCAGCCTCACTACACCCCAAAGACGCTGCCATGACTCCAGCTAGACCACACCAACTCAGGACTGAGCTTCTCAGAGAACTTAATCTGCCGAAAAGCTGGAGGTATACAAATTTTTGTGGCTGAAATTTTCAGGCCTTCTTGAAATTTTCAGGCAACCTCCCCATACTTCGGGAAGACCCAGAAGCTATGCCCAGGCCCACCACTGACACCAGGTAAGCTATTCTACTAGCCTTTTTCCAGAGACTCACAAATAAATCTCAAAAGAGATCAACTAGCCACAAAAATTTCTCAGATACCTGCTCCAGGCTGAGAACTTCTGAAATATTGGGAGGGGAACAGGCCAGTTTCCACCCTTCCCAAGTGAGACAGCCACAGTCACGCCATGCCATACCACCAGCTGGACTGCTTAATTAAATATTCTGGATTTTCTGGAGTGATATCTCCAAACTACACAACACTGACATCCCTGCAGTAGCACATCAGATTGTATGATATAAACTGCAGAAGCCAACAAAAATCAACTAATGAAAACATTAACACAAAAAGCTTACTAGTAAACCCTCAGACACGATTTAATGTCCCCATTGTGAGATGCAACAATTTTCACCAATTTTCTTCTACAGAAATATTTTTTGATCATTCTATTAGCCATTTAGTAATAACACGCAATATAAAAAATAAAGTATTGTGGAACTGCTACGAGGGCAGGCTTGAGGGGTGGTTAGGAAAATGGGGATAATGGTGGAGAGAAGGTGACAGTGGTGGTGGGATTGGTATTGGAATATTGAATGCCTGTAACAAATGATTATATACAACTTTGTAAGCCACGGTGTTTAAAGGTGGGAGAGGAGTGGAAATAGGTCAGAAGCAAAGAGACAAATATCAATAAGTCTCACTCATATGTGCTCTGTAAATAAATTAATTTAAGGAACAGACAATGCCCAACAAGAACCTTAAATTCTACCACAGAACTGTGGGTACTAAGGTATAGGTAGGGAAGAATGGCCTGAAAGAGACCTGGGGCACAATGGACTCTGGTGGAAGGCTGTTGGCATGTTTATGGAGGGTGTAGATGATAGTAATGTTCCCTGCAATGTTAAAATATTTGCTAGCTTTAGAAACCAATGTTACTGCAATAAAAAATAGTTTAAATTATTATACCTTCATTTTTAATAATCTCTCATTATTATGTAATGATTAAAATTATATAGATAAAATTCAAATTATCTATCTTCTAAATATAAGGAAAAGGGATTTTTCTCTTCCTCTTTCTAGGTCTAGCATGGACATGTAGACAGTTGCTTTAGGTTCTTCCATAAGGACAACATTTGTTGGAGGGCTTACCACAGGTGTAATTCTAAAGTTACCTATATGGGGACAGTCCTATGATTACAACTGTTATGATGATTCTGTTTATTGTGATATCCCTAGGTAGAGAGAACATGTTATCATTTCCAGGTCACAACCATCTGCAACCTGAAATCCAAATACTACTCCTGAACTCAGTCTTCTTTTCCATTATCTGAAATCAAGTTTAAATGAACACAAAGGCAACATCAAAGGAACAAATGGGACAGAAGATGTAGATTCTGAGCTCATAATATGCAGTATAAAATGTCTTAATCTGGTGCAGTCTCTTGATATTCAATGCGAGTTTAGTTGAAGGAATGTTGTCCATAATCCACAGTTAAATGAATTCTATTCACAACTCCCAGGTTACAGGTGAATATGTCATTTATATTCATCTTTTTTTCTTTACATAGACATAATTTTATAATATCAGTACTTTCTAATCACACAAATTTCTTGATGTAAATATTGCACATCAATCCCAAAGAATATAAAACAGAAGCCAGTACAACAATCCATGTTAAAAACTATGTAAGAAAAATGAAAGAAATATATGTATGTAAAACAATAACAAGATTGATTTTGCTAATATTTTTTATTTTTAATGTGATCTAATTAATCATGTTACACCTTTTCATGAGTATTCTTGTTTATTTCCTTTAACACATTTACTATTTGCAACAAAATATTGAATGTTACCAAACATAGTTTATAGCATATAAAATTTTAATAGATGAAATATTATTATGTAAAATAGAGCTGAGGATATTTCTCAATGGCAAAGTGCATGTCTTGCATGTATAAAGCCCTGAGTCTGATCCCCAGAGTAAAACTTAATCAAAATAAAATAATCCCAAACATATGGGAAGAGGATATGCTCTATACCTGCAACTTGCCCCTCTATATCCTAATTCTTTGTTGTCATCTATTCCCTCATGTAACACCAATGACATAAGATTGCATTTACACTTGAGACTTATCAACTACAAATTCACCAACCCTAAATTTAGTGCATTACTTAAAATCCAACAATTACTGATATATCCACCCCATCATTTGATGACCAAGTGGTATGATCATCCAGACACTATTTTTGATGTATCACTTCCAATTCTGCAAAACCTAGGAACTTATCCAAAACTAGGACATTGGTAAGAACTAACTACCACTGCAAAGTCTACAGATAAACATAATCAGCAGATCCAAAGTTCTTTATATAAGCCTTACCAAGATAAATATGTGCCAGGCCTACAAAGTAAGTATGGAGCTGGAAAGAAGGGGATAACTTGGTGGACCACAATAGTCTCTAGAATCATAATCAGGATGATGTCCTTAAATGACATAGTACGTCCTTTGTCTTTCAGTTGGAAACAACAAATCTCCATTTATCCCTACAAAAAGAGATATTTATAAAGATTCATTTGGGTGGTTTTTTATGGCCTACATTATTATGTCCACAGGTCAAAGTTACTTATTTGATGATAAATGCTGAATTTAGAAAATTATTTTTTGTGTATAGGTCTTTGGGGAATTCTAACTTTTGCCAAGAACACTTATAGTCAAAATGAGGCAACCTGCATTGTAGTTTTTCATGTTCCACTCTCACCCTGAACAAGATCATAGCATATCAAAACATGTACATCAGCAGCAAAATTCTTGAAATAAATGGGTCCAAAGATAATTCCATTTTTCGGCCCAGGCGCCCATGCCTCTGCAGAGCCGGTGGATGTGGAACGAGCGGGAACCAGAGACAGCTTTAGGAATTGGGGTTCCAGCAAGTGCTTGCACCCATGTATGGAGACTGTGAACTAAGCTTTTGCCCCACGCCGGCTAACGGAAGAAATAACCTTCCTTCTCTCCCCTCCGGGAGAAGGCGTGGTGTCCGACATTTTGTGGGTCCGTTGAGAAGGTATGAACTTGTGGCGCGAAAAAAAAAAAATGTGTGCTTTGAACTTGTAACAGCCGTGGGATACAGGGCCGGCCCCAGCCGAGGCCCATGCTCGGCTCCGGCCGGCCGGGTTTTCGGCCCGGGCGCCCATGCCTCTGCAGAGCCGGTGGATGTGGAACGAGCGGGAACCAGAGACAGCTTTAGGAATTAGGGTTCCAGCAAGTGCTTGCACCCATGTATGGAGACTGTGAACTAACTTTGGCTACATGCTGTTCCAGGAAGGGAAATGATTCATTTTCAAACTTAAATCTTCGCGGACTTAATTACTATAATACAAAAATTGTAAACCGCGCGGCCGCATTTTATCTTTTCATTCTCATCAGTGGAAAACTTATTATCAAATTTCTCCCTGTTAATAGAGCTGTATTCTTAGGGGATAAATTCCAACCAAAATGGTGAGTCTGTTTTGAAACTCTAACAACAATAGTGAGTTATGTGTTGAAATCTGGAATGTAATCAAGGTAAAGAGAAAAGGAAGTGAAATTATCACTCACCCTTGGGGTGGGTTGGGGGGTGAGGGGTGGGATATATGCTGTTTTTTCTTTTGTTTGTTTGTTTGTTTTGTTTTTGCTTTTGTTTTTGTTTTTATTGGTGGTGGAATATGGGCACTGGTGAAGGGATGGGTGTTTGAGCATTGTGTAACTGAGATATAAGCCTGAGAACTTTGTAACTTTCCACTTGGTGATTCAATAAAATAAATTAAAAAATAAAAATAAAAATAAAAAAAAACAAAGATAATTCCAGTCTTCCCTCTTCAATACTCCTCCTCCTCAGCAGATGTTCTCAACCTCCAACCTAATTTGAATCTGGTAAAAGACCTCAATTCCTCCACCTCATTTTACTCTGAATATCCATTCTGTTCACCTTTATTTTCCTCTCTAAATTTTATAACTTTTTATCATCAAAAGTAAGTTTTCCATGTTGGCTCTCAACTTTATCCCCTTTGCCATTTTCAAAACACTGCTGTTGCAATAACCAGACCACATTTATAATTTTCTATCTCTATGCCTATGCTTATATGGGTTGCTGTTCCATCCACCAGAAAAACTAGTCAAGGTCCAACAGAGACAACACCTCCTGATTCTTGCCTTTTCTGAATCCTGACTGACTATAAGCATTACCTTTTCCTTGTGTGTCTTACCAGTTTTCACTTTATTCATGCAAAATAGTACTCACCAATACTGCAGATTGTTGATTTGATTTGTCCTTTCTGCTAGATTACAAACTCTGTATTTCTTACCCTCCATACCTTGTAATGGTTTATACAAGAAACAGTCCCATGATTTACAAATAAGTAGATTGAGAGTCTTCTCATATACTGACTCTAGAAATTAAGTAAAAACTTGGTTTCTACTGTCTCTCATCTGTACTGTGAAGAAAGGAATATAATTCAGAAACACGTATCTACACTACTGAATAAATTTCTTGCTAATCACAGATTTAATCCCAAAATACATCTTCTCAACAAATATAGACACTTTATTTCTCTCTAGTTCAGAGATTTTTTTTTCAAAATCCCAATTGCTAAAATTGAGAAAGAGTTTGGCAACAGTGGAGGGGGCGGGGGGTAAAAATAGCATTTTCAATCTGCAGAGAAAAATCACTGCATATATATAGAAACTCTGGGCCTGATAACAAGGCATCCATTTCAACAAACTTTGTTTTGCACCTTCAGGCAAATAGAAAAGGCACTTGGTCTTATTGTTTTTCAGAGCCAGGAGTAAGCCCTGAGCACAGTCTAATGAGAAGAGGAGGAGGAGAGAGGTGGGGAGACCAGGAGTCAACCACTCAATTTATCTCACATAATTCAGCGTTTTTATATAAGCACTAAAGTTAAACAATAATCCCAAGATTCAAAGGCTGCGCTCTTTCACATATTAGTGAGAGTCATTTTCTGTCCTAAAATATTTGAGTGTTTATACACTTGAATCATGAATCCAAATTAATAACGCAAAATTGGTTACCCAATTCTTTTTTATAAATTTATTCTCTTTTCCCCAATTAATATTTATTCTATTACTTGTCTTAATCCTCTTATGAAAAAAATCATGATCCTCAGCTCCATTTCAGTAAACTTAGAAGTTAATCTGACTTAATACATTTTAAAACATTTCCTCTGCAAAGTGAACTCTTTTGCTTGATTAATTCACTTAGTGAATATGCACCGACCCTTTGCTAGTTGCCTTTCAATACTTTTGGTGCTGTGAATACTGCAGTCGCTCACACACAAATTTCTGCTCTCAAGGAATCCACATTTTAATGAGAGAGACAGATAACAGATATGTGCGTAAGTATTAACTGCTATGAAGGAAAATTAATCAGGATAAGAAACTAGAAAGTACTGAAGGAAAGCACTATTTTGGTGAGAGATGAAATGAAGGTGAAGGAAAGCAAACCTTCAAAACTGCACTAAATGTATAATCCTTCCCTTTGCATGCAGCCAACCCTGGTTCATCATCAGCACCACATATGGTCTTCTGAGTACTGCTATGTGTGCCCTCCTCCCAAAAAAATTAAGGAACAATCCTAGCAGTAAGAACATAAGCACTGAGGATTTGAGGCAGAAACCTTCGTGATCTGGTTAAGAATAGCAATGGATAATTAGGAAATTCCATAATTGATCAAACTTTGGTAGATGAAGATTTTATTTAAATTAAGGCTCATAAACTTTCCACTATTTTTAAAATTACTTACCCAATATAAAGTATCATATAAAGTGCAAAATAATATAAACCACTCTATATTTTGCATTAATTGTTGCTGAATATAAATAGGCATTCTTATAGCTCTAAATGGACCATATTATACTTTGACCCTAAAGAAACCCAAATGTAACATACAATTTTGTGTAATTGCAATCCAGGTCCTCCTTTTCCTATTCTCATCCATTGTTTTAAAAAATTAAAAGACAACCTAAATGTGTATATATAGGTGTCTTTAAAACTTCCATTGTACTTATCACTACTAACATTATAATTATTTAAAATATCTTTCCCCCCTGCTTTAATATAAACTCCATCAAAACCAATTTATTTTGTTTAATGTTCTATCACCAGTGCCTAGAAAGATGTCTGAATTGCTCTATTAAACAGTAGATAGTTTAAATAACATTTATTAAAACAATTTGAAATTATTAAATCAATTGTCAAAATGGTTATGGTTCTGGGAAGAGTGGCTGTGAGTTCTGGAGGGTGGCCAATTAGAAGATTATCTAGCTGGCAGGAAGTGCTTATGGGTTTGACCTCTGGGTCACCAGAGATTGGGGGAAGCAGGCAGAGGGTCTCTGCTCCTGGGTCCCGTTGAGCCCAGAGTCCAAGATCACAAAGTTTCGCATTACCTGGGTTCTGTGGGACTTTGTTCATGTGTGACACTCAGCCTGAGCATGGCTGAGCATGGAAAGCGACCTGGAGCATGGCAACGGAGAGGTAGTGGAAGTCAGCTGCCAGGGCTGGGTCCCTTGGGACAGGGAGGGCTCTGCATTAGGGGTGCCCCAGAGGGGGGTGGGTGAGAGCCCTCCCCGCCCCAAGGGACCTAGCCCTGGCAGCCAACCTCCACTACCCCACCGCCACCACACTCCAGGCCACTTTCCAAACACTGGGGCCAAGTCTCATGCATGAGTAAAGATATTTCTGGACCATGTGGCCACAAAGCAGTCACGCAACATATCATCATGAAGGGAAATATATATATATGCCTCTAGGAGAGCCCAGCAAGCTACAGAGAGTATCCCGCCAGCACGGAAGAGCCTGGCAAGCTCCCCGTGGCATATTCTATATGCCAAGTACAGTAACAATAACAGGTCTCATTCCCTTGACCCTGAAAAGAAGCCTCCAATTGTTAAGAAAAACGAGTAAGGAGAGGCAGCTAAAATCTCAGGGATGGGACAATAGAGACTTTACTGGCACCTGCTCGAGTAAATCGATGAACAACGGGATGACAGTGATACAGTGATACAGTGATTGCCAAAATACTTAAATTAGAACTTAAAATAAGGCTCATGCCTGAGAGAGTTGTACCAATGCAGATCTCAGGTCATAAAATAAGGAACAGGGGCAATGAGAAGAAACCAGGAATCATGGACAAACAGGCACAGAGGGACAGTGATGTGGGCTCTAACAATGGCTTCTCACTCATCTGACCATAGATCTAGATCACAGTCTAGTAACTAGAATCAAAAGACAAAATAAGATAGATAATGAGCAGTGGGAGGGGGGGGTATTGAGGTGGGGAGAAGATTAAGGCAGTGAAGGGGGGTGTGGAAACTGAGAGAGTGCTGGGAGGAAGTGAACCCTCTGGTGGAGGATGTGGTGTTGTAGTGTATACATGAAACCATACCATTCAGAGTATTGTAAGTCACAGTTTCCACACATTTTTAAGTAAATATTAATACATAATGTTAAATTTTATAAACGCTGAAAAAACACAGCAGTATACAATAGACTGATTTAATGAACAAGACATAAGTTTACAATTTCTGTAAACTGTGAAGGAGGGAGGCAAATTAGGAACAGAAACCTAGACAATAATTTAAAACAGTAAAAAAAAATTAGGTTGCCAGAGGAAGCAGAAAGTTAGATTGAGAATCAAAAGAAAAGTATAATGTTAGAACAGTTTAGGAAAGACTTTAAAGAAAGGAGTAAACAATTACTTCAAATACTGTAGCAGCAAATAAAAGCTGAACCAAGGAATCCTTCCTATTTGCCAAATATGTCCCTAGAGACCTTTGCCCATTCAATTTTCCATAGCAGTAGAAGTAAAAGCTCAATTTCAGCAAAGACTCTGCTTTCACTCCCATACTCTATTTTATGTATTTACTCTATTCTGTACCTAGAATTAAACAGGAACAATAAATATTAAAGAGCAAATAGGAATATGACAAAAGTGAGGTTTAAAATGCTCTATGTTAGGGGCTGGAGTGATAGCACAGCGGGTAGGGCGTTTGCCTTGCACGCGGCCGACCCGGGTTCGATTCCCAGCATCCCATATGGTCCCCTGAGCACCGCCAGGGGTAATTCCTGAGTGCAGAGCCAGGAGTGACCCTTGTGCATCGCCAGGTGTGACCCAAAAAGCAAAAAAATAAATAAATAAATAAATAAATAAAATAAAATAAAATGCTCTATGTTAAACTGATCAAAGAGACAGTATGTTTGGGTGGTAATGTCGGTAATAAAAGTAACAATGTTGTGTGATTGCATAGGGTTGTATGATAAGTACTTTGCAGTGTATTATACTGTACATACAACTTTATGAAGTAGGTGCTATTATTACCCTGTTACAACTGATGAACGCCCACTCGAACAAATCGACGAACAACAGGATGACAAGTGATGAAAGTGATACAACTGATGAAACAGAGGGTGACAAAGAGAATGCCATCAATTTACCAATGCCAAAGCTCATATTTGAAACCAAGATATAAAAGTAAAAGAAAGTTCAAAGAATCAAAGTGCAGTCAAGCACACATAACTGAAAGACAAAAAGAATTATTTTCATAAATATCAATGAAAATGTTATATCAGGAGCATGAAAACATAACAGAACTTAGGGTACCTTTGGGAAAAGGCAAAACAGGAGGGTTCTCAGAGTGATGCCAACATAAACATTTTATAACATATATGACATAACATATATACATTTTATAACGTATAACAGCATATACATTTTATAAATTATCTAGAAGAGACAGAGCAATATTATGCTTCAAATTTGTAAATGACACACTAAGCATCTCTAGGGTATGAAATGTCAACCTGACAAAAATAAAACAAAATACACTTAGTGACGAGCTAGAAGTTCACAGGGCCCACAAACACGAACTGGCAACTCCATGAAGCAGTCAGGAGTCACTCCAGTGCTACTTTCTCTTCAGTATGTTCCACTAACCTCTAAATCTTCCTCTAAACCTCTAAAACTTCCTTGAATGTGGTAACCTATTCCACATTGCAGCTTTAAGGCTAAAGGCCCAAGGACTCACCCAACCAGCTAAGAACTAAAATTCCACCTAAATTATATGCTAAGTAAGGGTTCAGGGTAAACTGTCAAGCCCCATTGACTAGAAAGAGCCCAATAAAAGACCTCGTTCCCAAAGAGTAAGTGCAAGGATACAATACTCAATCTGTACTCTTGCAAAACTAACACAAGCCTTTCTGCCTAAAGTACTTAGGTGATCTCTGTAGCATTGATGAACCTGTTGAATGCATTACTACAAACTATGGCACAAATGGAAAATACAAACATTTTAAGAGCTTGAATGAATATGATTGCAACCTAAGCATGAACAACCTTGTAACTATGTATCTCACTGTAATTCAATTTAAAAAAATTAAAAGAGCTTAAATGACTCTAAGTGAAATTAAAAGTAAACAAAGGCTGCTTCTTAGATAACCAAAAATATTAGTTTTAGCTTTCATCATCTGCTTTTGGGGAAATACTATATATCTAATACTATAGTAAAATGTACAAAGACCTAAAGTTCACAATATTTTCATATTAAAGGTTTGTGGAGGCCATAGAAATAGTACACTGAGTAAGGTACTTGCCTTGCATGCAGCTGACCAGGATTCAATTCCTGACATCCCATATGGTCCCAAAGGCAACACAAGGAGTGATTCCTGAGTGCAGAGCCAGAAGTAAAATCTGAGCATCACTGGGCATGGTACAAAAACCAAAAGTGGGGAAGCGGGGATTAGTAAGCAATGAGTCCTCAGAACGTGTGTCTCCTAAAACTTTTAAACAACACACATTCACCTGAGGAAATAAGCAACTCTTATGTTTTAGATAACTAATTACTTATATCATTAGGGGAAAAAATCAGTGGCCAGAGATAGTACAAGTATTAAGGCACTTGCCTTGCACACTGCAGACTCCATTTTGATTCTGTTGAGACTGAAGCTGTCATCGAAGCCCTAGCCAAACAGCGCATTCAAAATCAGTACATCAAGATCCTCCGT
Source organism: Sorex araneus (assembly GCF_027595985.1). NCBI lineage: Eukaryota > Metazoa > Chordata > Mammalia > Eulipotyphla > Soricidae > Sorex > Sorex araneus. The sequence goes on along the minus strand of NC_073313.1, from coordinate 230,523,250 downwards.
GAGCTGTATTACGGATTCACCACCAGAATCTCACCATTCTACAAGGAAGTGATCATTGATGTAAAGAGAGGGGTTTGGCAGGGCAATACCATTTCACCGAAACTCTTCAAGATGACTGAAATGGGAAGGAATGGGAGTGAAGATAGACGGTCGGCAACTACACCACCTCTGCTTCACTGATGACATCATTTTTATAATGCCAAACATTAGCCAAGCGGCACAAATGCTGGTCAACTTTGAACGTGAGTGTGGAAAGGTCAGACTGCAGCTGAATATCAACAAGACGATGCTCATGAAAAACGAACTAGTCCTTGACGCTCCATTTGTTCTCAATGGAACGAACATCTCCGAATGCAGCAGCTATGTGTACCTGGGTCGAGAACTCAACATGAGGAACAACTTGGTGCCAGAATTGCCTCAGAGACCTGGGCCCTACGCAAACAGGATGAGAATGCTATTCGGGTATCCCAAAGAGAAATTGAAAGAGCTATACTAGGAGTATCACGTCTCACTCAAGTGAGAGAACTCAAGATAATGAACAACTTGGCGCCAGAACTGCGCAGGAGGAAAAGAGCAGAATGCCTTCAAGAGTGTTAAAGGAGTGGTTAAGAGAATGAAGAATCTCCAGCTCTGGGCACATCTTTTCGACTCCACCGTTCTTCCTGCACTAACATATGCCTCACAAACCTGGGCTTTACGCAAACAGGATGAGAACGCTATTTGGGTCTCCCAAAGAGGAATCAAAAGAGCCATGCTTGGAGTATTATGTTTGACTCAGGTGAGAGGAGAAATCTGGAGTTCTGACCTCCTTTGATGATCGAGAATCAAGGATGCTGCCGCGTTTGCCAACACGTCGAAAATCAGTTGGACTGGACACGTAATGTGATTTGGAGATGACTGACGACCGCAGGACTAGAGCTGTTATCGACTGGATTCCACAGGACGTAAAAAAAAAAAAAAAACGCCTTGCCACCCACCTACGAGATAGTCGGACTTCTTTGTCAAGACCCTGGACAATTTGATGTTCTTCATGTTCCTGGAGCAAGCAGATGCCACTGGGCTACACTAACATGCGACAGGGACAAATGGACATGATACTGGTGCTCACATGAGCAAATTGATGACCAATGGAAAGACAGGTGATACAGATGATAAAATTGCTCTATATTTCCTTCTAATTAGTCATTCATGAAACTGTGCCTGTACTAAAGTCTTACATCAAGTGGTCAAGTCAATAAATAGATTTATGGTAGAAAATAAAAAATAAATAAATCCTCTAGAACTTTGCATAGGTGTTTCATTCTCCCTCAAGTGTTATCACATTAGGCCAATATTTTATATACTAATTTCATTCTCATGATCATTCTATACCATCCAACTACAAAAGATTGAACTTTGCTTCTACTAAATACAAATAACTGTGTGATGAGATCCAACTTATTGTTGAAGTGCTCTTCAGTTATTACCAAATTAGGTCCCCCTCAAAAAACGTTTTCAAAGCATACTATTAATTACAATGAAATTTTCCAAAATACTCATAAGAAAGTGCATACTTAAAAGATGATAAGATTTCATTATATTTTGCAGTTTGTTTCATAATTTTTTTTAAAAAAAGAACATTAGTCTAGGTCTCCCCCATCCCACTTCACCCTCCCCTTAATTCTAGAAGCCCTGACAGCCACATCCACATCCCACAGTCCCACCATATTAACTCACACACCACTCTGCTCTACAGATTCATGACTAAATGTTCAAGCCAAGCTTCTAAACTTTATGGATACACCAGTCTCCTAGCTGAAAACTCCGGGGCACCCTCAGGAGTGGAGTGAACCAAGTCCTAACCACCATTCCCCTAACAAAGCCCTGCAGCCACACTCACACTCCACAGCTGTAACCATAACAAGTGATTAGAGATCACTTCCTCACAATTACTCTCTGCAGAGACATCAAACCATGAAAATTCCAGGTGTACCAGTTTTCAGGCTAATTCTGGGATTTTCTTGGAGTGCGGGCAAGCAGTCTCCCTCACACCCTTCCATACTTTCAGAAGCCCCAGTAGCCATGCCCACATTCCACAGTTGCTGCCATATTGACTCATCCATTGGTCCAGTTCTATGGATTATGAAGTTCCTACACTGAATAGCCACATACTTGGCTATGTAACACCTCCAACTTCCACAATATTGACATCCCAGTAGCATGCCAAATTATGTAGGAAAGTAAGATAGAATCCAGCTAAACTCAACAAAAACAACACAGAAAGCTCCACTAGCAACAAACAGCTTAGTAAATCTGTAGATAAGGACTTAATGACCCAGTCATGAGATATAACAATTTTTACAAATTTTATTTTACTGAAAGTTTTTTTGATAATTCCATTAGCCAGTTATTTTCAACAAGAAATATAAAATGAATTATTGTGTGCTTGCTAAAGGGGCAGGCTTGGATGGGGAGAGTGGTAAAATGGGAACAATGGTGAAGTGAAGGTCACTCTGATGGTGGGATTGGTGTCAATATAACAACTATATCGACTGTCTTATGTCAATCTATATTTGTATGTATACAAATATAACTATAACAACTGTCTTATGAATAACTTTGTAAACCATGGTGTTTAAATAAATAGAAAAAGAAACACTGGTCTCAGAAATTATCCCTCATTGGCTCCATTAAAAATTATATAAACTTATATACTTATAAATTTGGTTTGTATATACATATAAAATATACAAGAAAAATTAAGTAATCACCGACTTACCCATATTCCTTGAAATACATAAGTTCAATTTTGTGCATCATTTTCAAAATGGGCTTCAGATAACACTTCCGACTTTCTCTGACTCAAGAAATCTTACCAGATATGATGAAAATTAAAGGAGGATAGGGGAGATGGATAGATGGATATAGAATCCTGTTTTTTGTTTTTGGGGGTTTGTATTTTTTTTTTTGCTCTTTGGGTCACACCCAGTGATGCACAAGGGTTACTCTTGGCTCTGCACTCAGGAATTACTCCTGGAGGTGCTCAGGGGACCATATGGGATGCTGGGAATCGAACCCAGATCTGCCATATGCAAAGGCTATGCTATCACCCCAGCCCCATAGATTCCATCTTAAGAGCACATTTTTCTTTCTGGAAAGACACTACCCTTTGTCCAACATAATAGCATAATGATAATTCAATTAGTGCTTGCCTCTTTTTCATCAGATGAGATTGTTGTGTATTTAATCACAAGGGAAATTCACCAGGCCAAATATTCTCAATTACTTCCCCTCTCTTAAGAAAAAAAAAATAAACCTTTTTTCCAAGGAAATAGATAAACTGCTTCCAAGCTCAACAAAACCGGGTGTTGTAGGGGAAATAAGGAACTACAAAGATAAAGGGCAGATAAAACACAGCAAGCATCTCTAACCCCAGCTCCAAGCTGCTGCCAGGCACAAGTGACAGGACACGAATTCAAACTGAGATAAGTGTCACATTCACTCTCACCTGGAAATAAACAGACTACAGTTTAGGAGGTGAGTCAGGATTATAATATAAATTCAACTACCTTCAAAACATTCCCACCCCACTAATCTATAAAAGGTAACTTGTGACATCACTTTGCTACAATTCAAAGTAGCTTCATGAACAGACCCAGACTTCATAAAAATATTCAACTCTTAGGAGAAAAAAAAAAGTACAGCAGGTCGGGTGTTTGTTTTGCACATAGCCAAAACAGGTTCAATCCCTGCAACCACATATGGTCACGTAAGTCCCACCAATAGTGATCCCTTAGCACAGAGCCAGGAATAAACCCTGAGCATGTATTGTATGGTCACAGACTCTAGGTAAACACGCAATCCCAGTTCCTCTGATTCCACATTACAATTCTTAGAGACAGCAAAAACATTTTAATTCCTATTATTAAAATAGGAATACTAATTTATACACATGCAAGCTACCAAGAGTATCCCACCCGCATGGCAGAGCCTGGCAAGCTACCCGTGGCATGTTCGATATGCCAAAAACAGTAACAACAAGTCTCATGATGGGGACATTACTGGTGCCTGCTCGAGCAAATCAACGAACGATGGGACAACACTGCTACAGTGCTACACACATGCAAAAAGCATATTTACAAAAGATGTAAAAGGAAGATGGGGGACATTGGGGTAGGTCTTCGGACCCTGGGGGAGATTTTTGCCTCTAACAGTTACCCCCCCCCCACAA